>NC_082423.1:691955-1383910 GCF_004011695.2 Ascochyta rabiei
CCCTCTCCTAGTTCTAGCTCTTTCTATACAATTGCCCTTTACTATAATATTGTAATTTTTATATATAGTTAAGTAGATATAAAGAAGTTACAAGCTACTGTTATAAGGGGGAGAGTTAGAAGTAATAGGGTAGCTCTGTTTAAGAGTGCTCTAGGCAGCTGTAGGCCCGCTTTTCTTCTGCGCTTTTACTTGCTATTTGTGTTTTTTACTTACTATTTGTAGTTTTACTTACTTACTTTTACTTGCTATAATTATTAATTGTTTATAAACAGTTGTTTTAGTTATAAGCTGTTAGCTTGCACCTTTCTCTATACTTAGTAAGTGCCTAGGCTAAGTTACTTTTGCTAGCGTTAAGTTTCAGCTAATTAGGAGTTAACTAGTAAGACCTAGCAACTGCTAATTAGCTTGTGGCTTTGGCGGTTAGGACGTTACCCCCCTATCTTCAGCAGTCCGTCCTATAGACTGCACTGCTATTCCTTATTCTTAGAGTCTAAATTAGATAAGTTATTATATATCTTATATTGCAGTTTTTTGTACTATGTAAGAGGTTAAGGATAGATTTTAATGCTTAGTAAATTATAATTAGTAGGTGCTCTTCCCTTGCCTGCTAGAATAGGGGTGCTTAAACTCTTAGCAGCCTTACTTTATCTACTCTGTAGAAACATACCCTTATAGTTTTAATTCTAGGTATCTTCTCTCTATACCTTTATAAGTCCCTTCTCTTCTAACTAAATATCCTCTAGTAAATGCTTACAGAACTTCTTTATTCTCTACCCTAGTACTATATATAGCATACTAGTTCTGTCTAGGTCTTTAAGTAAATAGGTGCCCCTATCTAGCTGTGTTCTGTTAAGTAACACTTAGTATAGCCTAAGCTACTTCTTTCTTAACTTCTTATCTCTAGATATGTTAATTTGTCCTACTAAGTCCTACAGTAGAACTAGGTCTCTAGGGTTAATCTGCTTATACTAAACTTTGTTGTTATTATCCTAATATTTCTTTTTTAATGCTTTTAGTTAATTAGTTATGCTAACTACATCTTTTAGGAACTAATCCTAAAGATCTAACTACATAGCTCTAATTGCGAGTAGTTAAGCTCTGTTCCTAACCTTCTAGAATAGTAGTGTTTGCTATGTTAGTAGTAACAGTTTAATTAGAAGAACTAGGTTCTAGCTAGTAATAAGTTAATATGCTAAGTATCCTATAGATTGTATAGAGATTCTGTTAGCTAAGAGCACTGTTAGGAGGTTATCTACCTATAACCCCTTAAGCTTTTTAAGTGTATTAATAATAGGTTTATGTCTACCCTCTACTTTTCCTATTACTTAAGGGTTGTGTGTAGATGCCTGTACCCTCTTAATCCTGTAGATTAAAGTAAGCCTCTTAACTACTTTAGTAAAGTCTAGTCTGCTGTTAACTATAAGTCTTCTTATAGTGCTCTACCTGCAGACAATGTCTTTATATAGGAACTTTGCTACTATTAATAACTTGTTGTTGTAAAGCGCCCTTACCTCTATCTACCTACTTAAGTATTCTCTAGCTGCAACTAGGTACTAGAAGCCTCTGCCTATTAGCATATATATAATATTAATAGTAACTAACTCCTATAGTATATAGGAGTAGGTACTAGTTAGTATATCCTTTATAATCTTAGTTGCTCTAAGTTAGCACTTCTTACACGTTGAGATTTTTCTCTTAAAACTCCTATATATGTTAAGCTAGTAGTATTATTAAGAGACTATAAAGAACACTACGTTTATACCCCTATAACTAATAGTTTAGTAGATGTCCTATATCACTACAGTTTAGATATCTACATTATTAACTACACGCCTAATAGCAATATTCCTTAATGTTTTTTAGAATAAGTAGCTGTCCCTCTTAAAGAAGTTTATAGCTCTCTTCTTCTAGGCCCTGCACTCTTTCCTACTTAACCCAACTAGGGTCTTTAGGGAGTGTAGAAAAACAGCAATGTTCTCTAATTCCTAGGAGTATTCTTGTCTTAGAATCTAGGTAGTCCTTGTGTTAATCTGGTTACCTAACACTACATTTGCTATTAGGTTTTTAATAAACTCTTTAACGTTAGATTTAGGTTTGTCTAGGTTCTTCTACCCCTCTAGCTTTAGGTATCTTAATAGTGTGTCTGTAACTACGTTCTTCTTTCCTGGTACATAGCGTATTTTAAAGTCCTAGAGTAGAATTACAGCAAGCCACCTGTTTATAACTAAGCCGAGAAGGTCTAATAACAACCTGTTTAGCTAGGTAATTAATATTTAGGTATTAGTCTTAATAATAAAGTGTATACTATATAGCTACATCCTAAACTTCTTAAGTGCCTAAATAACTACCTTACATTTAAGCTTTATTAAGTGCTACCTACTTTCTGCCTTAGACTAGACAGTGCTTTTAAACCTGTATAGGTGTTGTTTTCTGTCTAGGCCTATCTGTTTAAGGCATACTCCTGCGCCTTTATTACTTATATTAACTAAGAGAAATACTAAACTAGGATTTTTGTAAGATATTGTTATAAGTGCAGGTGCGTTAATAATATGCTCTTTTAGGAGTAATATTAAGCTCTATTCTGCGTTGCCCTATCACCATACTGCGTTATTCTTTAATAACTAGAATAATAGCTTTACCTTTAAGGCAAATAAGGGTATCTAGATGCAGTAGTACACTACAATTCCTACAAACATCTAGACCTCCTTTAGGTTCTAACACTCTAGCTAATTTGTAATTTTGTTAACTTTCTTTTATGCTAGATATTATCCTTCTGCTAAAACCTTATAGCTAACTACCCCTAATTAATTATGTCCCTAGTAGTATTTAAGTCCTAACACTGTACTGCTAGCTCTTTCTACGTCTATAAGGACCCTGTCTAGTAACTAGATATGCTTAAGCATATATTGCCTAACACTAGGTAAAGCCTCCTTGATATTGTAATCTGTCTTTAGACTACTACTAGTAATATTATTAAGGAAAGGAAGTGTATCTAGCTAGTAATCCTTACAATCTTTGTTATAATTCTTTAGAAGACAGCTACTAAGTTAGTAGCCTCTTAAACTAGGGTATATAATTGTAAAAGGCTAATTAGCGTTATAACTGCTGTTATGTCTCTACTGTCTTTATACAGTGTTATTTAGTTATAACTAGAGAAAAAGTCTATAAGTAATATAATCTTACAGCCAGCAAACCTCTTAGAGAACTTGTCTGTAGTTAGTAGGGTTCCTATATCTTAAATAGAGACCTTGTTTATATGCTAAGCATTATTAATAAAAATCTACTGTCTTTCTTAGACACTAAATGCTATAGGTCTCTGTATTAGCTGTTGCATTGTTAAGTATTCCTTGTTCTAACCTGTTGTTTAACATCTTAATAAGTTCTCCTTCTAGGCTTCTTGCAATAGGGAAGGTCTTAACCTGCTAAGCTTTGTGTAGGATTGTCCTGATTTAGTATAGAAGAGAAACCTCCTTCTAAATCTGCCTAGATTTAGAAAAAGTGAAAGCTATAGCTGCTTCTCTGTTTAGGATTATTTCGTTAAAGAGTGCTATCTCTACTAGGAGCAGAGTATTACCAAACTTCTAATCTCTTATTCTCTAGGGAGTAAGCCTTTTTCCTCTTAGGAAAGGGGCATATTGCCTTTTAAATAAGTAATTAAAAGGCCTAATGTTATGTAGTCTTAAACTAAGTATTAGCTGCTGTCGTTTATATGCAACTCTTTTCTAGTCTTTCTAACTAAGTTCTATAGGTTTATTAGGTTATAGATTATTAACAGGCTAAACCTTCACCCCTACTTGTTTGTAGAGTGTGTTAACTTCTTAGTCTTTAACTATGTTATGCTGACCTCCTGCCCTTAATAATTGTAAGTTTATTTAGGATAGTAAGATAAGGAAGTCTTTATCCGCATGTACTTGCCTAGGGTCCCCTCCTTTAGAGATCTATTAGAGACTGCTAGTATTGTTCTGTGTAAAGATGAAACTATTTAGGCCTTTTAAGATTCCTAAATCTATAGTTGTACATAGGAAGTAGTAGTTTACTTCTACTAAGTAACAGAACTTTAGTGTTGTTAGGTCTTTACTAGTATTAGAACATCCCAACCTAATTAAGGAGTTCCTCTAACTTTTCCTTTATCCTAGTTATGCTTAACTAGGGTAGAGCAGTAAGGAGATAGGTCTAATGTAATAAAGGTAGCGTTCCTTCTGCTATTATTAGACATAATAGAGTATATAGTTCTTCTAAAGACGTTATATTAAATAGCTAGTCTTACTAATAAGCACTATAGTGTTCTAAGGATAACTAATCTTGTTAGATTCCTTATAAGTCTAAAGTGCGTTAAGGTTCTAACTTCTCTAATCTGGACTGGGACATTCTACAACGTTCGAACAAATAGATCTATGCTACTATTAGCTGTAATAACGCCTTACCCTTTTTCTATTAGGTGTGTTATTTCTTTGTACACTATTCCTAGCGCTTAAGAAGCACTAAACCTTATTAAATTTATCTAAGCTCTAGTGTTAATTAAGCAGCTAACTGCATGTAACCTAATATAAGCCTAGCATGTTAGTAAATCTTAGTGTACTAGCTTCTCTAACCTAGTAGTTTCTATAGTTTTAGCTAGCTTATTTAGAGGATCTTTATTGTTCTATGTATTGCTGTGTGCTTCTACTTAGTAGCTCCTGTAAGCATTCCTCTCTAACCTAACGTTAAAGCATTAACCCCTACTGTTCTTAATTACAGGGTAATTTTTGCTAAACTTAGCGCTAGTGCAGACCCTTATAATTTCTAGCTAATTAGCAGTTAACTAGTAAGACCTGTTAACTCCTAATTAGTTAGAACCTCTGCCCCCTAGGATTACTACGTTAACGCTCCTGCTAACTATTTAGTTAGAGTCTAACTCCTTTATAAGCTTCTGGAACATTGCTTAGATATAACCCTAGGAGACTAAGTCTCTAATAGTGATCCCCTGTACCTCTTAACAAAGAATTGCAGTTAGAATCTTGTTTTTAGATAGTTTAAGTAGGTCCGCTATTCTATTGTCTAAGCTAGTTATTAAATACTTCCTCTTTTACTAATTTAATAGTAGAATAGTTTCTAATACTCTCTCTTATGTTAGCAGTTTAATAATAGCATACAGCTAACTGTAAGGTTAACTAGTAACAGGTATTATTTATTTGCTCTCTATTAGTAAGGGGCTTAACCCTAATAAGTCTTGAATATCTGCTACTAACTTATCTCTAGTATTATTATATGCTTGCTTAACTGTAGCTTATTAAAACGTTAAAGGCCTTTCTTTCCTAACTGCAGCTCTCTAAGCTCTTTCTAGAACAGTATTAACTTAGTGGTTGCGTGCCTTATCTAACCTAGTTACTGTGTTTAAGGAGGAGCTATTTTTAACGTTATATGCACCTAGTATAATATCCCTGTTATTAATATAATTTAGACTATAAACTTTGTAATAGTTATTGTTAAGGATTTAGAAGTTCTAAAAAGAGTGTAATAACTTATAGTCTAGCTTGTAATTATCTATTATAGTTAGTGCGCTGACACTTCTAATAACCTTTCCCTGTACGTCTAGGCCTGGCCTAGATCTATATATTACTCCTCTAGGCCTAGAGTCTATACCTTTAAATAGATTAGGCTTAACTGCAGAGGCTAGCTAGTCTAAGACATCTTATAAAACTTTAAAGTACTCTTAAATCTTTTATCTTAACTAATTAAGTTAATAAGTAGGCAGGACAGATCCTTAGATAGGTTTAATTTAATAGTAAGTAGGGCTAAAGTAGTATCTACGTTAACTGTCTTAGTTAAGTTAAAAACTGCACTACCCTATACAGGTAAGTGCTCTGTATAATTTATACTTATAGGCTTAGTAGTTTAGCTCTCTACATATATTGTAAGAGTTACTATACTCTCTTCCTTAGGAGTAGTTTACTTCTTATCTTAGGTTAATGTTCCTAGGTGCGTTAGTGATGTAAAAGCTATTATTCCTTTCCTAGGTAGCACTAGCTCTAGTTGCTTAAGAAATAAAGTAAGCGTAATTAGTAGGAGACTAGAGGATCTCTCTTATCTAATTATTAGAGTTTATAAGGGTGCTAACCTTAGCTAGGGATAGCTTCTATCCGCCTATTGCCTAGACAAGCTCTTTAACATCTTTATCGACACTAGGAGGTAGAGGTGTTTTACTCTTACTACCCTAACTAGCTAGTTAATCCTTAGCCTAGGTAATAATAGATTTAGCGTTAATTAGCTCCTTAGTGCTGTTTATAAGGCGCTAGGTTTCCTTAGTATATTTATTATCTCTTCTAAGCGCTAATTTCGTTAAGCCTTAGCGCTACTTATATACCCTTTTTATATAATTATAGATATTATTAGGTATAAATAAAGATTAATCCTTTCTATCTAGCCTGTTTTGCATATTACAAAGGGTAAGATCTTTATTAACCTTTAGCAGTCCTAAGAAGAAGTAGTATCCTTCCTTAGAGGTTAGAATTTAATTATTCTTCTAATATGTATTACTATAGACTATAAAGTTAGTATAGTAGTGTAATAGTCTAGGGAAGGCTTAAGAGGTTTCTTTAATATAGGCTTTAAGGAACGCTTAATTACCTATGCGTTAAGCAGTGTCCTAGTCTTTCTAGTAATCCTTTATAGCAATCTAAAGCTTAACCTAATTATCTTAAGCATATAGTTTTAGGCGTTTAATAAACCTCCTACAGAAATTATAGCAGTAGTTAGGGAGGACCCTAACCTTCTACTTATTACTTAACCCTCTGTTTTCTGCTATGTGGTTATAGTTAATAAGGAACTCTATAACCTCCTTTCTATTAAAGGATAGTTAGATAGACCTTCCCTTTATTAGAACAACTACCTAATAGCTGTTTCCTGTTAGGGAAGACAGTGTCTCTATAGAGTCTAAAGGGTTGTCTATAGTAGTGTATATTAATCCTTAGTAGTCTGTTATGTTAAATAGATAATAATTTCTTGTAATTAAAGTAATCTTAATTACTCTATCTGTAGGAGCAGCTTAGTACCTGTCCTTTATGTTCCTTTAGTCCTAAGGAATAGGGCTAAGTAGAACTGTGCAGATAATATATATAATAAGCATTAGAAATTAGACTAAGATAGTCCCTTAGCTAAGGCTTTTCTAGGATAACTAGATGCCTGCCTTATTTTAAGCTTATTTTTCTTATTTTTTAAATAATAGGTCTGATGGTAACGTCCTAGTCCAGAATTAACAGGATAATTCCTAGGCCGTGCCCCAGCCTTCAGAGTAGCAGATATTTAGATAATAACGTTCTAGTCTAGAGTTAACAGGATAATTGCTAAACTATACCCTAGCCTTTAGAGTAGCAGAATTTTAATGTTGCCTACTATACTGTGCCCTCTAGTTAGGTTACTATTTTGTTCTAGTATAAGTATTAAAGCATCTTGTTAGCAGGCACATTAGGAAGGATACTTATTATTATTATTGTTAAGGGTTAAAGAGATAGGTAATACGGTAGTTAAATTCTATAAGTAAGTGTTTCTAGTTATTGTTGTAGGTGTTGTACCTTAACAGTTCCTGTTAAGGTCTCTTATACCCTTCTGCCGGCCAGATTACGTACACTAGCTAAGCATCCTAGTTCTTACTAAGGCAGTTACTGTGTGCACCGGCACAGTATAGGGATACACTTCTAGGCTTACTAAGGAATACCTTAAGCCCTAATACTTGTCTTATAATTTAGATTATTTTTTCAATATTAAGGAAATAATTACGCTTCTCTACTCTTATTTTATTATTAGAAACAAGAAAGCTAAGAGTTAGGCTGTGTTTAACTGCCTATAAAGAGGAAAGGATAATACATTTCTAACTTTTCAAGTATAATTCCTAAGTTCTGCTATTTAAGGATAAGTACCTAAGTTAGATTAGTTTTACTACTTATAGATAAAGATTACTCTAGCCCTCTAGAGTCTATATCTAGAATTTAAAAGATAGTAGAAAAACCTATTTAAACTTATAGTAGAGCACTTAACAGCATATAATATAGAAAGAAAGCAGAACCCTATCTATACCCTACCTAACACTACCCTATCTTAGACCTAACCCTAAACAGTTAATATTTAGCCTTATTCTAATAACCTACTTCTAAACTAACCTACCCCTAGCATTTAGAAGCCTTTAACATCTACTCTACCTCTACCTAGGAGTACCCCCTAAGCCACACCTGTAAGAGAGCTAACTCTAGGCAATTATTATAACTGTAGTAAGACAGGTTATTTTATAAAAGATTGCACTAGTTCTTAAATTTAAGAAATCTAAGTAGATACCAAAAATTATGTTAATACTAAAGAAGACTTTAAAGAGGACCTAATACCTAAGGGAAACAGTTCTGCCTAAGAGGATAACCTTACCTAGGCCTATATTAATATAACCTATCTAACCTCTCCTTTCCTTATTTATTTAGTAGACCCTATTTTCTTAATTCTTCTATTCTATTAAACTAAGGGCTAGGCGTATAACTTAACTCCTTAGTTAATACTAGTGCCTAAGGATTTTTATTCCTAGACCCTAAAATTACTTCTTTAGTCTCTTAAGCGCTTAGGATTTCTATTAAAGGATTCTAAGACTAAAATATAACTCTAGTAAACTAGTATATATAGCTATATCTAATAAGTAATAGGTATAAGATCTATAACTACCCCTTTATTATTATTAACCTGTAATCTTAAGATAATATTATTAGTATAAAATAATTAAAATCTTTTAAGCTATAGCTTTAAGCAGAATAGACTTAGCTTATATAGCTAGTAACGTATCCTTAGTTATATAACCCTGCCCCTCTATTATTAATAACTCTTAACTACTCTACACCTTAAGCCTACGTCTTATAGGACATATAATACAGAGATTACTTATAGAATAAAGAGGAATATTATTAGACCTAAAGCCTAAACTATTCTATCTATTATGTTAGAGGGAATTCACAATTACTAAAAGCTTAAACCTTAGCATTAGCCTAGACCTAAAAAGCTGCTAACAAACTTCTAACCTAAGCTGCAAATGTTTTTACAACCTCTACAAACTGCTTTTACTTTTCTATAAAAAACTATAGAATAAAATCTTTACTACTAGTCTATATAAGATTAACTGCCTTATTAATAACTATCTTTACCTAGACAATCTAGAAAACGCCTACCTCCTAAAAGAGCAATTACTAGAGAAATACGCCTAATATAATAATATATTTAGCAAAATGGAGTTTAAACACCTTCTAGAACACTACCCTTATAACTATAAAATCATCTTAGAAAGATAATTACTAAATTCCTACTTGCCCTTATATAAGTAAAATCTTAAAGAACTTAAGGCTAGTAAGAAGTTTATATAAGATTAACTTAAATATAGTTAGATTAAATACAGTTAGAGCCCTTCTATGTTACTAATACCCTATGTTTATAAGCCTAATAGAAGTCTGCGCATTTGCATGAACTACTGCAATGTTAATACTCTAACTAGGAAAGACTTCTATCTAATACTGCGCATAAATAAGCTACTTACCTAACCTTTAAAATCTAAGATCTTTACTAAGTTTAATTTCTAAAACGCCTTTAACAGAATTTGTATAGACCCTACGTTAGAGAAATATACTATGTTTTATACCTGTTATAGCAGTTATAAGTGTAAGGTTCTACTATTTAGATTATATAATAGACTAGCTACGTACTAATAATATATAAATAACATTCTTATTAAATACCTTAATAACTTCTGTATTACGTACCTAGATAACATCCTTATCTACTCTAAAGATCTAGCTGCACATAAGCGCTACGTTAAATTAGTATTAGAACATCTCTAATTAGCTAGACTACAAGTAGACATTAAGAAAAGCAAGTTCTATGTTACTTGTACCAAATACCTAGGATATATCCTAACTAACAAGGGAATTAAAGTAGACTCTAAGAAAGTATAAGCCCTAAGAAATTAGACCCCTCCTGTCACGGGTATTCATACTGTTCGAACCCCAGTCAATCCATCTGATGGATTACTGTACCTTTTTGGTCCGTGTGGCTCAGGTGGGTTCGAGCCGAGCCCTTACAGTGTTAGACATTTAAGGTGTATACAACCTTATACATATAAAGAAAGAAAAAGAATAAAAAATAGTATTTAAGACGTAATATAGACTCTATAAGTACCTAGTTATACTGTTTAGTCTAATAAACACACTAGCAACATGCTAGAAGTTAATTAATAACATCCTAAGAGTATACCTTAACAGAACTGTAGTAGTATACCTAGATAATATCTTAGTGTACTTAAAGACACTAGAAGAGCATAAATAATATGGTACAGAAGTGCTAAAATGCCTAAGGCAGACAGACCTATAACTTAAACCTAAGAAGTGTAAATAGTATAAGAAGGAAGTTAAATTTCTAGGGTATATTATAGGACGATATAGAGTTAAGATTAGTCTAATAAAAGTAGAAGTAGTTAAGACTTAGCAGACGCTAAAAAAAGTTAAACAGATCTAATAATTCTTAGGATTTATTAACTTTAACTAACGCTTTATTAAGGACTACTCTAAGATTGTAATTCTGCTAACAAAGCTTACGCAGAAGGATACACTATTTAAGTAGGGACAAGAACAGAATAATATATTTAAGGTACTTAAGTAAGCCTATATTACACCTTCTAGATTATTTATATTTTATAGTAGTAAACTAATGCGTATAGAGACTAACGCCTTAGATCTTATATTAGGCGCATATATTATATAAGAAAAGGATAGACTATAGCACTCTAGAGTGCTAACTTATATAAGTTCTTAGGACCTAAAGAACTCTATAATGTGCATAATAAAGAATTACTTATAATTATATTAGCCCTAGAACATTAGCAACTATATGCAGAAAGCTGCTTAGAACTTACTATCTACACTAACTATAAGAACCTAGTATACTTTACTACTACTAAGGTTATAAATTAGCAATAAGTATGTTAGTCTAGGATACTTAGATATTATAAATTTAAGATATTGTATACACTAGGCAAAGATAATAGTAGAGCTAATACGCTTAGCAGACAATATAACCTTACTAGAGAAAAGACAATAAACTAGTTTATAGTACTAGGAATTAATAATAATAGGTTACTTAGACTATTGCAGTAACTGGATAATATAATGCAAATTAAAAATAAACAGCGTATTACATTAGACGTACTAGAGGAACTTTAGAACAAAATTATAGCTAATTACTATAATGACCTACTACACAGACACCCTAGAATTACACGCATAATAGAACTTATTAAGTAATACTATAAGTTTAGTAATATAAAGTACAAGGCTACCAGATATATTAAGAACTATATTAACAGTTAGTATAATAAAAACGGTACACACGTAAAATACAGAGAAATGCAGGCAATAGAGCTGCCTACAGCACTATAGACAAATATTACAATAGACTTTATTACACAGCTACCTATCTTAAGAGACCCTATAACTAGATATAACTACAACTTAATCTTTATTATAGTTAACAGATTTACCAAGTACACTAAGATAATACCTTTTTAATATAGCTATACTGCAGAGCAGCTTATATAAGTGTTCCTAGATTAACACATAAGGTATTATAGTATACTAGAATTAATTATTAGTAAATAAGATAAGCTCCTTACGTTAAATTATTAGACTACGCTCTTAGCAGCTATAGGTACTAAGAAGAAGCTTTTAACAGCCTATTATCTATAGATAGATAGATAGACTAAAAGAATAAATTAGACTATAGAAACATACCTATAGATATACAGCAACTAGCAGCAAGATAACTAGGTTTTGCTGTTACCTATAGCACAAATTGCATACAACAACAAATTGTTAGAAGTAATAGGAAAATTACTGTTCTTCCTAAATTATAGGATGCACCTAAATCTCTTTACTAGAAGTCTAGACACACTAATTTAGACTAAATTAGTAATATCCTTAGTAGTAACACTAAAAGAAGTGAATAAGAAAGCACTAGAAAACATTAGTAAGGCTTAAGAACAAGCAATCCTATATATTAACTAGAAAAGAAAAATAGCACCTTAGCTAAAAGAGGGGGATAAAGTCTATCTCCTTACAAAAAACCTTTAAACATAAAGACTAACAAAAAAACTAGACTACGTTAAAGTTAGACCCTTTTTTATTTTAAAGCAGATAAGCCTAGTTAACTATAGACTGAATCTGCTAAAGGATGTAAAGATCTATCTAGTGTTCTACATATTGCTATTAGAACTAGCTAACTCTAGAACGCCTATCTAGAAGAACTTCTATTACTAAGCGAATAGTAAAGATAAATAGGAAGTTAAAAAAATAGTAATATATAAGGGAAATAGTAATTAACAAAGGTACCTAGTTAAATAGTTAGGATACCTAGACTAAGAAAATATATAGGAACCACCTGCGCACTATATAAGCTACTGCTAATAAGTATATAAGTACTTTAATTTACTACAGACTCTTAATTAAACTAAGAGTATTCTAGGTAGCCAGCGAGGCATATATACTAATAGACGCTGCAGAACAGTTAGGATTAACTTCCTAAGCTAGGTCTAGCTTGCTAGCCTTAACTATTCTATTTGCTAAATACAGCGCCTTTTACTGCGCGCGCTTATTTGCCTATTTTAGGATTTTCTTATTATGCAACAATTGCGCAATTACAGTTATAAGGAGTAACTTGTCTACTTCTACGTTTTTCTTATACTCCTTATAAGTCCTATCTAATAATACCTAAGATATATTTATATATAGCTTGCTAGCCTTTATACACTTAGCACACTTTAGACCTTTTAGACTACCTAGTATAACATAGTACTTGTAGCTACTAAAGAAATAATAATTATAAGGGACTTTAGCAGGTGTATTAGGTTAACAGATTTCTAATATAAGACAGATGTTGTAGGCGTATAAGGACATCTTAACTTACAGGTTACTAGATACCGTGTCCGTGCGCGTAATGCCTAGATTCGCGTAACGCCCCACCAACACCAAATACACCAATCTAGAACGCGTTACAACACAACTAATATAGATCTAATTCAATTAGCAATATAAGCAATTAAATCCTTAAAACTAGGAGAGGAATTTTCGTATAACAAAGTTGCAGCTAGGTTTAGTGTTAATAGATTAACGTTGGCTTAGAGACACTAAGGCCTTTAGGCATTACACACAACTAAGATTATTAAATAACAACAACTTAACCTATAATAAGAGATAGAGCTAGTAAATTATATAGAATTGCTTACTAGCTGTTACTTACCTCCTACACAAGAGATAATACAGAATTTTGCGTTACTACTAGCCTAAAAACTAGTCTCTAAAAGCTGGGTTACGCGTTTTATTAACAAGTACTCTATCTATCTTATCTTGCGTTACTTAACTAGGATAGATTGCCAGCGTTACAACGCTGATTCCTACAATAAATACAAGCTCTATTTTAACCTGCTGCAGCTTAAGATTGCTAAATACTTAATTAAGCCTTACCACACATATAATATAGATAAGAAGGGCTTTATAATTAGACAGACTACTAGAATAAAACTTGTGTTTAGCAAACGTATGTAGATAAAGGGAGAGGTTAAAGCATCTATTTAAGATAGTAACTAGGATTAGCAGACGCTTGTAGCGTGTGTGTGTGCTAATAGATTAGTGTTACTGCCTAGGCTTATCTACACGTCTAAGAAGAGCGACATTAAATTAGACTAGGTAGCTAAAATTAAGCTAGGGGTACACTTAGTGATAGTTACCTTGTCTCCCTTAGGATAGTTAAACAATAAGATTGGGCTTGCGTGGCTAGAGCAGGTGTTTAATCGCTATACTAAGAAGAAAGCTTAGAGGAAGTAGAGGTTATTAATACTAGATAGCTATAGATCCTACGTAACAATAGACTTTATTAACTACTGTAATAATAACAAGATACTCCTGGCTGTGTTACCTCCTTACTTAACCTAGACGCTCTAGCTGCTTAATATAGTACTGTTTAAGCCTCTATTAACAGCATACTTAAAAGCTGTTACAACAGAGATCTATAAGTCTTAAAACTACACGAATATTAAGAGAGCAGACTTCTTTTAGCTCTTCTATTAGGCGTGGATCTCTAGCTTTACTAAAAAGCTGATACTTAAGTCCTTTAACGTAACAGGTATCTATCTACTTAATCCTAACGTTATTCTTAATTGCTTTGCTAAAACACTACTAGAGAGCTTAGAGAGCTTAGATTTAGATACTACGTTATCTTCTGTTTATAGTAATAAAAACTAGCTTAAAATAGAGACGTTGTTACAGAGGGTTGCTAGAGATAAGAGTAGTTGCAACGCTAAAAAGATAAGACGATTAATCTACTATATCTTAGTTAAGGCCTTACTCCTCTAACACAAGATAGATAGCCTTAAAAAGACCCTTAAGAAGCAGAAGAAGTACAAGAAGAAGAACAAAGCCTTAGATTTGCAGCAGCAAAAGGAGTACTACAGTAGTGCTGTTTTCTAGTTACTAAGGAAGATTAAAGAAGCACGCTTCTGTAAAAGGATAAGAAAGTAAGAAGAGAAGGAGGAAGCACTTAGAAAAGCGACTAATAAGGAAGTAGCAGCTGCTAAGAAGCTAGTTAAGGAGAAGGAGAAGGAGGAGAGGCATGTAGTAAGAGAGGCGGCTAAGGAGAGGCGTAAGAAGGAGAAGGCTAATACAGCAAATTAGAAGGCTGAACAGGAGGCTAAAAAGCAGCGTTAATAATAAGAGCTTAATACTGCAAAAGCTATACAATTGCCTTAAAAGGGTAAGAGGAAAGATTTACAAGCAACCTAGCTAAAAAAGCGTTAAAAACGTGCTCCTAGGGATAATGTTAGTAGATGTGGTCCCCTATTGCCGCCTCTAGCTGCCCTAACTATTACTACCCGCAGCAGCCGCAACATTACACTTCTAAGTAAATATAGATAGGCCAAATTAATCGCAAGCATTACTTTACTACTCTACTACCAAATTTTATAATAATAGCTATTGTAGGTGGCTGTACAACCTTATCTCTGTATAAGCGTTAAGGCGGTTAGTAGGGCGTCACGCGAATCTGGGCATTACGCGCACGGACACGGTATAGAAATTGCAGATTATATAAAACTCTAACAGACAATTATGTAGTTTAAGGACAGACTAAAGAAGAAGGAGGGATAGTGTTATAATCCTATGCTAGGGCACAGCAGAAACATAAGTACCAGCTAACTAAGACCCCTAACTCTGCCCTAAAGAAACAAACAGTAGAGAAGGACAGGACAGAAAGGGTTATTATGTAACTGCTTATTACCAAGTGTAATACATGTAACTATTTATTAATAAGTATAGTATAATATACTTGTCTATAAGCACCCTTATATATTTTATTAGACTAACTCTAGTTACTTATTAATAAGTATTGTATCTCCTTAGTATATAGCTAGTAGGAACATAACCCTAATAGTTTGTGTTTAACCTTATTAATTAAGTTTGTCTTTAGAATCTTAACCTGCGCTTGAACTAGATCGTCTACTCTGTACTATTTAGTGCACCCTATCTTTACAAGCTTTGCTTAGTTAATAACTCTAACCAATCCACCAGTACTCATCCCCGAGAACCAATAGAATCAGTGCTTACGGTCTTTAACTAAAGTACAACTTCAACAAGTGCATACAGTCTTAAGCGTTCTCTATATTTTCTTTAGCTACCTTTTAGGCGTTATGCATGCAGGTAGCTAATACTAAGGCATTCTTATAATTAAGTTTCTTAACTAGGTTTATACCTAAATTAGCCCTGTTCTAATCCTAACTCTGTTTAGGCTTACTACTACAGATAGCTTAGTAAGGCAATATTCTAATTAAGGAATATAGTAGAGTAAGCTAGGCATAATCTATAATTAGGAGGAGTTTAGACTAGTTATCTTAGTAGTATAAGATAAACAGGCATAGTTACTAATCTATATACTAATTTATAATTTCTGTTTAGCTGTTAGTTTCCTTATAATAGGCTGTAGATAGTTTAACCTTTACGCCTATAATTTAGCAGAATTCTAACTAGAAGGTTAATATAAAGTATAGTCCTTAGTTACTTATAATAGTTTTAGGGGTATATCTAAATTAATATACCTATTATATAAACAAGTTTACTATCCTACGTACTATAATAGTTTTTAACAAAGGATTATTATAGCTTATTTATCCAAGTAATTACTAATACCTATAATCTAGTTATAGCCTAATTTAACCTTAGGAAAGTCTTTAAAGTTAATATACAGATGTTGTATTAGTTTGTTAGGTATTAGTAAGGAATGTAAGTATCTGTAGAGTTAGGTCTATTTTAGGTAACCTTAATAATTAGAAATGTAACTCTGAACATACTGTTTATAAGTAGCACTTATCCCCTTCTAGTAGTACTGTTGTAACAGTAGCTAATAAGTCTTCTTAGCACTAGGATAAGCACTTAATAGCTGGTTGTAGGCCTCTCTAATTAGGCAGGTGCATAAGGTAGAGTTAGCAGGCACACATAGTTAATTCTAATAGAGTAGGAGTCTATTATAGATCTAATATAGTAATACTAGAGATAAGCGTTCTTACTTAAAGGATTTCTAATTTTCTTTAATAAGGGCTTAGGTTAATTTAAGCAAATCTAGGTCTATAACAGGTTGTATTAATTAGATAGTAGATATAGCCAAGTTAGTTTTAGCTAGGTATTTCTAAGCTAAATTAGAATTAATCTGTTTGTGTAACTGCTCGAGTCCTAACAGTACTTAGGATTAGTCATCTTTCTAGGCAGATTTAAGGTTTACTAGATCTTACTCTTATTAACTAAGGATATTAGCATGATTATTATTCTTTCCTAGGGTAGGTTTAATACAGAATTTAAACAGAGTAAGAGCTTCTGCCTATTATGCTTAATAAGCGTTTAGAGCTTTAGTAGTTATAAAGTATTCTAAGAATTAATAGTTACAGTAGACATAGATCTGTTTAGTAGCAGAGGTAAGTTTAGATCTCTACTTGTAGAATGCTTATAAAATAGCAAATAGTTCCTTATTATGTATCTCCTAGTTAAGCTTAGCACTAGAGAGTACTTAGCTGTAGAAAGTAACTAGGTACTATTTATTGTTTAGGTGTTGTTAGGATATAACTTCTGTAACACCTCTATTAGATGTATTAGTTTTAATCTTTATATTATACTAAGGGTTAAAGTAGCATAGAGTAGGTATAGATAATAGTGCTTCTTTTAAGCTTTTAAAACTAGATTAGCATTAAGTAGTCTATTTAAACAGGTTTACTAGGCTTTATAAGGCAATAAGGGGCTTAGCTACATATAAGAATTTAGGTACAAATTATTAATAGAACCTAGTAAAGCCTAAGAACAAATTTACAATAGTAATAGTAGTACGAGGTGTCACGGGTATTCATACTGTTCGAACCCCAGTCAATCCATCTGATGGATTACTGTACCTTTTTGGTCCGTGTGGCTCAGGTGGGTTCGAGCCGAGCCCTTACAGAGTAATCCATCAGATGGATTGACTGGGGTTCGAACAGTATGAATACCCGTGACAAACACTATAAAGTACTAAGCTCTTACTAGCTAGTCCTATAACTCTGTAATATTTAGAAGCAGGTAGTAAATCTTAATAGTAATTTTATTAAGCTTCCTAAAGTTAATGTAAGGTTGTAGCTTGCTATCCTTCTTAGAAATAAACATAATTAGGTACCCTGTAGGTAATTCTAATCTTCTAATAAATCTCTTCTTAAGGTTCTTCTTAATGTACTTATAAAGTACTTTAAGTTCCTTTTCTAATAACTAGTATAATAGCCTAAAAGTTAGTATCTTTCCTTCCTAGAGCTTAATCTTGTAATTCTAGGGTTTATGCTTAGGCAGGGCTTTTGCTATAAGCTTTTCTCTAAACATCTCTACGTACTGTCTGTACATGTTAGAGATAGCAGAAGGTGCACTCCTCTCTTCCTTAACTCTTACTTTGTAATCTGTAGGGCGTTTAGTATCTACAGAGTTAACTGCTCTATCTTAGCATATCTTATATGTTAAAGAGACATTATTAATCTTCTTCTTATCTAATAGCTGCTGTATGCGCTGTATAGGCGTAAATACATTAGTGCTATATTTACATCCTTCTAACAAAAGTCTTTCTTATACCTAGTCTATCTTTAGGTTATACTTTTATGACTAGAAAAGTCCTAATATAATATTATACGTGGCCTTTGTAAAAACGTCTAGGTTTATTTCCTTATAGTGCCCCTGTATCTATAGGGGTGCTGCTATTACTTTAAACATAATTAGCAGTTTGTCTAGTATTAATTCTCTATTAGCTACCTAGAGTAAGTAAGGATTCCCCTTATAATATAATCTAAGTCTAGCTTACTATATTACTGTTTTAGACATGTAACTTACTTATACTCCTAAGTCTAAGAGTGCTGTTAAGACTACCCTATTTAGTTTAATAGATAGCTTTATAAGGTAATTGCTCCTAATGCTATTAATAGATTAATCCCTAAGGCTTGTAGGCGCTAGCCTAAAAAAGTCCCCTCTTTACTAAACCCTTTAAACTCCTTAGTACTGTAATGCTTCTTATAATCTGTGTTAAGGCAGTTCTACTAGTATGTGTTGTAGCAACTTCTGTTAACTACTAGCTATATTTATATTAAGGCCTATAGGTTATCTATACTAGGAAAATATACTTTCTAGTGTTTATTAATAAGATAAGGTTTTTACAGGTTATTGTAACATTAGTACTATTAACTGCAACAGAGGCTTTGTTATGCTAGAAACTATCCTACACTAAAATCTTATTGTAGTAGATTATGTATTTGTCCTTAGTGTATACTATCTACGTAATGTTTCTATATTTTAGGTTTTAGTAGTCTAGAATATACTGTAGTTATAGGCTAATTATTAGTAGTACTTCTTTCTGCTTCTGTATACGTTCTAGGCTAAGCTATATTTCTTACTTACACTAAAGCTAGTCTTTAGCTTCTTCTAGGTTATTAGTAAACTGTTTGCTATTATTAATTTCTTTTCTAAACTAGTAAACAAGCTGTTAGAGTTCTAGTGTTATTTCTGTAATTTTAGGTGCTCCTACAGGACTAACAAGTTCTTAACATATTTAGTAATAGGCTTCTTTATTGTTACGCTTCTAGCGTTGTTAAGCTATGCGTTCTTGTTTGCGTGTTAGTAGGGCGCTAATTTAGTTAAACTCTTATTCTAAAGGTGTCTAGTAGGTTGTCTATCTTTTGCTGGTTCTTGTTAGAGTAGTTCTCTGTTTCTTTGCCTGTCTAGGCGTCCTAGTATAGTGTTGCCACACAAATTAGAGGTACAATACAGTTATTATTGTCCTCTAGACTAGACTCTAGGTCTTCTAGCAGTTGTCCTATGTTATTAGTAAGAATTTCCTATTTACCAGTATCTATATTATTATAATTACAGGTAAGTACATTTAACTAGCAGTAAACCTTATTTATCTAGTAGTCTCTAGCAAAGTAGCCTAGTTTGCTACAGTTGTAGCAGTCCCTGCTACCTCTGTGTTAGTTACCCCCCTTAGGCTTCTTGTTCTAGTGCTTTAGTAGTGTTAAATGAAAGGTATTAGAGAAATGGGTTAGGCGATATACCTGCCAAGAAACCGTGCAGGGGCCCCTACCAGAACCTAGATAAGACAAAAATCACCCTTACATAGAACAAAACAGAACATTAAAACATTATTATTAACTTATTACTATTACTATCTAATCTAACAATTAAGAGTCTTACTGCTGCCATAATAAGCGCTTATAACAAGCAAAATAGCAACTAGCTAAAGCTAGAGGGACGCGACGGTTATTCTTACTAACTTAAGCAACTAGGTCTTCTAGTACTGCTAACTTAAGATTAAGTGCCAGTTGTAAGATATATAGCTGCTAGCAGACCCTAAAGGGGTACAACTCTAACGCATATAACTAGAGGCGCTACTACCTCTAGAAATTGTGTAATATAAACTAGCAATAAGTATAAGTAACACCTTAACTACGTTATTACAGACTATCTAAGCAGGTTAAAGCAGAACGTGTGGAATAACATATAAAGTAATAGACACGTTAATAACTATGCTATAAACACCTACAATCCTAATATAGGTATTAGACCTCTTAGAAAAGGGATAAGAGGTATATAAAGAAGATTGTAAAGACTATAAGCTTTGCCTTTAGTTATACAAGATACTTAAGAAAGACTATTAAGATAAGAAAAGTAAAATATTAAGAATAGTTAAGCATATTCTTACAACAGTAACACTATATCTACAGCTAAGCTGCTGCGCAGAAAACAGAATGCTGCGCAAATAGATAACTGCCCTCTAAGACACTGTTAGAGTAGATATAGACAAAGAACAGGCGTAAGTATAAGAAAGATACTATACTACACTTAGACTAATATAAATAACTGTAAGTTAGGAGACATAGCTAAGTAAATACAATTAGGCAGTAACTTAAGCTAAGACTCTTAAGGTGGCTGAGGTTAAGCAAACATAAGCTGTTATTAATAATTTTCTAGGCTCTGTATCTAAGATAGCATTAACCTAGACTACAGCGTTCTAAGGGCTAGGATATAATAAGAAAGCTATAAACAGGAAAAGGATAATAAAACTCTTCTGTAATTATATAAGCCTTTAATATCTACTAAGAGGGAAGCCTAAGAGCGCCTTTACGGTAGGAGAGGCATTATACGCAGTAAGCAGTAAATCTAACTTAAACCTATAAAGGGACGCCTTTAGTAGAGAACTAAGAGCGCTATCTAATAATAATTATTTAGGCTAGGGAAACCCTAGGCAAAGCAAAAGAAAGATAGATAGCTAAAGTGCTAGAACTAAGCAGTTCCTAGAAAGGAATATAGTAAGAGCTAAAGACATATATCCTGCCTGTAAACAGCATTACAATATATCTAACTACTACTACGTAAATACAGCTAAGGCACCTAAGTAGTTTAAGCTAAACAGAGGTGTTGCAAAACTGGTATAGTATAAGCTTAAATATAATAGTAACTTACAAAAGAGAATACAGGCAATGTCTTAAGGGACTAAGCAACTGCAAATAATAACAGCGTCTTAATTAATTACTCTATATATTAAGACGTCTTAAACACTAGATAAGATTATTAAGTAACTAGATAGCTAAAAAATTACTTAGGTTAATAAAGGTAGTATAAAAGCAGCATGTAGTATAAGTAATTAAGGATATCTATTAAAGGAGGCATTTCTCCTAGATTCTGGCTTAACTACGTTTATCTGTAATAACCTCTTAAGACTTAGAGACGTACGCTAGCTAGCAATAGGAGATTATATCTAGACTAGGAACTCTAAGGTCTAGATATAAGGATATAGTACTATTAATATATTAGTAGAGGGATCTTAAGGTAAATAAGTACTATGCTTAAACAATATTGCATAGTGCCTAGATTTCCTCTGCAACCTGGTATTATTTAGGTTACTCTAAAGACAAAGAATATAGTAGGATAACTAAGAAGATCTAACAACGCTATGTTAAAGAAACAGCAACATTATAGCTATCCTAACAGAGAGCTTTAGACAGTAGGTTATTAAACAACTAAATATAGCTATAGTAGCACTCTATGTGCGTATAAATTGCAATAAAAGATTACTATAGAGAGTAACAGCTATAATGTAGCATAAGAGGCTTAAACATCTAGAACTATCTGTAATTAAGCACCTTGTGCATTAATCTAAGGGGGTAAAGATTGAAGGCATTATAACAGTGCAATGTAACGCATGCGGATAATTAAAATCAAAGTATTAAATATAAAAAACCCTACAATTAAACAACAAAGGCCTAGGCAAATAAATAGCTATAGACTTCTATAAATATAAAGCAGGAAGCTTTAATAAGGAAAAGAGTTAAATGCTTATTACCTGCTAACACTCTTAGTACGTGTAGGACTTCTACTTTAAGGATAATAGGCCTGTAAGATCTATTATCTGTCTACTTAGGATCTTAATCTAGTTCTTAAAGAAACAGTTTAACATTATAGTTAAGGTAATTAAGACAGACAACAAAATTGTTACAGTTAAATAAGAGGTTAAGAGATAGTGCACGTCCTTCTTAATAAGACTTAAGCCTTCTACTCTAGACATATAAGCTTAAAATAGAGGAGCTAAACACTTAGGGGGTGTAATAAAAGAGAAGGTATGCGTAATTTAACTAGACGCAAATTTACTATAGGAACTCTGGCTAGATATTACTAAAGCAGCAGTATACCTATATAATTAGACGCTCAATTATCTAAATAAGTAGAGATTACTGTATAAAGTATTCTTTACGCACGCAGCTGCTATAAATAGCATAGTTACTAGACCTTAAAAACTAAACTAGGCTTACTTAAGAGCATACAGATGCAAAGCATTTACTATAACTAATAATACTTGTTAAAGAAAATTAAGGCTATAAAGACTAGACCTAAAGGCATAGATTAGATACTTAGTAGGATACTAGTCCACTAACATATACTAAATCTAGGTCCTATTAATAGCTAAAGTAATTAGCACCTGTAATGTAGTGTTTAATAAAGAAATAATATTTAATAGTAAAATAGAGGATATTAGAGATAACCTTATATATAACACGTTAGAGGAAATTGTAACTTAGATTAGCATAGTTAAACTCCTAGCTATATAGAGCTATATATCTAAAACTAAAATGTTCTATAAGGATAAGACAATACAGGAGAACACTCTGCGTGCTAAATAACCCTAATATTACTAAGGCAGGAAGATTGTAGAGGCATACCTAACGCCTCTACTAACTCCTCTACTAGCAGTATTCCTAACTAAATAGATAAGCTATAATAAGACAACAGACTAACTTAAATAAGACTAAGGAACGTCTGTAATAACGCTGTAGGCAGCTGTATTTATAGCAGGCACTAAGGTAGGACACCTTAGTTAACATAAAGGAAAACCTTTTAATAAAGCTCAATTAAAGAGGATTATAGCAAAGAGAATTAAGCTATATTAGAATAAACTTCTGCTATTACCTACAGCATACTTAAAGCTAGAGAAGCACCCTCTCTATAAGATGTTTAAATAAGCAGAAAATAAACACCTGTAAAGCTACAAACAAATAGAGTTATAGACTAAAGTTCTAGTAGCTCTATTTTAGAAGTCTAGATAATAAATACTTAACTATATGTAGGTCTATACATACAAGTTTAATAACCACTACTACCTTAATAAGTATAAAGTAAGGCTTGTAGTTAGAGGAGACTAATAATGTAATATTACGTTATAAGACACGTACACAGCAACACTTACAGGCTAATTACTTAGAATACTAATAGCAATTACTGTAAAATATAATCTTAAACTAAAATAATAGGATATTACAAATCCATTTGTTTACGTAGCTATTAACTGTAAAATATATATAAGGATGCTAAGAGGATACTAGAAGACAGGCACCTTACTAAAGGTATAGAAAGCCTTATACAGACTCTGCATCTCCCCTCTACTATGGTAGAAGGGATTTACAGCAATATTAGCTAGAATTAGATTTAAATAAGTACTATAAGAGCTATGCTATATAATTAAGGATAGAATAATTATCTTCTTCTATGTAGATAACATTATAATTATATACTACCTAAAGCATAAATAAGAGGCAGATAATGCTATTAAACAGATACAGGAGCAATACCTGTGCACTAGAGGAGATAACCTTTAATAGTTCCTTAGTGTAGAAGTCTAACATAATAGACAGTAATAGACAATTTAATTGTTACAAGCTGTATACGTTAAGAAGATTAGTTAATTAGTAACTAGACAGGACGTAAGGCATAATACGCTAATACTTAGAATTAAACTTAAGCCTAGGAACAGTCTAGCTAAACTACTAGAGATTAATTAATATTAGCAAAAGATTAGATCTCTGTTGTTTGTAGCAGTAACTACTTAACCTAATATAGCGTTTGCTACGTTACAACTTACACGCTTTCTAGTTAACCTAAGTAATAAACACTAAGACGCTGCTAACTAAGTGCTCCTGTACCTACAGAAGATAAGAAATCTGTTACTTAAATTTAGACAGGGCAAAGGACTTAAAGTTGCAAGCAACGCATTATTTACTAACAACACTGTAGACTAAAAGAGTTCCTAAGGATACGCTATTAAGTTATTTAGAGGACTTATTACCTAGAGAGCAAATAAACAAGATACTGTTACAACGTTAACTACTAAGGCTAAGCTCCTAGCACTGTCTTAAGTAGCTAAGGAAGCAATAGTTACTTCTTAACTATTAAAAGAGCTTTAGGTAACCCTAAGCAATCTAACAATAATAATTAAATATAACAATATGTAGATAATACGTCTAGTTACTATAGATGTTACTAAAATATAAACTAAACTTTAGTATGTTAATATACACAACTACTAGTTATAATGAGAAGTTAACTATAAAAGGATTAAAGTAGAATATACCCTCTCTAATAACATAATTACAGATAGATTTATAAAGTTGTTGCTAATTAGCAAATAGGCTAGCTTTCTTAATTAGTTAGGACTTGTTAAGGGCTAGAAGGGTACATTAAGGGATATCCTGCTTAAGAAGATGCAAGAGCAACTAGAGGACCTTACGTTAAAGAGTTAATTAACTAGTTTACGCAGCTTATAATAGGATTCTAAGCTAAGGGGGTGTGTTAAATAAAAGGTATTAGAGAAATAGGTAAGGTAATATACCTGCCAAGAAACTGTACAGGGGCCCCTACCAGAACCTAGATAAGGCGAAAATCACCCTTACATAGAACAAGAACAGAACATTAATACATTATTATCAACTTATTACTATTACCATCCAATCTGACAAGTAGTCTCTTGTTAAGGTTTAAGAGGTCTATTGCTTTAGGTCTGTAGTATCTACTCTAAGTATTGCTGTAGATGTAACAACTAGTATTTAGCTAATTACAGCGTTCTTACTGTCTGTAATTTAAGTTGTTGCGCTACTAGTTCCTTAGTAGTAGCCTGTTAGTAGTAATAATAGTAGTATATGCTCTAGGGTTATCTTAAAGTTTCTACTAAAGTTTATAGAGTTATACGTTAATATTAATAGTAGTATAAATAAGCTTATTAACGGTTTCTATACTTACGCTAGTGCGCATAAGTTCTTTCTTAACCTTAGGCTTTAATCCTTATTAAATTATAGTAATTATAGTAGTATTATCCTAGTTAGTGTTAGCAGTAAGCTGCTAAAACTCTGCAGCGTAGTTAGTAGCTAACCTATCCTGTCTAATCTTCTAAATATTACATTAAGTAATATGTAGTTTATTAGAGACTCTAAAGATTAGCTTAATCTTTTCTTTAAATAGGTTAAGGTCTTTTATCTATTTATCTATATTATCTAGAGCCTTGCTAGCCTAGTACTGCTGTATAAAGGGCTTAATCTAGGTAAACACTTTACTACGCATATAGCTAGCTGCAAGAACTACTTATTTAGCCTTAGAAACCTTCTTGCCTAAGAAGGTAAAGAAGAGGTCCTACTATATAAGCTAGTTATCAAGCTTACTATAATATTTGTAGTAAAGGTTAGGCTTATTAATATTTATAGTGCTAGTAGTAACAGTTATATCTATATTAATGTTGCTAGACGTAGAGTTGCTAGGGGTAGCATAGCATCTAATAGTACTTATCTTAGGGGTGTTTAAAATATTAAAGTTATACTTTAGTTAAAGACTATAAGCACTAATTCTATTAGTTCTTAGGGATAAGTACTAGTAGATTAGTTAGGGTTATTAACTAAGCAAAGCTTATAAAGATAGGGTGTAATAAATAGTACAGAGTAGACAGTCTAGTTTAAGCACAGGTTAAGATTCTAAAGACAAACTTAATTAATAAGGTTAAACATAAGCTATAAGGGTTATATTCCTCCTTAACTATATACTAAGTAGATATAATACTTATTAATAAGTAACTAGAGTTAGTCTAATAAAATATATAAGGGTGCTTATAGACAAGCATATTATACTATACTTGTTAACAAGTAGTTATGCATATTATGCTTGTTAATAAGCAGTTACGTAACAACCCTTTCTGTCCTGTCCTTCTCTACTGTTTGTTCCTTTAGGGCGGAGTTAGGGGTCTTGGTTGGCTGGTACTTATGTTTGTGCCGTGCCCTAGCACAGGATCGTAACAGCACTCTATAGTTAACAGCTACTATTACCCTATAAATAGACTGTTAGTAACAAGGTATATCTTTCTACTTAGAACTTAAAAATAGAACAACTAAGCTAGAAGCTATCTAATAAGTGGGAGGGTCCCTTTAAAGTCCTAGAGCAAGTAGGTTACTTATATTGTCTAAAACTTCTACTAGGCTTAAAAATATATAATTTGTTTGCCCTAAACGTCTTATATAAGGATCTAAATAACCCCTTACCTAGATAAGAAGCCCTTAAACCTGCAGGTATTCCTATCTAAGGCGTAGAAGAATAGGAGGTTTAAGAAATTTTAGCTAGTAAGATTATCTGCTAAAAGCTTAAGTACTGTGTAAGCTAGCTTAGCTATAACCTAGACCTAACCTAGTATCCTGTAGAGAACTTTATAGGAGCTCTATATAAGCTAAGGTTATACTATAATAAGTACCCTAATTGACCTAGGCCTCTAAAGGCACTAACTAAGTAGATTAAAGCGTAGAAAGAAGGCTAGAAGATTTAGTAAGCATAAAGTTATCTTAATTTAGAAAAGGATAAAGAAAATCTATTAAATTTAAAATGCCTCTAACTGCGTTATATATTAGAAAGATAAAAGAAAAAGAATAAAAGAAAGAACCTTCCTTACTATATAAATAAGAAAACTCTCTTATAGGCCCTTAATGTTACTTATAACAGAGTTACTGTTAGCTAGAATATCTAGCATATTAGCACTACCCTTCGTCTTAGAAGATAGAGCAGGTGCCGGCGTTGCTAACACCTCTCTAACTCTAGTACCTTAACAGACTATCTCTTGTTGCAGCTTAACTACCTCCCTAGTTAACACCTCTACATTCTCTACTAACTCTGCTATCCTCCTCCTCTCTAACACACCTCCCTTAGTTAGACTAATATAGTACTAGTATAGCATTAAGTTAGTAGTAGAGACTCCTTTAATCTAGGTAGTTGCTACCTGCACTATACTTGCTAGATTCTTTACTAACTCTGTAATAACACACTAGGCATCCTACCTTAACTCTGCTACCTCTGCTACTAACTCTATATCCTCCCCTTCTTCCCTTACCTCTTACCTCTACGTAGTAAAGTTGCCTAAAAAAGTTATATATTCTAAACTAGCGTAAACTAGAACCTAGAAACTATTAGTATTAAGTAAGAACAGAAAAAGATTATACTTACTAGGTAACACTTCTTATTTTTAAGTATATAATAAGCACACTTAGACAACAACACCTTAAGAAAGCTGTAAATAACCTCTTCCCCCCTTATAAAGGTGTAAACTAAATAAATACAGAGAACCCTATAGGCCTCTGTAAGACCTCTAGGCAAGACTAGTATAAGTATAGTAACTAAGTAATAAAATCTATAATTAATTAGTAAGAATATAAGGCAGCGTAGCAGGTATGCTTACAGCAAGAAATAGTCTCTATTAGAATAAGGAAAGGTGTAGGAATTGTCTGTTTATATACACACGCAACACACCTAGAAAATAATAATAACAATAAATAGATAGCGTACTAAATAACAAAGGAAACAGCTTATTTTTACCTTAAAATTAGGAAACATTATTGTAGATAAGAAAACGTTGTCTTTACCTTTAACAAAAATAATAATATAAAATTAAAATAATATAACAGTAAGCTACTAATACCCTAAACTAACGATAAATAGGTATAATCCTGCTAGAGGATATTAATATAGATTTTTATGTGTATTAGAACAATCTACCTATATAAGAAGGGGGGTAGTATAACATACTAGTTACCTAAAGCCTTGTCTAATTCCTCTCTAACTTATTACTAACTTAGTGTTGTTACATCTGTGTCTACCCTACACCCTAGGCTAGTACTCTAACTCTTTCTAACTCTTATAAGGTATAAAAGGCACAAGGTTAACAGGCATAGAGAGCTAGTTTTTAAGTATTCTTTTGTATAAGACCTATAGGAATAGAACAATTCTCTGTGTAAACTATCCTAGTGCTCCTATACACCTCGTAGCAGATACCTACCTCTTTTAGAGACTTCTATTATCCTGCGTTGTTACACCTGCTAGAGGACATTAATATAGATTTTTATGCGTATTAGGACAATCTGCCTATATAAGAGGGGGAGTAGTGTAATACACTAGTTACCTAAAGCCTTGTCTAATTCCTCTCTAACTTATTACTAACTTAGTGCCGTTACATCTGTGTCTACCCTACACCCTAGGCTAGCAATCTAATTTTTCCTAACTCTTATAAGGTATAAAAAACGCACAAGGTTAATAGGTATAAAGAGCTAGTTTTTAAGTATTCTATTGTATAAGACCTATAGGAATAGAACAATTCTCTGTATAAACTATCTTAGTGCTCCTATACACCTTGTAGCAGATACCTACATCTTTTAGAGACTTCTATTATCCTGCGTTGTTATAGTTTACACTACCTTGTTTATACGCGTATTACGCAAATTCGCGTAATGCGCACCCCTATTAAAATGCGTTAAAATCCTTTACCCTATAACTTAACCCTGATATAATGTTGCTAAACGCTACCCTTAAAAAGCTAGGTGCTCTAAAGCCTAAAGAACAGTTTAGCTACTAAGTAATTAAAAAAAGTACAGTGTTATATAGTTAATATTAACATATTAGTATAAGGCAAATATTATATTAACTACTACTAAGATTAATGACTAATAATAAATAACGCTATAAAAGGAGATAAAGCTTATTAAGTATATAGAGGAGCTTACTAGGTGTTACTTACTATCTATAAAAGAGATAATCTTAAATTTTGTATAACTAATTACTTAAAAACCTTTCTCTAAGACCTAGGTTATGTGCTTTATTAACTAGCACTCTGTCTATTTTATCTTATTTTTATTATATTATTACGTACTCTACAGGTAAGCAGATTAAACGGGTAAGCAGATTACTCTGCTAAGACCACACTAAACCTCCACCTTACTACGCAATGCCTTAATAACAACATTAATTTATGCCCTTAAAAGAAGCTGTAATATAGCTTGCGCTCTAGGTAATTAAATAAGATTTAACACTTACCCTATAACGCGCTGTAGCTATTATATATAATACACCCTATAGTTTACTATACACTTAATATACAGAGCAACCTATATAAGCTTATTATACGCTAGTTTAATAGATTATAGACTAGGCTAAAGAGGACGTAATTGCTAAGTATATCCTTTAGCTAGATACATAAGGATTTACCTCTTAGCTAGCTACTATAGCTAATATAGCTAATTATTTACGTACTAAGCATAATATAGGCTATATTTGCATAAACTAGCCTAATACGTTTGTTAAATACTGCTCCAGTAATCGATTCGCGAAAGACAGTGTAAGTGTCTATCAGTACTTTGAGAGCGACTTGCTCTCGCTGGTGGAGAACCATCCACCCCTTCCGTTGGCAGCAAGGAAGCAGATACTGGAAGAGGCTGGATAGGGCCATGATGATGTCCACGAGAGGCACCGGGTGCATCTAGGTAGGATGGTTTGCTGTTACGTATGATTTTCCAATCTCCGGCCTGGATATATATACATAGACACGCGAGATGACAGCGACACCAGCGACGATGCAGAACTGCAGTTGACACGCCCATATCCTCAATGGACATTGTAAATGACATGACTACGTCCCGTCCAGCACCAGCGAACAATCCCTAGTTGTAGCTCCCGCCCACAGGCCCCTTGAGCCCAAAGCAATTCGCAAAATATGTAACCGTAGCGGACCAATCGCTAAACAGGCCCTTGATACCAATGTCATGGACGAGCACGTCCAGCAACTCGTAGTACTGCCCATCGTAGTGCGTGACGTTCGCTATCGACTCGAAATAGTACTCGCCGCGGCTCTTCACTGTCGCGAGAGGACCGGAGCGCTCGAACGTCCATGCAATCATGTCCAGACCCGCTGCCTTGACGGCGTGGGCGTACGCAGACGGTACGATGGAGTTGTTCTGGGGCCCGCCGACGGTGACAAGCATGGGGAGCGCAGGGCCGATGATGTTGACGCCTGCGGCTTTGGCGATGGTTAAGTTGGCGATGCCGGCTGCGATGTCTGTGGGCGTGTCGTATTCTACGAGGTAGATGGCTTGCTTGCCGAAGTCGTGGTCGTACTTGAGCCAGAAGACGATGTCGTCGTAGGTGAAGGATTGTGGCCAGATGCGGCTGTAGTCGATGGATTTGTTGCGGAAGGCGTCGACCATGTCCTGTGCGTACTGTTGCTGTGTGTAGCCCTTGAACGGCATGGGTACCTCTGCGGGCGGAGTTTTGAGCTCGGGCGTGAAGTTGCGGTAACCGGGGTAGTCGTTGACGAGGTCGATGTATTCGTTCAGCGTCAAGACTTTGCCGCAAGTGTCGTAGAGCTCTGTACGCCAGGTAGGGGTGCCGTGCTGGTAATCCTGAGGTGTAAGAGCAGAAGCGTTGAAGCCGTCTTGCTTGCCGCAAAGACTGCTGTACTCGGCGGTTGTGATATCAGAGGTGCAGCAGAGAGCGTTGGCAGGCGATGTTGCGTTCGCTGGGGTGAATGGAACGGTGCATTTCTTTGCCAGATCAGGGCGTGTAAGGATATCGGTTGTTGTGTGCAAGTCGCAAAGCGAGTGACGGCAGACAAGCCCACGGTCGCCTGTGAAGGAGACATCGCATTCAAGGATGCCAGCACCCATGCGAGCACCTGCATCTTCGGATTGTCGGGTCTCTTCAGGGAATTGAAGAGTACCTCCGCCACGGTGACCGATCGAAAATTGATTGATCGAGACAGGCTTGTTTTCGCAGGATTGAAGCTTCTCTTTCAACGGCCCATCAGTCATGTTGTTGATGATATAGTATGGGCGGGGACCGAGTGAGACAAGGTAGCTATCATTCTTGCTGGTATGGCCAACCTTGCCAGTGGGGTAAGACCTGCTAGTAGGAGCAGCAACGGCAGCAGCTGCCAACGCTAGGGTCAAGAGTGTGTTCATAGCCGCGGAAGGATGCTTTGGCCTGATGTCTGGAGAGAAAATGCTTGAACGCCCGCCAGGCTACGAATGCAGAAGACCTACAATTTATACTGGAGCTATGCCGGCCGTTCATAGGTCCGGATTCGCATAGCGTCTTGCCAACCGCACGAGCAGGCAGCATGCTGCAGGAACCGGATGCAATTCAGCCAAGCATCTACTCCACGCGCCGGTGTGAAGGATGAACACTTAGCGAAGCCTTTGCGCCGGCAACGTCATGGAAGGAAGGCTTGAACGATTCTTATCTAGTATAAGCAGGTCTTTCAAAAGCTTTTAGCCGTCTTGAGCTGCAGAAGTACGCGTAGGCGGAGAGCCGGTACCGCGACATGGATATTAAGTGCTGGGGTGGCTGGTAGCTGCTGATAACAAGATGTACCGAGCCAATGATACGAGCACGTGTGAGCTCTAGACCGGCATTTCGCTACAAGGTATCGCTCAGTAGTGCGAATTCATTTCGACGGCGGCCGTGAAGAAGTTCAAATCGCTCAGCGAGAGCGATGCAATTGAAAATGGAATCCAGAAGGCAGCTCAATGTACTAAGTGACAAGGGGTGTTGTATCTAAACGTGGGGCGTGTCCATCCGCCTACGCTTTCATAAAGTGACTGTGATTGGCTGTTGGTTTGATCATTTGTCATCCATCCTACAACAACAGACATGTATCCAACCTTCGACTTTGTACAACTTAGTGACCATCGCTCACTTACTCCAAGCCCAGCATGCGAAGACCTTAAATACCAATATTGATAAAAACATGAGTCGACGAGCGAAGATTGTCCAATGTGGTTCCTTACCAGGGTGTCCGCACTTGCCTTCGGCTACCGGTGCAAGATCCGCGCGGGTCAAACATCTTGGGTGACCGCCTGAACATTCAGAAACGTGATCTCTTCGTAGTCAAGCCTTTTCAATCTTTCCCACGCAACTGGACCTCATCTTTTCAAATAACACAGCAACAATGCCGTCGTCCACAATCTCCATCACCGTCACCCACCTCGGCTCCCTCAACGTCGGCTACCGTCTCACCAACAATGCCGTCGACACAGCAAAACCCACACTGATCTGCATAAACTCAATGTGCATGACCACCGCGCTCTTCGATGCGCAGTTCAACGATGCAACGCTCACCGATACTATGAACATCCTAGCCATTGAGCCCCTCGGCCACGGATCAACCACCTTCCCCACCAAAGCCAGCCACTTCACGTACTGGGACTCGGCAATTGTTGCACTGGAAGTCATGACCGCCTTGAATGTCAAAAAAGCATTTGTTCTGGGCACGAGTCAGGGCGGGTGGATGGTGGTGCGCATGGCGCTTCTTGCGCCCGAGAGAGTCCTTGGCTTGCTTTCCCTGGGAACGAGTATGGATGCCGAGACGCCAGAGACGAGAGAGAAAGGGTGTTGGGATCCTGTTCCGCTGCTCAGCCCGTTTGCAGAGAAGTGGGCGAGTGCTGTGTCTACGGCGGACTTTGAGATAGATGATCAGTGGTGTGGGATGGTCGCTAGCTTTGGCTTTGGGTCGCATGCAACAGACGAGTCGACTTCTTTCTGGACAAGAGTATTGAAGGAGACATATGCTGGTGACGAAGGGAGGAGGAAGGCGAGGATGGCTGTCCTGTGCTTGATGTCGAGAGACTCGCTGACATTGCGCCTGGGAGACATCACTTGCCCAGTGTTCTGGCTTCAGGGAACAGAAGACACGCCTTACGGGTGCCAGGTGCAGCACGAGCAGATCGAGCTGTTCACGGCGAGCAAAGAGAAGAAGTTGAGCATTGTGGAGGGCGGTGCGCATTATCTGAATGCCACGAATGCGAAAGAGATCAACCAGGCGGTTTTAGAGATGGTCCAAAAGCACGCATGAATTCTTGTCATGCGTGTGACTCCTTCGCAATAAGAACAGCATGAAGTACCAGCGTTAAGGTCAACACAAACTTTGCCTCCCAATACCCAGATGTCGCAGCTAGAAAGGTAGAATTTGTACGCACATTCACTTGCCTTCTTACCCATGCTATATAGGCCTATTTTCTCCCGCGACACCAGACTACTGCATCGTTTTTTTCCAGACTGACTTGGAAAAACGCCGTGTACAGCGTGGCAGCATCTTTCCTACTGATTCATTCCTCGAAGGTCGCTCTGATCAAAGCAAAGTGAAAGAAACCCATTGAAGATATCGCATTGTCATTTCGAACAAGTTGGAGCACTGCGAACAGGGTGGATAGACCAAGCAGAAATTGTGATTTACTGAATGTGTATCATGCTCTACTGTCATGTGTCCAGCCGCCAACCGAAAGAACGCCATGACCATGCCCATGCCCATGCCCATGCCCATGCCCATGCCGTAGCATTGAAAACTCCAAAAACAACTCCATCTGTGTGTGTGCTCACTCTCGCATCCTCTTCCCCAGCAGGCCACCGTGCGCCTAGTACCGATATCTCGTACTATAATCCTTGGGACTGACGACCAGACCCCTCCCTTTCTTCGCGCCCCTATACACCGTCTCGACAATATCAATCAACTCCTGCTTATCCTCGAGCACCCAATTCAGCTTGTTGTTGTTACCCGTGCCGAAATCGCACATCATGTGCTTGTTGCGGAAGAAGAACATGACGGTGCAAGGGTCGTAGAGCTCGTACATGGCTTTGAAATCGGGCACCTCGTCGAGATCGCAGACGTAGAGCGCGGCGAAGTTCTTCACCCGGTCGGCGATCTTGTACAGCACTTCGTCTTGTCGCATGCAGTCTGGGTCGCTGTCACGACCGAAGCGGATCACGACTAGGCGGTCTTCTTCCGAGAGGATTGCTTGGTCGACGTGCCAGCCTGTGCGCAGGTGGGGGAGGACTACGGAGCCCATGGTGGTGTGGTTGTTGTGGTTGTGGTTGTGGTTGTGGTTGTGGTTGTGATTGGTGGGGTATGCGAGCGCGCGCGAAGGCTGTAGCGTTCGTGTTGGATGTGGTGCAGAGCTTCACGTTTGGTGAAACTGGCGAAAGCGATGGAGAGTGGTCGTAGAGGTTGGAGGGTCCCGTGTTGAGAGTGGGTGTGAAGGCGTTGCCGTGGAAAACCGATAGAAATCTTTGGAAGCTTCACGGGCACGGCGAGGCTGCAATGCACAGACGCCGAGGCGTGCCCCACCATCACCCCTGTCTAGCTCTCCCGCCCAGTGTTACCCACCAGCTTCATCCCCGACCTGAGCGTTAGCCTGGCCATCAAGGTTCTCTATCAGCCGAGGAATATATACATAGTAGCTTGGACTGTCCTTGACGCTGTCAAACACTCGACATCTTGGACATGTTCCATTCATCGCATTCTCGGTCCACACTGGCTCACACCTCTTGAGAAGCTGGCCAGGTCAATCTGCTCTTCCCACTGTGTTCACGGTTGCATCCTCTCAGACCACGGAAACGTTGGGATTTCTGCACCTTTCAAAACGCTCATCAACGAATTACTCAGCCAAGCAGTCAGACTCGACATTACTACAAAGGGGGCTAGTATTTGGTCTTGCACCGTATAGGTCTAGTTTGGTATGGTGTGCGGTGCAACACCAAGTACTAGCTCCTTCGTAATCACCAGCGTCTCATTCCCGGTATTTGGAAGCTACCCCTCACTGCCGCCAACGGCTTTGTCACGGCGCATGGCTTACAGTGCGTCGTAGCTGCAAGTGGCATTACATCATGCTTCGGCTGTGCTCTCAAGTTGACCTGTAGGAGATCTAGGCTGATGGGAGCCCGTGTTCCTAGACTGGAATTCCCTTGATCCGACCGAGAGGGGCAGGTATATCATCTCCTCGATTTGCCCTTTCCTCTGGGTTTAGACCCGGCAACAACTTGGCCTTCCTCGAGGTTATTGTCTAATACCACAGCTACAGCTGACCGATTGACGTCCATCCAAGACCACCTCCAACCAGCAGACATGACAGAAAAGATCGTGCTGCCCACCGAGGGCGCCCACGGCGAGCGCGACGGCACCGCAACGGCAACCTGCTACTGCGGTGCGGTACAAATCGAAGTGCCTACCGAGGGCGAGGGGCTGGTCGACGCCTTCATCTGCCACTGCACCGACTGCCGCAAGATCACGGCGAGGCAAGCACTCACCCAATGCCGTGTCACTCTCCCAACCTAATCACGTTACGCAGCATGTTTGCCTCCAACTTCATAGTCAAAGACACGCACCTCAAGCACCTGCGCGGCCAAGACAAACTAACGCGCTTCCGCCAAAACAGCACCACGGCGACAGGCAACTACATGGAGAACTCGTTCTGCAGCGTCTGCGGCACGCTGCTGTACCGCCGCAGCTCCGGGTACCCGGGCATGAGCATCCCGCGCATAGGCACGATTGACGACTTCGCGCTGCAGGAGACCAAGTTCAAGCCGCGCATTGAGACGTTTGAGAAGGATCGCTGTGCGTGGTTGGCGCCGGCGCGTGTGGACGAGCATGTGGATGGTGCCTACTACACGGGTGGCAAGGGATGGAAGAGCAAGCACGATGGGGTCGGTGGGAAGGGGGAGTGAGGGGTTCAGACGCGCAATTGTCATCTGTGGTGAATTGAGCAGGGGAGGGAGAGTGTGGTAGTTGACTTGATCTTCTCATTTCCACATCGACGTCGATATATCACTCTCCCACTTGGTGAGAAACTTCATAGTCGTCGGCTTGATGAGAGACTTTATAGTCGTCAGCTTAATAAGAGACTTTAGATTTGTTAGCTCAATAAAAGATTTTACAGTTGTTAGCTCAATAAGAGGCTTTACAGTTGTTAGCTCAATAAGAGACTTCATTAGTTGTTAGCTCAATAAGAGGCTTTACAGTTGTTAGCTCAATAAGAGACTTCATTAGTTGTTAGCTCAATAAGAGACTTCATTAGTTGTTAGCTCAATAAGAGACTTCATTAGTCGTCGGCTTGATGAGCGACTTCATAGTCGTCGAGCATGATCATTCATTCTCCATCCCCTCTGTCCTCTTCGCCCCCTCGCTCTCCCACAAGCACTTCCTCGCGCCCCTCCAAACCTCCTCCAGTATGGCCCTCCTCGGCAGCAAGCCCGGGAACACAACGACAACGTCCTCCTCCCCCTTGACCACAATGGCCAGGTAGAACCTCACCTCAAAGCCTCTAAACGCCTCGTGAATAAACAAGTCCTGGATATCCGAGGTAGGTATAAAGCGCCGACTCGGCGCCTTCAAAAACGTAGCAGCCGAAGAACTCGTCTGGACGCCGAGCCCACGAAGGAGGGTGAGAGATTCCTCTGTGCATCGATAATAAGCACACGACGGCAAGCATAACCACAAACGGGGGGGTGGTACCAGTGTACCCGCGTCTCAGCACCACGAACAGGACCACCATGGCTCCAGGCGCAACAAACTGCCACCCCAGCCCTCCAATGGCTTCCAGCAGCGCTGCAGTCTGTGGCCCGCCGAGCGTCCAGAGTAGAATGTCCGTCGATCGCCCGTGGGTTATGCGCCATTTTGCCCATAGCGTTGTGAGGGCCAGAGCGCCGGCCACGATGCGGATCAGCAGGCCGGCATAGTAGCGCAGCTTCGCGGCCACGGTCGCAGGTGTTGGCCGGGTGGAGACGGTGAAGGAGACGGTTGACGGCGTGGGTTGGAGGGTGCGGAGGGTTTGAGCAGGGGGGGCCGTGAGGCGTGCGAGGACGGCTAGGACCATGGCGGTATCATGGGGGTGCCTGGTGGTGGTTGCGAGAAGGCAAGTACACGGGAGACGAGCAGGGGGCAGTGACGATGCGGGAAGAAGCGAGACTGGGGAAGGGCGGCCCGAGCTCAAGCTTGTGGAGGAGAGAAAGTTTACTACCTGGGAGGTTCTTGAGGTTGATGTCATCTTCAACATCAACACCAACTTCTTGATCCCTGCGTCACTCACGGAGAGAAATCTCGACACAGCCACCGCAAATATGCCCTCGCCCCCACCACCCCGCGCAGACCAGCGCGCCCCCTCACCCACAAAGGCACGCTCGCGCTCCCCCCGCCGAAGCCGCAGTCCCGCGTCGCGCAAGCCCAAGAACTTCTCCGGCCTGAAGTGGAAGAACGACAAGAAAGAGTCTTCAGACCGGGATTCGCGACGGCGCGACGGCGACAGACGAGATGCAGAAAGACGGCCAGAGCGGTACGGCGGGCGAGATGACCGCGACTCTCACCGCCGTGACGACCGCGACTCTCACCGCCGTGACGACCGCGACTCCCGCCGCCGCCGCTCACGGTCGCGTGACCGACGACCACACTCGGACCGCGAGCGGCGTCCGCGCTCCGACAAGCCCCCCAAGGACAAGGCTGCCGCCGCCGCCGCCCCTCCCGCCGCAACAGGCGAAGCCATGATCATCGTAACCGTCAACGACCGCCTAGGCACCAAGACGCAAGTCCCCTGCCTCCCCTCGGATCCCGTCAAGGTGCTGAAAGCCATGGTGGCGGCCAAGATCGGACGGCCCGTGCATGAGATTATGCTGAAGCGGCAGGGGGAGCGGCCGTTCCATGATAGTCTGAGTCTGGCGGACTATGCCATTAGCAATGGGGTGCAGATTGATTTGGAGCTGAACACGGGGGACTAGAAGGACTGGTGTTGGATTGGGGGGGCGGTGGAAGTCGACGCGAGAGAAGGATAGCGGGGAGGTAGATACCCAGATGGCTTTTTTTTTTTGGATTCTTGGAATTTCGTCAGAGTGTGAAGTGTCCAGTGTCCAGTGTCCATTGTCAAGTGCCGAGTGTCAAGTGTTAAGTGTTAAGTGGTGAGTGTCGAGTATTCAGTGTTAAGTGTCAAGTTTTAGGTGTCTAGTGTCCAGTGTGAAATGTTAAGTATAGAGTGTCAAGTATCAAGCGTCAAGTGTCAAGTATCAAGCGTCAAGTGTCAAGTATCAAGCGTCAAGTGTCAAGTATCAAGCGTCAATTGTCAAGTATCAAGCGTCAAGCGTGGCGTTGGAACGGGGTATCTCACATCTTTATCTCTGTTTCACAAGGTTCATCACTCCCCAGCATCCTCCTCACTGACATTCTTATACCGATTCGGATCCAGGCCCTTTTTCTTGGCATACCGCTCATTCACCACCTCCACAGGCTCCTGTCTCTCCCTCTGCAGCACGGGTATATAGTTCCCCTTGGCTCTCCCGAAATTCCCTCCATCGAACACGCGCGGCCCGCCCTTTGCGGTAGCCCCCTGACTCTGGGCCTCGCTGGCCATCTCTCGGTCCAGCGTGCTATCACCTAGATTGGAGATGCGGTCAAGCAGCAACCCAGACAGCGTCTCGTCGATCTTGTCCCCGCGCCACACTTCCCACACGTCGTCGACGACGCCGCCCCGGCCCCACTTGCCACGGCCCATGGATGGTATGCCTTTGAGCGTTTTGGTGCTCTTGGACTCCACGCCGCCTTCGTCGCCCACGTACACCCACTGCAGCCGGTCTTGGTACCCTGTCTCGCGCTCCTCGGAGCTCTGCACTTCGGATGCGTGCGGGAAGATGCAGTCCCACAGCACCAGAGGGGCGTCGCTGGCCATTTCGTACTTGGGCCGTGTAGGGTTTGCATCCATGTCGAGCAGGGCCGTGACGAGGGAAGGGCTCTCGAGACGCTGGCCGATGAGGAACAGGATGCTGATGAGCGAGCGGACCTGGTGCCATAGGAACGCCGAGCCGTGGAGTGTGAAGCAGTACATCTTCGCTTGGTCTGCTGCAGTGGGAGACTGCAGGGCGGCGTGCGACAGAAACGAGGGGATAGATAGCAGCGAGACCTCGTCAATCGAGGCGTGGAAGATGCGCCGCTTGAAGTTTGTGAGTTGTTTGCTGGCGTCGATTTTGCAGAAGTTGCGGAAGTCGTGCAGCCCCACCAGTCGATCGCAGCCGTCCTGCATGGCGGCCACGTCGAGCCAGCCTTCACGCATGGGTTGGCCGTCAGGCGTAGAGGAGTTGGGGTGGTAGAGCCCTGCTGAGCCGGGCACGGGCGCGAAACACGGGTTGGTGAAGAAGTACTTGTAGCGTCGCTCTTTGCAGGAGAAGCGTGCGCTGAAGTCGGCGGGTGGGTTGGGACACCAGGCGTACACGCGGATGTCGGGAGGCAGGACACGGTTGAGGAGCTGGATGTAGGGGAGTTCGTCGGTGAGGTCGTTGAAGGGCTTCGTTGCTGGCCCGCTGTCGGGGCCGAGGAGGTCGGTCGCGGAGTCTCCGATTGTTCCTGCGTCCAATTCCAAGTCCTCTGGGCTCTCTGCAGGCTTCGTCTTGGGAAGCGGCCTATTGCTGCGCACTCGAATGCCAACGACCTGTCCAAAGGCGCTGACGCCTCTGTCTGTGCGCCCGCATTTCGAGTAGTCGCAGCCGTCCCAGTTGACATCTGCGCCGTCTCTGTCCCACGCCGCAAACGTCTTCCTGTCGACTCTGCTGTAGTCGGTGTCGCTCCCCTCGGGCGGCGCAGGGCTGATGACGCGCGTCTTGATCAGCGCCTTCCACAGCTCCTCCTCGATGGTGGGCAGCGGCGTCTTGTTGTTGTTGTGGTGCTCGAAGCCATTGTACTTCTGCCCCAGGTAGGCGAACTTCAGCGCAATGAGCCGGGTGCTGTACTTGGACGCATCGAACGCTTTGGGCGGCGCTTTGGGCGGTTTGCAGAAGGGAGCCGGCTTGGAATCGTCGTCGAGCGTAGGCGCTGCAGGGGTTGTAGGCGCGCCCGTCGCCTGTGTTGCTGCCCCCTCGCTGCTCTTGGCCTGCTGCTCCAGCTCTTGTATGCGCGCAATCAACTGCTGCTGCGACCACTTCTCGTACCCCTCGGCCATGATCTTGCGTGAAGCCGGCGCTCTCTCCTGCCGTTGTACACGCACGGGGACTCTCGAAAGCTTGTGGAAGCTGCGCCGTGTGCAGAAGAGGCGGTGCAGGGACTGCTGGAATTCGGGGAATGCGTGGGGCAGCGGCGTGAATAGCTGCCGCATTGCTTGGTGGGATGCAAGATGACTCTCCAATCTTTTTCCATCATGACGCTCTATGCAGGGTCCAATTGCTAGCGCGTCTTCCTTCACAACACTCACAACACTCCATCGACCTCCAGCACCTCTCGTCTGCCTCATCCACTGCCTTGCTCGGCATCGGCATCATGACCTTGCAACCGGGGTGGAGCCACAAACTACGGCACCGTGTCTGCCTTGGCCTCGCACAGTCAACAGCACATGACTCACACAGGTGGACTGTACACCACTAGGCAGCAGCTCAAGACCGCTGCCTTATAAAGACTCGCGTTTTCCGTCTGAGCGCGCCCCGGCAACCTCTCTGTTTTCCTTCATCGGGCCCATAGTAACGTGCGACTCTGACGTTGAAGCATCGAAGCTCGTACTTCCATATCTCCTCGACTTGTGGTTGGCTGAAACCACACTTCAGGCACCCATCTGGAGTGGATGACTGATCGAGGCAGCACCACTGTGCTCTGGGAGGCCTCCGAACCTTGCAACAACTCTCTGGGCGTTTTACTGTGCATAAATAGACTCGTTTGGTTCTCTTTACTCTTTCTTGCACATTTACTCTCTGAATTGCTGTCAATCATCTCGCCGTCAATCATCTGAGTGACCGCTATTCCAAGCTGATACCCTGACACCCCCTCTGTCTTCTACCTTTTCAAAAAATAAAACCCCCCCAAAAAATTCACAATGTTCGGTCAGACGCAGCCCGTCTGCGGACTCTACTACAACATCCCCTGCAATGGTGGCATGCAGCAAGCGTATCTCCCCCAAGTCGAAGTCAAAGTACATGCCAGCATCCTTGCAACCACGTCTCGAACCGTGCTCAAACAGACGTTCGCAAATCCTTCCACAACCAGAGGCATTCGTGAAGTTCGTTACACATTTCCCCTCTACGATGGGGTGAGCGTGGTAGGCTTCTCGTGCCAAGTTGGCAATCGCACGATCGTCGGCGAAGTCAAAGAAAAAGAGAGTGCGAAGGCACTATTCAAAAACGCTGTAGCTAGAGGCGAGACAGCAGGCTTGCTCGAGCAGCTTCCCGCAGCATCAGACGTCTTCACTACCACCATCGGCAACATTCCGCCGAGTGCAAGAGTCGTCATCAACATCACCTACCTTGGCGAGCTGAAGCATGATATGGAAGTGGATGGCATCAGATTCACTATCCCCACCAGTATCTCTCCACGGTATGGAAGTTTTGGTAGAACTCAATCTTTTCCGCATCTGCAGATGGACGGTGTCATCTCAATTACCGTGGATGCTGAAACGGCAGAGGGGTCTTTCATCCAAAAGTTACAGTCACCAACGCATCCCATTTCCATGTCCATGGGCACGACTTCTGTCGAACCAGATGCAGTGCCATCAATGAGCAAGGCTTCTGCTACGCTGAGCCTGGGAACTGCGCACCTCGAGACCGATTTCATCTTGCAGATCATTGCAAAGGATACTGGTATTCCCAGAGCCGTCCTTGAGACTCACCCGTCCATTTCGAATCACCGAGCACTGATGGCTACACTTGTACCCAAATTTGCACTCCCTGGAGAGAAGCCAGAGATCGTCTTTGTATGCGACCAAAGTGGCAGCATGGAGGGGACCAGAATGGATCTTGCTATCGAAGCGCTTCAAGTTTTTTTGAAGTCTCTCCCAGTGGGAGTCAAGTTCAACATATGTTCTTTTGGCAGCGAACATTCATTCATGCTGCCCAAGAGCGTCTCATACAATCAAGAGACTCTTGATTACGCTACTCACTATGTAGGAAAGCTTCAGGCCAATTATGGGGGCACAGAAATGCTCCGCCCACTGCAAGCAACCATTGAAAATCGTTACAAAGACATGCCGCTGGACGTTATCTTGTTGACTGACGGGGAGACCTGGAATCAACAAGATGTGTTCGACTACCTTAACAAGCAGATCCAGGTGGAGAGAGCTCCGATCCGAGTCTTTACTCTAGGCATCGGAAGCGGGGTCTCACATGCGCTCATCGAGGGAATTGCGAAAGCAGGCAATGGCTTCTCGCAGTCTGTACAAGAAGGCGAGAAAATGAGCGGTAAAGTTGTGCGAATGCTCAAGGGCGCTTTGTCCCCACATGTGGACAACTACACGCTGGAGGTGAAGTATACAGCCGCTGAAGAGAGCGATGACTTCGAGATTGTCGAGAAGGTGGCAGATAGTTTGAAGGTCAAGCTCGATTTGAAAGACAAGGAAGATAAATTCAATGACGTAAGTACGGTCCATTTGAGCATATTCCGGACTCGCACTGACTACCCACAGAAGCAACAGAAGAAGCCAATTTCACTGTTCGACACATCCGCAGATCTTGACGACAACCTCCCAATAGTGAACAGAATGACCAGGGAAGACCGCTATGCCCACCTTATGCCGATACCATCCCCAAAGATTCTTCAAGCCCCTCAAGAAATCCCACCCCTTTTTGCATTCAACCGCACAACCGTGTACCTACTTCTCGGACCAGAAGCTCCTCGCGCCACACCAACTTCCGTCATACTTCGCGGCACAAGCAACCATGGGCCCCTTGAACTCGAGATACCGATACAGGTCCTCGACTCTCCAAGCGAGACGATCCACCAGCTCGCCGCCAAAAAGGCTGTATCAGAGCTAGAACAAGGTCGCGGTTGGCTCGCAGCCGCACGCGATGCAGACGGCCAACTACTCAAAACACGGTTCGATGGCCGGTTCAGCGATATGGTTGAGCGCGAAGCCGTGCGCTTGGGCGTGCAGTTCCAAGTTGGTGGAAAGTGGTGCTCGTTCGTCGCGACTGAGAAGACGCCTAAAAATAAGACGGATCAGATGGACTTGGACTGGGAATACCTGGAAGACGAGAAACGGACAGAACGGACGGAGCAAAGGTCCTTGTTCGCTGGCATGGGTTTTGGGCAGGTGGCTCAGCAGCAAACAACGCAACAGCAGTCTTTATTTGGTCAGCAGCCAGCGAATTCAGGAGCGAGGCTGTTTTCAACGTCTCTGTCTCATTCGGCAAGAAGCGGTAACCATGGTGGAGGCTTCGTCGGTGCATCAACAGTCAACCACCAAAACCCAAGCGCGATGATGCAACAACAGCAACAACAGCAACAACAGAAACAGTGGTCGATGCCCTCTGGCACTTCTTCTTTGTTCGGCTCGTCTGCCTCTCCTGCTGCACCATCTCTCAGAAGTGTTGCGGCTAATGAGCCATATGATTTGTCCCACAGTCAAATGGCAAAGCCAGCATTCGGACAGATCAAAGCTTCTCCACCATTCTTTGGGGGAGCTAGCTCAGCTGGTGTGTCGTCAGCACCGGCAGCCCATGCACTGCAAGACTACCAGATGCAGTGCATGATGCTTGAACAGCAAAACAAGAAACGTCTTCTCATGTCTAAACAACCAACCGGACACGAGGCTCTTGAACAATCTGCTGTTACTGACCGCAACGCCAATTTTTACTCAGGCTTTGCTGCTGGTGCAAACAACTTCAGTCCCCTCGCCTCCCACGGCGCAGAAGCGAGCGGTGGCTTTTCTGCGTACGGCGCCCAAGAACCCTCCAGTCCGGGATATCACCAGTACTCCAAGACACTACCAGGACGCTCTTCTTCTCGACCACAACCAGATGAGTCGGCACAGGGCCAGGATCTCTCCTCTGGTGTTGGCGATGAAGCTCCGCTCGAGAACTTCGACTTTGACTCATTCCTCCATGAAGGTAAAGATGATGCGGTGTTGAACAAGGTGAAACAGAGAGATCTCAAGGACCATGTCTTCGAGAGCACGGAAAAGCAGACGCCGGCTGCATCATCCTTCTCTGTGAACTCATCAGACTACGCCCATAACTCACCAGGTTACGCGCCTAACTTATCGCGTTTTGCGCCCACATCGCCACAGTACTCTCCCACATCACCAGTATACTCTCCCACATCACCAGTATACTCTCCCACATCACCAGTATACTCTCCCACATCACCAGTATACTCTCCTACATCACCAGTATACTCTCCTACATCACCAGTATACTCTCCTACATCACCAGTATACTCTCTCGCTTCACCGGTATACTCTATCGCTTTACCACAATACTCCCCTTCATCCCCACGGTACTCTTCCCCATCACTGCGAGACGGCTCACAAACCCCATCGCCACCTTCTCACCCCTTATCACCCGACGCCCTCCTCCTACTATTAATCAAACACCAATTCTTCAACGGCTCCTTCGCCTACAACGCCCCCATACTCGAGCATCTCGGTACCTCCGTCGCGGAATTCAACCAGTGCCTGCTAGACGCCAGCCTCGAGTCCAACAACGCCGGCGACTCCGTTGCACTCTTCACAGCGTTGTTGGTCGTCTACATGGAGCGGAAAATGCAGGAATTTCAGGGCGCGTGGGAGTTGGTGGTTGAGAAGGCGAGGGCGTGGTTAGAGGAGGTGTGCGCCGATCACGACGGGGATACAGGTGTGCTTTTGAAAGCTGCAGGCGCGTTGGTTGCGGCATGAGATGGTCGAACAATAGGGCGGAGAGAGTAGGAAATCGGCTTCAAGCGACGCACACAACCCATCCGTCCGTAGATACAAAAGCAATGCATTTGATTTGCAAAACGCAAAATCAACAGCTTCTTTCACACGGCTCCGTCTCCTCACTCCAAAATACAATAATCCCCACCTCCGACTCTTTAACCTGGATCAGAGTACCCTCCTATCTAACTCCCTGGAAACTACTTCAGGTAGCCCCCCTCACACACCAAACACCACCAACAACGCCAATCACTTGACATCAACATCACTCACCAACCGCTAGTGCAGATGTATGTGTAGCAACCTTCCCATCGCCGTAGTTTAGTAGACGTGTACCTCACCATCGAGTCAGTCAATCAGCACTGCTACCAAGTAATCTTCGGCACTGAATTGCAGAGGAGTAGACGAAGCTAGCAACACTGCGGCACAGACAATTTTGACAGTCACCATGTCCAAAACGATGTCGAAGACATGAAAGTGACCAGTCCAATCTGGACTGCAGCTGGAATTCCGACTATGTGGGAGAGTTAATACAACACTTTCAAGTCGACGAAGGAAGCTCTGTAGTAAGAACATGTCTGATTATAAGCCCACTTCCACCTCCACCAGGCGAGATCACCCCCGGGAGCGAGCCCTTGCGGGCAAGCTCGACCGAGAGATTCTCAAACCTGGCGAAGGCGGGCTAGCTAGAAGAATGCAGTACATGAAGAAAAGTGATCCAATCCGAAAACACCAAAGGGACCTTGCCTCCAACTATGCTCCTGTTCAAAACGACCGGGGTATCTTCGCAATGCAATGCCATGCTTTCAAGTTCAATCCTTTGGATCCAAGATCCAAACGCCAGTAAAAACAAACCCATCGTTCCAGTCGTGAAAATCGTCATGTCGCTCTTAGATAGGGGACAGTTCCTCCTCGTCGGAGTCGTATGTTATGGTAGGTACAGACCAGTTCATGGTCGCGAGCACCCGCTGGAGGGCTTCAGGTGTTGATCCCGCTGCAACAGCAGCTTCCAGCTCTGGGTCGTCGGAGAAGTCGAGGGGCTCAACGTCTGGGATGTCGCCAAAGAGCTCGGAAAACTTTGCAGGGGAGGCGGCGAGGATGGACTCATTGCCAGCGTCCGAGAATAAGCTTGGCGATGGGTAACTGACTTGTTGCAGTCGGCTGGGCTTATGCGGCGTGTGCTTCATCAGCTTCTGGCGCTGACGCTCAACCTCCTCGTTGTGCGTTGAAGCAGGCAGAGGCGCGTGAGATGGGGTAGGCGCAGGAGGAGGCGCCTGGGTCCAGACCGGCTGCGCACGAACTTCTTCTTCTTCTTCCTCGGAATCGGAATCGGGAACGCTGAAGGAGCCGTGAATGGGGTCGTGAGTCCTCTGGAGACCTTCAGGGTTGCTGGAGGCGCGAGGCTCGATCTCGGTCTGACGCCGACTGCCTCCAGCTTTCAGCTCGCGCTGGAGATTCTCGCGGTCGCTCATGGCGGCATCATGACCTCGAAGCTCTTTGAAGACATTGCCGCCCTCTTGGTGGTGGAGGGGGGTGTCGAACATCGGGGACGGGTCGATGGAGCGGCGGGGCTGGAAGTCGAGCGCGGAGGTAGTCGAGGCACCAAAGACCTCGTTGAGGGAGGCGGGCATGTCGTCCTCGACAAAAGTGGCGTGGTTCATCTTGGTCTTCTTGGCCTCGCGTTCTTCTTCCACCATGGATATGTAGACGGCCCATGCTGGGACGATCTCGTCGTCCTCAAGGTCCAAGACATCCTCGGGAAAGCTGAAACCTGACTGCCACGGCTTGCTTGATGGGAGGTGCTTTAGGTCGCGGTAAAGAACAGGTGCTTCGAGTCTCTTGCGCTTGTCGCCGGCAGCAGAGTCGTTTTTGAAATCGGCGGCGACTTGTTTCGCCCATGCAGTAGCCTTATCCGCGTCTTGCTCTTCGACGCCTTGGAGGAGAGCCCTGACGAGACGATTTGGTTTCTTCGTTTTCTTGCTTGAACGCTTGGTGCGCTCGCCGACAGGAGTGGGGGGCATAGAGAGGACCTCGGTAATCGTGTCGGCTGGAGGTAGTCGAGATGGGGTAGGCGATGGAGGTTGAGGTGTTGAAGAACCAAAGAGGTTCTTAATTGCTGTGAATGGCGAAGTGAAACTGCTAAGGAGACGCCTGGAGGGAGTCGAGAACTTTTCACTGGCGACCGGAGATGTGGAGTTGGGTGCTGGTGAAGTCTTGGCCTCGGGAGACGGCGATGATGTCGGCTTAGGTAATTTGGCTGCCTCCTGGACATGACGCAGGAGTGCCATTGCAGACTCGCTACCAGTCACGAAGGCTGGCTCTGACTGGTCGACATCGAAGGAGTCAAACTCTGGTGTTGGCGTATTAGCATGGACCGACGGGGTCTTTGGTGCATTAAGAGCGATGAGGTTGCGGTTCTCCAGCTCGAGTTGCACAATGCGAGTTCGGAGCTGGGAGATCTCGCTTCTCTGGCTGTTACATGTTGCTTCGAAATCCGCAATGCGAGCTTCAAGCGATGACTTCTGAAGCTCCAAAGCGATAACATCGAAGCCTATACAAGGAGATTCAATCAGTGTGCTCGTGTGGGAGGGATAAAAAAGATGGGGCTCACTCTTAGAGAAGAAAATGCCTGTCTCCTCCTCCTCTTCTTGGGCTGGTTCTGGCTTTGCAGGTGTGGGTGCGGGAGCACTTGCCTTCTTCGAGGCCGTCCTTGGCTTTTTGGCCGGCTGCTCGTCGAGCGCACGCAGGGGCGACGCGGCTTCTGGTTGGGTCGATCGCAGGCGGCGTTTGGTAGAGGTGGCGGGGGCGGGGGCGGGGGCAGGAGTTGACGCGACCGCGTTGGAGCGCGTCGCGGTCTGCGCGTTGCCGGGCGCGTTGGAGGTGGTCTCGGGAGGTGTCTGTTCGCGCTGGACTTTTGTCGAGGTTGTCTTGGTGGTGGTTGCAGCTTTGCGTTGTCCGCCTCGAGTACGCTTTGCGCGTGTCTCGACTATGGTGACTTCCTCGGTGATCTGGGCAGTCGCGGCAGCGCGACGCGTGCGACGAGTCGACATTGCGCTGCAGTGAAAGTTAGCAGGCGCGTTGTGCGGGCGCGTTGTGCGGGCGCGTTGTGCAGGCGCGCAGAGTGACTCACAGTGCAGGTGTGACTTGTCGCGTGGTTTCTGTGCTTGGTGTTGGGCGTGTTAAGTGCGGCACAAGTGCTTTCAGCTGGTTGGTGTTGGTGTTGAAAGTGCGGGCGCAGCAGTGAAACTGGAAAGTGTGATGTCGAGAGGGAAGGTGCGTTCGGCCGAGCTCATATAGTTGTTCGCGCACGGGTCCCATTGCCGGCAAAACTCCGGCGCGCTATGTCCAAGCCAGCCAGCCAGCCAGGCCATGACGGCGACTGAGCTTCTCGAGCACTCTACACATTGCATCATGGAGGGCCTATTCTACAACGTCAAATACGGGTATGTACACGGCGTGCAGCTGGTTTTTCTGACGTGTTCTGATCGACTGCTTAGCTACATCGAGGGTGTCGTGCGCGGCTACCGCAATGCGCTGCTCACCAGCCAGAACTACAGCAACTTGACACAGTGCGAGACCATCGACGGTAAGCTCTGGTGCAGCGCGACCAGCTCCTCTATCTAACACGGAAGCGCAGACGTCAAGCTGCAGCTATCGCCCGCGTACGGAGACTTCCTCGCCTCCCTGCCTCCCAACCCGTCCACATCTGCGCTCGCCGCCAAAACAACTGACAAGCTCGTCGCCGAGTTCCGCTACATCCAGGCCAATGCTACGGGATCTCTCTCCAAGTTCATGGAATATCTGACTTACGGATACATGATCGACAACGTTGCGCTGCTGATTACGGGTACGCTGCACGAAAGGGACACTCGCGAGCTGTTAGAGAGGTGCCATCCGCTTGGCTGGTTCGAGACGATGCCGGTGCTGTGCGTAGCCACAAACATTGAGGAACTCTACAACTCTGTCCTGATCGAGACACCACTTGCGCCGTACTTCAAGGGCTCGCTCAGCCATCAGGACTTGGACGAGCTGAACATCGAGATCATCCGCAACACCTTGTACAAGAACTACCTGGAAGACTTCCACAACTGGGTCAACACCGATCCTGAGATCGCTGGAACGCCCACTTCGGACGTCATGTCTGAAGTCCTGCAATTCGAGGCGGACCGCAGGAGTATCAACATCTCGCTGAACTCGTTCGGTACCGAGCTTTCCAAGGCAGACAGGAAGAAGCTCTACCCTGCGTTCGGCAAGCTCCACCCGGAGGGCACCATGATGCTGTCGCGAGCAGACGATGTCGAGGGTGTTCGTATTGCTGTAGAGAGCGTCGCAGAGTACAAGACCTTCTTCGATCAGACAGGCCTCAGCCAAGGTGGCGGTGGCGGTGTTGGTAACATGTCTGGTGGCACAGGCGGAGAATCAAGGAGCTTAGAAGACTTGTTCTACCAGAAGGAGATGGAGATTTCGAAGCTGGCGTTCACCTATCAGTTCACGCACGCTGTTGTCTACGCATGGGTCAAATTGCGCGAACAGGTATGTGTCTACCTCTCAGACGAGAGGAAGTCCCGCTAATCCATTGATAGGAAATCCGCAACATTACCTGGATAGCTGAGTGCATTGCGCAGAACCAGAAAGAGCGCATTGGCAACTACATCAGTGTCTTCTAAGCTCCGCATCTGTCGTAGCTGTAGCATATTTGATTTGACCATGGAGCGTATTGGGTGGCGTCAAGGTTCGGTTCGTATATCCAGACTCAGTTCATCAAAATGTACATGTTGTGAGTGTGTTGCATGCTTTCTACTGTTGTCACACCTCCCTCACCGTCGACTGTCACCAAAATGCTGGCTCTGTCGCTCCTATCCATACAGCACCATTTTAACTCTGCACTGTGCCTTGTTTGACTGTAGCTGGGGCGCATGTAGTCTTGCTCGACGCTTCGGTGACGTGGACGCGCACCTTCCTGTTCTTCACGGCTCACTCTCACCTCATCACACTCGCGATTTTTCACCTGCCCTGTTTTACTTACACTCCACGCTCCCGTTCCGCATCAGATCTTCTTCGGACTGTTCTTTTTAGTTGTATTGTATCAGCACCCTTGAAATTTGTTGACAGCCTCGCTTGCCCGAGTGGATAGTTAAGTTTGGTGGCAGCACCATGGCAAGGCACGGCAGCAGACGCCAGCGCCCACATAGCCACTATGAGGTGTACGACCCACTCCCCCGTCCTCGAGGCGGTTCGGCTGTACCACCAGCTTCCCAACAGCAGTCTCAAGGTTGGTGGGTTGGAGGGGAGTGGATTGAAAAGACACGTCCGCAGAAGTCTACTGCCAGCAACCAGTGCCAGTCGCCTATCGTCATTGACGGCCACAGTGGAGACAGCGAATGCTTCGAGGTGCACCCTCCAGCTTCGCAGGCAGCTCGGCCCTCCCAAACCACGCAAGTGGCATCAACAGGCGGCCCTGCAGGGGTTAGATTTGACTTCAACGACAATGAGTATGTTCTGCCCTGGGCGCCTAGGCCGGTCGAGAATACAAGTTGTCGTCAGGTAAGATCTTCAGCTTTGTCATCTTGAGGATGTGTCAAGGTGCTCAGGATGTCTCAGTTCAGTTATTAACAACATACAGGCACGTTCTTTCGCAGAGAGTGCCGACGACGAGCTCCTCTCATACATGGCAGCTCGCTCAATCTCCAGAGGCTTCCTCATAGAGATCGACCAGTTCCTGTGTGGACATCCTGAAATCGCCGACTGTCCCGAGGGGCGCGACACGATCTCCCAGCTCAACACCTCGTCGCCTCTTGAGGCATACAAGTACTTTTTGCGCGGCTACACCAGACCAGCTAGGTATGCTAGAGTGGAACTTTTTGCATGTTTCATGCTGATTTTCAGTAGGTACATCGACGGCATCCTCAAATCAGGGTATTTCACGCTCCCCACAAACTTCTCCTACCGACCGCTTCGATCGAAAACCGACACAGAACTTGTAGACTTCTTCCATGGTTTCGAGTACAGACACGACATCATCGACCGTATCGATGAAGTCGTCCGTCGAGGTGTTCACGCAATGTCCCTTGGACGGGCTGTCCCTTCTGGCTATCGACAGCTGATCTGCTATGCTATCTGGGGCAATCCCTCAGATGCGTATAAGTGGTATGAGTATTCATTACAAGAGGAGTATCTGCCCCACAGATACTTGCCGGAGCATGTTGTTCTGGGACATGTACCAAAGCTGGCTGGTGGGGCTGAACCACAGCCATCGATTCTCGACAGCTCAAGACGCCACATGGATGTGAGATATCGTATGGCGAGAGCGAACGACGAAGGAATCGGTGAGTACCTCCACAGCCTCAAGACTTAGAGCTTGTATCTGCTGACTTGCTCGAGACGTTCTGGACGTCCTCATGACGGAGTTCAGAGCCGCCCTCGTTCGTAGGGGCTTTCGCCGTGTCGACATAGACAACTTGTATGTGGGTGCGAAAATTCGCCTGGAGAACGAGCGTCGGGACCCAACAGGCAAGTGACAACTAGGAGTCCTACAACTTATGAAGATGTTGATTGTTGATGCGCCCCAGGTGTCGACATTGTAGACTTGATCATGGACGAGGTGCCTGCCCAACGCCCCGCGAGTCGTCCTTATATCAATCGCAAACGGAATACACAATCAGCACCAGATCGCTTTGCTCATAACAGAGCGCCATCTCGGCAGAAGCGTAGACGGAGGGTACACAAGACCTTAGCGGATAAGGTGCCCACCGCTTTCAGAACACAAGCAGGAGAACTGCGTTCGGCGAGGATGATTGTGGAGCGCTGTTATGACCAGGAGCAGAATCTCTACAAGCTCTTAGTACGACCGACCGGTGTTACCATTGTTACTTCTGCGGTTACTGCCGCCCGAGAGCGCGCTGAGCGACGCTATGTCAATTGCCTGGTTTGTTATCTGCGAAACACCAACCAAATGAGTGCTGTGGAGGCCAACGAGATGCAGCGTAATTTCACACGTCAGAAGATGGAAAAAGCGGGTTTTTCGTACAGAGCCTATCTGTTAGGCATGTATCCACGCGAGCTGAGGTGAGCTGCGAAGGCGTGGGGTATGGTGGTGGGCGCGTGCTGTTGGTAGTAGCGCGAACTGGAAGGACTGATATACTTCCCACTGTTCGATCTCAACAACTGGGCCTTCTTCCATCGTATAGTTTCCAGTCTCGACGCATCGAATTTGCCTGGATGGTCACGTTATACTGATATCTCATGTTGTATTTCGAAAGCAAGACCTGGAAGCTGTATCGCAACCACACAGTCAGCGAATCAATTTTGGAGAGCAGTTGAAATCTCGGTGTAGTTGGTTCATTCTCTAGCTGTCAGCCGTCTGCAACCCGCAACGAAATTCTCTCGCCAATCAAGCTTCCTCTGTTAGCTGAGAGGCCTCCAGTCAAACATCGCTGCGTCATCCACAGCCTCACTACATGCCCACGAGCCAATCTTCCGTGTTAGAAGGCACGCTTTCAACTTCTTTCCATTCCTTCCTCTCTCCCTCCATCTCCCAACTCCATCGAATTACGTCACATAGCCATTCTCGATCCACGTCTGCGTCTTACCCCCACCCCTAGACGAGCGAGAGTGCCGCTGATGGGACGAAAGATCCTTCATAACGCCCAACCCATCCAACTTGTTCAAAAGCTTATGCACAAACCTCCTCACCCCATGCCGCTTCTTCGCATCCGCACACGGCGGCTCCGGCAGCCGCGCAGCTCCCTGTGGGGGATGCGGCAACGGCTTCTCGACCAACCTAAGCCCGACGTCGGAACGGTACGTCGACGCGCTGATGTCGAAGTACTCGGACGTGTGGCTGCCTGGGCGCGAGGGCGTCGGCGAGCCGTGCACGTGCATGGTGCGGCCGTCGTAGTCGTACGCGTAGTTGGTCGCTGGGTCGTAGCCTGAGACGTAGGCTCGCGACGCGGGTTTGGATGCTGTACCTGCTGCGGAAGGGGAAGGGGAGGGCGGGGCGTGGTAGCGCACTTGTAGGCCTGAGGGATCGATGTAGGTCGTTCGACCGCGGGACGTGGGTGCTGTGTGGTGGGAAGACGGCGAGTAATGCATTGGGGGTTGTGATGGTGCTGGAGAGGCAGAGGTAGAGGGTGCCTGGCGCGTGCTCTGCGTTTTGTGCACTTGTGGTGGGCATGAGCGTCGAGCGACTCGGTCTTGAACCTGTGTGCGTCGAGAGTCCTTGGGCGGGACGCGAGGCAGAGGTCGAGCGTCCAAGTGCCGGTCGATCTTCTCGTCCTCCAGGCGGCCGGACGAGATGACGGAGTCATGGCGCGACGAGGACGAAGGGCGTGGAGGGAGCGGCTTTCGCTTCTCGACCTCGCACGTCCTCTTCGTCTGCTTGCGTGGGAGGACTTCCCTCTCCACCTCTCCGCGCAGTGCAGTGTGCCGCGAGAGCGTAGGCTTGGCCGGCACAGGAGGCGTCGGCAGCTTCTTATTCACGCCGTTGCGATAGCTCACTTCCATTTCCCCGTCGGTGTCGAAGTCGAGAAACATGGTCCCCGAGCTCCCCGGACGAGCAGCTTCAAGGTCCGACGACGACATGTTCCACGCCAGGTGGTCGTCAATCATGGTGTACATTTCCGACATGCGAGAGTGCGCCTGCGACATTGCCACCGACGAAGCCCTACGCGTCGAACCCTGCTGCGAAGGGCCCGTCGAGCGGTAGTCACAGACATTGGGCTGGATGTCCCGGAGCGGTGGACGAGAGACTGGCTTGCGAGGCAACGCCTTCGTCATGCCGGCGTCGCAGGGGTTCCGATCCGGATGATGAGGTTTGCGAGGTGTCTCCGGTAGAGGACGGGCACGATCTGCACGGGCCCGAACTGTGTTCTGGTGGTGATGTGGTGTGTGGTGTGGTCGACGAGGCCCAGCCTGCTGAGACTTCGCCGTCTGCTGTGCCATGTGGTCGCGCTGCACTTGGAGCGCGGGATACATGGTGTGGTCGAGTAGTGGCGTTTTCTTTCTTGTTGGAGAGGAAGGGCGTGCAAAACGTATTTGTGAGAGCCGGGCTGTGAGGCCTTGCAGTGAAACGCTGGGTGAGGTGTGCGTGAACATTGTTGGGATGTTGGCATTGTGTGCGCGTAGGATTTAGACATTGTGAAGGGGCATTGAGCGAGGTGGTGGAAGAGTTGATGTAGGTTATGGGAGTCTGATGTTGTGAGTGAGTCCATGTTCCGTCAAGTTGGGCACTGAGGTGTTATGAGGAAGTGTACTGACCGACAGGGGTTGCCCAGCCTTGTGAGTGGAGCGCTGTCATAGCAACACCAAAAGTCGGTCACGATCCAAGAGAAGACTGGACAAGCACGATGCGAGTAGAGAAATGATTGCAAAATCAATCTAATGCATCTACATTAGCGAATTAAGTACGTGAAGACCCAGTGCTCGTCATGTCCCTCTCCTCAGGCAGCCACAGTGTATCCGGGATGCGCACAAACAGGAAGAAACATGATAGAGAACTCTGAGTACCAATCAAAATAGAAGCCTTCAAACAAGAGAAGCGGATAGGTATACACCAAACAGAGCCAACTCCTTGCAGGCAACAATGAACAGAGAAAGGCAGAGCCACGCGGCGCCCAGACTCCGGGTATATCAGCGAGCACCAAGGTCGTTTCCAATGACCCTCAATGTACGAGAACAATCGCGGCAAGCTTAGTTCTTGCTGGAGAATTTGTCCTTTAACTTTCCGAAGAACGACCGCCTCTTGTTCTTCTTGTCGGTGGCAGCCGAGTTGGATGCGAGACTCTGGCTGCCTGGGGTACCCTTGGGGGACACGTCGGAATCTTTGCGGTCCTTCGGAGAGGTCTCAGGTGCAGCAAGGCCCTCGCTCTTGGCGTCAGTGGTACCTGTCTCCGTGCCTGTGGTGACGGTGGGCTGCCTCTGCTCCAGTGTTGTGGGCTTGAAAAGCTCCTCCTTCGCAGGCCTCGCCGGCTCGGCAGCCGCCTTGGTGGCCTCGGTCTGAGCGGAGGAAGAAGCTGGTGCGTTGAGACCGTCGGTGGTGGGAGCTGAGGTTGCATCGGCGTTGCTGGAAGAAGCAATGGGCTCGACAGCCTTGGTAGCAGAGACAGCAACAGGAGCGGCTGATTCGGCGACCGCCTTGGTGGCCTCGGTCTGAGCAGGTGCTGTAGCAGGGGCGTTCAGGCCGCCGGTGGATGACGTCGAAGGCTCATCGCTGGCGCCAGAGAGAGCCCTCTTGATCTCCACCTCGGAGGCGGGCTGGTAGTTGGTCGAGAGCGGGTACGACGAGTCAGACAGCGCAGGAGCAGAGGAGCCGGTACCGGACAGACCAGGAGCAGTCGTGGCAGTGGCTGCAGACAGGGTAGGAGCCGGCTCGCCGGACTCATTGGTCTTTTTGACCTGGCTCAACAGCTCGGATTCAAGCTCCTTCTTCTCTGCAACGGCCTCGGTATTGGCACTGGCCTCGGGGAGAACATGTGCCTCCTTCTGGCTCTCGGCTACAATGTCGGGTACACCACGAACGGGAAGCTCTGTCTTGGAAGCTGATGTGGCGGCAGAAGGTGCCGACGCGATCGCAGGTGCGTGCTCGCCAGACTCATCGGTCCTGGAAACAGTCTTGAGCAGCTCAGACTCCAAGTCCTTCTTGTCGTGAACAGCGATAGGGTTCGCAGCAGCCTCGGGGCTCGAATGAGCCTCTTGTTGGCTCTCGGAAACGATTGCAGGGACAGCAATGGCAGGAGCTGACTCGCCTGAGGCGTTGGTGCGAGGAACAGAACGGAGCAACTCATCCTCCAGATCCTGCTTCTCGTGAACAGCGCCGAAGTTGGCGGCCGCTTCGGGGCTGGCATGGCCCTCACGCTGGCTATCAGAAACAACTGCGGGGACAGCGACCGAAGGTGCTGACTCGCCGTGCTCGTGAGACTTGGGGACTTGGCTCAGAAGTTCCTGCTCAAACTGCGACTTCTCGATCACGGCCTCAGCATTGGCAGCAGCCTCAGGGCTGGCGTGAGCCTCCTTTTGGCTCTCAGCAACGACGACTGGCACGTCATCTGCGGCAGTGGTACCAGCTGAACCGTTGAAACCAGCGGCGCCAACAGCCTTGTCCTTTGCGAGGTATGCGTTGTCTGTTGCCGAAGCGGAGTTGTCCAGGCCGACAGCCGCGACAAGCTTGTCCTTTGCAGCGTAGGCGCTGTCGGCAGCCTTGTCCAGACCGGTAGCGTGCGCAGTCTTGTCCTTGGCGAGGTAGGCGTTGTCAGCTGCAGTGGCGTTCTTGTCAAGACCAGCGGCGTCGAGTGTCTTGTCCTTTGCAAGGTAAGCATTCTCGGTCGCGGTGGCATTCTTGTCAAGACCAGCGGCATCTAGTGTCTTGTCCTTTGCGAGGTAGACATTGTCAGCTGCGGTCTTGCTGCTATCCAGACCAACGGAATCGACGGCCTTGCCACCAACAGCAGAAGCAGTCTCGCCGACAGTGGCGTCCTTGTCCAAGCCAACAGCCTCGGCAGTCTTCTCTTTCGCAGCGTAGATGGCTCCAGCGAACAGACCAGCGCCGACGGTCGCAGCAGCAGCAACGCCACCAGCGACTGCGCCGATGCTCTCACCAACACTGGTAGAACTGTCAGCCTCGAGGGCAGGGGCGTGGTCGTTCTCAGCAGAGGTCTTTTCGGGGACCTTCTCCTTGAGCTCCTGCTCCACTTCCTTCTTCTCGAGGACAGCCTCTGAGTTTGCGGCCGCCTCGGGAGCGAAACCAGCCTCCTTCTGGCTCTCAGTCACGACGTCGGGGACGCCTCTTGGCTCCTTGGGGACCTGGCCAGCGAGGAAGGCGGTGGAGCTTGTGGGAGCTGCCGACTGGATGTGGACACCAGTGTCCTTCTCGACCTGGGCATCGACGCCCATAGGCAAGCTAGACTCGGGCACCAGGTGGTCGAGCTGAGACGGCAGGCCGAACATGCCGCCGTTTGCTGGCCTCTCCGACTGAGGTGTGAGGTCGACCGGGGGCAGCTGGGGAGCCTGGGAGCCCGACTTGTAGTAGGCGTCCTCGTCGGTCCTAGCCGTGCTGCTGATGGTGTTGGAAGTCAGGGTGCTTGGGTGGGGCACCTTGTCGCCGGGAGCAAGGTGGATGGGGTTGCCGGCGCCAGCAGTTGCGGGGATAGGCGCAACGCTGACCTTGGCGTCTGCATCGTCCTGCTCTGGTGCCTCCTTGAGGTTGACTGTGGAGTGTACCGTGTTGTCAGTGAGGCTGCTCGGCGCGGGGACTGGCTCGTCAGGCGCAAGCTTGACGGGGTTGCCTAGGCCGGCGGTTGCGGGGATGGGGTTGATGAACTGGCGCTGCTCGGTGCTGGGCGTGGGTGTCATGGGAAACGCACCAGGAATCGACTCGTTCGACCTGGCCTTGTCCATGTCCTTCACCTTGGGGACAGCGCCGGCGAGGGCAGCTGTTGAGGATGTGGGCGCTGCGGACGAGAGTGTGTGGGCGGGCTCGTCGACAATGTTCTCGGGCAGGAGAATGTTGTTAACAATGCCGTGGCCATCGTCCTCCTTGGGCGCGCTCTCGTTGATGCACCAGTTTCCGTTGACGACAAACTGCGGGCTTCCGTCAGCAGGCGGTCCGCCAGGCGAGCTGCATGGAGCTGGGAGCCAGGCGACAGCGTGTCGGGGCGGGCGGGCGTCGCGGTGCAGACGTACCTTGTACTGTGTCTTGGTCTTGGGGAGCTCGACCGTCTTCTTGAAGATGCCGTCCTCCTGCTCCAGCTCGACCGTCTTCTTCCAGTCGTCGAAGGTGCCGGTCACGTAAACGTCGTTGGCGTCATGTTCCCTGCAGACGGTGAGTGGGATGCGCGCGCAGGTCGCAGGCAGGCAACGCACCATGTGAATGTGTATTTGCCCATGGCGGCGTAAGGATAGACGTGCGGTTAGGGTGCGAGGGTGCGCGATGGGTGAGACCTTGTCTTGATCGCGGGCAGGCAGTGAGGAGAAGGAGGTGGTTGGGGAAGAAGGAGCAGGAAGCTAGCGGAGAAGTGGCTGTGCGTGTGCGGCGCTTCCGAGGGCTAGTGTACTTGTGACAGGCAACAATTTGCGGCGACAAGATTGAAGAAGGAGAGAAGATTGGAGGCGCCGCTGTACGGGACGAGGACGAGCAGGCGCGCAGTTTCAGTCACGTAGGCGCTGTCGAGTCAAGCGCAGCGTTTGATGAGGCTTGCGCGCTGCGACTACGACCGCGACGACGGCGACGACCTAGGCTCTGGACAAGCTCACGCTTGGCGGCGAGCAGAGCAAGAGCAGCGAGCATGCATGTGCGATGACGGAATGGGCAATCCTTCGGCGGTGGGTCGTGTTCTGTTCAATTCAATGGCAGCTCCCCTCTCCACCCCAGCGTGCATCGTGCGTGCATCGTGCGTCGTGCGTCGTGCATCGTGCATCATCGTGCACGTCGTGCTCGTCGTGCTCGTTTGCAGTCCATTCGCCCAACGGCGCTTCGGTGACGGGTGGGCAGCCCCTCCAGCTCCCACTGCCCAGTGCAAGGAAGCTCGTGCGTCTCAGCTGGGAACGCACGTCATCGCCCAGCTGGACAAGACGCCTTACCGGCTCGGTCCAAGCCTTCCTCGCGAACAAGACCCAGCGCGTTGGGCGGACGGGCACGTCGAAACACGAAACACGAAACATGGTGTGGCGCCGATGCAGACGGAGAGTGGTCGCTGAGCCTGTCCGAGAATCCAGCCCGCTCACCAGCGGAACCTGTCGTGTTTCTCCATGGAGTCATGGACGCATTGGACGGGCGTCCCAACATTCGGTCCTGTCACGCCCGCCTGCCAGTCGTGTGGCACACCGCCCATTGCAGACGTGCCGTAACGCCGTAACCTGACACCGTAGCAGGCCCTCACACTGACAGGCTCACACCACTCACGACCAAGTTTCGAGCGTGTTCCAGCCTACTGTGCCGTCCTCACCGCTTGCAAGAGCCGATGATCGATCGCCCTGTGAGAGGGGTCGTGGCGTCGTGGCCCTGCGCGGTGCTTGTGCGTCACGTGCGCGGTCCATATCCGTATAGCTCCCCTCCCCGCCCAGCAGCAAGACTGACTATCCATGAACGCGGGGACCACCGTCTCCTCGATTCACAATCACCATGCGCTGCGGTGCTCAGCCATCTGCTGCACGCGCGTCTACTGGCCATGTAGGCGGATGGCTTGCAGCTTGCGCTTTGTTTCTTATCGTTTCGCAGGCGCTGAGCTGATTGGGTGGTTGCACCCGAGTCTGTTCAAGCTCCTTGCAGGCTGCAGCAGAGCTTCAGACACGGCGAGACAGACTGCCAGAGGCGACGGGCATCGCGAGCCGCACACGTCTCCGTGTCACTGCAAGCATGCACTTGTGTAGAATCGTGGGGAAGCGAGTGCTGCTTCGCTCTGACAAGTGTCAAGCGCGTTGTGCATGGCTCCGCTGTCTGTTCTGCAGCTCGCCGCTTGGCAGCAAGCTTGGGGCAGTCCTGGACCCCAACGCTCAGCTCAGGGCGGGAGCTACCCGTAGGCGCAGCTTGAGAGGCTCGAGTGGCAGCTCTGGTCTGGAGCTCTGTCTGCTCTGTCCGCTCTGTCCGCTCTGTCCGCTCTGTCCGCTCTGTCCGCTCTGTCCGCTCTGTCCGCTCTGTCCTGGCTGTGACAGGTCCCAGACTCCCAGAGCTCTCTCTCTGCCTGTCCGTGTGTCTCTCCTGCGCTCGCTGCATCGCGGGGAGCACGACAGCCTGGTCGTGGTCATGGCCATGGACATGCTGCCGCTGCGTCGAGTGACGTGGTGGGATGCAGTGTGCGTGAACCATGGCTGGCGGCATCGCCTGGCTGTCTCATGGATGTCGATTTCGATTTCGATTTCGACTGCGATTGCGATTGCGATTGCGATTTCTAGACGCCTTCTGGAAGATGGATGCGCCTTGCCTTGCCTTGCCCTGCCCTGCCTTGCCTTGCCCTGCCCTGCCTTGCCTTGCCCTGCCCTGCCTTGCCTTGCCCTGCCCTGCCTTGCCCGTAGCCAGCCCATACGCTCCAGTGCCTTGCCCGCCCGCCCGCCCATACGCTCCAGTGCCCTGCCCGCACCCGCACCCGCTGATCGCTCGTCGCTTGTCGTCCGTCGCTCTTGCTGCAGCCTCCCCCCCCCTCTTCGGCCCCGGACTGCCTCTCTCTGCAGCGTCATCGCCTGCGGCTGCACGCTCCACACGCCCTCAGCACCACTGACAAACGTGCCCTCGTGGTAATCCTGCCACTGCCCTCTGCCCTCCTCGCGCACTCGTCACCCCCGTGCCCCGCCCCTCGCGAGTCCAACGTCAACGAGCTGGGCCTGACCCCTCACCGTCCCCGTCCCCGTCCAATGTCCCTCCCCCCAGACTACGCCAATGAGATAGCCGCCCTCGACCGCGAGATCCTCAAGCACAAGCCCCACGACATCCTGCAGTTCTGCGCGAGCTTCTTCAACCGCCGCCTCGAGTCCCAGCGCGCCGAGTTCCTGCTCTCGCAACAGCATTCCAGCCACCAAGGCCGTGCCGAGCACAGCTTCCCCGGCAACAACCCCTTTGGCACCTCGCCCAGCTCCGGCGGCTTCGCAAAGAGCCCCATGCAGCGCCTCGAAGAAGAGGAGGAGGGCGACCTGATGGCCTCGCCCACTGCCTCGTCCTTTGCACGCGCCGACCTCAACAACGCGCCCCCCACCACCCACGGCGAGTCCTCCTTTGGCAGCTTGGGCAGCTTTGGCAACTTCGGCGGCTTTGGCGGCTCCTCCAAGAACGAGGTCACCCAGATGCCGCCCATCGCAGGCGGCAGCACCCCCAACAACTACAACACCAACCGCCGCGTCTCCGTCTCCGCAGAGTCCCTCAACCCCACATCAGCAGACAACGACAGCTTCACCGCCCCCTACCACCACAAGACAGACGAGCAGGTGTCGCGTCTGAGATCCGCCGTCTCAGGCAACTTCCTCTTTTCACACCTCGACGACGAGCAGTCGGCACAAGTGCTCGGCGCGCTGCATGAGAAGCCCATACCCACAAAGGGCATCAAGGTCATTTCCCAGGGCGACGTCGGTGACTACTTCTACGTTGTCGAAAAGGGCGCTTTCGACATCCATGTCAACAAGTCCGGTAAGCTCGAGGCTGGCGTGGATGGACTGGGCGCAAAGGTGGGCTCTGTCGGCCCTGGTGGATCCTTTGGTGAGCTTGCGCTCATGTACAACGCTCCTCGCGCGGCCACCGTCATCTCGGCCGAGCCCTCGACTCTGTGGGCCCTCGACCGCGTCACCTTCCGCCGCATCCTCATGGACAGCGCCTTCCAACGACGACGCATGTACGAAGGCTTCCTTGAAGAGGTCCCACTCCTCTCCACCCTTACTCCATACGAGCGCTCCAAGATCGCAGACGCACTCGAGACGAAGAAGTACCCTCCCGGCACCGAGATCATCAGGGAGGGCGACATTGGCGAGTCCTTCTACATCCTCGAGTCTGGAGAAGCACAGGTCTACCTTCGCGGAAACGATCAGCCTGTCAAGAGGTACAACAAGGGCGATTACTTTGGTGAGCTTGCCCTGCTGAACGATGCGCCGCGCGCTGCCTCGGTCGTTAGCGAGACCGAGGTCAAGGTTGCGACCCTCGGCAAGAACGGATTCCAGCGTCTGCTTGGCCCTGTTGAAGGCATCATGAGGCGGAATGACCCCAGCAAGGAGGGGGACAACATCGACCCTTTGTCAAGGAACTCATGATTCATGTGTACTGGCACTTGCTGGTACCGCTCGGTAGGATACACCAGTTGCCTCTGGACTGTGAACAAAGGAGTACAGGTTTCAGCTGTGATGGAGTGTGGTTGACACTCCTACTAATCCGCGTGGTTCGCATGCATTTCTACTCTTCCTACTGTCACTAAACGCTGCTTGCCATGGACGGGAAAGCGGTCTGGTTCTGGGCGAGGTATGGGCTTAGTCGACCGATTCATTACCTATACTCCAAATACGTACGAATGAAAGAATGAAACACATGCCCAGATACTACGTGAGTCCCAACACCGCTGAACGCTCCTACCAGCTGTCTGTGTGTGAGTGAGTGACATCAGAGCCCGTGCGCCTTCCCACCGACTCGCTCAGCAAACCTCAGGCACCCACGAGCCTCTGAGAGTCAACTCATCATCTTACTCAGGCGCTGCTTCATCTGGCCATGACGAACAAATCTCAAGCTGCGTACCCAAAAAAGAGACGATCGAATTCACGGCGAGCTGAAGGTGGTGTTGTTGTATTGGGTTCCCGGAGTCGGAGTCAGCTTACTTCAAACTCCTCGCTGAACAAGGCCCGCTAGCATGGCCATGCTGAGCCAATATCGCAGCATCCCTCAACGTGAATGGCGAACGAGGTCATTCGTGTGCAGGGAGTAGCGGTCAGTACGCAGTGCAGCTAAGCATGCCGTGTTTGTGAATGGACATGGCTGATGAACGCATGTCTGATACGGACCGCATGTACCGCCTTCAATCGTCGAGTCCTGGATAGCTGTTTAGGCTTCAACGATCCCTGTCCATCGTGTGTAGACTCCTCGTGGAGAAAGACAGGTGTTTTTCGTGAATGAAGCTCATCACGCATCGACAGTTCAAGCTAGCCGTCCCCCGGAGTTGAGGTTTCTAGCAAGATGGTCCGAACTGCTGATGCACAAACACTTGAGCATGTTGGATCATTTTGACTGCGCAAGGTCATGAGGATGGTGATTCTCGTCTTGAGAAATAGGCTATTCAGCGGTAAAGAGCGAAGCGACGCAGCGAGAAATATGTGCTGCCCACCTTCGACAATTCTGGTGGCTCATTGGGATGAGGTGAGCATGGTCTTACAGCCCAGCCCAGCTTTCCGACTACTCCTACCAAGTCCCCGTCTTACGGAGTTAGACAAGAAGCGTCAGCCACGCAGAGCGTAAGGCTGCGGTTTGTAAGCATTTCACCGTAGGTGCCAGGAACCAGCACTGGTGTATCTATAACTCACAACGATCTATATTCAATTTCAGCCATTATGGCAGTCATGATAGATGATCAATCAAGTACGGCCCAACGGTAATTTCGAACGCAGACCGCCAGCAAGACCGTCCATGTCTGCTTTTGAGCCGTACTCATACTCGTACTCACGCGGTGTAGCTTGCTGGCGTATCACTCCTTTACTGCCATTGATGAACGATGGTCGCACAATCCCTGCTCAGTCGACGTATTGAAGCCGCATAGCTAAGGCAGACGATGCCTAGGACGGATCAAATCTTTACTGCGTGGCTAGCCTCTACGGAGTGTTCAGCACCGAGTCTGGACCAGCTCACTGGCTTCACACCGCCTGGAACGTCAGGTCCATTCTCATGCACTCGCGGTTTGTACAGTCACAGTTACATCTTCAGCGCTCAGAAATGTGGGACGTTCTCATGGCACCCAGACAAGGATCCCACATCTGACTGCTACCAAAATCAGCCTATTGGTTGGTCTTTGGATTTTTCTCGCCGTGTTCTAAATGCCTCGAATAGTGGCTGTGTAGTTGCTAACTGAACGCTCTCCACTTACAGTGACTGAGAACAGCAAAGGAAATGCTGAATAGGCGCCATCTCTTCCAGCTTCAGTGATTGTCAAAGCCAATCCAGAGAACTGCCACTTTTCGTAATACCCGTCAAGATGGCGTCGTCAAATGGACTATCGACCTCAAAGAGACGACCGGTCAGGAGACGGTTGCCTCCACTGGGACCCGGGCCCAACCTTCGTTTTGTTGTCGCCAACCATCCTGATCAGTTCAGAGCTGGAAAGACGATGCGGCATGTCCGTTCGCATGTTATGTACAAACATCGAACTGGGAGGATGACGGTTTCGAATGATAGGCCAAGCACTGGCCTGCACAGGAGCGCATCTGAACGTGCACAAAGCACGCCAATACCAACTGTTTCTACTTCAGAAGCAACCTCTCACGATATCGATCTTCTCGTACCACCGCAGTTGAGACCGCGCAGTAGTACCTGGACCGGAATCTCGCTCGACCGCAGGTCCAACACTCCAACTCCTTTCGAGTTGCAGACAACCGTCCATCGAACCGTGCTTCTGACAGCAGCAGCATCCGCTCAAAGCGCTCCATCTGCTTTTGGGGATGTCTCAGCATTCCCTTTTCCGGGCACATACAGTGCGAGCGAAAGCCAGCTCGATGCTTTGAAACGGCATTACATTAACAGCTGCAGCCTCTTTTGCAACGGTAAGCTAAGTCCCCTTCACATTTAAGAAGTTGCTAACCTCAAGGCAGATCGGCAATGTCTGGAGCACATCTGCTCTGATCCTATGACGTTCCTCAGTCATGTCAGCGTATCTTGCGTTTACCAAGACCTTATGAACGGCCTTGTACACGATAGCAACACAACAATGTCCGCCAAAACTCGTGTCCTTGGTGGAATGGCAGATCAGCTCAAGGCAAATGATGCTACGATACTCACCACACTGCACTTGCTGCTCAGTGAGGCTGGCAGCAGCGAGGAGTCGGCCTTTCAGGTACATTTTCGGGGATTGAACGGCTTGATACACAGGAGGGGTGGGCTGAGCCAAGTGCCACCTCCGTTGGCCACCTACGTGACCCTGTAAGTTTAATAAAGGTTCACCACGTTGAGCAGCACCCAGACCAAAATCAATCATCTGCCGCACTGCAGGTGCTATGTTTGGAAGCAGGTTGATGGCTAGCGAACGAATCCGCATCAGAACAAAGCTAACATACACAGACTTCTGACAACACTGGCCATGCTCAAAGGACTGAACGGACCATCCATATTGCCCGCAACCAGTATTACCTCTCACCATGCAGGAAATTACTGTCCGTACATCTCACCATTGTACTCGCCTCATGGAGACTTTGCCACGCTCCGAGACAGTTGCTCCGCCCACACACTCAACATCATCACCGACATGTACGGGCTTTCTCACGCTCCGCTCGACCGGAACGACAGCACCGACATGGAGCAAGCGTCGCCCAACCACGACCAAGGAAGCAACCGCCTCTTCCACAGCCTGTCGACGAAACATACCCAGCCGTGGGACTGGATCCACGAAGCCGTCCGCCTGGCATCACTGATACACACGCACGCTCTCCTCCACGGAACCACGCTGGCAAACGCCGCAAACACAACACACCACGACGCCACCACCACCCCAGGCGCTGCAACACTGCTGCATCTCCTCCTCAACGCGCTCGAGCGCACCGACACGACGCACTGCTGGGGCCCCATGCGCGGCGTCTTCCTGTGGGTGTGTCTCCTCGGCGGCGCAGCATCATGGACACCTACCGGCCCCGGCAGCGAGTCGGGCGAGTCGACCCAGCCGGTCTCGGCCCGTGTGGCATGGGCGAGGAAATGCTTCTCGCTGTGGGCGATCCGCGCCGTTGTGAGGATTGGGTTCGCGCACGCGGACGCGACGATGGAGGCGCTGGGTGCTGCACTGCGGATCCAAGACGCGCTGGACGGGAGGGGAGGGCCGCGTTGTATCGACTACACTGCTGTGTAGTGCGTTGCATTCATTGCCTTGCTGGTACGACGTCTTCGTTGCCTGCTGCTGCGTATGTTGTCTCTGATTGAAAAGAGACTACGAGGTCTTTCTAGATGCTTACCCTGGGAGCAGAGAGGTGGGGAAAGATGGTTGGGAACATCAGACAAGTACGGACAATCACTAAAGCGGGTACTTTGTAGGTATATGTCATTACTGGCTATCATTCAATCGTAAATATGCAAGCGCGCGACGTACTGTCAGCTACGTAGGTATGACAAGAAAACCGCCAGACGCCATGGGTCCATCCATTCTGATTCAAGCCCCCGCAGCGTGCATGCCCATTGCCCAGGCTGTCGTCTCTGCGAACGCCTGAAAGGTTTCTGCATATGGATATAAAGTCCGTGTTCCTTCTGTTGTGTCCGTGAACGCCGCGTTCCAGTAGAGGAGAAACAAAGTGATGATCGTGTAGGGAAAGAGCATTGGTTGACCTAAGCCACCGTAAAGAATGACTCTGGCAGAGCCGTGAGGGCAACAACGGATACAGCTGCACCGAGCGCCGTAGCAGGCACCATCAGACTAGCCGCACGGAGGGCCTTTTTCAAGATGGACCTTGGCTGTGCGATCGGTCGCTGAGACAGAGGCGTGGTCTGTTCAACAGAAGGCACGTCTGATGCGGGCGTGATGGTCTCGTTGATGGGCTCCGTCACTACTTCCACGACTTCGAGTGAGCGCGTCGGCATCTTCTCGTCGTTGTCCTCTGCCTCTACTTCGAAAGCATCGTCTGCGCTGCGCTTGCGGCTGTTCACCGAGGTGGGCGTCGGTGGTTGCTCTTCGACGATCTCAGTAATGGAGACACCAGTCCTGCGTGTAGGAGGTGGTGGTGTTGTGCTGACCACGTCGGCAGTCAGTGTGGGTGGAGGAGTCTGCATGCGGTCCGCGACTGGCTTGTAAGCAGGAACACGCTCTGGACTGAAACTGCTGAAGTGTGGCAGCTTAATTTGCTGCGATGCGTGGGCAGGCACATCACGGAAGAGAGGGGCGTGTTCAGTGAAGCCAGCAGGAGAGTACACTGGCGCAATGTGAGACTCTTCGGTGAGCCACTCGTCATAGCCTTGTTGCGGTGCTTGGTCCCACATCTTCTGCCTCTTCTCTGAAGGGCGTGGAGGAAGGGGAGGAGCGAGTGCACTATCGAACATGGAGCTCTCAGGGTTCTGGCTGAGCGTACCAAACGGCGGCAGGGGGAGGTCCGGGATCGAAGGGTACTCAAAGTCTCCATACGAAAATGGTTCGGCCGTTGGTGACTTCTCAAGCGGTGCTGACGGCGTGGTCGAGGAATAGCTCTGGTCAGCGGGCGTTGCCTGGCTTTGCTCGATGGCAGTGATCTTCTCTACCTGTTGGATGTGGTGAGCTTCATGGACAAAGGGCGAATCAAGAGCATGACCAGAGACACTGCCTGTACTTGCTGCATCGCCCTCCATGTCGCTCTCACTGTCGCTATCGATGATGCTGATATCGGCAGTCTCCCCCTCTTCCTCCTGGGAGTCATCACTAATGAGAGCCTCACAGTCCTCAGCGTCCTCGTCCTCGTCCAACAGTGCCATGGTCACGTCACCGTCGATCTCCGAGTCAGAGTGCTCATGGTGCTCTGATTCGGGATCCGAGTCGTCGAGCACGAGAGGATTCAGCTGGCTGCCGCGTCCAGACGGGAGGTAGTCTACGTCCTCTTCTTCGGACTCTGCTTCTGGCACAGTGAAGCCACGAGAGAAGGGCTCAGGGTCAGAGAGCTCGGCGCGGAAGGTGTACTTGTACGCGACGAAGTAGCCTAGAAAGGAGTCAGTCGTGGCGTTGTCTGCTGGATGGGCGACTCACAGTCATTTCGGCAGACGTTGACGCCAAACTGCAGCTTGTCGCCGTTGGACAGTTGCTTTGGTGTATCAGGGACGAGGGGCGTGCCGTTCACAAAGGTGCCATGCATGGACTTGGTGTCGGTGACGTAGACGTGTGGAGCTCCGGTGGCAGTGTTTGCGGTCAGGATGGCGTGCTCTCGAGACACGACAGGGCTGTCGATGTAGACGTTGTGCTTGGCAGGCAGCAGGTGTCCCTTGGAGGTGTTCTTGGATGCACGACCGATGGTAAACTTGGAGCCAAGGGCCACGTCAAACTCGCGAGTGTTGTGCACATCGTAGCCCTCGTCCTGGGTGAGGACGATGCGGAAGGCTATGGGGTTAGTACGTGCATGATGTATACTTGAAACGCGGGGAGACTTACTGCTGGTCATGTTGTTGGTGAGGGTGAGGGTGTTGGTGAGGGTGTTGGTGAGGGTGAGGGTTGATGTTGGTGAGGGTGAGGGTGAGGGTGAGGGTGAGGGTGAGGGTGAGGGTGAGGGTGAGGGTGAGGGTGAGGGTGAGGGTTAATGAGGGTGAGGGTGAGGATGAGGGTGAGCAGAGCAAGGACAAACAAGGCACAGGTGAGGCCAGGAACACTGCGTGTCGCGGCGTTGATGTTCAAGAGAGACGGCAGTGAGCGCCTGGGAGCGGGGCCGAGGTCGCCTCTAGCTAGTGGGAGCTGGGTCGAAGCGTGGTTCAAGGGTGCAGTGTTGATGTAGTGGACGAGAGGGGAGGAGGAACAGGAAGGAACAGGAAGGAACGGGAAGGAACAGGCAGGAACAGGAAAGAGCAGAGAGGTGCAAGCTCCCAGGCGACAGCGAGGGTGAAATAGCTGGGCCGTTTGTAAGCTCCAGCTCCAGGAGGCCGCGAGTGCTGCCCTCCCCATGCTCTCTCTCCATCTGCTATCAGGCTGACGCGCACACGCCCTACGGCACTAACCCCGCCTTACACTAGCGGCCGCGCGCGTTCGGGTGAAATTTCGCGACGGAGACGGAGACGGAGACGGAGCGAAGAGGCAGACGAAGACGAAGAGGCAGACGCAGACGCAGACGCCGACGCCGACGCTGACACTCTCTTCTGCGTGTTGCGCCTCGAGACATGACTCACGCCGCCACGACGATGCACAAGATCCGCAAAGGGCACCGGTAGCAGAGACGCACGACATTCTTCTAGCAGCGACAACGTCTGCAGCTGCCCGCCATGGCCGAGGCGCCGCACAACTACGCTGTCAAGCAGCAGGTGGTGGACAAGATGCCCGCGCGCATCAAGCACATCCAGTTCGGCATCTAGTAGGCCTCACCACGCACTCACCCCGCCCCCACCCCGCGATGCGTAGTAACCGTCGTGCAGCTCCAACCAGGACATTGTCAACCAGGCCGTCCTCGAGGTCTCGGACCGCAATGTCTACGACCTCGCCCCCGCCGCCGACAACACGCGCACCCTCACCGCCAACGGGCCCATGGACATCCACATGGGCATCTCGACCAAGACGGGCAAGTGCGGGACCTGCGGCGAGGGCCTCGACAAGTGCAACGGCCACTTTGGCCACATCAAGCTTGCCCTGCCCGCCTTCCACGTCGGCTACCTGAAGCACATCATCGAGGTCCTCAACTGCATCTGCAAAGACTGCTCGCGCGTCCTGCTGGACGAGGTCGAGCGACGCCGCTACCTGCGCAGCATGCGCCGCCCAGACATGGACACGCTGCGCCGAAGCGCCGTCTCGAAGCGCATCTTGGAGGACTGCCGGAAGAAGAAGCTGTGCCCCTACTGCAACGCCCTGCAGGGCACCGTCAGGAAGGTGCCCGGCCATCCGCTCAAGATCATCCACAACCGCTACGATGCCTTCAACCGATCGACCGCAAAGACGAAAAAGGCCCCCGCCGGCAAGATCGAGTTTGACCAGTCCTTCGACACCGCCAAGGCAGCCAACCCCGAGCTCGACAAGCACCTGAAGAAGGCGGCCGACGACATGCACCCCCTGCGCGCCCTCAACCTGTTTAAGAAAATCTCCCCCGAGGACTGCGAGCTGCTGGCCATGATACCAGAGGATGCGCGGCCAGAGATGCTGATCTGGGAATACATGCCTGTCCCGCCCGTGGCGCTGCGGCCCTCCGTCATGCAGGAAGGAGGAGCCACCGAAGACGACGTGACAAACAAGATTGGAGACATCTGCCAGATCAGCAGCATCATCCGAGCTGGCCTGGCCCGAGGCTTTCCGCTCCAGATCCTCATGGAGCAGTGGGATTTCTTGCAACTGCAGATCGCCATGTACATCAACAGCGACGCGCCAGGTCTGAAGCAGCAGGGTTTGCAGAAGACCATGCGCGGCTTCTCGCAGAGACTGAAGGGCAAAGGTGGACGCTTCCGTCAGAACTTGTCCGGAAAGCGTGTCGACTTCTCAGGCCGTACGGTCATTGGACCCGATCCGAATCTGAGTATCGAGGAAGTCGCTGTGCCAGAACGTGTCGCAAAGAACCTGACATATCCCGAGAAAGTGACAAGATACAACATCGAGAAACTGAGGAAGCTGGTGCTGAACGGTGCCAACAAGTACCCCGGCGCGAACTTTATCCTCAAAGACGATGCCGAGAGGACGCCCAACAGGGAACGCACCAAGATTTCCCTGGCCGCACTGACCAAGCACGACCGGAAAGGGGAACGCTTGAAGTTCCCCGCGGAAAAGCTCAGAATAGGCGACATTGTCGAGCGGCACATTGAAGACGGCGACATCGTACTGTTCAATCGACAACCATCTCTCCACAAGCTTAGCATTCTCAGCCACAGAGCCAAGGTTCGACCATGGAGAACATTCCGTCTCAACGAGTGCGTGTGCAATCCTTACAACGCAGATTTCGATGGCGACGAGATGAACTTGCACGTTCCTCAAACCGAAGAAGCACGCACAGAAGCTACGGAGCTGATGGGCGTGAAGTACAACATTGCAACCCCCAAGAACGGAACACCCATCATCGCCGCCATCCAGGATTTCATCACGGCTGCCTTCCTGCTCAGCAACAAAAGCAACTTCTACGACCGACGGACGTTCTGCCAGATCGTGAACTACATGTTCAATGGAGATGGAGCATACGACCCCGACACAGGCAAGACCTTGCCCATCGAGATTCCGCCGCCAGTCATCTGGAAGCCACAAGCACTCTGGACCGGAAAGCAGGTCTTCAACTTGCTCATGAGGCCTAACAAGGAATCGAGGGTCCTTGTTAACCTAGAAGCTGCGAACAAGATGTTCAAGCCGAAGGCGGGCGTGCCGCACGACCTCAGCGATAACGACTCGTACCTGGTTATTCGCAATTCAGAAGTAATGTGCGGGTGCATGGACAAGGCAACCGTCGGTGACGGAAAGAAGGACTCGGTCTTCTATGTCATGATGCGAGATTTCGGCCCTCAACATGCAGTACAAGGCATGAACCGACTGTCTAAGCTGTCTGCACGCTGGCTTACTAACAACGGTTTCTCCCTCGGCATCAGCGACGTCACTCCAGGCGAGAAGCTCATGCAGAAGAAGCAAGCTTTGGTCGTAGAAGCTTACAGGCAGTGCGACCAGATTATCAGCGACTTCCAAGAAGGCAAGCTGCAGCGCGATCCTGGTTGTGACGAAGAGAAGACAATGGAGAACAGGATTGGTGGTATCCTCTCAAGCGTTCGCCAAGCAGCCGGTGACATTTGTTTCGAGGAACTCAGCAGATGGAACTCGCCCCTGCTCATGGCCAAGTGCGGTTCAAAGGGTTCCAACCTCAACGTCTCTCAGATGGTTGCGTCCGTCGGTCAACAGATGATTGGCGGTGCACGTGTCGCAGACGGCTTCCACCACCGGACACTACCGCATTTCCCCAAGGCAGCCCGACAGCCAGCTGCCAAGGGCTTCGTCAGTAACAGTTTCTTCTCAGGCCTGACACCCTCTGAGTTCATCTTCCACGCTATGAGTGGTCGTGAAGGATTGGTCGATACCGCTGTCAAGACTGCAGAAACTGGATACATGAGTAGACGATTGATGAAATCCCTTGAAGATTTGTCCGCATCCTACGATGACACAGTGCGCAACTCTTCTGGAACTGTTGTGCAATTCCAGTATGGAGATGACAATCTGGATCCAGTGGATATGGAAGGCAAGGCAAAGCCTGTAAATTTCGACCGCACGTTCTCGCACGCTGTTACCTCGACGTGGAACAACGAAGAGCCCACCCTTGTCCCTAAGGAGGTTCGAGATCACGTCCATGCTCGGATGAACACAGAGCGAAACAAGTACCCCCGATACAAACTCGATGGGGTGACAAGGCTGGCCTTCGACGACAACAGCGATTCTGGTATTGATCAGAAGGAGTCCATGCGCGACTTCCTCGACACTGTTGAGGACTATGTAGGCAAGAAGGCAACCAAGCTCGAAACTACGCTCTTGTACTTGGGTGTTGCAGAACCTTTGCAGAGTCTAGAGAAGCTTCCTGTCGAGATCGCGGAGAGGTACAGCCTCGCTGATGGTATCGCCAAGATCTCGCAAACCGCTCTTGACACGTTCATCGACCTCTGTCTTACCAAATATCACCGCTCACGAGTTCAGCCTGGTCACGCTGTGGGTGCCATAGGTGCGCAGTCCATCGGTGAGCCTGGTACGCAGATGACGTTGAAGACTTTCCATTTTGCTGGTGTCGCCGGTATGTCCATCACCCAGGGTGTCCCTCGTATCAAGGAGATCATCAACGCCTCCTCCACCATCTCCACGCCCGTCATCACCTGCGAGCTGTCCAACAAGATCTCTGAATCCGCAGCACGCATTGTCAAAGCACGTGTCGAGAAGACCTTCTTACGGGATATCATATCCTACGTAGAAGATGTCTGGCACCCTAGCGGCGCCTACATTGCTATGCGCATTGATTGGGATACGGTCAACGCTCTTTTCGTCGATATCCAGCCTCACGACATCATTCACGCAATTCAAAAGCACAAGCCTCTCAAATGGGGCAAGTCAGGCACCAACGTCCGCATCTCCTCTTCGCTCATCCGTGTCGAGGTCGCAGACCCAAGTGCGGCCAAGAAGCGCCCAACAAAGACCGCTCGCAACCAGAAAGAGTTCTTCGAGCGCGTTCAACACGTCAAGGCTTTGATTCCGGACGTCGTCATCAAGGGCTATGCGGACTGCCAGCGTGCCATCATCAAGAAGGACACCTCTCCCAACAAGAATGGTGACTACGAATGCCAACTCCTTGTCGAAGGCTACGGCTTCAAAGACTGCATGACCACGCCCGGTATCGAGCCTTACACCACCAAGTCCAACCACGTCATGGAAGTCCGCGACGTCCTCGGCATCGAAGCCGCCCGCTCAACCATCGTGCGTGAAATCAGCTCCGTCATGGGCAACATGGACATCGATCCCCGTCACATGCAGCTCCTCGCCGACGTCATGACCTTCAAGGGCGACGTATACGGCATCACACGTTTCGGTCTCCAGAAGACGCGCGACTCTGTGCTGCAGCTGGCCAGTTTCGAAAAGACGCCTGACCACTTGTTCGAAGCTGCAGCTAGGGGCAAGATCGATAGCATCGACGGTGTCTCCGAGTGCATCATCATGGGCCAGAGCGTCAAGCTGGGCACCGGCGCTATGCAAGTCATCAGACCGCTGGGACTCACGACGGACGAGGTCAAGGTTAAGAGGACCATGTTCGAGGAAGGGTGGGATGCGTTGTAAGCTCGTAAAGCTGTGGCGAAAGAGCACGCACATGTTGCATCTAAGGCGTCTGGGCGCTATTCTTATCCACACATCTTCTCGTCACGCACAGCGGTGGTTGTTTGCACTAGCTACACATTATACCTATCCAATAAATACACATGACATACACATGACATTTAATGCTCTGAAATGTTGTAAGCTTACTTCTACCTCCCTCATCCCCTCTCCCCGGCGCTTGAGACCCATTGAGAGTGCGATTGAGAGGTGCTGCACTCTTGCTTCAAGGTCTGCAATGCGTTATAGGCTTTGGGTAGAGAAGAGGTGTGCGGCCGCAACCGCTGCCGCAGTCGCTAAAGAGGAAGGCGTGCGGCCGTTGTGTGTCTTTAGAAGAAGACGTGCTGCCGCGATTACAGGAAGAGGGAGTCATGCTACTGCGGTCACTGCATAAGGAAGTCATACTACCGCAAGTTGCCGCGATGACTAGATACGGAAGTTGCGCTGCCGCAGTCACTACATGAGGAAGTTATGCTGCCGCAACTTGCCGCAGTCAATACGGGAGGAAGTTGTGCTGTTGCGGTTGCTGGAAGGGGGAGGTGTGCTGCCGCTGTGTGCACGGGGGGAAGGCGTGCTGCCGCGACTTGCCGCAACCACTTGACAAGGAAGTCGTGCTGCCGCGATCATGTTTCGTGCTAGCTTTGAGAGCTGCGTCAAGGCAGGAGAGAGCGCATGCAAATGGACAAACACGCTGTGCAGACAAGGTTTTTGTCGTCTCTAGATTAAAGCGCCCAAAAGATAAAAATATTCCATTCAACCTTTTCAACAGCCATAACTTTAGATCAAGCTTGAAGCGACTGTTGCTTTGCGTGGATCAATCTGTATCTGATTTGAAGACGTTGTGGACGGTGTCTTTCAATCTTTCAAGTTGCTCCCGCCATAAACCCATAAGCAGGCCAGATATCACACAAAGCCTACCTCCCCCGTCGAAAGTTAACAGTCAAATGGCTCCCCATGGACTGATCAAGCTCCATGCCACACTGCATCCCCCACCGCACAACCTTATCCTCCAACTCAATCGGAATCCTATAATCGGGATCATGATCCGGTTTGCTCCACTCCCCCATCCAAGCTTCCCAATGCTCAGGGCCGAGCTCAAACACAACCTCAACACCTTTTGCATCGTCGCATTCCAGCTCCAGCGCCGTCATCGCCTCGTTCATGTACTCGTGGAACATGCACATGTCGTAGATGTCGTACAGGTCGACCAGTATATTTTGGATGCTCGGCTCGCGGTTCTCGATTCCCGGTCTCAGACCAGGAACAAATGGAGGGTTGGTGATGTCGGGTGTTCCGACGTGCAGATTCACGGCTCTTCGCAGAAGCTGCAGCAAGGGCTTCATGTCGATGCACGCGGTTGTGTGTGGCTGGGCGGCAAGGTCGAGCGTTATGAGCCCAACCATCTCATCACCGGTGACGCCCGGCTGTGCGAGGAAAGTGCCGATGTAGTCATACAGGTCTTGCGGTATCAGGGAGACCCATGTTCGAGCTCTGTAGAGTGGGGAGAACTCGGAGCGAATGCTGCGGCACACTTGTGTCAAACTGAAGAATTGTCGGTTCGTGGCGAGGCGCGACTTCAGAGGTTCTTGCTTTTTCCCAAGTTTGATAGTGTTTTCTTCTACGGTATAGTTGTAGATTCGGTTACGCAGCTCTTGTAGATGTGTTAATCCAAGATATGGGCGGGCAGTCGGGACACCTACCGCCAGGTAGATTAAGCAAAGGGCATCCCATGACTACTTTGGGTGTTGAAAGCGACTGAATTCGTATTACAGACTGGGAGGTTGATATAGAGTGATGTAGAAAAGTCGTCGACGGGATGGAAGGGTGTCAGAAAGACAATGGAGCGGAGATGGCTCGGATCTTGATCTCACTACCACTCTCCGAGACATGACCGGTCGGTGCGACGGCTTGAGTGTACACCAGTCTTAATGTTCCGTAACATTTATGCTCCACTAGACAAGTATAAATGCATTCGCCAACAGCTACACTCGCCGGATTCCAAGACGCACAATTTATTTCTGCGTCAATCTATGAATCGACGACAACTTCCCAGTCCAAAATCTCAATCACGCTTCTGGAAGCTGATATATGTGGCTCCACCACGTAGGCAGGGGGGACGGAATCCTGAAGTAGAGCTCCATTCTTCGAATCTTGGCCATTCTTCGTGGTCCGGACCCCAGCCCCAATACCATGTGCTCCAATGCTTCATCCACGGCTCCCAGTACGCACCTGTGATAGAAAATGCGATTTCTTCGATCCCCATACTACCAAATATGACTCTTAGTGTCAAGACTGCCATCTTTAATCAGCCATAGAAGTTGGATTTGTTCTCTACTCCCAAGATTTGAACCACGAGCTCTTCGAGAGTCCCACTGAACACATCCCAACCTTGGAATCGACAGACACCCTTGGTGTGTACAGAAAGGTACTGTGCAATCTTAGAGAGTTGTAGCAAAGGTTTGATGTTGATAGACTGTGGAAAGCGCGTATGTAAATCGATGATGAGGGCACCGGTCACTTCCTCGTCTTCGATACCAGGTCGCATGAGGAAGGTCTCAATGTAGTCGTACACCTCGCAAGGGTGCACGCGACAGGTCACCTTGGTCTGGGCCCTATACAAAGGAAGATACTCAAGGCGCATATGGCGGCATGCTTGTGTCAGACCAAAGGACTGTTGCCGGGCCTTCAATCGATCTTTGTAAGGCTTTTTGCGGGGCGTGTCTGTGGCGTGGCGTAGAAGGATGGACTCCCCTTCTACTGCAACTTGAAGATGCGGTTGCGGATTTCTGAAGAATCACTGTCAGTATCGTTCCCTTGAAGAGACTTGCTACACTCGCTTCCTGGTAGATCGAGCAGTGAAAGCCGTGAGGCCTCTGCGACTGAGGCTAGCTCTACATCCGGCATACGCATTGATAGTATCGTTGCTGCTGTGACATTGGACATACTGAAGTTGTAAAGAAGTGGTCGTCACGCGTGTCTGGAGTGTTTGTGATGTAGAAGGACACCCGCGAGTCGAAAATCGGATAATATGGTGACAGAAACACGGCTAGACCACTGGCGGTGAGAGAGCAAGTGAAGGTAAGAATTGGCTGCACGGGACTCGAAGGCAACACCAACGATCCAAATCGGAGGCCTTCCCAGTTCTGATCACAGGTTGAGCGACGTCTCATCTCAGCATGCATCGCCGCTTTCCGTCGGTGGAGAGTTTCAAATTGACATCAGACCCAACGTTGCAGCATATCCCAACGCCGAACATCCTCCTCCTTCGAATGCAACGTTTGCGGCGGCACAATTTCCTATTGCAGCACACTGCAGCATACGACGGCAGCGTAACTTTCTATCTCAAAAGCTGCGGCAGCACAACTTCCTCCTGCGGTAACTGCGGCATTGTGGTAGCGCAACTTCTGCTGCAACGACGGCGGCAGCACGACTTCCTTCTAGGTCCCACGGTAGCAGCACAACTGCCTTCTGTGTCAACTGCGGCGCTGCAGCAGCGCGACTTCCTTCTGTGGCATGACGGCAGCATGATGGCACGTCTGCTTGGCAGTAGCAAATTCAACAAATATCAACAACACACTAGGTATGTCTATCTCACCCTGGTTCGTCTTTTTGATCGGAAAAGAGCGCTAATCTTGTGACAAAGCGTAGAGCAAGCGGTAACGACCATGGGCCTGCGCAGCGATCAGAGCCCGTATGTCCCCTTATGATTCGAGATTATGGACATACATCGGAGGAGCTAGGTGACTTCACAGAAACAAATGATGGGCAATTAGAGCTCACGCAATGGTTAAGCGCTGGGGAGCATATCTCGACGTGACCATCGGGAGAGAGACTTATGCGATTCACTTTCAGCGCGGTTACCCAAGAAGGTTGGACAAAGGTCTAGGACACGCCTTGATCGAGAGAACTAAGAAATTGTAAGCTAAGATGACCCTATGTTTAGCTCTTGTCTCTATGGTCCTTGAGTTGATCGTTCTCAAAGTGGCAGCTGAGTCCTATCAGTTGTCGAGAAACTGCAGCCGCCGTGGTCGACCCCAGTGATCAGACGGATTGAACCTCCAGCATCCTTTGTACTTCCTTGTGAACCAGTATGCGTTCAGCCATGGAACGAAAAACGGCACAGGTGGAAAGTTCTCACTGCCGGGGTAGTTCTTGTCGATGCAACCAAGAACCAAGGGAAGAACGAGTGTCTACTCATGATGTGTCAGTCCTCTGTCATTAAATTGAGAGATGCATGCTTCCTCACCGGATCCGCGGTCTTCGCTCCCTCTTCTGCGGCCATTGCGAACCTCTTCTTCAGTTTTTCCCCATCACACCCCTCCAACTTGACAAGCGACTTGATCTCATCGTGAAGATGTGTTGTTAGTACACTGGCGTATCCATCAATTAGCCCCTTTAGTTCTTCCCATTCGTACACCTTTGCGTCTTCCCGCACATCCTCAACATACTGTGTCATCTCTGCCAGCCCAGCTTCAAAGGCACGGTGTTGTTCCACGTTGCCATGCATCGGACTCTCGTCCTCGTCTTCGCATAAGCCTGCCGACTTTGCAAGATCATCTGCGTACGGGAAGAAGAGTCTCTCTTCTCCTCTATGGTGGTGATGTACCGTGTCTGCCCAAGCCTTGATGTACAGCATGAAATCTGCAACATCTACGGCGTCTTCGACGTAAGGGCCTTGGAGATAAATGGCATTGAGCCCACGTAGCAACAAGTTATGCACGTTCGCCATTTCGACACATATTGAAAGAAGTCCTGCGTTGGTGGTTGTGGGTGCACCAGAGGTACCAGGGATCAGAAGGAGGGGAAATGGACTGTCAGCCCACGGGCGAATTTCGATCTGGGAACTATCAGGCTGAGACATCGTGTGTTGTAAAGTAGTGCAAGACGATCGCAAGGAGAGCGAAGACAAACAAAGCGTCAACTTTGCGCGGTGTGAGAAGCGCTGCGGCGATCGAGTGATGCATTGGTCGCAAGAGAAGGAAGTTGTAGGAGTCTGAGAGAGAACTTTGTATATTGAAGAAAAGGGAACAGAAGTGGTAAAGGGCTGACAGGTGCGTGGCCTGAAAGGCTGACGGTTTCTGCTGGGCTGGAAGATTGTTGACAACCAATCACGAGACTCAGAGGCGTCGACATGCTGAGCTGTACTCTGGATCGCGTTAGCGAGATAGTGCCGACCATAATAAATACAAAGACACAATAGTAATATTGGTGGGTTCTACTATCTGGTTTGTAGCTGTTGAATGGCTTTCGTGTCTGTGTACGGCTTGAGTTGCGACCGCGTCGTCTCATTATGCTCGCTTCCGTAGCAAGCAGTTTGTGCTTGGTATGAGGGTCACGTCTAGCCTGATGTTGTTTGATGTGATGAATGTAGGCATGTGAAGAGAATATGTAGGAAGATTGTTGTCTTTATTATCTGGCGACGTGTGAGCTTCAAGGAGGGACTGCTGAATCAGCAGGGTTCGGTCCTTCTCTTCCCCAGCCTTCTTTTGTGGGACGTCATCTTACGGTTTAAATACCCAAGACATCAACGTTTCATCAAGATTAACTAGCGAACAGCTCTTCCAGGACGCAAGCCACCTGACCATGACCATGCCAAGAGGTGGCCTGGCTATACGTTTCTAAGCAGCTACCCTACAAGGCTTTGCTCTAGTTATTCTACCTTTACTGTTTAGTGTGCTAAATCTAATACTAGCTCCTACATTAGCAAGAACAGCAACTACAAGAATTAAATTAACTCTTAACCTATTTAGAATTAATTTGAAACTAAATTACTATGTATGCCACCTGATAAACTGCCTTCCCTGTTATTAATGACAGCCTTAACCCTCTTAATCTTGATATGTTTAACCCTCAGCTGCTAAATTTTAGCTTGCTTAGCCTACCGCTGAATTATTATAAATTAATATATAGCGCAGAGCCGCTAAACTACTTTTAATTTAATTTAAAAGTATTTCTTAGCTTGCTTAGCCTAGCGTGCGCACAGCCGCCTTGGCATGCCGCCTCTTGGCACGGTCATGGCCAGGTGGCTTGCCACCTCCAGCTCTTCATAGCAGCTAGAATGACATCTGCGATGCTAGGTCGGTCACAATGGTACTTCTCTAGCTATCGACCTTCCTATTGACATTACTGCTCCGCCACTGGTGCTGTCGCAAGTCGCAGCATGCAGATGTTGTGTGCTTTACAAGTTCTTCTCTTCGCGGTCGTGTTTCCAGCGTCTCAGGAGCAGCCGCACACCCAAAACTTGTCCATCTTGCGCAACAAATTACTCAACAACAACAGCTTTAATTAAAATGCTAAAGAGACAGAGTTATAGAGTTACTTCTTAAGTATAGTTTTGTGTTTTCTCTACTATATTGCTACAGTTGGGGCGCTGTAGTGTTGCAAGAAAATAGGTAAGTTGTTGGTGTTCCCTAAGGTTTGGGTGTTTGAGTGTGCGGCTTTTTAACGCAGCCGCGTGGGCCTGCCTGAAGCACCTGCCGGCCGATCCCGAATGCATTGACTACCCCACATTCCAGCCTTCATCTCCATACCTTCTCGTGACCTTATCTATCCTGATCGCAGGGCTTAATTTCATGCACTCAAGAAAAAAAAGGCGACTCCTGTATTTCGAAACATGCCTCAGGCTTCCGTTTGTAATGATGCAGCCGCGGCTTCTCGTTTCATGGGACATAATCACCAGCTTCCCGGTACTCCATCTCAATTGGACCTTGTGGTTGGGAGAGTCGTCTTACTTGTATAAGCGAAACAAGCTCGGCTCAATTGTCTGCCAAATACAATCTCTAAGGCTGCAAGTGCTTCCATCATGACCGAGGCCCACTTAATGCAGTGCTAGACACACTCAGAACCAGGGGCATGCTCGTCGGCAGCCTTGATGAAAGGACCTAGGCGACACGTCTCTGCGTGACGTCGCTTATTGACATCTTGCGGGCATAGCTGTGAAGATCTATATGCACTGGAAGTCTGTCCAGTTCACCAAACCCCTTGCTTCACAAGCTACAGCATTCAATTCAATCGCTAATACCACGTGATACCGCTTCGCGCCTTTGCTGAAAATCGTTCGCAGCAAAGATCCAAAGCAACGCGCACCCAAGTCACACACAGTTATCATCATGTACAGCATCATCATCCTTGGCACATGGTGTGCGGCAGTGTTTGCAGCACCGGTCACACAGAGCTCAGATACAAATTCTACATGGCAGCCAGCGGAAGGAACAAAAACTATGTGCGACTCGACGTCCGACAAGATCATTGGCTTTTATGTGGGGCCCCAGATGGAGTCCGTACTCACTGAGGCCTGTGTTGCCATGATGCCGCCCTGTGCCCATCAAGATCGAGTTGCCAACGATACCATGTGCGCTCAGGTCACCGACTGGCGGCTTGATGGACCAAAGAACAGTACGCAATCTGCAAATGTCGAGACGGCAGAAGGCAACAAGATCAGCGGATGGGACGTCAAGCGTTAGTTTTTCCACACATGATGCAACCATGGCAAAGGCTAACATTACGAGCAGTCTCCGTTACACCTGCTACACAACCAGAGACTTCAGCAGGCGTGTTCTGGACTTCGCAAGACTGCTATGGCTACTTCGCGTACATGCTGGAGAAGTGGGAGCCTGAGGGATGTCACACTCAGCAAGGGTTTGGTGTTGGCAACATCACGGTCGGAGGACAGAGTTCACTGGCAGGCACAGTGTTCAAGGTTGAGATCGTGGCTGAGCAGTAGTTGCTTTATTTGCGTGTGCTTTGTAAGTGCTTCTCATAGCCGTTGATGATCTAAGAGTTACGCTGTGCGTCTCTCAAGGTCTTTCAACCATGCATCTGTGCGCTGGATTTATACAAAACTTAACCGGTGTAAGCAACTCTATGATTGTGTGGTTTATTAGATACTTGAAAAGCTGCAAAGTTCCGATGCATCCTCACGAAGGAAGAGGAGTTAGCAAGAGCAAGAAAAAGTTTGAATTTTTGTAGCTTAAGGGCACTACGCTTGCGATTAACCAAGCTAGGTTTCTCCGCCACAGCGTTGTTAAACACCATGTTCATCATAGCCGCACTTTTAGGGTGCAATGTAGTTAAGGCTCTTTCTTAAGCTTAGTATCTCGGCGCGGCAGCGGTAGCGGCGGCGGCGGCGGCGGCGGCATGATAATGAACTAAGTATCTTTCCGTCTTTACACCAGGCCCAAAATCAATTTCGTCGTGTTGACCTAGAATGTGTGCTCTGAAGCTCGAGCTAGCTCACTTTCGCTGCAGCTGAGCTTGTTCGCAGGCTTTGAGACAGAAACCAAGAAGTGCCTTGCGAATGTGCTGTCGTGGGATCGTAGTAACACGTGCGAAGTCGGAACTCTCAAACTCCAGCAAAACCAATTTGTCGTAATCGCATAGCGCTACAAAGTTGCATTTCGTAGATTTGGCGTACGCAGCCGCCTGCTTGCACAAGATGAAGCCATTAGCGTTCGCCATAAGCACGGATTGACCGCCATGCGCGTTCAATTTCGAAAGAGCACGCTGCTTGTTTTTCTCTTCAACTGCCACATCAAAGTCTGCGTAATCGATCATACCGACGCGCTTGTACTCGATGACCATGATGGGCTGTTTCTGGTCCGTGTCCTGCTTGATGTTGAAGGAGAGATCGTAGCGGAATCTACTAACCCTGACTTCCGTGGCTATTGTGATGGGCGCCTGGTATCTCGCATTGATAGCGTTTTGGATAGGATGCGTAATGTACAAGGTCGACACGCGAACAACGTCTTCCTCGACGTCGAGCTTCGCCATAGTGGGTTCGTCACTAGCAATGTAGTCTTGAGCCAACTTTGAGTTAGTGCCCTTTAGTTGTTCTTCTTGTAGGAACTTGTTGGCGCACTGTAGCCAGTAGTCAAGAGCGGTTTCGACAAGAACGTTCGGGGGCGGCTGTAGCTTCGTTCCCTCTGAGGAAGCAGTCGCAGTGAAGGTGCGATAAGTTCCCGGGTACTTAGGGCATTCACCCTCAAAGCAGTCTAGAATGGTCGTCGGCATTCTGTTCTCAGGAGAGTGTTAGATCATGTGATGCATGAGATGCATGAGATTCTTGACGATGTGAACTTACCGAGTACCAGTAGTCAGTGAACAACTTATGGTTGAGCAAACGTTTGATCTGATGAAGGTAACAGACAGAGCTGACGATTATCAAAGATCGACTATATCGCACGCGCGTACCACATCTTTCACTGTTCGGCCCCTAGCACAAACCAAGACGCAAACGCAGGCTTCTCAAGTGAAAGCGTATTCAAATGATTGAAGAAGAGAGGTAGACCGTTGGAGGTACCTGAGACTTCATTGACTTCGATCCACTTTTCGCTTGGCATTCGACTTTCCTTCACTCATTGATTTCCCAATCCTCTTCTATCGGGGCACCAAGCTTGCTTGAGGGATCTCTTTGAACCTTCACATATTTCCCCTTTCGACCGTCACCAAACAATTCCCACATTCTTTTTATAGTTTCCTCTCTACAGGGTGATATCCATCCATACGAACCCCATCGACTGGGCCACGACCATTCGAACAAAGGGTTGCGATACTTGTCCTTTGGGCGGGTCCCAAGATTAATTCTGAACACAAATGAGAACGCAAAATCTATCAAAACCAAGCGAAGTTGCGGATCGGCCAAGTTGGATGGCGTGGTGATAATGATGTTTCTGGGTGATAGATCATCATGTCGAACTCCGGCGTAGCGTAGGTCGTAGTCTGCTTCGATGACTTTGATCATGACGTTCTCCCTCTCCTCAGCAGTCAGATATTCAGGTTTGATATCAAGCATTCGTATGCCTGGCACATAATCCATGAGGATCATGCGCACTCTTCGGGTTATGTGCTCGTCCCGAACCACGCTCATAATCTCCATAGTCCAAGAACCATGATATTCAGGCACGATGCTGCCTTGAGCAGGGGTCCCTTGCAGCTCAGAGTATGCTGCAGCTTCATTGGAGTAGTCAGAATCAGCCATACTCGAGACATCGATCTTCAAGTCCGGCTGTTCCCCATACGAATAGAACATTGGATCATAGATCTTCGCAACGAGCCCGGTATCGATAAATATGAGTTGAGCGCCGCAGTTCTCCCCAGTGCGAATCGCAGATTTGACGGTGAAAGAATGAGCGTCGTCAAAGAATGTGGCTCCCTCAGCAGGAGGGTGCGCAACGCACCAGTCAAGCTGGGTACTACACTGGAGGTCTTCCTGATTAGAAATCTCGATCTCGGAGTAAGAGCCGCCGAATGGCGCAGGCGGCACATGGCGATGTGCAATAAAGGTCGCTCCAGGAACGTAAGGACATGATAATGCTTCTGCAGGTGAGCGATGCGGTGATGGCAGACTGTGAGATGCGCTGTCGTAGGGGTCGGACATATCGCGCAAAAATCGAGATGTTCCAAGAGCTGGAGGTTGGAGGCAGTGATGAGAGTGGAGTATACACAGAGCCGTAGAAACCTTGATTTTTGACCACGAAGCTGGGGAAGAGGTGAAAGCGCGTTGGACGCTATGAACAAACAGCAGTCACCCGGCCCCACCTCGGCTCTTACGCCTACAATTAGAGGAGTGATCACTTTCTCGACAAAGTGCGCCGACTGCGAGTAAGAGCACCTGTCTTACTGCTTCTTGTCTTTACAACCTGCGGCTTGACGGAGATGATTTTATGGGACGAAGATAGCAGTACGGTGTACGCAACGTGTGACATTAAACAGAGTTGGACTCACGACAAAGAAGCGACGCCCCGGGTGGTGAAAGGCTGGCAACGTGGCTTCATTGTCAGAAACGAGGAAAAGAAATTGACCCTGATTTGGTAAAACCCAACTGCCAAAAGCGAAGTACCCACTACAATTGCCTACCGATTAAGAAACAGAATGAGAGTGTAGTCCCACATGAAGAACAGAGATGGAAAAAGATTTGCGCACATGGAAGTTCATTGTACAAGAGGATTGCCAAGCTCTTACCTAGCTAACAGAAACCCTGCGTTCACGTTGCCGGCAGCCTCCGCTGCCACACGTTGCCAGAGGTTAATGCTCCGCTGTCTTGGTGCCTGCAGACCTCCGCAAGCGGCTGTTCTCCCAGCAAGCCATTGCTGCTGTTGGCTCGGACAGGAAGTCGGCACAGCCCATGTCGTGATGTAAACTTACGACGACTGCTTGATCTGGACATGAAGTGGCTCGTCACAATCCAGAGCAAGGATGACGTTGTACTAGTAAAGGTTCACCAGCCACTTTGGTACCTCGCGCTTCGCTCCGACTCGGGAAATTAAATCTGTTGGGGGGAATTGCCTGGGTGAGCCGCATATAAAGGTTAGCCATATAACTAGGACGGACAATCGTCTAGCTGCTTTGTGTGCCTCCTTCATCTTTTTTCTACGAGACCCGTTCATCATTATGCGTGTCCAAGCCACCATCACCGCCTTGACCTCGGTCGCCTCGGGCTTTCTGATGCCCCGTCAGTCTAAAGAGACTACTAAAACCCCAAACGTTGTAGCTGCACAATACGATGGGTTAGCAGAGCGTCAACCTTGGCCGAACATGACAACCTGACATTCCATAGCACATGCTTCTACCCGGTACCAGACTCTAAATTCAACCTCGAAGCCTACCTAGGAACATGGTACCAAGTTGCTGGTACACCTTTCGGTCCTACAGCCCAAGACAGCTGCGTGGCTGGTAACTACAAGCTCAATGTGCGTTTACATCAGGAGACTTCATGGAGACCGAGCTAACGACCCTATAGGACAACGGCACTATTCGCGTACTCAACACCGCAAAAAGAGGTGCACAAACCGTCAGCATCGTTGGCACAGCGACTCCAGTGGATACCGCGTATGGTGCTGGTGGTGCATTTATAGTCAGATTCCCTGGTTCACGGGATGCGAAGTGCCCTGGACCGAACTACATTGTTCAAGGTATAACACGATGGAACGTATTCTCCAAAAGGATAGGAAGCTAACGGTGTCGGTAGACTACGCTGCCGACTGGGCCATTGTGCAGACACAAGGCTGGGGCACGCTGTACATATTGAGCAGAGAGCGTCAGCCCCCTCCTGCGACTATCGATGTAAGCTTCCTAAGTCTGTTTGAAAAGGATAGCTGTACTGACATCAGATGCAGGCCTTGATCGATCGCGCTGTCGCATATGGTTCTAATGCTTCGGCGATTTTCAAGTTCAACCAGACTGGCTGCGATGTGTGAGGCTAATGTTGGTGTATCGTGTTCATTGTGTCAATCATCTTAGCTGGATGCATCTTTGGGAATCACTCAGACGACATGCAGTTTAGTTGTGCGTTAGCTACGCTCCGCTGATATCTCTTCCTGGGTATCTTTGTACACTACCACTATAACGCAGTAGACCAACAACGTAAAATCAGATTTTCTACCTTCCAAGACTCCCAAGCTCCATAGAGTTCGTGCTGTACAGCGGAAACGTACTGATTCAGTCGTCTGATTAGTCACAAAGTAATAATCGTAGCCGTGGAGATCCGGAGTGGGTACGTACACTTCGCCAGGCACCAATATTCTGCAGCTGAGTGTAGGCCGCAGCCTCTCGGCTGTAGGCGCGATCGGCCGGCCGTATCGCATCTGGGAGGCTACCTACTGTTTTCAGGTTATAACAAATAGGGTCGTAGATCTTTGCGACCAGACTTTCATTAACAACGACGAGCTGATTGCCGCAGTTGAAGCCCACTCTAGTTATAGAGGTGATGATCAGATCTTTGACGTTGCCGGGATGGGTACGGCCGGGTAACGGGTAAAAATGCATATAAATTGCTCTTGCGACATGCGTTGCCATTCGGGATCTTCCTCCGGCACAACAGTGTTGTTATCGTTTCCAAACGGCTTCGGTGGCTCGTGTCGCATTGCAGTCATCCTCTAGCCTACAATACAAGGGCAAGGGCGCAGCATGCTGACTATACTGTCGCTCGTATCTGAATGATTGACTGCGAATTTTGGATCTGTATCGGAAGACTCGCGTGCATCGCGCGTGAGGGTCGCAAGGCGGGGGACCCATTGTCAACATCGGGCCGTTCCGATTCATCACGAGCGACTAATTCACTAGTTCACCCAAGTCGTTCCCCTCACATATGATGTCGAAGCTTGATAGATGGTGGTGAGCATCATGTTTGCAAGCTCAACGGACCTGCTGCGTTCGCATTATGTCTTGTGAGTAAGATCACTAAGGGGCGAACAAGCTTTACCTACGACTCTACAGTGCCAGTCGAAATCGGCAGCTGAGCAGATGCCGGTGCGAGGTCGAGGAGCTTCGCGGTGGACCAAGACCAGCCTAAACTCGATAGGTCGACGTTCGGCCTTGTAGAAACACTTGGTCAAGGAGTAATAGTCCAAAAGCCCACGTTTACCGAAGATAGATTGACAGATGGATCGAAGGAGCGTGATGCCTGCGGACCCTTTTATCTTCACGGACCGTTTTGAAACACCAAGAGTCAGCTGACGAATCACATAACACCCTCGCAATGCTCCACTTACCATATGCGGATGTCGAAATGAGAGTGCAGACACTCCTGCTTGTCACGCGACAATCCTCCTTACCACATGGACCTTTCGATAGGTCGTAGGCTATTGCCATCGGATCAACGACGTTTCCAGTAAAGACAGATGCTATCTTCGGAAGCCACAGCTTTGAACACCAATATCGAGCCAGCATCGACCATCCAAAGATGTGGATCGTGAGCAAGGACAATAGACAAGTATAAGAACATCAATTCGAAGCTGATCATTTCCCTTTTTTTCTCCAGGGCTAACAGATCTCAGTTTACGCCTGGTCGGTCACTCTTTCTTTCCTACCAGCTGAATCTGGCAATACACTCATTAACAAATAATTAATATGAGGTTTCTCGCCAGTCTCACCACCCTCCTCCTTGCCCCAGCTGCGGTCCTAGCAGGATGGGGCTACAGCGACGATGGCAAGAATTACGTTATCGACACCAACGCCAACCTTGTAGTCAAAGTCAGCAAGACCAATGGCGACATGACATCGATTAAGTACCGTGGTGTTGAGTACAACGGCCAGGGAGGCAAGAACTCGCACGTTGAGTCGGGACTGGGTACTTCGACTGTCACCATTAAGCAGTTTTCAGACCCAAATGTCATCAAAGTCAACATCAAGTACGGCACACTCAAGCATGACCTGGTCTTCCGCTACGGCAACCCCAACGTGTACATCTTCATGAACAAGGTCGACAGCAGTGTCACTGTGTCTCGATACATTGTTCGCGTGCCGCCCAACATTTTCACCAACAACCTCAGTTCTGACACAGACTGGATACCTGAGGGTGTAAAGGTCATTGAGGCTGGCGATGTGAACTCCGTCACATCAAACTCCCACACATACAGCAAGCACTACTCAGGATACAAATATGGACGTACCATGGACTACGACTTTGTAGGATACACAAACAACAATGTGGGCATGTACATGATTCGATCGAATCACGAGAAAGCATCTGGTGGTCCGTTCTTCAGGAGCTTGGTCAGGCGCGGTGGATCGGGTGGACCTGACCTTTACGATATCTATCACTACAACATGGGTAAGATGCTCAGCCTGGTCTTTTCAAGTTCTCGCTTTTACTAACGGAACCATAGGACACACCGATGTAATGCGCTTTGGTCTACAAGGTCCAAGTGTTCTACACTTCACTGATAATGGTGCTGCACCTAACGCCAATATCTTCGCCCGCAAGGCTAATTGGGACTGGTTTGATAATCTTGGTATCGACGGATGGGTCCCAGCGAGCAAGCGCGGAGCTGTCTCTGGTGTTGGGCTCGCCAACATGAAGAATGGTCAACAGTACGTTGTGGGCCTCAAAAGCAACACTGCGCAATACTGGACAACAACTGGTGCAAATGGCGCATGGAAAATCGAAAAGGTGCTTCCTGGTACATACACCTTGAACGTGTACAAGAGTGTAAGTCTTCGCATTTGCACCAGTGCTTTCCGGACAAAAGCTAACGATCGCACTGCAGGAACTTGAGGTCCACACTACCACAGTGACCGTCACAGCAGGTTCTACCAGTATCAAGAACACCATCACCTGCTCTGATCCTCAAGACACTGCAGTTGTGTGGCGCATCGGCGAATGGGATGGTTCACCAAAGGGCTTCCTCAATTTCGGGGATACGCCCATGAAGCCAACCTACATGCATCCCTCCGATTCCCGTCTCGCAAGCTGGAAGCCTGGCAACTACATCATAGGTACCAGCAGTGCAAGCCAGTTCCCTGGATACATGTGGAAGGATGTCAACAGCGGCTACCTCGTATACTTCCGCCTCAGTGACGCGCAGCTTACCAAGAGCTTCAAGATCAGGATCGGCGTGACCGAAGGACTAGCTGGAGGTCGCCCAGCTATCAGCATCAACAGCTGGTCTGCTCCACTACAGGCGCAGAAGACCCAAGGTGATACCAGGAGCTTGACTGTTGGTACTTACCGCGGCAACAATCAAGTGTATGAGTACACTGTGCCAGCCAGCGCATGGACCAAGAGTGCACGAGATTACCAAGTGCTGAAGATTGACATAATCACTGGCAAAACGGCGACGGCATACCTGAGTGGGGGTGTCAGTTTTGATGCTCTTGAAATGGTTGAAGTCTAAGGCTGACATATAACACCATGCATCTCTCGCTGACAACACGACGAGTAGAATTTTTCATTGTATATATTAAGACTCAAGGTCACGCGCAAATCGGGCCATATAATACTCGAACGCGCCTGAATTTATCGAGAAGATTTGTTCTGCTCTATAGAAGGACATTACTAAATGCTGTGTTCGTTGCACTTTTTGGTGTTGGTCACGATACACGCGTCGAGCTTATCCAGTCCACCCTGATGATAGATTCGCTTAACAGTGGTTTTGAGACGAGCTGCGAGCACCACCACAGAAATCATCCTGCAGTCACGGTCAGTTCAGAAACTTCTGTACTTGTCGCATGAACCAGTTACTTACATTGCCGTTCCAGCGCTGGTATCCGAGAAGCAACGCTTGGTCATCGTTTCCGGTTTGCTTAGCGCCAGCAATGTACCAACCGCACTTGTTGGTGATGTCGGCGAGCGAATCGCCAAGGTTTTGTGGGAAAACCGTCCAGTTGCGGTTACCACGGTTGCAAGCAAAAGCAACGACCTTGCCGCGAATTGAGTAGTAGGCCTGGCCGGGGTTGATAGTGGAAGGGCGCTTCAAAAGAGGTCAGCACTTGACTTGGCCAGACCCAAGGATACTCCGAGGTCACTTACTAGCTGAGTCTTCAAATCTGCTACTGCAGCATCGCAGTCGCCAGAAACCATGTTGTAGCCGCAGCCACACCAGACCTGGTCGTTGCCACGCTTCTGGAGTGAGGAAGTCTCATCGGGGACAAGGCTGATGCCTTGGACCTCTGGCTGAGAGCGGTCGATGTCAGCAGCATCAACGATCTTGGTGTGGACAGTGCTGCCATCCTCAAGGGTGTCGACCTTGTAGACGCCATCCTCAGTACCCTGAGGGATCTTCCACGCCGAAGCTGACGCTGTAAGAGCAAGAGTGGCGACGATGCTGGAGAAACGCATGGTGAAAGATGAATGGGGTTGCTTGCGAGGGAGAGGGCTGCTGGTTGCGTGCTGATGAGTGAGGATGAGTGCAGTGGTCTTCACAACTTTGAGGATCCTTCCACCTTTTGTAGTCGCTCGATTCTAGCTATGTCGGTTGCCTGAAGGTGTTCAGCCTAGGTAAATTTACACCGCTTGCACAAATACCGCGGTCATGAGGGTCCATTCGGTCGAACAAGGGACGCCTGAGACTACTCTCAAGGCGCGCTCGCAGGATCCAGCTGTACGAGATGTCCATTCATCGGAGACTCTCCGAAGCTGTGGAGGTTGTGGTTGACTGAATGTTCCGCGCTTCTGGACCTATTGTCGATTGCTGTTTAGGATTGCATCGCCGAGGTGGGTGGATCCAACGGCCCGCACCACCCCATCCTGGACTAGGAAGTGCGGGAACCCTCCTCATACAGCTGTCACCACATGCAAGGCCTCCTCCAAGCTTTGGTGCTATTTTATCTCCGTTGATTGTATTTTGCAACACCGCACAGTATTAAATTCGAAGGTTCAAGTAGAATGCAGCTCTTGAGGTGTTCAGATGCAGCCTAGAGCCGCCAAATTCGATAATTGTTGGGCAGCCCGTACCGCTCAGAAGGATGGCGACAATATCTGAGGGTCTCAGCACTGTTCTGTTTTCGCGCACATAGTGCTGGTTGCCTAACACAAGGTAAAGAATTTGTCTGCGTGGGGCAGAACTTTGCCCTGCGTGTCGCTAAATTTCTACTCGCACTGCCGAGCAGTACAAGCCGTGAACATATGACCCTGTACCGCACGACCGGACCTGGAGAGCTTCAGTCTGAGCCCATGGGTCAGACGCTGCTGTCGCTTAGTCGAGACTGTAACTGCGAAAGCATACAGGCTTTTCGCCACCTAGAATCTGGTACTTTGGAATATAAGGAACCTAGGTTCTGGTACCTCGTTGTGAGTTAACGACAGGATATATGCGAACACCGCGTGTACTGTTTCGAGCCTCAGTGTTACTCCTGGTCGTTTTGAGCGTGTGAATCTAGAATTCGGGGAGCAGTGGAGTCTTGAGAAAGTATACATCCGGGACGGCATGCCGTGGACGAAGAATCCCAATTCGAGAACTCCGTGAAGGCTCCAGAACCACGATCGGCCTTAATCCTTGAGTAGTTCGTTAATGGTTATTAGCTGGTGGCCACTCTCACTTATTGAAGCGTTTCGCCAGAGGAAATATGTGTTTCGTAATTGATCTTCGTTGCCGTTGTATTCCTCCCACTTCCTAACCAGAAGGGTTCGCGTGATGATTATCCACGTGGCTTCGTACCTGCTCAAACCAGCTTGTATGTGCAGGTTCCAATAGGACGTGAGAAGCGCTTCCTCGTATATCCAGTACTCTAGGCAGCAACGCTGTTGTAAGGTTGTCCTGATAATTCCATCCACAGTAGATGTAGGTTTGACATCGAGCTTGATCATGAATTTCTGCTTCAACCCTGCCTGGACGGAAGAATGGACGACCATGGAATTATGTTTGCAGAATGGGCTAGAGACTGGGAACAACGTGATACTTGTTATACCGCAAGCTTTAAAAAGCGTGCCTCGGGGATTGATGTTGCAGTCGAGGCGGTACAATACGTCGAGCTCATCGAAATCGTGGGGACCAATGTCAGTAGGTTCTGGGTGCAGCTCCAGATGGAAATCTGGATCGAAGCGGTTGTGTTCAATTAGACTCAAAACTTCGACCCCGTCCGGAGAAAGAGATAGCCCGGAGACATTTGGCTCGATAGGTTCGATCCATCCAGTACGAGCTCCAGTCTGCTTATCTACAGGATTGAATATGCCTACATAAGCATTCAGCGTAGCAAGCGGAGTGCTGACGCGACGCAGCTTGCGCAAACAAGGTGTGAACTCGGCTCGGACTTGGCGATTTGCTTGAGTGAAGCTCCAAAAAGATTTCGAGAAATTTGCGCCGGCGCCATCATTCCGACCTGATCGGCGGAAGCCATGGGGATAGTGACGAACGTTGTGGACTTGGATCCCTTCATAAAGCAGGCAATATCCATATATAAGGTCACGAAGTTCCCTAGGCAGGTCCGACCATGTGCGATAGATTGTCTTAAAGAATAACTCATTACATCTGCCTTGTTGTCTGTGAGGGAGGCGTTGCGGCGGTCGATCTGTCTCCATTTGAACCTCTGGTACGTGCATGTGTACGTGCTTTGGTGTCGATCCATCGATTTGAGTAATTAGACTGTCAAATATGTTTGAGAGAACGCATTTCTTTGTTTGTTGCTGAGGGCTGTAGACTTTTTCGCCAAAATTGAATTATTTGGGGATGAAGCATCTGCTTTGATACGAACCAAGTTTGAGGATGCAAAAATTACATCATCCAGAACAGTGCATATCTGCAATCGCGACAATCCAAAGGGTTGAGTACATTTGGCTGACGGTTCACGAACCTTGGGTGTGGTGTTCTGTATCCCAACACTGTCGCTACCATACGTCCAGTGGCCGGCCATACCGGTATCCACGAAACGAGCGATGCCCGCATGAGACATGTTGGCGACTTCTGCTGACTACAATAATTTCAGCGGCAGCATACACGATAGGTGTTGATATCGTACTGGCTAATGGCATGTAATGTGTGTATTTGACGTTGTTTTGCTGCGGCGTTGATGTAGGATCGGAGTAAAATAAACTTTGAGGGTGATGTTCGCCCGCTTGTGAGACGATGCCATCGCAGTCTCATCCAAACGCATCCTTCCACACGCACGCCGTTGTTCAATCTTATTCTCTTCAACTCTCTCCTTGCGTCAAAAACACATCAAGTACCACAAGAGAGGCGAGCTGTATTGATGTCGGTCATTCTTCGGTTCTACAGATTGTGGGTTGTACAGTGCGATGACCAACCGCTGATTACTATTCACCGGCTCAAACCTCGGATCGGACCCCCTCTAGCGAACGTGCGCCCACCGAAGCTACGGCATATGTACTGGCGAAAGCAGATCAAGATGACTGATCGAGCCGAAAGAATGCCCCATTTATGGGCAAAGGGCGTCGTACGTTTGTATTCGCACGCAGTCTTACGGCCGAATCACCAAGCACACCGGGGAAGATCGCGTAAGTATATGTGCATCGCACGGATCAACACAGACAATCTCCACCAAAGTTAGTCCTGACCAGGGAATCGTGCCTCGAAGTCGCCCAGGATCTTTTCGACCCTGGCTGCCCCAAGGACATCAGTATTGTGATCGAACTCGACGACCGGAGCTCATCAGCAGTAAACCAAGACACCGTGTGTTCGAACGCCGCAGAAGTCACTCAGCCGGACATGCCAAAATTAGGCAAATCGAATGGAGAGCTATCACAGGACGAGCTTGTCAACCAGGCCGAATCATCGTCAACCGAAACGAGAGATATCGAGAAACAAGATGCGACTCCCACGCAACCATCACAAAAGATAACAGATTGGAATGGGCCAGATGATCCAGAAAACCCGCACAACTGGCCGTTGTGGATGCGAGTCTACCATGCTACAACCCCAGGGCTGTTCTGTTTCGCTGTGTAAGTACACCATTCCTCTCAGGCTGCCTACGGGGTTTTCTCTACAGTTACATCACTGCCTCCGGAGGCTTGTATCGCCTTAAGGACAGATTTGAAATCGGTGCACTGCTCTTACAGCTAGCTAACCTCTTTTTGTTCTTCAAGAAAGCTGCCCCAGTGAAGGTTACAGCGTTGGTGATTCCTAAGACAAACATTGAAGGACTTTAAGGGCCACCACTGACTCCCTCAAAGTACCTTCGGCACATCAGTATATACACCAGCCCTCGCAGACATTATGATTGACTTCGACGTCTCGCGTACTGTGGGTCTAATGGGCATCAGTTTGTACACGTTAGGACTTGCATTTGGACCTGTCATATCAGCTCCGTTGAGTGAGAAGTATGGTAGAAAGATTGTATACGTCCTCGCGCCACCAGTCTTCATGCTATTTACTCTCGGCGCAGGTCTCAGTAAGAGCTTTGCCAGTCTGGTCATCTGTCGGTTCTTTGCTGGCCTTACTGGGAGTCCGGCGCTTGCAGTGGGTAGCGGTAGCAACGTGGACCTGTTTCCGCCACACAAGCGAGCCAAAATCATTGCTGTGTTTCTGATGGCTCCATTCGCTGGACCGGCTTTGGGGTGAGTTGAAAATAGGATCAGAAGAGTTTCAGGATGCTGACTTCTCCAGGCCTGTTGTAGGCGGTTTCGTGGCGCAGTACAAAAGTTGGCGTTGGACGCAGTGGTGCATGATCTTCATCGCATTGACCATATACATCATGTCCCTTGCCATGAAAGAGACATATAAGCCCATTATATTGGCTCGTCGGGCGAAGAAGCTGGGTCTCGTTACGAAGCCTGCCAGTAGTCCTGGAGCATCAGCGATGAAACGCTCTCTTATCACAAATTTTTTCCGACCAATACACATGCTAGTCACAGAGGTATGCAAGGCTGATCTCCTACTCAAATAAGTATTAACTTTCTCCAGCCTGTCGTCTTCTTCCTTTCCCTCTACACAGCATTCGCTTTCGGTGTCCTCTTCCTCATGTTCGCCGCGTTTCCCTACATTTTTGCGCGTCCGCCATACTCCTTCACCGTCTCTCAATCTGGACTTGCCTTTCTCGCCATCGGCCTCGGCGTACTCATCGGTGGAGCGACCGGTTTGTTGATAGATCACAAGATGTATCAACCCCAATACCGTGCAGCTTTAGCACGAGGCGAGAAGAACGCCGCGCCTGAGCACCGATTGTACAACGCTATGATGGGAAGTTGGGGAATTGTGATAGGTCTCTTTTGGGTTGGGTGGAGTGCAGGCAAAGGAGCACATTGGGCGATTGTGCTTGTTGGAAGCGTGCCGTTTGCATGGGGGAACCTGTGCGTATTCGTGAGTGTACTGAAAGGTCTACATTCAGATAAGCACGATCGGACTGACTCGGCCTTCCAGACAAGCGCATCACTGTACATGACAGACGTATACGGTCCGCTCAACGGTGCGTCTGCCATGGCGGCGAATGGCATCTTCAGATATGCTCTTGGAGCTGCATTTCCGTTGTTTACTGTGCAGAGTAAGTAAACCCTCTCCCTAATTCCGGTATAGTCGTGCAACCACACGGAAGCTATGTGAATCATGCTAATTGTCAAAACAGTGTATTCAGGCCTTGGCATAGCGTGGGCTACGTCGCTCTTGGGTTTTTTGTCAGTGCTTATGTTACCCATTCCCTGGGTCTTCTACAAGTGGGGCCCGAAGATCAGAGGGCGGAGTCGTTGTCCCGTCCCGTCATGATGTGACGCGTCTGCTGAACAGATCGAGTGCTGGGCTGCTCTGGTTGGAAGACGATGAAAGGGCTCGAGACACGCCACTGTCTTACAGCGGAGTATTGTGGTTATGAGATCAATGCAATAGAAGCCCTTTTCGTTGTACGCATTCGAAGCCGTCAATATCGTGCATCGGTCTCCTTCATCAGTCTTCGAATAAATGAGGGACGATGACTTCTTATCGATAAGCACAGCTCCCAAATTCCACGACCTGCCCCACGTCACGCTCAAGCTCATGCATCCGCAACGACAAACAACACAGTCCTTACCGCCATGTCCACCGACGTCACGGCTCCCGCCTCCGACACGCCCGAAACTCTCGACGTGCTCAGCGCCCGCCACCGCAAAGAACAGCGCGATCTAGTCTCCCGCATAACCCAGAAGAAGAAGCAAGCTACGAAGAAGACTCGCAAAGGCGTCAACGATGAATGTGAGCGTCTAGAGCAGGAGCTGAAGGAGCGGCAAGCAGAAGAAGTGCGTGTTCTGAACGGCGACGGCGCAGAAAATGTTGCCGAGGAAGCAGAAAGCGAGGAAGAATCGGCAAACGAAGGAGACGCAGTAATCTCAGCCCAGATCAACAAGTTAAGCATAAACGGCACTGCAAGCTCCCCCAACCCTTCTGCGCAGCCCTCAGCCGATGGCGCAGGCAAGAAGAAGAACCGGCAGAAAGAGCGCCTCGCACGCAGAAAAGCAGAGCAAGACGCCGCCGTGCGCCAAGCAGAGGAAGAAGCACGCAACGCGCCTAACCCGCGCGAGCTGGAAAAACAGCGTTTCGATCCTCTGCTTGAAGAGAAGAAGCTTGCGTTGCACGAAATCCGCGCAGACGGCCACTGTCTGTACGCCGCTGTTGCGGACCAACTTTCCAACCGCAGTCTGTCCCTGCAGCCCCGTATCGCTGTCACGACTGCGGACGGAGAGGAGGCGTTGCCGTACAGGAAGGTCAGATATGCAGCTGCTGGCTGGATAGAAGCGCACGCTGGTGATTTCGAGGCGTTCATGGAAGACCCGCTGCCAGAGCATGTGCGCAAGATTCGCGAGACTGGGGAGTGGGGCGGCCATTTGGAGTTGCTTGCGCTGGCGAAAAGCTACGAGGTGAGGATTTGCGTGTTGCATAGTAGTGGGAGGGTGGACCGGATTGAGGATGAAGAGCAGAAGGGAGATAAGGAGGAGATATGGCTGGGGTATTACAAGCATAGTCACGGTCTGGGTGAGCATTACAACAGTCTGCGCAAGGTTCAGGCAGGGGGAAAGGGTGAGGGTCAGGCTGAAGGAGCTTGAGACGCTGTGGGTCGAGATGTTGGCGTTGATACGAAAAGGACTGGACATCTACACATGCCGCCAAACGCTCACAGAATCCCGTACCACGCCCTTGATCACACCGGCATCGTGTGTGCGACGTGGTGTGTAGTGGGCTACGCGTCTCAGCGCACCAGGGCCTTCTTGCCGTTCAGACGCTACGACGACACCGCCCTCGTCATACGATATCCCCTCGCCGGGCTGCTTGAGCAATTCTGCGTGCACGGTTGGTGGGAGAGACCATGGCGGCCCTCCTGAGGAAGCGGGCTTGTGTGTGGGGAACTCGAGACAGATGAGTGATCCGTTTTTGGAGAGGAGAGAGGAAATGCGCTTAGCCCACGAGGGGCGCAGGGAAGGCGGGAGGGCGCACAGGAACTGTTCCGTCAGCATGCATCCTCACATCCACGCATCAAGAGTAAAGGAAGCACATACCGTGTTATCATAAATCACATCAAACCCTCCTTGTCCATCGACGCCAGCCTCCTTCAACCAGGCATCGTCGAAGAAATCCCCAACCAAGCAAACTGCCTGCCCTTTGCCTTGCCCCGCATCTTTGTCGCTGTACTCGTTCTCCAACGACCCCGGCCCGGCATTTGCAAGGTATTGCTCGGCCGCCTTGGCTGCGTGCGCACTCACCTCCAAACCATACGCATCATACCCATACGCACTGAACAGCGCCACGTCGTAGCCCTTGCCACATCCTGGCACTAAGACCTTTGCTCGCTTTCCATCTTTTGAGACTGGAGAGGGCAGTTCAACGGGCGACGGTTTGGAGCCAGCTGCCGGTGCGCCAGGTGTTGGGTTGTGATCGCTGGACGTTGCCGGGGACGACGGGCTGGAGAGCAGATCAATGAGTGCGGGGTTTGCATAGCCTCTATCCCAGGGCAGGAAAGTGGACGCTTCCCACAACGAGTCCCAGCCGCTGCCCTGGGCGGCAGGCGTTGCGTCGAGGGAGGAGAAGTGGCTTTGGAGGCGGTCTTGGTTCTGGGTCGCCATGGTGGGTGGTCTGGAGCTGAAGGTGATGCTCACGCAGATGCTGGCGTGCTTTTGGGAGGGTGGAGAGATGTCCACGGCAGGATTGAAGCTTGGGCGCAGATGCGTGACGTTGTGGGGATGAGGTGGGACAAAAACGTACCCCGCCGAAAGCGCGTCACCTCATCTTCGGCGTTTGAACGGTGTTCGTGGACGCCGCTGGTTACTGCTGCTGTCACTCCACTGCTCCTCCATGGGCTCCCTAAACAAAAAATTCTAGTTTGATAGTATATCTAGCTTGGTGGTAAGTCACCTTACTAATTCTAATATACTAAAACTTATAATCTAGGTAACTATTGTTCAATTCGTCTACTAATCAAGACAGTTTCATGGATTTATACGTCATAAAATAAATATAATCACTCTAAGTAAAAGATGATTTAGTTTATAGTCTAGCTAATAAGCTATACTGCCAGAAATTACAGCTAGGAAAATAAGGGCTTACCTAACTATATTAGTAAGCTAATTCACTACCAAGAAAGATTACTATTGTAAGCTTAACTTTATAATCTGTTAGTAATTATAGTCTATACTATGTATTCTACTAAAGGCAGAGGTACATAGCTACATATAGGGATCATTTAAGGAAGGAAGTGGCTAAAAGCTACATATGGCTGAAAACCAGGTGGACTAGCTTACAACCACCTCCTATGCTTGCATGCTTCCGCAGGTGGATACTAGTGCCGGGTACAAGCAAAATGGAGCGGGCTTCCTTCCGTAATCCAGCCGCCTCAGCACGCATCACGGCACCAAACGATCTTCGTTTCATTAGCGAATCCAGTTTGCGAGGCCAGCATAGCACTTCCAGACCGATCAAGTTCTCCATCTTCTTATCTGTCTTTGCTGTTTGATCTTTGGTATCGAGCCGCCCGGCAGCAAAACGTCTGCATCGAGGAACCCCAACCGGCAAGAAGATTGCGACCGAGGTACCTACACGAGCGAGAGCCGGATAACGACCACTGGCTCGGAAGAGTACGCAATCCATGGTCGCGGCACAAAAAACCTTCACCGATTCAAAACTCTGCTTTTGAGTGAGGATGCCGGCCTCAAGAGCTTCTTCGCCCGCAGCTGCGATGGAGGATGGCTTTGCACCTGAACAACCTACTGAACATGTCGGAAACGAGAAAGAGGTCGAATCAGAACTGGGCCCGTCTGGCTCCATCCACGAAAGCGAAGAAGATTCCATCTCTGTACACTCACATGCCTCAACAGCGCCGACCATCGCCCAGGATGAGAAGAATGGCACCCACCCTGCTGTGCTGACTCGAACGACTTCCGTTACCCCGGAAGCTGTTGTCGTACCCCGTTCGCAGCGTCGTGGCCTCCTTGCACGCTTCGCCTTGATTCCTGAAGTTAAGAACCCCTATCATTACTCACGAAAAACGAAATGGCTCCTGACCTTCATCGTTGCCTTCTGCGCCATGGCTGGGCCTATGGGTAGTGCCATCGTTATGCCTGTGCTGCAGGATATATCGATTGCGTTCAATACGAGGCACGAGATCACCAACATGAGCGTTGCCGTATACATGCTCAGCATGGCTATCTTCCCTTTATGGTGGTCGAGTTTCAGTGAGCGGCTTGGGAGGCGTACCATCTACATTATCAGCTTCATCCTGTTCGTCGTATTCGCCATCTTATCAGCCGTCTCTACCAACATCGCCATGCTCATCATCATGCGTGTGTTTTCGGGTGGTGCAGCGGCATCGGTGCAGGCAGTGGGTGCAGGAACGATTGCAGACATCTGGGAAGTGCGCGAGCGTGGCAAGGCCATGGGCATCTTCTATCTCGGGCCTCTCTGCGGACCTCTCTTTGCTCCCATCATTGGCGGTGCGCTTGGCCAGGGGCTGGGATGGAGAAGCACGCAGTGGTTTTTGGTCATCTATGGCTGCCTGACAGTCATCTCTATCATCTTTGCTCTGCCCGAGACACTCGCGGGACCACCGGTAACTAAGCCGGAAGTCAGGCCAGACCTTGCTCGAACCACCACGCGCGCGTCCACTGTCGCCAAGACAAAGTCGACCCTGACCCATCTCAACCAAATCTTCATACAGCCTCTCACCATCCTCGCTTGGTTGCGTTTCCCGCCTGTTCTGCTCTCGGTATACTATGCCAGCATCACGTTTGGTGCCTTGTACATCCTCAACATCTCGATCCAAGCCACTTTCTCTACGCAACCTTACGGGTTCTCCACACTCATTGTTGGACTACTGTACATTCCAAACAGCGCTGGCTACCTTCTGGCGAGCATCTTTGGCGGGCGCTGGATAGACAACATCATGCACCGTGAGGCACGAAAGGCAGGCAGATACGACGAGAAGGGTAAACTTGTGCTCAGACCAGAAGACCGTATGCGAGAGAACGCATGGATTGCAGCCGCTCTATGGCCTGGTGCGTTGATATGGTATGGTTGGAGCGCTGAAAAAGGCGTCCTCTGGATCTGTCCAATGATTGCGAATTGTACGTCTCTCATCTCCCCGCCCTCCAACAATGCTGATCCGATACCCAGTCTTCTTCGGCGTCGGCTCCATGCTGATCTTCTCTCTTGTCTCCACTATGCTAACGGAGTTTATGCCAAAGCGTGCTGCTTCTGGCATTGCTTTGAATAACTTCCTCCGCAATATCTTCTCTTTTACCGGTGCTATGGTCGCGGAACCTATACTGAGTGCTATTGGCAACGGCTGGCTGATGACGATTTTGGGTCTTTGGAGCATCATTACAGGTTTTATGGCGCTGGGTGCTATGCGGAAATGGGGTGCACAGTGGCGGGTGAAGATGGTGGAAGAACTGGGTTGAACGGAATGTGAGTGCTCCGTTTGCTCTTTCCTTTCATAAATATCCACTTACGAACCCTCTCACCTCGACAGCTGCAGTATCCTCACCTCACACTTCTACCCCGTTTGTCATGCCTTTCCGTGACCAGGACTGGGAGGACTTCCAGCGGGACTGTGATTTCTTCCCAGCCTACACCGACTACGTGTACGGTCTCGACACACGTCCGGGGGTCACAGATGAGCCAGGCCTGCACCCGCAGATCTATGGCCCGCCACAACCGCGTCCGCAGCGCCTGTACGGTCTTCCTCAGTCCACGCAATACTTCGCCGCCTACGACCCGGTGCGCGATGCAGACCGTGCCAGTCCGGACACTATGCAGTCTCCAAAGTCGACTGAGACGAAGCCTCCAATAGTTGCCGCTGTTTCGCCAACAGTCACTCGAGCGCTCTTGCAGATGTTCCCAATGCAGCAACCTACGTCCTTGCTGAGGCACGAGTCGTCGTTGGAGTCTCCCCTGCCAACGCCCACTCCAGCCCCGCGCACCTTGCCCACACCAGATCCGCCAATACCATTGCTTCGCCCAGGCGAGCTCATTGCGAATCCTGCGTACTCCTCCATCCCGCAACAGGAACGCATCGCCGCCAACAAGAGCATCATCCAGGCCTGGAGCATCATCAAAAGCGATGCTATAGCAGTACAGAAGGCGAGTGCAACAAACTACATCCAAAAGGTGTCCCGTTTGGCAGCCAATAAGCGACAAGAGTACCAGGATCACGAGCGCATCGGCCTGGAAGCTCAAGAAGCGGAAGCAGAGCGGGAGGCGCTACAGCGAAGCAAGCAACAAGAACATCAACATCACGACAGCTTCGCAGGTTCGAAGGCCCAATCGGCAGAGGACGTAGAGTCGCAAGCTGAAGGAGAAGGGCTGGTCGGCCATACCTACGCTATTTGCGATATGTCCCAGCTTCCTGCATACGTGCAGTCGCGCCTGTCGCAGCTGTGGGCCTGCACACAGATTGTCGCCTTGCGAGCTCCTCCCACCAACCAGACTCAACTCGATTTGCACCGACAGGCGCAACAGTTCTTGATAGCCTTCAAGCAGTCGGTGCCGCCGAGAGGCAGGTGGTGGGTCGACCTTGTCGTCGACAGGATGCTCCAGCTACGCAAACAAGGCGGAGATCCACAGACGGTACTGGAAACGATGCCGACCGTGGAAGAGACTGATCCTTTACAGTCTTGAGCGCAAAGTTCGCACAGGATACGGCGTGGTGGGGGAAGCAGTTTGCAGGAAGACACAAGCTAAGCTCCATCGAGTATTCGTTCCTTATCTACCAGTACATCACTGTCAGATATAAAACACGATGCAAAGCGGAAAGGCTCGTCTCGCCCTTGCCACGATATCCGTGCTATACCCGCCCAGCTCGTCTCTACACTCACACCACAAGATGCAACGTGCACTTGGGCTAGCATCTGCATTGCGAAAAGTGATTGCGTATCATGAACTTTTCTCTCCCATAGTCGTCCGCATTGTGAGATGTAGAGCAATAGGAGGATGACATTCAGAGTAAACATGTAAATACTTAATCGAAAACAACCCTCCTCCTCCCATCCAACCTCGCCCCCCTCTCCCCTCCCTCCCTGTCCCCCTCCCTCCACCCGGTCTCAACATCCCTTCCCCCCCACACAACCTGCCTATCACTCTCACTGCGACTGACGCTCTTCAACCCACTGAAGGCAACATCCCTCCACCCGAGCTCCCGGCAGCTCAGCGTGCCCTTGAACTTGCGACACTCGTTGCCGGTGAAGACGACGTAGCCCAGCCCGTCTGCCTGCGTCGGGGCGGAGGAAGAGGAGGAAGAGGAGGAGCGTAGGGGTTTCGGGGGCGGGAAGGAGGAGCCTGTGCGCGAGAGTGTGGGGGTGGGGGGTGGGGAGTCCGAGGCGGTGGGGAAGTGTGGTTTTCGGGCGTGTGTGGGTGAGGGGGGTGGAGAGGCGGCGGTGGAGCGGGGGGGAAGGGTACCGTTCCAAGCGAGCCAGAATTTGGGGGAGCGGAAGGAGTTTTTCTCAAAGGTGGCGAAGCGGGGGGGTTGGTCTTGGTGTTCGTCGTCGTCGTCGTCGTGGGCGTCGCGTTCATCGGAGTCTTCTTCGTCGGCTTCGTGGTCGTTGGTGGCTTCGTGGTCGTCGTCGTCGTCGTCCTCCTCCTCCTCTTCAGGCCCCTCGCCAGATAACTGCGTAGTCAGAAATTGCAGGATCCTGCGACTCGCCGCTAGCACCACCGCTGCCCTCAGCACCCCGGGGAGCACAAGCTCGCCCAGCACGCCCTGACCGTCATCCGTGAGCCGCAGCAACTCCAATCCCGCCGCCTCCTCCCCTCTCTCCGCGTCCTCCAGCTCGCCCAAAGCCCGCTCCCAGCTCGCGCACTTGACTTGGTACTCGCCGAACGTCTTGCGCACGTCAAAGGCAGCGCCTTTCCTGCCCTTGCCGGATGCGCGCCGGCTGTTGCGGTTGTGCATGTGGCGCGTGCTGAGGGCGTGGTCTTGCCAGTCGTCCATTTCGGCGGTGTAGTGTGAGGCGATTGGTAGGTGTGGATGTCTGTCGATCCCGCAAGTGCTCCTGTTGTTGTCGTTGCTGTAGTTGTCGTGGTTGATGTTGTTGATGTTGTTGATGTTGTTGATGTTGTTGATGTTGTTGATGTTGTTGATGTTGTTGATGTTGTTGATGTTGTTGATGTTGTTGATGTCGTTAAACGCCCAGTATCCAGTACCCAGTATCCAGTCAGTACCCAGTATCCAGTCAGTACCCAGTATCCAGTCAGTACCCAGTATCCAGTCAGTACCCAGTATCCAGTCAGTACCCAGTATCCAGTCAGTACCCAGTATCCAGTCAGTATCCAGTATCCAGCTGCTATCAGGCACCCACCCGTCCGTACTATCCGACCCCTCCAACCCGTACAGCAACACAACAACCCAGCTGAACCAGGCTACCTTGGACTCGCACAAGCAACGAGCGATGCCACAGCGTATCTCACTCTCCAAAAGCCCCACCTCGCAGTATCAGTATCGCGAGCAATGTCTCAGCGGGTAAAGTGGGGGCAGGCAAGGTCGGTAGAACTGTGGGGAAGCGAGGCGCTGACGTCATGTCATGCGAGCATTTGCAAAGCGAAGCGTGAGAAAGAGGAACGAGTAGATAGAGAGAGAGAGAGAGAGAGAGAAGAGAGTAGAGATGAAATGTAGTATAGTTAGGTAGTACAGTATATTAATAGAAAAAAAAGTTTAGTATGTTGATTCATATGGCTAGGGGGTTATTGCACAGTAGCATGAGACTACGTTGTTTCTCACTGGGGGTGTTCTCAGAGGGCTGACGTCATGGATGGACCCGTACATGTGTGAGCGCACGCGAGCATTGCCAAGCGAAGCGCGAGGGAGGAAAGAAGGGGGTTTGAAACACGGTGTAGTTGGCTGGTGTAGTACAACCGCGCGGTGGAGGAGGGTAATGGTTTGTTCGCGCTGCTGGGGACTACGATGTGGTGGCCTGAGACTATTTTGATTCTCACTGGAGAGTAAGTTGGCTGCTGTGCACAGACATGGACGGATGGGGTGGGGTGTGGTGTTGGAAGGGCAAGAGCAAGAGGCATGGCCATGTTCGTTCGCACTCGACGGCTCAATAGACTTCTTCCCGCACGGTGCCCTCCTTCTCCTGCAACTTCTCAATCTCCTTTGCTCCAAGCTTAGCGTCCCCTTGCGTTGGGCCCTCTTCGTTGTGCTTTTCAACCGTCATGTTCCCCTTGAGTGCTTCCCTCAGTATGGGCTCTTCTCGGCCTGCCGCCTCAACCCTCTGTGCTTCTGTGCCCTTTGATTCTGCATCGTCGATGCCGCTCGTGCCAAGCTCGTCTCCATCGCCGAGCGTGTTTGCCCTTCTCCCAGATCCCATTCCGCTTTCCTCCTTCCAACTCTCTGCCTGCTTGCGGGCCAGCTTGCGCTCCTTGCTCTGCTGGCGCTGCTTGGAGCTGGCGCGAAGTCGGGACTTGCCAATCGTAGAGGTGGAGAGGTGTTGCATGCCGGGGAAGTAGTCGGAGTCGTCTGAGAAGCCCTCACCAGGTGTGTGTTTGGGTGGCTGGAGGTGGCGCAGGATGGCGGCTGTGCGGGGTGCTGAGGGGTTCGACGGTCGTGTGTCGTCTTCGTCGCTTGTGGAGGCGTCGTTTGAGGCATCGTTGGGGGAGGCCGGTGTGGGCGGCAGGGTGGTGGCTTGTGTGACCTTTGTGCTGTGCTTCCACCCTAGCTTTGTTGGTGTGGGTTCTTGGATGATGGGATCCGCGTTGCCATCTTGCGGCGCGACGGGTTCGTCTTGGTGCTCTTCGATGGGAGGGCTGGCTGTTGTGGCTGCGGGCGGAGCGTCCTGCTGTCCGAGGTACTCGACCGTGTTCTTCCTCACCGGCCTCTTTGGCCAGTTCGCCTTGTCGTGATTGCAGCCGTTGACGCAACCGCCCCATCGGCGTATGGGTATGGTGGGCGAGGCTGTAAGCGCGGACTGCGAGTGCGTTCTGCTCGGTGTTGTGGATCTGGAACTGCCGCCGCCTCCGCCTGCTCCTCCTCCTCCTCCTCCTCCTCCTCCTCCTCCTCCTCCTCCTCCTCCTCCTCCTCCTGCTGCTGCGGCTGCTGCTGCTCGTCGCTTCAGCTCTGACCAGGTGCGCAGCTCGTTCTGCAGTATGTATTTTCTGTTCGTCTCGCTCTGCTTCATGACGATGAACTCGCAGTGGTTGACGTTGCGGAGGTCCTCAAAGTACTCGACGGACCAGTGGTACCTGCGGGGTTATCAGCATGGCATGCTGGGTGGCCGAGGCAGTCGCGAGCAGACTCACCACTTCATGAGGAAGACTCTCGACATCAGGCCGTGGGTGACGAGCACGCAGACGCTGGGGAAGTCGTCGTCGCCAAACTGTCTCCACAGACTCTCGTTGAAGCCACTGACGCGGTCGTAGGCGTCTGCAGCGCTCTCGCCGTCGGGGATGCGGTAGAAGAAGTGGCCGTAGTCTGCGCGCTCCTGCCACATGCGCTCCATCTCGGCGGAGCATGGCTGGAAGTTGCCAAAGTCCTGCTCGCGGAGGCGCGGCTCCTCGAAGACGGTGATTTTGTGGCGCGGAAAGGGCGAGGGGGCGGGGTCGTCCGAGGTCAGGGTGCGCAGGATGCCCTCGGTGGTCTCGCGGGTGCGGCGGTAGGGCGACGTGTAGAACTGCAGCGTGTCGTCGGGCTTGAGGAGGGAGCGCAACTGGCGTCCGGCCTCCTCTGCCTGTCTGCTGTCAGCGGGCTCCGTCTGGCGGGGGATGGGACGAGAGGAGAGGAGAGGAGAGGAGAGGAGAGGAGACGGCGTACCTGCGTCCAGCCATGCTGGGTCAGCTTGACGCGGTGGTCCGGGATGAACTGGTGGATGTCGCGGTTCTTGTTTCCCTCGGACTGGGCGTGGCGGATCAAGATGATCATCTGCGAGGCGGGTGTCAGCGCCGCTTACCGCCATGTCCCAGCTCACGATGGCTCGCTCCACTTACGCGAGGCTTCCCCATGTTGGCGGTCTATGCGCGTCGCCTTGCTGGTGCTCGGGGGGGGGGCGGGCAGAAGTGGAAGGCGTGTGTGTGCAGGCCCAGCGCACGACACAGGCACGCACGGCGTTTCATCCAAGCCTCCTGTCCAGCTGTCCACCTGCAGCGCCAGCATGCGGCGACTTCGCTGCTGCCACTCCGGCACAACTGCCCCGCCGTACCGCAGCTCCCGCGCCAAAAGCTCCTGCAGCTGCACCCTCGACGTCCTCGACGCCTGCACGCCTGCACGCCTGCACGCCCAGCGCCCAGCCACGAACATTTTACGCGCCACGACAGCCGCTCGATAGGCTGCCTCTTATTTGACCACCGGCTGTGCCACCCCCCCGCGCCTGTCCGCTCTTGCCCTCCTAGACCAGCGCGCCGTCTCCACCCTCACCGGACGATTCTCTGCAAACATTCACACCCCGTCACACTCTCTTGCCACGCCTGCCACGCCTGCCACGCCTGCCACGCCTGCCACGCCTCTCACACCTCCTACGCCTCCCACACCTCCCACGCCTCCCACGCCTCCCACGCCTCCCACCATGTCCGAGCCCATCCCCGAGTCCATCCCCACAAGCGCCGACCCGCGCTCTCACCGCCCCACCAAACGACGCGCCCTCACCCCCCGCGCCGGCCACGCCTCGGAAGTAGAAGCCCTCTTCGCAAAGCCCGACCGCGACATCCACATCCCCGGTACCGCCCTCTCCAATCACCTCTCCGCGCCCCCCGAAATCGTCGCCAACGTCCAGGGCTCCAGCGCCGGCGCCGGCAGCGGCGAGTTTCACGTGTACAAGGCGAGCCGCCGGCGCGAGTACGAGCGGCTGCGCGCCATGGACGACCAGGTCAAGCAGGAAGAAGACGAGAAGGACTTCCTGGCCAAGAGGTCCGAGCAGGAGAAGAAAGACGCCGAGAAGACGGAGAGGAACAGGGCGAAGCGCGCAAAAGCACTGGCTAGGAAGCAGAAAGCCAAGCAGGCCAACAAGGGCGCCCCCGCCGAGGGGGATGCCGCGGCGAAGAAGAAAATCGCCCCCAGAGCACACGAGGTCAAGCTCGACGACGACACCGGCGCAGAAGCACATGCCCGCGACGTCAACCACACCGAGGAGATTGGCCTGGTGATTGAAGACGACGACTGAGCAAGACACGCATACCGTGCCGGTAGATGGCCCGATCAAGTGCTGACAACGGCCATCTACCCTTTTTCTCTCTCGCGCCGCGCCATCTCCCGCCCTGGATAGCCGTCCTCTGGCGATGGAGTGTGTCATTATTATCATTATTGTTGTCACAGTTAGACCGGCTAGTCGAGAGCAGCAAAAGAACAGAAGAGCAAGTGAATACGACAGTTTCGACAATACAAACGAGCTGGTATTTGGTCTTGCACCGAATCCGTCTAGTTCAGTGTCGTGTGCCTTGTGCAACACCAAATCTGCTAGCTAGCTCCTTCGTACCGTCCTTCAAATCGGCCAAGGTCGTGCAAGACCGAGAGTTGATTGGACTGCTGAAATAACTGCGTTTTGCTGTCTCTACTCTGCTATAATCTAATACTATAAGTTACTTAAAATTAGCAAAGGTTATATAAGACAACTAATTTATTAGACTTTTTATATAACTGTGCTTTGCTGTCTCTACTCTGCTATAATCCAATACTATACTTAAAATTAGCAAAGGTTATATAAGACAAGTAATTTATTAAATTACAGTGTTTTGCTGTCTCTACTCTGCTATAACCTAATACTATACTTTAAATCAGCAAAGGTTATATAAGACAACTAATTTATTAAACTTAATAAATTACAGTGCTTTACTGTCTCTACTCTGCTATAACCTAATGCTATACTTTAAATCAGCAAAGGTTATATAAGACAACTAATTTATTAAACTTGATAAATTACTGCGCTTTGCTGTCTCTACTCTGCTATAATCTATTACTACACTTTAAATTATCAGCTAAGGTTATATAAGACAACTGATTTATTAGACTTAATAAATTACAGCGCTTTGCTGTCTCTACTCTGCTATAATCTATTACTACACTTTAAATTATCAGCTAAGGTTATATAAGACAACTGATTTGTTAAACTTTTTAAATATGTCACGGGTATTCATACTGTTCGAACCCCAGTCAATCCATCTGATGGATTACTGTACCTTTTTGGTCCGTGTGGCTCAGGTGGGTTCGAGCCGAGCCCTCACAAAATAACTGTGCTTTACTGTCTCTACTCTGCTATAATCTAATACTATAGTTACTTTAAATTAGCCAAGGCAAGAGGAGGAAGCAAATTTATTGAATTTATGAAATTACTACGCTTTGCTGTCTCTACTCTGCTATAACCCAATACTATACTTTGAATCAGCCAAGGCAAGAGGAGATGACGAATTGGGTTACTTTAAAAAACACGCTCTGCTGCCTATACTCCGCTATGATCTGAAATCTACATAGGTCTCCCTCCATCCTAGTAGCATCTGTTTGCGTTGCAGAGGTCTTCATGACCCCCGACCACGCCCGCCTCTCCCACCACCTCTCCTGTACTTGCCATGCGCATGTCGAGCAGGACTCTCCGCCGCTCTCTTCCCCTTCCCAAGAGGCGCGCTCGGTGTCGCATCAGCGCTCTTCGACTTCATCTGAAGCCTGGCGACGTATTCGTCCACAATCTCCTTGGCCTCTTGGAACCTGTGGCCAGCTTCCTCGGCCCGCAGCTTCTCGGGGTCCATCTTCATGCTCGCGTGCATCTTCTTGCAGAGCGCCTCCTCCCTGTCGCCCTGCTCGTGGTGGTGCACCTCGCACCATCTGTCCAGAACTGCCGTGTTGTGGCCTTTTGTGAACGGGTCGCGGATGTGTGCGATCGCGAAGAGCAGTCTCGATAGAGCGGGTTCATCTAGCTCGGGGAGTTCGCTGACAAGTTGCCCGTGGTTCTGGTATTGCTGAGTGCCCCACAAGAAGGCGAACAGTACCGCTAGCCAGCGACAGAGGTCGTCGTCCTCGGGCAGATGCTGGAATGCGAGCACTGCAGTCGACAGCTCGGGTAGCTTCCCCTTGACGCAGTAATTCGTGTTCTGGAATCGGACCAGCACCGCGAAACACAGAACAGACTCCTTCTTGTGATATGCGAGTATGTACAGCGTGACCAGGTTGTCGCAGTATCGATCGAGGGACAGCAGGCGCGCTCCCCACGGCTTTACTTCTTCGCTCTTCACCCACTGTAGCCACATGGCGTGTATCACTTTATCCTTAGGCGGTGGAATCCTCAGGCCTATACGCTCTGCGATGCTCAAGATTGCTGAAGGGTTTTGGCGAGGGGTTTTAGGAACGCCATTGATCATGCTCTCTGAGCCAGTTGAGATATCGACATCGTCTATCTTTCCTAAAGCTACACCTTTGATACGTATTTCAGGCTTCTCAAAGCTCATTCGCGACAGTAGGCTTGGTTTTGGTGTTGTGGCTGTTGATGGGGTGGCTGGAACCGAGTCTGCGATTGTCGACATGTCCTTGTCCTTGTCCATTGATGAACGGCCCTTGGTGGCTAGCGTTGATGACGCGATTAATGCTGTGTCTGCTGCGGAAATCTGTCGCAGAAACTGGTCGGCAGTATCGCTTTCGCATTTGGATTCGTTGTCCGACAAGATTTTGACTTCTGGAAAATGAGATTCCAACTCCTCCTGATGGCTTTGATCCATGTCACTTCGGTCCACCCAGAAACCAACAAACTTGACGTATGGAGGAATGATCCGCTGCCTGACAGAACTCCAGAGCGTGAGTTCCTTCTCGGCGAGGGAGGCTGGTACTTCCGCTGTCAGGGCAGGCTCGGCCTTGGCGATTTCTTCAGCAACCGGCTCGAGAGGAGAGTTGCCTTGGACTGAGGGCTCCACGCGATCGCATTCGTGCTCTTCGGATGTCAGAAGCTTGCGTACAATCTTCGCGCCGACAGACGCACAGTCTTGTATAAGTTGTGCACCACGGAGATCGAAACTCTCAATCTCACGACCTCCCAGTTTCAAAGCCAGAGTCAGCGGCTGTTTACTGCATATGGAGTCAGCCGTATCATCCGAGCACACCTACCAGTTTCCACCAACAGTTTTGGCAAACATGCGCCGTTGAATATGTTGGGATACTCATCCTCGAATTCGGCTTCCAGTCTGCGAAGAAGGTTGTGCAGCTGACACTCGGCTTCTGTCAGGCAATACTGGTAAGTTTTTCCAACCATTGCTCCCGTGTCAATCCTAGAGTCCATCCGAAAACACGGATCGATTGTTAATTGCTGACCGTCAGAACGTCCCACAAATGCCACCAAACCACACACTGTTGGGTACAGCCAGCCAGCCAGCCAGTCATACAATGCAAAGGAAAATGCGCTAGAAAGGGCAGAAAATGGAGGACTGAGCTATGTGTGAACAGTACGGAAATGTGTCGGAGGGAATGAGCGTGCCTGGACGCTGGAGCAAACGCGATTGTTTTAGCGTGTCTCCTTTAGGAAGAAAAGGGTCGATGTCGCTGCAAGCACAACCCCACCATTCCCATCCACCCACAGAGGCTCACAGCCATCTCGCTGTAACCAGCCGCTCTTGCACAAAGTTCGATCATCCGATGATTTCCAGTTGCTACCAGCACTTCGGCAGTTTTATCGAGAAGAGACGTCATGCAGCTTCACCGCACATGGCAAAACAGTTGGATCATGAGTAGAGCGAAGTATCAAATTGTATTTACAAGAAGGATAAATGAATGTACAAAATTAAGGGCCAACATCCTGACCGCCGCCATATCCACCAAGGGTTGAGAATCCAGAAGATTTCCAAAAGTAGTCTCTAATCTCGAGCTAAACCACTTTAACCGGAGCAAGTACCGGCCTTGGAGGGCTCGCAGCCACCAGCGCAGCCGTTGTACATCTGGCACTTGGTCTTTGCGTCAGAGCAGACGTTCTTGAGAGTGGCAGTGTCCTTGTAGTTGGCGTTGATGCCAGCGAGCTCACCGCCGTTCTTAGCAGTGACACCCTCGATGTAGACGTTACGCTTGCACTGCTTGGAGCACTGGAAAACAGGTCAGTGAGTCGTTATCAAATTCAAGCCTAAAAGGACTTACGTTTCCACAAGACCTGTAGAGCTTGCCGTAGTCCTCAACGTAGAAGTTGATGACGTTGACGGTACCGCAGCCGTTGTGCTGGATAATCTTGTCAGAGCCGTGGTAGGCACCACCACCAATGACCCAAGTCTCTTTGCCAGCCTTGTCGTTCTTGATGGTGAGAGCGTCCTCGCAGACATCCTCCCACCAAACGTACTCGAGAGTGCAGTGACCATCGCAGTGCACGCCCTCAGCTTGGTTCTTTCCGATGATGACATTGCGAAGAGTGGCACCTTCGTGAAGGTAGAAAACAGCGTCCTTGTAGTCTGAGACATCGTGAGTATTCGCTAGACACAGCTGGTAACACGTCGGTCACTTACTTCCCTCATTCTGGCCACCGCAGGCACCGCTACCGCGATCGTACCTGTACCACTGGCCATCGAAGACCTGGCCAGCCTTGACTTCGATGACAGCCTTGTTAGTCTTCGTGCCAACGGCCTTGGGGACACCGCCTGTGTAGCCATTGCAAGCCATGGCGGCGGGAAGGAAAGCTGCAACAGCAGCGAAGATGGTAGAGGCCTTCATTTTGAACGATGGATCTTCAAAGAAAGTGTTGGTTTGGAAGAGTGACTGCTGAAAAAAGAGTGAAAAGGAAGTTTGAAGGACTGAATCGACTGTTCCTGGCTGATGGTTCTCAGGTTGGACTGCCAGTCGTACTTATAGTCACAACTTCGGTTGCACCCGTATCAAATGTCTACCGTTGTCACATACGAATTTACACAGCCAAGCTCACTACATTGATCTCATCTCGCCCTGAATGGGACTCACTTCAAGTTTTACCCACAGCTCGTTCGTTAGTACACTTGGCGCCTTGGCTGTTAGCAGAGCTACCTCTGCCGAGAGGAGCGATAAAACATGGCAGTGGGTTCGCTAGCCGCAAGGCGGAAATCGGCGATCACAGAAGACGTTTCAAGGCTCGTGCGAGAGGCAGGAAAGCGAAATCGTCCCGCAGAGGCTGCATTGTGGTGTTGTTCCTGAAACCTCTAGCCTCCCCTTAGCATTCCCGGCGCGCGAACCAATACGCTTTAGGATTGACGTGCGGGAACTGTAAGGCTTAGCACAGCCTTCTGTCTTGTCGGACAATTACTCCACGATTCAATCCTTCGCCGATGTTTACCTGTAGAAGATAAGGTCATCAGATCGGTGGCACGACGGCAAAGCGACATCACCATTGTCGATAGCAGCGCAAAGCGTCGCGAGTGCAGACACAGCAGTACATGAGGCTGCCTTTGATAGAGAGCGGTGAGCCACGACCAAGCCCCTTTCGACCTGACTCTGTTGCGGCGACGTGCGGCCGAGTGCCCTTCTTGTACCGGCCAAGAACGACTACATTCTTAGCGGCCGTTGTAGCAACCCACCGCAAGCCTGGTGCCTGACGCAGTCCTAGCGGGAACCTGGACAAGCATGTGGGAGAAGGGCTGAGCAACTTGACATGCGCAAAGTATCCGCCAACGCGCGAGACACAAGATGAAAGTCATTCTCGACATCAACTACAGCTGTCATTGTCCCACAATCAATCTTGCGGTCTCACATTCAGGTGATCAGGGTCCGAACGTGCAGTATCCGAGTTGTGCCGAATGCGAGCTCGAGAATCCTTCGACGATAAGGCACCGACGGGCGAAGAGAAAAAGTGGAAAACTTTAACATCGCCGCCTGGGCGCAGGCCATTTTGATATAAGGAATCACACGACAATCCTACAGACGCCGATTTACTATATACAACAGCCAAGACGGACATTGTGGATGGAACGAGACAAGCACTTACCGATTTAGCACTCCTAAACAAGGCCGCCAACATTGAGTCTGTCCCCAGCAAGTGCAGGCCTCGAGACGAAGGCAGCCCTTAAACGTCGCCTTAACTTCTTTGTCCTATCACTCTTTCTTCAGATGCTCAACTGGACCACTCACATCCACACGAACACAGTCGTTGACAAGGATGTATGCGATTGACCGCAAGTTCTGGTCAACAGCTTTCCAACGTTAGCAACGGACATGAACGATGGGACGGTATGCGTACCTCGAACCTCGTCGAAGACTTGATGCATGTATGCCGCATGCAGAAGACCACAGTGCCTGGGCTTGATACACTGATAATCGCAAAATATCAAGTGTCAAGTCTACCTTGCACGTGTCTAGTTGCATATCATCAACGCTACAAACATACACCCTTTGGTCACAATGACGCATCTCCAATCGCAAGTTGGAAAGAAACTGTGTCTGAACAACATCCACAACCTCAATCCAAGCACTAAACAGATCCGACCGTCTCCGCAACCACAAGTACGGGCCGGCGCGCAGCTGCCGCCCCCCTCTAACCTGGGCGCTGGAAGAGAGCTTAAGAAGCGCGGCCATCACAATTTCATCGAGCGTCGATTGTTGCCGTTTTGCCCATCGACACATGGGCCGGTTGTGGAGAAGCACGCGCGTCGGGCGATCGGGCGGGATGTTCATCCGCCAAGCGAGAGGTTGCGACATCGCGAGCATCAATGGTTGTGCGTTGACGTGCTTGGAAGTGCTTGGAAGAGCTTGGATTTTTCAAAGTGGGTTTGGTCGGTGCAATGAGTGGGAATTTTTGAGCGTTTGTTCGATTTCTTGGAGGAATGTATGTGGCAGGGCTCGTCTTTTTTTTCGTGGATGTGGTTGTGTAGCAGTGTGATGCATCAATGGTGGAGAGATTGGGCTGCCCGTGTCGGCTTAGCTGCCATGAGTGCACTGCTGAATATGCTGCTGGCGTGTGGAGTCTGGGGGTCGTTAGAGAAGAAGCAAACAAGGGGAGATTTCTTGTGGCTGAACTAGTAGTATCGGCGTTTGTTACAAATCTCCATCTACTTGCTCGGCCCTAAATTCGTCCAGCAAATTGGATATGTCGAATGCTAAAGTATAGTACAGTCTATGTAGTCAAGGAGCTTTTAGTCGCTGTCACTGTCGTTATCACTTCCACCAGATCCATCGCTATCAGAGCTTGAGCTACTTCCACTTGCACTACCACCATCTGAATCCGAGCTGGAGCCGTCTTTAGACTCAGCGTCAGAGTCATCGCTCGAACTGTCATCGCTGCTACTATCAGAGCTGCTCTCGTCGCTCGAGATGTCGGTCCTGCGTTTCCTCTTGCGAGCCCTGTCCTGCGGCGCGAGGTTCTGAACCATGGGATTTATGCTCGTTGTTGGCTGGGGAGCGGGCAAGATTGGCGCGGTGCGACCAAGTGCTGACAGGAGCGCTTCGGCACGGCTGCGGCGCATGCGTCGAATATATGCGTCGCCATTAGGGTGGGTTGCGAGGCTCTCCACGTCGCCTTCAACCTTTCTTCGCTTTCGCTCCTTGGCTACTCGCTCTTGCAGTGCGGCTTCCTTGGCAGCTTTTTGGGCGTCCTCGTCCATGTCTGCCGGTGCTTTGGCGTCTTCTACGTCGAGCTCTTTGATAGCGGACAGTGTTTTCTCTCTCAGTCGCTCGATCACGCCTGCACCTTTCAAGCCTTTGATGTACTCGAGTAGTGCGTCACAGTGCTCGTCTGGGATGCGGAAGATGTTCAGGGCGTTGTCGACAACGTCGTTCTGCTTAGCCTTGTTGAACTTCCAGTTGTCGCGGTCGTTGTAGTACTGTGTAAGGTAGGAGATGTAGATGGAAGGATCCTTTTTCTTGCCTTTGGGACCAGGTGCAGACTGCTCTTTGCTTTCTTTCGCGGGTTTGGCTGGCTGTGACGCTTTCTGGGGGGTTGACTGCTCTTCTTTGGCTGTAGCGCTTGCAGCAAAAGCTGCTGCTTCCTTTTCTTTTGTTGATGTCTTGTCCTTCTTCTTCCTCTCTTTATTTTCGGTCTTTACCACTTCCTTGGGCTCTTCGACCGCTGAAGGTGCTGAGGTGAAGCTGGGTTGATCTGGAATTCCGGTGTCCTCTCCCTTCTGCTCAGCTGCCCATTTTTTGAACCACGTCTGTCCACTGTCTCCGTCCACCCTCTTCGTGTCAGGTGTAAAAGCAACGGACTTGCGCCTGTCGGTCCTTGGAGGGGATCCTGAAGGGTCTTTACTGCGGTCTCGAAGGATAGGCTGATGTTTTTGTGGGGTTGAGAACGAGGGCGCCGGGAGTTGATCGACCTCAGTCGAAGCAAGTAAAGTCGCTCTTGTTCTCACGGGCACAGCCTCAGCAGGTGAAGGTGCAGGCGGATTTTGCTGGGCCAGCTTCTTGCGGTCTTTCGGAGTAAGCTTGGGCTTCTTCTTCTTTCCTTGGCGATAGTTTGGGTCCCCTCCTTTTGCTGGTGTGGCCGAAGAGGGCTCCTCGTGGGTGAGGTCCGGCATAGCATGATCTTCCTGAGAAACGGCAGGCGCATCCGCAACAGCATTCTCGCGTGCGTGAACTTCTTCCGCTACCGTCCGGCTTTTTTTCAATGTTGTTGGTTCGCTCTCGTCTGCTGCCTCGTGTTGGTGTTTTCGTTTGCCAAGCTTTGACGTGTTTCCACTTCGGGTAGGCTCGGTGAGTGGCTCAGAGAGATTGGGAGTCTCTTTTGCTGCATCAGGAGTTGGGACAGGCTGGTTCTCGCCTCCGTGCGATGCAGCGGGCTCGGTCACGGCGACTCCGGATTGAGCCTCGCTCTGCAGCGCAAGGCCAAGTCTTCGCCAGGCGGGAATCCTCGTGCCGTTTTGTGCCATGATCAAATGCGGAATACAGAAGTCGTCTTATTACAATCATGCGGAGATGCGTGCCATCGCTCAACTCCGAATCAGCTCGAGCAGTGTATCCGTCCGTTTCTGAAGGTCGAATGAGAGACGTGAAAAGAGATTTTGGAGCTGGAGATGCACGGATGGTGGCCCAAGCTCGGGCTCCAGGCCGCCAGTGGCAGGCGCGTCCAGCATCCTACGACGACGACATCTCGCCCGCCATCGACCACCAGCACCGCCCCAGCCTACGACGACCTCCAAGACCCGCTTCGAAGCTGAACCACAAAAAGCCACACATATACCCGCCACCATCATGTCTGGTGCGTCGCCATCGCCCCTCCTAGCTCGTGTTTGATTGTTACATATGCTAACGGCTCCCCCGTCCTGTAGGAAGCGCAGGCTACGACAGACACATCACCATCTTCTCCGACCAAGGTCGCCTCTACCAAGTCGGTACGATTCCCCTCACACGGTCTCACCTGACTCTGCCCCTTGGCAGCCCCGCCTTGCGGCTCTTCATGCTGCCCCCACGTACCTCCGCTGACATGGCGGGCCCTTAGAATATGCATTCAAGGCAATCACGGCAGCGAACATCACATCACTGGGAGTGAGGGGCAAGGACTGCGCAGTGGTCATCTCGCAGAAGAAGGTCCCTGTAGGTTGCTCGACATGAGGAGGATGCGGCAGCACGGCACTAACACCCGTGCTAGGACAAGCTCATCGAGCCATCCTCCGTCTCCCACATCTTCCGGCTATCCTCGTCTGTTGGCTGTGTCATGACGGGTTCTATTGCCGATGCAAGAGCGTCTGTGAGCAGAGCGCGGGGTGAAGCTGCCGAGTTCCGCTACAAGTACGGCTACGAGATGCCTTGCGACGTCCTTGCTAAGAGGATAGCCAACATCAGCCAGGTCTACACACAGCGGGTGAGCGAGAACAACACAAGAACCAACCTGGGAACACAAGCGCTAACTTCGGTGCAGGCTTACATGCGACCACTCGGCGTTGCCACCACGCTCATTTCGTTAGACTCCGAATTCGGCCCTCAACTATACAAGTGCGATCCGGCAGGTTACTATGTTGGCTACAAGGCGACCGCATCAGGACCGAAGACACAGGAGGCGCTGAACTTCCTCGAGAAGAAGCTGAAGAACAAGGAGCATGCAGAGGGCAACTGGGAGGAGGTCGTTGAGCTAGCCATCACGGCGTTGAGCACCGTTCTGTCCGTCGACTTCAAGAAGGGCGAGTTGGAGATTGGCATTGTTGGAGGACCCAAGCTCAACGGCCAGGAAGGCACCGATGCCGCATTCAGAGCACTCACCGAGGAAGAGATCGATGAGCGCCTGCAGTCAATTGCCGACAAGGATTGAGGACCGATGGCCTTCAGGGGCTGAAAGGCGGTGGGTCGCTGAGGGTAGGCGCAAACACGAGAACCATGACGAGCTCCGGATAGCATGAAACGACCTCTCAGACACAAGAAGTGCAACAGAAGCACCATGAATCTAAGACTTAGACTCAGATACCTGCATTAGCGCAATCGTGACCTGGAAACTGGAGCCGACTCGAAGAGCTTGGGACTTCAGCCCTGGCTCCACCTGGTGTGCATGATCCTTCCGCCTGTACCTCGATGACAGCATTCTCCCTAGGCTCCAGCTGCCATGAGCCGTAGCATCTCAGGAACACTCCATCGACGTCATCTGACTGGTCGGCGTCGCCAGCACAGCCTTTCTGTGGCTGACACCGCTTCTGACCATCGCCCTAAGAGCGTTGTGGGCATATTCAGGTCGACCCTACCCGGCACCATGTTCAGGTTCCCTCAGCGAAAACCACGCGAATGCCGTACCGCTAATTATGAGTACAGGCCAATCAATCGTGGTGCTGCGGCTGAAGCGCACAGCGTGGCTCGATGCCATTCCGGATGTGGCCGCGGAGCTTGGTCAAAACAAGTCTAGCGCTCTGTGTGGCTTTCCAGACAGCTGCTGAGAGCCCCAGCACAGCACTGACGAACGTGCCCACTCCAGCTGCGATGGTAATGGGGCTCGCAAAATGGGATGTATGCTTCTACGGTTCCTGCATGGTGGTTTCCTCATACTGCCTCAGTCTCAGTGCTATTCAACCCCCCCACTGGAGCCCTAATGGTACCCTCGCGATGCTGAGTGGTCCAGCTATACCAGCTAATGCCAGCTGGACGCTACTCAGGATCCAAATGTGGACACTTCGGCAAGACGTAGCGGCGGGAGCAGCCCTCACCATTGTCGAGCCTTGCAGTGTACTATTCTTCTGATGAACGCCAGTTAACCGTTGTTATATAACGGTCGCCACGCCTCTGTTGATCCTCATCACAATAGGCAAGCCTCATCAGCAACTGAGTTTTGCATTAACCAGTATTCACCAACACCAAGATCGACACCTGCTTTTACACGATTTTCTACTTCCACTTTCGACATGTCTGACGGCCGTATGTACCTCTGCTTGTGCGGGTCATGGCCCCTTTGGGACTATGCTACCACTACAGTCTCAACGTATCCACTGTCCCCAGACCTTGTCACTGACTATACTTCCACAGTCAACGATGCTCGAGCTATGCGGATAGCAGAGATTATGACGGATTTTCGCAATCTACAGCACTACCTGAGTCAATTGCGCGCCACGCCGACCGCGGAGGAGTACTACCTCGAAGGCTACTCACTCCTTCGGTCGTGCGCGAGCGAAGCCCAAACCATCCTCCAAACCCCTTTCTCCGCCAGTACAGGGGCTTCCACAGGAGATCCCGAGCGCGAAAGGCAACAACTGAAGACGTAAGTTGCATCTTCAATCGGATCTTCCTCTTCCGCTATGTAGAAGGAGTGCCTGGGTAGCTCAGGGAGGACATCAGCAGTTGCCCAGTATGTTGTCAGGGTGTATAGGCTGACGTCAGCGCACAGTATCGTCACAGACGCAGCAGTACGACGATTTCAGTGCCAAAGAGCGTACCTGAGGGCGCACGCAGGATTGAGATGGGTGAACTCGCGTTACAGTATTCTGCGAGGTCAGAAGCCGAACTCAAGCCATTTTCCAGCGTTACAGCAAGTTGATGGCACGCTGCGAAATGTACGTCAACCGACTCTGCCTCGCCTCAATCCTGCTATATCACCCTTCCTTCTTTGCTCCTACTGCAGCTGCTAACGGGTTTGGAAAGGAGCTCCTTGCTATCACAGACACCTACGTTGAAAGCACACTCCGCAGCCAGGATACCGCTCAGGGCAAGTGGCTCGCCGAGGACCCTTCGCTCTCTCAGATCCAGCAACAGCTCATGCGCCGGTGAACCTCACGATCGACCCAGGATCCTTCTCGCGATTTCCGACAACTGCATTCGGGCTTTCAGTCTCATGGCGCTACGCATCCCCTACTCGATACCCATCTGATACTATGTTACGCGTCATCGGTTCAGTATGCTTTCCCGCAACGGCTATTGGAAACGCCGCACAATGGATTTGGACATTCTTCTGTTTAATCAATTTACCCAAGGCAGCGATGCCTTGCGGTGGACGCCCCCTCAAGAACGACAACTTCGGAGCGCGCGTCTCGCGGGCTCTCCCGCCCCTCTCCTCTTTCACCTTCCCTCGTGCTGGTCACACTTTTTTTCAAAAGCATACACATTTTCCACATTTTGATAACGCTACAAAACAATGGTTTTAGCGTTGGCGTTGGTCTCCGCTAGCTTGGGTTGGTTACTTGGCATTCTATTCAGCCAACGCGAAGCAATGAGAGCGGGGACTTCGCGCACGGCATGACGTCGTAGATAGTCACGTTAGCGCCTTCTCTGCATTTTCTTTTTCTTCCAGATTTCACTTGCTATTGGGCTCGTACTTAGCAATCTTCATCAAACCTTCGTATTACAACACTCGTGCTTTGTTCAGATCGTCGCTCTATCCCAGAATCGGTTCGGCGTGAAGCTATCGCCATAACGAATCTGCATCAGAAGCGAACTTATGACGCACGATCGATCTTGCAGCCCACGATCCGCGACAGACGAGCAACGTTTTGGTACAGTGACCGACCGCCCTATGGGCCCGGCACACCCTAGCGGCACACCCTAAAGGGTCAGCTGGGATCGCAAGCGCGTCGAATCCAAACCCATGGAAGCGTCCGCGGCAGCCAGCAAAACGGTTTGGACATGCATCACGCACGAGGTGCTTACGAGCATAAGGGATGATGTCGTTATACTGACTGTCTGGACGTGCAACGGATAGAGGTATGGCTGAAAGAAACTCGATCCTGAGCAGCGGCTACGGCTAGGGGCTGAGATCCCTGACGACATGCCAACACCTTGACCGCAACTCTAAACATCAAACCCTACGATCCACAATACAATAAAGCGTCAATGCACCGCCGCCTTATCGCTCCTTCACGATGCTTGATCTACGCACTCTCCACGACACGGAATTCTGCGCTTCGGCATCGCCTTACCCTCAGAAGCCATCGCACACCCCGCGGCACTAATCCGCGCGCTAAGACCTCGCCAAAAGGCTTATGTCCGCAACCTTCCCACTCCTGGCGATAGCTGGGCTTCGGGGCTGCCGATCGGTAGCGTACCATGCAACGACTCTGCATCACATCATCGACCACGAGATGTGAGGTCGGTGGTGCGGGGAGCCTAACGAGTCGTGTAGCCAGTGGTCAACTGGCGTGAGGTGTGCATCATGTGGGCGTCTGGCAACGGAGATGGATATGGACGGTATGGCGTTTTGGGATGAGGGTGGAGAGAGAATGGGGTAGGTTGCGCGGGGGTTGGATGGGCGTTGTGTGTTGGAGGTGGCATCGTGAGGTGGTAGTGCTGCACATGAATCGCTTCATTCCTAGTGGTTTACTCTTTTCGGTCTGGGATCAGTGTTTGTGCGCCAATGTCGCTTCAGACCTGAGACGCACATAATGTCTACACATACGTTGAGACATGTGTATGACCACCGCAACTACTCTTGGGTGGCGGTTATAGCCATTGGAGCCCTCAACGATGTCTCCATAAGACGTTCGTCGTATTGAACTACCGAATGCTCTCACTGCGCATGTAAAGACAGTCCAGGTAGCTATATATCGACTCATGGCTGTCTTTGACAAACCCCCGTCTACCCAAGAACCTTCTTCGAGATCCGAACATACAATCCGATGCTCAATACCATCTGGCTTCTTCGTCCTCGGCGAGCTCCACAGCAGAAGATCAACCTCCTCCAAGGACCCTGGCAAGCTCTTGCTGCTGTCTCTCTATCATCTCTCTTAACTCATCACGATGCTTCATAATTAAGCCCATAGCTCGCTCAAGACTCTGCTGTTGCACATCCATCCGCTGCTCACGCACTAGAACGCGCTTCTCGCGCTCCACTACTTGTTCCTCTCTGCTCGACACTTCGCGCTCGCGGACTGTAAGGGTCTGCTCGCGATTGCGTACAGATTGCTCGAGCACGCGCGTTGCGGCTTCGCTGGAGGAGAGGAGGATCTGTCGTGCGTTGAGGCGGTTCTCGTGCAGCGTTTTGCGCTTATTGAGGCGGACGTGTTCCTCGTGCATGTCTCTGGGATGTGAGTGGACGCGCAGATGATCTCGAGTGGTTCGTCTCTCGTCCTCTTGATTAATTGATCGAGGATGGGGAGAACGCGATCTCAATATTCTGATAGTGCCAGTCGAGGTGTTCGGTGCCTCTGAGCTGCTTGAGCTGAGGTCTTCTGCGGTGTTCCCGGATTCGTTGATTTTTCGCAGTCGAGATGCTGTTTTTGCATCAGCCCCGGTGCCAGACATGTTTTGACAGGGTTCCACGTTTGGCTGATGATAGGCGGGCAGATCATGTGTTGTACTACTGGGTAGATGTAATGGGCTTGAATCTAGGCTCGGTTCGTCCCCAGGCGTTCGTGAGAGGGCATGGTCATGGTTTGGAAGGATCGTTGAGGAACCTTCCTGGATGTGCAGTGATGAATTATGCCCCGGAGAGATCAAGGCCTCCATCAGCCCTGGTGTAGGGGACGAAGTGGCAGCGCAAGGAACATCGCTGTGTGGACGTGGATTGACCATCGTTTCATCAGGTTCATCTCTTAACAGATCTACTCTCCCAACACGCCAAGCCCGGAAAGATCTGATACGGGGTACGTGGCTTCGGACTGTAGCAGTGCTGCTTCTGCCAGGCTGCTCGTTTTCCCTGAGATCACTCATCAAGCGTGAAGAGGTATTTAGGGGCCTGGGAGACCGCAAAAGAGGTCGTCTGCCATTAGCGCGGGTTCGTATGTTCTGAATATCATGCCTAAAGCTGTTGTAACTGTTGAGCTGAGTGCGGAAGGCTTCATCTTCTGCTGCTTGTTCAGCAAGACTGCGGCGAGGAATTGAACGTGGAAAGCGAACGTTGGCAGACGTGATGGGTGACGCTTCAATGGCCGATCCTGGTCTCCGGGATGCAGCTGTGGTCGGAGTTTGTCTCTCGGCCACTTGGGCTGCATGCAAATAAGCTGTTTGGAACGGATTGTAGGATCGTCCCAGGGTAGGTGTCAGGGCAGGCAAGTGGCCTCCCTTGCAGGTCGGAGCGAGCCACTGTGTGCGACATAACGGACATTTTTTTCCTTGTTGCGGACCGCTGCGTAGGATCTGCTTCAGACAGTTGAAGCCAAGAACGTGAGAGCATCCTAGGATTTCTCTAATACGGACGCTTTGTTCGAACGAGGTTGCGTACGCTTCCAAGCAGATGGGGCACTCGTCAAACCGGGATATCTCAAGGTCGACTTCAGTGTGCTTTTCAATGAATGTACGCGCCGCAGCGCTGAGTGGTCCTGGCGCTATCGACTCCATGGTAGGACTTCCTTGTCCTCGCCTTTTTCGTCGTGAGGTGTAGTTTGCGAATCGAGTATAGGTGGTGCAAAGATTGAAACAAGATTTCGACAAGGCTGTAAGGTGTACAGTGGAGCTTCTACACAGCCAAATCGAGGTGAAGGCGCGGTGGTCTGTGCCTTTGTGCCACGCTGCGCAAACGCAATTGAGGTCCTGATTTATTCGCCAACAGGGATTGGGTTTTGTACCTTCACTTCTTGGCGAGTGCGCCGATCTGAACCACGTTCTCAGGCTTGGATATCTGCACGACATTCTCTGTTGGTGCCATCAGTCTCCAGGATTTGAAGCTCTTCATCTTAGCCATTGAATGTGAGAGGTACCGCGGGGAGGCTGTACAACAGTGTTGCCAGCGAGAGGATACGCCATTCTAGGCAAACCCACGAAGAGTCTCTGTCGCATTTAGAGACCGGCGCGAGAGGTCAAAGTGAAGCAAGTGTTTCCAACGATGCACTGGCTTCATTTATTCAACAGATTCGCCAGCCAGGTCGACTTACTCTTGAGGGTCTCATGGATGGAATCATCGGTATTTGCCAAACCTAAAGGATTGTCCACCCGTCCTTGCTGAAACTATCGTTTTGCGCAACGCGAATACGGGCTCATCGTTAATAGCTCGTTCTGGACGACGATAAGCAGCATGCATGTACGAAGGCACAAATCACTAGTGAAAACTCAAAGCACGCATCTCTAGATGTTGCACATCGCTGTTCGTGTGATTATGGGCCAGATTCTCTATTATAGCCATTGGCTTGTTACCATGGGTTTTAAACTTCCTGTATCGTGCGGGCGGGGCAAGTAAAGCTGTGCTTGCTCGTGAGTCCGAGCTGCAGATGGGTACATAATGCATCACACTGATAGTGTTGATATCGGTGCGGAACAAAACGTGTGTTTGGGAATGTCGTGTTGTCGACTGTAGACTCGTGCTGATGTCAAACGGTCGCGACGCGTTTGTGGAGAAAGAACTCATTATGAAGCTTAGTCATCTTGCTCCTCTGAGACGCTACGTCGAGACCACTCTCACCAGCCTTTGTCATTACTGGATTTTCGTCATGACAATAACCTCCTTCGGCTCATCTGACAATGACAGTGAGTTTAAATGATTTGATATGAGAAATGCGATTTGACAGCATTGATGTTTAAGGCTCGCACTATGGACTCGAGATATTCGAGGTTCTTATATGAAAATTACTCGAAGTTTGAGGCTGTACTACTTCAGGCTTCGGAGATCCCCGTTCGTGACGGCTTTTCGAGCCCTTTCCCATTAGTCGGGCGATAGCCGCTTGGCCACATCGTCCGTTTGGCTCGCCTATCAGCTAGACCTTGAAAATACAATAACAACAAGGATGCGAATCTATCGCGGCTATCTCCAACACCAGTACTATGACGACAGAACAAAATCGGTAGCAAATCAGTAGCAAAATCGCTCGAAAGGAGATTCGTAACAACTCATACAGTGGGTATGCTTCCCCAACACGTACCTCCCGGTGTTACCATTGGCAAACGTATGAGCGATGAAGAAGCTCGATCAGCTTTTCGTAGCTCCGCTGCCACGCCCGGGGGTTTGAACCCAACTAGCGTTCCTAGTAGAGCGGTCCTATTGACTCCGCCGTATCCTCTGATTGATAGGTATTGGTGCATTGACGAAGACGTCATGTTCGCCGGCTATGCGCGACTGCTTTTCTTCGTACTCGCGGGATGATGTCTTCAAGTCCTCGATTTGCGCCTGCACTGATTAGTTTGGAGATGCTATGGGCTCAACAAGGTACTCACCTTCGTCAACGGTGGTCCGATTGTTGAGATGAGGAAACCGTCACGGCCCTGTCGTTCGTTAATGCCTATCAATGGCCCGTAGAGCTTGTTGTGCAATTCCATACTTGGAAAGTGTACGGTCTAACGATGGCATCAGGACCGCAATGATATCGAATTTCATTCTGAATCACGGCTCGAGAAATGCCATATCCGGGGACAAAGTATGAGTTTGGAATCGTCATTGTGAGATGCTGAGCCAGAGACGATGCTAACAAGATAGGAGGTGATTATCGAGCCAGGTCCACTCTGTGTTGAAACGCCGTTGTAGTGAATATGAGCTCGGGCTTCACACGATTTATACATCCCGGCAGTTATGTCTTCAGGTCACACAGCTATTGCTGAAACAGACAAGCAAACTGGTGCCAAGGGATGCTCCATTATCGTATCTGAAGCCTTACCGAAGATGCCCCCAGTTGGGCTTGTATGCGCTGATGCCGTTCGCCTCATTCTCGCCCTATCGGCCCAACGACGATCATTGGGCGGCATTCGTCTCAGCCAATCCATTACGACGCCCTGTTTGCTGTATTTATCCTAGCAATATCCTAAGCCATGCCCGACCACTGAGATGGCGCCGAGATCCTGAACGCAGTGCTGCACCGCTACCAATCCAGCATTTGGCTGCGTTGTAGTCGTACAGATGCCACGACTGCATTCACGGTGCTAGACGCAACCACCATAAGCGTATAAGTCGATCTCTTCGCCACCAGAGTGTTAGCTGGACTCGAGGAGCTTCTTCCGCATGTGCTCTGTTTTCGTGTATACAAGATTACATTTGCTGCATCTTGGTTACGGTGGGGCCAGCGCCCTTACCGATCATGCGCCCTCAAGCAACCACGAACGCCGATCACAACTAAGACGCCGAATCCGCTTCAACGAATAGGCATTGTACACCTTGAATCGAAACTACAGGTCTTCGGCGTCTCGCATAGGGAATCCTCCGCCTCACCGCTCCCACTAACCGGGTCTATCAGGTTCACCAGGAGTTCGACGATCGCAGGGACAACCCTTCCAGAACGTGTAACGTGCGAATAACTGGGCATCTATGCATGCCCATTGCTACAGTACAACAAAGACAACGCATACTTGCAAGTCATGTGCGTCCTCAGTCTCACAACGCTCAATCTCGTGCAATGTCGGAACTACAAACCGAACAATGGCCTGCAGCAGATTTACACCCTGATACCTGCGCTTTAGGCAATGAGCTTCTGGTACTGAACGTCCTAGTTAGAGTCTAGTAATGGGAAGGCGAGGATGTGGACAGCGCCCTGCGGATTTGGCTGCGCTGGAACATGCGAAACTCCAAGTCGCGTCGTCGAGTTCCACTCCTCTCTCCACCCTAGCCTCTAAGCGCTTTGATGATTCCAAGCTACTCCTTCTGATAAGCATACATGCTCCGCTTTACCCAAAGGCCCAGTCACAGCACGCCAGATCTAAGCACAGAGTCTCACCCGATGACGCAGCTGCCCGAGGCATCACGAACGGCGACTACATGCAGCTACCTGCATCAAGATTGAAGGATGATGTGTCTTACAATCTAGAGATCGTCACTATCAGCCGATATTGTGTAAGCGTTCGCCTGCAGACGAACATATGCCCAATGCCCAAAGGCCGAGCCACTGGAGCCAAACCAGACAGTTTCACACCCCTCTCCATCAATGCTACACTTGGAAAAGAAACATACCCTGTACGATTGAAACATGCACACTCAAGTCTCAGCATCTATGCAGAACGCCAAAGTCATCGCACACTTTTGGTGAGAGAAATACTGTTGCTGCACGGACAGATCCGTCTGATCTGTCAAACGGAACAACCAACTTCATCCTCGGACGCCATCTCCCACCTACACTACTTACTCCAGATACCGTTCTAACATGCTGACTGAACGAGGCACCCAGTAGCTGCAAGCACCATCTGTCAACGGAATGAAGCAGCTCGGTATGTTCAAACCCAAAGCTACACAAGGCAGGCTGACTCGAAAGACTTCCCCACTAGAAGAAATGGAAAGCGTAATACGGCGAAGCCTCACTCATGCCAGTTTCGCTTCTCGTTTAGCAAGTAGACACCCTACCAAACAACAACAATTCCTACCGTTTTCAACATCGTCTGTCCAGCGTCGATACTACGTAACGTGGCCAACAAACAAGCAAGCGCCAGCAGATTGTTGTTGCTCATATTCCAACAACTTGGCTCAAATGCATCTGTACATCTGTGTTTGTACCTGCATCCGAACATCGCCACCTCTGTCATTCAAGTAAGACGTGGCCTAGCTAACAAAGAATGAACACTTTCCATAGTTATGAAGCAAACGAGCATCTTCCATGCCGATTTAGGGAGCCTCATAACCGGAAGACATACCCCTCCCTCTCTCGGCTCTTCAGATGCATGCGCCTTCTCTGAGATGGGGCAATACGTATGTACGCACGATGTGATCGACATACCGAAGAAGAAAACTTGTGAGGCGACCAGTACTGGTAACATCATCACATCCGAATTCTCCGAGATTGCGCGGCCAATCGGCCCTTCATGATTCTTTAATCACCTGTTCGAGCGAGAACGCCGTACATTTCCAGATCAAGTCCAGTTGACTCAAGTATTCGGCACTCATATTATCCGGTTACAAAGCACGCTCCTATGAGCACGGTCTGACAGAGCCCCCTCACTCAGGCACGAGCGTTTTGTGGAATGAGGCGAGTGCTCAAATGCATCATGAGGAAGCTTACTGCACAGCGAACGAACTTCTGCTCCGGGATGATAGCGCGTACGAGGACATACGACAGGCTCTGTACGTTTGCATCCCTCCCTCCAAACCTCCGACACAATCAACACAGCATCTCGACAGCCTCTGTGTTGCGTGTTCCTCATTCAAAGGATTGCCTTATCCCAGTGTCATAGCCCCTCAACATGGACCTGACTCTACGACACTCCTCCTGACCGTACGTCTCTCGTCTTTTGAAGTAGCCAGATGTCAGGCCACCACTCTTCTCAATGTGCCAAAGGTATCTGAATCAGTCAGTAAAGCACCCAAATTCTCACGAAGCATATCTCATTACCATGTCCAAAGCAAACAGCTGCACGTTGGTCCACTATCCCCTTCGCATCTCAAATCCGCATGCTCCAACGCCGCCTCACCCAAGCGCATTCACCACCCCCGATCGCTCAAACAAATCGCCAGGTACGCCGTGGCATAAGCAATAAGCAGAGTAGCCGTCGGGGTAGCAAGAAGGAAAGCGAGAAAAGACAACATGCTGCTGGACCTCACAAGTCCCTAACAAAAAGTTGAACGGTCCCCAGGAACTTCAAAGTTCGATCAAGCTTTATGTCAGTGTGGTGAGCTTATGCTGGCCGCATGGGGAAGCATGTCACACGACCATTTCGCGTGCGCAACAGTACGTAAGCGAGCCACATGTTTAACGCAGGGTGATCTGTTTGCGGATCATTAGACGCGGGAGCCTCTGGCTTTGGGAGGGAGATGGTGTCGTGTGCTCGATTACTGCGTTGGGCTGGGTCTGCTTGGTGGTGCTGTGGTGATGCGTGCTGGAATGTCGTACAAACGTTGCGCTGCTGATAATGGACATGAGACGTCTGCTCGCATTGTGAAGATTAGTGTGGTCTTAGTTGAGGTCATTCACTGTGGGGAACAGCGTGTCGTGTGCGACACCGCCATGCGGAGCCTTGGTGTTGTTGTACACGAACATGGTCACGTGCACTGAAGACAGATGTAAGGGACATACTTATCCCGCAGGTTTCAGTGAACGCCAAACGTAAGCGGTTCGTCTACGATATGATTCATGATCGGTAGGCACAATGAAAAGTGTGGTGTGATGTAGTGAATTGAGGAAGGTGATACTCTAATAGATCTACCTCAAACCATACCCATATGATCTCCTTCTGCCATCAGACTCCAAAATCGACGTGGACGTGCCGTACATGCGCAACTAGATCGAAAGTGCCCAGCGCAGCTCATACGTCAACGAATTTTCAACTAAAATGATTGGTCGCAATGTGATAGTCGAATCCAAATGTCATAACCAGCTACTGCACATCGCTGTACATTCTCCTCATCGGAGGCGGCAATGCGCCGTTCTGTGGCGGCCCTCTCGATTGCGGTCTTGAATTTGATCCATTCGACGCTGGTGGTGCAGGGCGCATGGGAAGTGACATTTGACCAGCCTGACTTGATTGGCTGTTCGATTGACTGTGGTGACTGATGCTACTGGATGTTCGTTGTGGGTATGCTGGACGTGGAGGCGCGGGCGCGTGGTCTGGTTGCCTGACATCAGCAGAGCCTCTCCTCGACGAAGCCTCCTGCTGTCTGATATCAGCAGATCCCCTCCTTGGAACAGGCTCCTGGTTCTGCAGCTTCTCGCGAATATTGCTCGAGGGTACGGAGGGAGCGAGATGTGATTTGCGCTTGTTGTGCTCGAGCATGCTGGTCGCCCATGCCTCAAGGTCTACTGGTGTACGTTTTGCGGCCTGAAGGAAGGCATCGTGGTCCTGGAACGGGTCAGTATAACAGCAATAAAGAGTGAATGAATTACGCACATAAAGTTCCTTGGGCGTTGGCCGTTCCTTGGGATCCTTCAACAAGCACTTGGCGACCATGTCTTCGAGAATGGAGGGGAAAGCGTCGCTCTTGGGTAGCTTTGGTGCCGGCTCCAGTACGATTTGCTGTAGGAGATCGAGGATACCCTGTGGACCACCGGCCTCATCATCATCTGCACTTCCGGAGAAGGGGAATTTGCCAATGGCAAGCTCCATGATTGAGAGGCCAACACTCCATACGTCCGACTTTACGGTGTAGGGTGAACCCTGAATTCGCTCAGGTGCCATGTATGTGCCTGTTCCTACAAAAGTTTCGGCGATAGATCCGTCAAGCTCGCTCGAGACACCGAAATCGCAGAGCTTGATCTGTCCCTTCGAATTTACTAGAATGTTCGATGGCTTCAAGTCGCGATGCATGATGCGGTGAGCGCTGTAGAGGTAGCTGAGTCCACCTAGTACGGCTTCTGCGATCTTTCCAAGGACATCGACACGGACGGGGCCGAACTGGCGTGATACCCAGTCCAAAGCTCTGTCACAGAGTGTCAGCTCCTATCCATCCGGAGGCTGCGTGGCAGCTGTTGCTTACCCCACATCCATGTACTCCATGCACATGATGACGTCCCCAGAGTCGTTCTGGAAGGCGCCGTAAAAATCGACAATGTAGTCCGAGTTGCAGTCGTGCATGATGCGCAACTCCCGCACGATGCGTTTCCGGACTTCATTCTTTGCTTCGACGTGTATGACCTGCGGCTGTCAGCGCCTCTCCTTGTTGATTGTTTGCCACACTCGACCAGCCCAACGCACCTTCCTCGCCATGATGACCTTGGTAGCTGCGTGCTGAACCTTGCTGACTGTGCCTCCGTTTCCTGAACCTAGTTCTCGCAGAACAATCAAGTCCTCCGCTTTCAGGTCCAATTGGAACTCAACGCCGATCTCGAGTGTCTCTTCTTTGGCGTTGCCAAGGCCGCCTGGAGCCTGTGCGTCGCTCTCTGAAGGTGTTGGCTTTGGTGGGGGAGCGCTCAGTGCGAGTCCCTTCTTGTTCTTCCTCTTCATCGTCTTGGGAGCGAAGGGGTCGGCCATGGCGGGCTATGTGCAGCGTCGTCTACGCTGCGAAGAAGAGGATAGGGAGGTCGAGTGTCGGCGGTAGTGTGCGGTTTCAGGCACGAGTGAGCGTGGCAGGAGGTTTCGAGTTGCCGCCCAAGGATGGGTCAACTGATGGGTCGCCAATCACGGCAGTGTCCTAATGGAGGACAGCGTCTATTGGTTTACCGGCTGGGGCGTGCTGGGGCGAGGGCGCAGAGCCTGATTGGGGAGCGACTGAAGTGTGATATAGGGAGCGTGTGTCTGGTCGAGGGCTGTGTGGAGGGCTCAGGAGAATGTGAGGTCGTGTTAGTTATCGAATAGCGGGGCCGAGTGTTTGCATGCGGCGCCGAAAACGACCCTGCAAGGTTGCGGGTAGGCGGCGCGACACGACAACGATTAGCTTGCTGCCGGACTCGAAGCAACCTAAAGCGAACGCCAATGCAAGAAGGGCGTCGAGCAACAGAGGTGTCGCTGACATATAGGCACGCTCGACTGCGTGTTTCAGTTCAGGCCCCATGCTTCACCTCTTTTTCTAGCGCTCCATGCAGGCCTCAAGTACTCAAAGCCAGTAGATGCAGACATGCGGAGCTGTGGCTGTTGCAGATGGCGCGAAATGCAAACGAGAACGAGCGCAACATGTATAGACCACGTATCGCGTACATGACGCGTATCTATCGTATACCTACAATGTCGCTGCTAGAAAGCCCTGGAGGTTCCGCGGAGCCCTAGTCCACAAACGCATCACGTGACACGGGGATACGTAGTTGCGGTTGCCGGGCAGCTTTGAAGACGCGCTGGACACCCTTTCTGCCTTGTCCACGCCCTTTACCTCGACCCTCTTTGTTGCCTCGCTCGCCGAATCGCCGCGTCTCGTTGCTCGCGCCGGCTTCTCCGACCCACCAAACCTGCCTTTTCGACGTCCATAGACGCTTACGCGCATCTCCTTTACATCACCGTACATAATGTCTACAAGGGATCTTTTCGACAACATCGCCGATGTGGGCGGCAGCGACGAAGAGGAAGATGAGGACTTCGATGAAGAATCTGGCGCGCCACAGCCCAAGAAGTCAAACGGTGCCAATGGCTTGGACGATTCCAGCGAGGAGGAGGACGAAGACGACGACGAACTACTGGCACAGGCAAGCTTTGGCGCACACCAAACTCTAGAGATGGCTGCTGACTGATACATAGGAAGGTGCTGGCTTCATCGCTGACGAAGAGGAAGAGGACGAAGTAGACGCGCGGAAAGAACGACGGCGCAGGAAGAAGCGCAAGAACCGTGAGGCCGAAGAAGATCTTGACGAAGACGATCTCGACCTGATCGGTATCGAGCGGCCCGAGCGGGAAGACGAATCACAGGTACGGACGAACGTATAATCTGCTGCGAGGACCCAGCAACTCTCGTTGCCTACTGACAATACGAAGCCCAAGTACAAACGCCTCAAGCGCGGTCATAAGGAGAAGCGCAAGTCGCGCGGCATCGACGACATCTTCTCTGACGAAGAAGCGGCTGACGAGAACGACGAGCCCCGAAGACTTGGTGGAGAGTTCGACGACTTCATCGAGGAGGACCAGTTCGAGGATGAGATTGAAGACGACCGCGATGTCACACAACCAGGAATCAACCTCATCACACAAGGGCTTCAAGCTGCTGGTCTCGACGAGGGCGCCGAAGAAGACTACAGGGCGGCGTTTGGCGATGGCACCGATTACGATTGGGCTCTTGAGATGCAAGAGGCCGAAGAGGAAGAGCAAGCAGGCGAAGGTCGTGAGCTGCAGCTCAAGGACGTTTTCGAGCCATCGCAATTACAAGAGCGCATGTTGACAGACGAGGACAACACCATACGCGAAACAGACGTTCCCGAGCGTCTACAGCTAGCCCGTAAGCCGTTTAAAGAGCTCGAACTGACCCCTGAGGATATGCAGATACGGCTGGAGGAGGAAGCATTGTGGATTTCCAAACTGCTCTGGCCAAAGAAGGGTCTCCCGAATTATTTCCAGCAACCTTTCCAGAGCGCCGTGCGCAAGGTACTCGAGTTCATCAACATCGAAGACTATGAGGTGCCCTTCATCTTCAACCACCGAAAAGATTATCTCATTCATGCACCCGGCGATAACGATGACCAAGACGACTTCGGCGCCCCACCCCCAGATGCTCGACCAGAACGCCTTCTCAATCAGAGCGATTTATGGGAGGTGTTCGATCTCGATCTGAAGTTTAGAGCCTTTGCCGAGAAGCGAGACTCGCTGCGTCAGAATTACGAAAACGTCAAGGCTGTTCAGCCAGAAATTATCGATAGCGAAATCGAAGATCTGATGGACAAGGCTGTCACTATCGAGGAAATCCAGGAGCTGCAAGATTACCTGCATTACCAGTACTCGCAAGAGATCAATGAAGTACGACAAGAGACCAACGGCACACAAAAGCGCGCTAACAACGCCCGCAACTTCTTCGACAAGCTTCGAGGAGGCAAAGCGCAGTTGCTCGTTAAAGCCATTGGTATCACTGCAGAGGATTTCGCCAAGAAGGCCGAAGGATCAAGCAGAGGCCCTCAGGTTATTGAAGATCCGCCGTTAAAGGTTGAAGAGCTTGCTGACCAGATGGCCGACGCCCCTGAAACTGGTATTTCGCTACTCAGATCAGCTAAGCTGTTGTTTATTCAGGATCTGCAACAAAGTTCACGTCTCCGCAGGTTCCTGCGGGGCAGCTTCTATCAAAATGCTCTCATCGACTGCATCCGAACGGACAAGGGCATGCGAAAGATCACAGAAGACCATCCCTATTACGAGTTCAAGTATCTGCGCGGACAGACGTTCCTCGACCTCAACGGCAGACCCGACTTGTTTCTTAAGATGCTGAAAGCTGAGCAAGAAGGCCTTGTTCACGTCAGAATCTCCATGGGCAACTACGAGAGCTTCAAATTCAGACTTCACGACAAGATCGTCTCGGACAATGTTAGCGAAGTTTCTGAAACTTGGAACAACCTTCGAAAGGATTTACTCGACATTGCTTTGGAGAAGCTGCAGGGCATCATCTCCAATGGTGTCAAGGAGACGTTGCGAGCCCGTTGTGAGGATGAGCTTGCTAGCCGAGCCAGGGAGAACTACTACAACAAGCTTGATCAAGCCCCGTTCAAGCTCAAGAACGCTGTTCTTGGATCAATCCCCAACGTGTTGTGTCTTTCGAACGGCAAAGGTCAACGCGGCGATGCTATTCTTTGGGCATACATTGAGAACGACGGTCGAGTCATGGAGCATGGCAAGCTTGTCGACATGAAGCTTGGTAACCAAGAACGCGGTATTCCTGACGGTCAAGATATCGTCAAACTTGTCGATGCTATCCAGCGTCGCCGCCCAGACGTAGTCGGTATCAGCGGTTGGTCTGTCGAGACTCGGAGACTGTACAAAGACGTCCAGGATATTGTCGCACAACACAACTTGACTGGGCCAAGCTATGAAGATGAAAGCACGGGTCATGACAGGAACGATCCTCTCGAAGTGGTCCTGGTCAACGACGAAGTTGCCCGACTCTATTACAACAGCGGCCGCGCCGCCGCCGAGTTCCCCAAATTCCCTCCTCTCACCAGGTACTGCGTTGCCCTCGGAAGATATCTACAGAACCCGCTCGCCGAGTACGCGTCGCTTGGCAAGGATATCGTGTCACTACCATTCGTCAAGGACCAAACACTCATACCTCAAGACAAGCTTATGGACCGTCTCGAAACTGCTATGGTAGACATGGTGAACCTCGTTGGCATTGACCTTCCAGAAACTTACGACGACAAGTACATGTCGAAGCTGCTACCGTACGTCTGCGGTCTGGGCCCTCGCAAGGCAGACAGAATGGTCAAGGCAATTCAAGCGAATGGCGACGAGGTTCTCTCGCGTTTCGATTTGCTCGGCATATCAGAGGACAACTCTCGCGATCTTAAGGCGGCCATGGGTCCCAAGGTCTTCCAGAACTGTGCTAGTTTCTTATACATTCCATACGATCCCACAGAGGAAGCGTCCGACTACCTGGACTACACCCGTGTTCATCCCGAGGACTACGATCTCGCGCGCAAGATGGTCGCCGACGCTCTTAACATGGACGAAGAAGACGTCAAGGCCGAGGTTGATGATGGTGGTGCCAGTGCCGTGATCAGGAAGATGGTGAGGGATGATACCACAGATCTGGTCAATGATTTGGCGCTTGAGGACTACGCTGCCGAGATCGAGAAGAACTTCGGTCAACGGAAGCGCGCTACTCTCGAAACCATTCGCGCCGAATTGGAGAACCCTTACGAGGAGATCAGGCAAATCTTTGCTTTGATGACTGGTGAGGAAATCTTCACTATGCTCACGGGTGAGACCAAGGAGACTTTGTACGAAGGCATGGTCGTTCCTGTTCAGATCAAGCGTACCTTCCCAGATCACATCGAGGTCAGGCTCGAGAATGGCATCGAAGGCGGTGTTTCCGAATCCGAGTTCCCGGAGGGTGTTGGGAGTGGTGGCCAGGAGCCTCGACACGTCTACCAAACACACCAAACAGTCCGGGCTCGCATCGTATACTTGAACCGAAAGGCGCTGACCGCACAGCTTTCTCTGCGAGATGATCTCATTCGACAACCGGTACCGCGCAACATCGAGCGTATACCTGGCGAATGGGACGATGCACAAGAGCGTGCAGACAAGAAAGCCGCCGAGAAAGAGAAAGAAGTCGCGTCCGGTCGACCGAACCGTGTGATTAACCACCCTCTGTTCTTTGGCATGAACGCAGCATCAGCAGAGGAGTACCTCGGTAGCAAGGAGCCCGGCGAGCTGGTTATCCGTCCATCATCCAAGGGTTTCGATCACCTTGTCGTCACATGGAAGGTCTCCAATAGCGCCTACCAGCACCTTGACGTACTCGAGTTGGGCAAGGAGAACGAGTACTCGATCGGCAAGCAGCTAAGGGTTGGCAAAGCAACATACACCGATCTCGACGAGCTGATTGTCAACCACGTCGAGGCGATGGCGCGTAAGGTCGCCGAGCTTACACGAGATGAGCGTTTCCAGCAAGGCACAAGGGAAGACACTGGTATGCCACCCCAAGCCCAAGCATCACCCTATCATGATGTACACATCATGCTGACACAACCTAGAACTCTGGCTTGAAAACTACTGCAAAGCCAACCCCAATCGCTCCATGTACGCCTTCTGTAGCATGCCCAAACACCCCGGCTATTTCTGGATCTGCTTCCAAATGGGCTACAACAAACCGAAGGGCGCCTGGGGTATCAAAGTCGTGCCCAATGCGTTTGAGTTGCACAAGAACGCTTACCCGGATATGGTTGCCCTTAAGAACGGGTTCAAGCTGCTGATACAGAGTGGTGCAGCAGCGAGGCCGCAGGGCGGTGCTGTGCCTCGACGATGAGGTATGCGCGAAAGCTAAGCGTTGAGATGGAAGTGCATTTGTAATCATATATCCACTATAGTTTGTTCTTGCACCATGGGTGGATTGTTCAGCGTGCCACTCGACGAGAGAGCAGTCTAGAAAGATACTCATTGATGATCATTGGGATCCGGCGTACTTGAGTTGGTTTGCTCAATAGTCTTGAGCTGAAAAGTCGGCATAGTATAGCCTGGAGATAGTCAACACCGGAACTTTATACGCATCGCTTGTAACTGCTGCTGACTACGGTGCTTCCAAATGCATTGGTGCGAGTCGTCACGTCCCCTACAATTCTGCCTGGACGGGTACGTTGTGGGAGTTTGAGTTTGCATACAAAGCACGGGCACTTGCACCTACCCTTGACCTCCACACTCAATGCTCTGCCTCAACGCCTTGCCTCTGATACCTTCGCAAGATATTCATTACCATCGATCCTTTCATCAACGGCCCCTTGCCTCCAAGTCAGTGCCAGAAAATCCCTAGGCATATGTCCATGTTGCGACTAAACCACTGAGAAATCGCTTGATATTCCTCTGGAAGCATTTGGATACCTCCAGACATTCCAGCGAAGATGCACAGGCCCAAGTAACGCAAGAAATGGAAGAGAAAGGAAAAATTGTCTGTGCTTATTGGTGTCACCCCTAGAGTAGTTAGCATGTACGTAGAACGACTGCGTCAAAGCACTGACATTGAAGTTTACATATTAACAGCTTAGCGCTTCACGAACTGTACCATACCAAGAGCAATAACTTCAATTCAACAGCGTTCGCGAACATTGAGGCCAATGCAATTACTCAGACCATTAGTCATATATTGAGCTGTTCGAGTCCCTGGATCGTACCAGCACTGATATTAGAAAAGCTATACTAGTAGACCTTAGCACCTCGTACAGCCAAAATATGTCTCCAACAAAGAGATGGGGTCGTGGATACATGTAGAGGATAAACGCTTGTCCGTTTTGGATAGTACAGAGAGCGGCGCGTCACCCCAAGTTGCCGAGAGACCGGCTCAGAAGACCAATACCCCGCCCGCTCTTACAGATCCTCATTCCTTGGACCCGTTCTGTGGGGTTGAAATCGGATCTTGACCGATCAGGGTGTTCAGTGTTTGGTAGTTTACACAAACCCACTTTGCCAGAATGGCCTCAAACAAGGGTAACGAGGAGAGTCGAAATCTAATGATGGATGGATGACAGGCTTATATCGCACCATCTCCCTTCCCGGTGGTCGATGCGTAAGTTCTTGCACCTTGCACAGCCAGTACTTCTCCTTCAACACAGCATACAGAGATCAACGCCACTTTTGATACAACTCTCTATATCGACTGTTCAATCTTTATGTTGTGAAGTTGATTTTCCTTAGCCTTTCGTACACTGGAACGCAAAGCCTCTATTGAATGGAGTCATATAACATTACCTGACTTAGATGTGCTGACGTCTCAATATCTAAGCGGTCAAGATTGCATGCCATGTATTTCTTGGCTTACCTAGCATTACATGATGTTTAACGTAACTAGCACATAGAATGAAGCTGTACAACGGACACATGGTATTCGAACACAGAAGTAACGCAGAAGCGAAAATATTTATACAGGCCCTCTTCTTCATAATAATAATCATCCTAATTGAACAACACTATTACAGTACTTCAACTTGCCAAATCTCTCACTATGCACAGTTCCTTCATCCTCGCTTCTCTAATGCCTGTGGCTATCCTCGCAGCCCCGAGCCCTCGCGACGCCATCAATGCAATGGTAGAGCATGAACCATGCTACAAGGGTGAGTGTCGATCGACGACCACAGTCTAAGCGATACTTTTGTGTTTCACGGTTTCTATTTACACCATCTGACGTTCAACGTGATAGATTCCAGCGCCGATGGTGCCGTCCAAGCCAGTGGCTCCTATGTTGCAAGCCCTATCCACGTCAAAAGAGATGACGCCGTTGTTTCTACATGGACCTCTAATCTGAATTCTATGAGTTGTAATGTGTGGAGCTGTGGAGCAACCATGGTTCCGAAAGCGATTTGCACAAGTCAGGCAATTTCGCGAGGTGGTAGCTGGACCGAAGTGTGGACTCGCATTCAGAATTGTGGTGTTACCGCTGAGATTGTATGACTACTATGTCAATTGATCCCTACAGCCAGATATACTAACATGACACACAGGCATGCAAATGCTATGGTTGTATTCCAGGGCTTGGCAGTGTGCTGGAGGCGGTAAAAGTCTGCTAAATGCATTAGGTAGATGCAAGACGTCTTGGATTTTCGGGGTCAGAGCGTTAGATAACACTGCGGACGATCATCCTACTCGATTTGTGTACTCGGGAGATGTTAACTTCCTATCTCACACGTCCTGAATATCTAGTTGGCGTAATGATATGTGGTGGGCTGAAAATCCTGTCTCGTTTGCACAGTAGATTCTCTCCTCAGCGATCATACGCCCGTTCTGAACAATATTCTAAATCTTACACAATACCCTCCAATTCGAAACCGCTCCAATTGTATGCAATCTTTCTCGAGAAATCATGGTCTCTGAGCAACTGGTTACGAGTGTCGCAGTCATCTCTGAGTGTACATTCAGACTGTTTAGTCGCAGCAAGACTCCAACTAGCGGGAGATGTAATTCCGTCGTCAAACTGACATGGTTTAAATGCTAAGATTTAGCGTCTGTATAGGCCTAATGAATGGCTTAGGCAGATCAGCAACTGCTAACGTGTTTCACCAGTAAGCGGCCAACACCAGTATCCGGCCAACCCCACCAAAACGCGTCAAACTTCTTTCATCCCAACTGTAATGGCTCAACCACAACGTACTTAAGCCTCCCTTACAGAGGGTAGATGCCTTCTTGCTACCTCTGCTGTTAAATTAGGACGCGTTTAGTTAAAAAATAGGGCTGCTTTGCTCTACCAGGTGCCTTGTACAACGCTCTGCTGCCGCCTCTAGGGCATTAAGTCAAAAGACGCGACAACGTCTGTCAACCTTAAGCTTAGCCCTGTTAAAGAGCAGTCCCTTATTTAGTAGATCTTAGACCTTAATTGTTGTGGATTTCCACCCCAGATTATTGATGTGCGACGAATAGCAGACACTCTCCTCACTGCCCGCAGCTAAAATCCTTCTCCTCCTTTGCTAGGCAAGAACTGGGTAGCACGCTTTATTAAGCGCCAGCCAGAACTCTAGACAAAGTAGAATAGGAAATTCTATTTACAAAGGGCACGCTGTAAAGATCCTGTCAGGATTAGCGCGTGGTTCAGGCTGGTAGAGGAGACACGCCTCACATATAGGATACCTAATAAGGACATCTACAACTTTAATAAAACTGGGTTTATAATAGGTGTTGCCTTAACGTCTAAGGTTGTTACTAGCTCTGACATAGTTAGACGCGCTACTGTTGTTTAGCCAGGCAATTGCAAGTAGGTAACAATAATTAAGTGTGTTAACGCGTCAGGTTAGTCTATCCCACCCTTCCTTATACTAGCAGGGAAGCTCTACCAGGCTAGCTGGTATTAAGACCTCCTACCTGACTGGACTGTTGCTGTTAGTGACAACGGCTGGACAACAGATAAGCTAGGCCTTGACTGGGTGAAGCACTTTAACAGGCACACACAGACTCGCTTATTAGGTGCTTGTTAGCTACTTATCCTTAACAGTTACAGCAGCTACGCTACACCTAAGTTTGATTAGTACTGTAAGGACAATATAATTATTACCCTCTGTATGCCTCCTTACACCTTACACCTTCTCTAGCCACTAGACGTTAGCTGCTACTCTCCTCTTAAGGTGGTGTATGGACATAAGGTGTCTAAGCTTGCCTGCTAAAGCATCTTCTATGTTAACAAGCTTGACTTCCTATAGATGTACCTGAGGATTAGACCAACTACTCTATTAGAGAGCAATATTAAGGCTGGATTTTAAGCAACAGGGCTTATTCTATTTAATCTAAAGCGTGTCCTGTTATGCCTCACTGTTATTAGAACACTATTACCACCAGGGACAGTAGTAGGACCAGCAGGGCTATAGACAGCAGAGACACCACGTATAGTTGACCAGCTTTAGCAGCAAGCTTGCCTTATATAAGATCTCCTTAAGCGTTAGTTATAGAGTCTAACTAGTTAAGCTATATTCTAGCTTGTTAAGGGTTGTTAGCTTGCAATGCAGTCAGTAACAATCTTAACTTAGGAGAACGCTAAGCTACGTGCTTTAAATTAACGCTAGTAATATAAGTGTTAAAAGTATAGACAGTATATAGCACGTAGGGGAGCTCTATAGGTTAAGGAAGCTTAATTACTAGTCTTATAGGCTAATAATGTGGTTAAGGAGGAGGCCTAGGTTGACGCTGCCCTACGGCGTCAGCAAGCACTACTAACGTGTAGCAAATGCCACGTGCAAGGCCACAACAGGACTTAATGTAGAGCTATCTAATCTATCATGCTTTAAAACCTTACTTAATTCGACTGCGTGGTTGTGGAGTAATTGCACGCCAAGTTAGGCTGGTTTTGGTGGGGTTGGCCGGATACTGGTGTTGGCCGCTTACTGGTGAAACACGTTAGCTTGTGATGAGGCCGCATTCTTTCTTCTTCCTCCGCGGCATGACGAGCTTCTTCAAGACCTATGATCAGGCCTGATTGCATCTTCCTCTGTCATGTCGGTCAATCAGACGTGGGTCATGCAGCCGGCTTGCCTGACTTCGTGGGGTCCAACTTATAGTGGGCCCTTGGCTGCTGCGACTTCCCTGTCACTGATGCGCTGCGAGGATGAGGTGTCAGGTAACCCGGTACATGCAGAGCTAAATCAGGTTCATTGCAACACAGGGTCCGGCGCTACGGCGACATCTTCAACATCGTTCCCTTCTTCTCCCATTGCAACCCGCTTGGAATTGCATCGCGATGCTTATCGACCCGCGACTCGAGCGTCTGTGGGGCGCCCCCTTTAGCCAAGATCACAGACCTTCCGTGTTCCGGGACGTGCTCAGGCTTGGGACGGCGCTGTCGCGAGTTTTCTAGCGTCCCAGAGGTCAACGCCCAGCGCTCGCAGCCGACAGAAGAATTGCGTGCCGTCCTCCTTTCACGACGGCTGATGTTTCACTACATGCGGGGTTCGAGTGTGTAAGGCGTCTAGAATGCGCAGTCTTGATCTGACCCACAGCCTCCACAATGTTATTGATTCGGGATCTGCTGCAGGGCTGACTGCGTTGCATGTGGATGGTGTCTCTCAGCCCTAAGGCTAGACGCTTAGTCTTATAGACTGCGGCGCATCCTTCGTGTTTGTAAGTTTCACGTTCACTCCTTTACGTCGCTGCCGCAATGGCGACGGTCTCTGTTGTAACCATCGCCGGCGATGCGCTTCAGCGAAACGACAGCGTTGCCGACATCACCAAGGACAAGCAAGTCCAGATCTCGATTACCCCTATCGAGGATGAAGAGATCAGCGCCGCGGGTAAACACAGTGTCGATAGCTTGAATTCTGAGCGATCGCGACAGAGCATTGAAGGACAAGTTACTCGACTACGAGAAGAAATCACCGTCGCAAACAATGTCCTCGAGCTCTGCATCCGTGAAGCTGTCACGGCCGGCAGCACGGTCGAAAAGAAGAAGCTGCAGGAAAGGACCAATGCTGCATACACGGCTTGGGCAGCGAAAGAGTTGATTTTGAGCGACCTATTGGTATGTACCCATACCACTTTCAATTTCTCATTCATTGAAAGCTAACATTCCGTAGAACTCAATGCAGGACTCAGATGACAGCTCATCGTACAGCTCATCCACAACGAATACTAGGAAGCTGAGCATACAGCCTTACCCAACAAGTACCATGCGCAGAAGCTCAACCATCTCGATGGACAACTCGGCCTCGGCGACAGCCTTTATGCAAAAAATTGGCTGGGTAAGCCCCGCATCACTCATCCAGTATCTGAATAGCGGCATTGAGGTGAATGGCATGGGATCGTTTCCTGGCTACCCACAGCACCCAATCACTCCACTAATGGCCATCATCCGCTCTCCGTTCGTCTCGGAATCGACCGAGATCATTGAGCTCCTTCTTGATCAAGAGGCAGACCCAAGCGTTCGCGACAGCCAGGGCCTTTCAGCATACGCGCACGCCATCTATGCACGACGCAAGGACGCTGTCAAACTATTCGTTCAAACTCTAATCAATTACGAACGCGCCGGCATTGCCACAGGCAATGCATCAATGAATCTGGACACTACCTGGACCGGCGCCAAGCACCTTCGCTGGGAAGCAGCACAAGCCGTTATCGACAACGATATGCCAACCCTCGCGTCCCTTCTTTCAGACAAGTCAGCAAGCCACACTGTCATTCACACCGCCTGTCTCCCTCTCGCTATTCTTTTTGAAAACATGCCTGCCGTGGAAGCGCTCCTGGCCTATGGCATCAACTCTTTCGAGCTCTTCCGCCGCTCGCCCGCACACAGCAGCCGGCCATTCACAAGTCCCATGTCCATGGCGATTTACTTGCAGAACCTCACCATCGTGCGCACCTTACTGTTCCACGACCTCGAAACCTCAGCGCGGCGCGGGAGGATCTGGTACGCGCAGTTCTTCACCTCAATGCCGCCATCGTACCCCAATTCCGAGATGATCGAATTCATCCTCGACAATGTCCCCTTGGTCGAAGCATTCGACCGAGCCATCAGATGCGAGGACCAGAATTGGATCCACCGCATCATCCTGCGCACTGTCAGCCTCCTCCTGCAGCCGAGCGACGACAGCACCGGCAGCCGCAACACGGCCGCGGCGGCCTTTTCCAATCTGTTCGACCGAGCGTGGAACCTGAAGCTGTGCGCCAAGAAAGAGCTGGCCGTGGAAATTGTCGCGATGGTTGAGCGCGAAACCGAGCGCGACTTCACTTTCGTTGCGTGTGGAGGGACGCTCGGCATTTCGCCGAAGATGGTCGATAAGCTCACCATTGCTGCAAGTGGACGGTGATAGTAATTCTAAGAGGAGGGCGAGGCGAGGCGTACATGGAGTTGGTAAAGCTCTAAGCTTTGAAGCAAGGGCCTGGCGTTTTCGGGAAAATAAGCAATGCTGTGAAGGTTTCTAGTGTGTAATGTAATGGCAAGATAGAGTGTTGAATCTATGTCATTCCTCATAGCTGTCTCGGGATGATCGTGATGCGTCATTTATATCTGAGGCGTCAAGAACGGTTACGCGCAGGCATGGAATCTACCCGCCAAGTATAAAAAGCCACGGCCGCTGTTCTTCTTCTTCTTCTTCTTCTTCTTCTTCTTCTTCTTCTTCTTCTTCTTCTTCTTCTTCTTCTTGGATACCGAACATCATGACGCACCGCGCCTAGATCAAGCGCTGTACGCACCAACCCAAATTCTCAATCAGGAACTCCACCACACAGCAGAACACGCAACACGACCAAAACATGAGGTAAACAAGCCAGCCAGCATCCCAGGACCTGAAAACGGAGAACAGGATCGGGACACGGCAACAGCGAGGACAACGGCCGTTGTTCGGACGCTGCATTACTCAACAAGGCATCGTCGTACCGCGGTAGAAGATCGGGGTAAGAAGGTAGGCGGTGACTTTGGTTGCCGGGTATGTTGATGTTGATGTCAACATCAACATCACCACCAACACCAACTAGCAGTTCAGCACCATCACCATCACCATCACCATCACCATCACCTTCCCATACCCTACCATACCCAAGCAAGCTAGTATTAAATACATCTTGTATCTCCCGTGCAGTGCAGTGCAGTGCAGTGCAGTCGTGCGATGTCCGAACCCAGCCACCACATCCCCTCCGGCCACGATAGCAGGCAGCCACGCTACGCTCCGCAACCGCAACAACACCAGCCAGGAATCCGCAGCGACCGCGCGGCAGCCAGCAGCGGTCGACTAGCGGCGAGCGAGCGTGGCAACGGCGGAAGATATGCGCGGGAAGAGCGCTGTTTCGGTTGAGCTACTGGCACAGGTCGAGGATGATGTGTGTGGGGATGAGGATCGTAGGATGTGTTGTATTGTAATGCAATGCTATGTGATGCAATGCTATACAGTAATATCAAATACAGCGCAGTGTAATGCCACGCAATATAACGAAATGCCACATAAGACAAAACAATATAAAACAATATTAAAAAAAATAAAAAAAATAAGCTAGAGTCTCTATAACCCTATAGTTTCTACAAAGAAGGGAAAACGCTATAGAACTACTACACCACTAGTAGACCTTCTACACTAGCTCTATAGCTAAGTATTTAATTAGTAAAAAGAAAGAAGATTTAGGTTAGGTACTAGGAGACTATAAAGTATAAATAAAGTGTAATATAATATAATATTAATACTATATAACATAATATAACACAATATAAAACACTATTAAAAAAAATAAATAAAAAATAAGCTAGAGTCTCTATACACCCTATAGTTTCTATAAAGAAGAGAAAACGCTATAGAACTACTGCACTACTAGCAGACCTTCTACACCAGCTCTATAGCTAAGGATCTAATTAGTAAGAAGAAAGAAGATATAGGTTAGGTGTAAAGAGTGTACAAAGTAATTACAAGGGAGGATAGAGTTAAAGAGGATAGCAGGTGTATTAAGGTACGTAGTGTGTAGTAACAAGACTAATTACTAGAGTATTAGTAATAACCTCTAACACCTTTATATAGTCTGGGCTAGCTAGCCCTGTAGTAGCTCGCTAAGACTAGCAGAGGTACCTCTAGGCCTAGCGCCTAATAATACCTCCCTTCTCTAGATTGTTTAGCTTAAATAATAGTATAATTAGCAATACTGTATTATTTTAGCCTAGCTTTAGATGTGTTTACTCTATCTGTCCTGTTATAGCTAATTCTAACTAGGTTTAGGCGTTTTAGACGCCTTATAAGGCTAGATAGGGCTTAATACTAATTCTGCCTTTACCTAGTAAAAGTTAAACAGAAATCCTCTCTTACCTCTTACTTTACCTCTAGGGTCTAGGCAGCTGCCTGCGCAGGCTAAAGCTCTAACTAGGTAGCTAGCAGTATATAAGCTATCTATACCCCTAGTTTTATTAGTTACTACTATATCCTACTTTATTTTAGTAAGTACTAACCTATTCTGTCTAGCACTTTTGTAAGGATAGCTAAGGGATTTTCTAGGTCTTTCTGGTACGTTCTGTTACGATCCTGTGCAGAGGGAGCGGCACAACAATAAGTATCGTCCAACCAAACCCCTGACTCCTCCCTGAAGGAACGACAAGTAGAGAAAGACAGAACACCTAGGGTTGTTACGTGACTGCTCGTTAACAAGCATGACACACGTGACTGCTTGTTAACAAACATGGTACAATATGCTCGTCTACAAGCACCCTCATGTATTTTATTAGACTAACTCTAGTTACTTGTTAACAAGCATTATATCTCCTTAGTATATAGATTACAGGAACACAACCCTTATAGTTTGTGTTTAACTTTGTTAATTAACTTTGTTATTAGAATATCTTAACCCTGCTTGCAAAACAGATAGTCTACTCTATACTCTTCCTTGCAACCCTAGTCGCTACAGTCTTTGACTAGACAACTACCCCTTTGAGAACCCCTGCACGTACTTATCCCTAAGACCTAATTAAACAATTACTTACAGACTTTGTCTAAAGTGTAAAACTCAACATTTTAAACACCCCTAAGATAAGTACTTCAGGATCTCGCGCTACCCCTAGCAGCACTTGCTCCAGCAATGCAGACATAGATGTTCCTGTTACAAACAGCACTATAAACGTGGCTAAGCCAGACACCTACAATAGAGAACGCAACAAGCTTAACAACTAGCTTCTCTAGTTTGACTTGTTCTTTAAATTCTAAGGAAGTAAGATTCCTAACAACAAACGCGTTATGCTAGCCGCCAGCTACATACGCAGAAACGCTTTTAAATAGATTAAACCCTTTCTCTAAAAGGCTATGTCAGACAAATGTCCAGAAGACATCTCTAAATAGTTTAACAACTTTAACAACTTTAAACAAATAATTAAGCTGATCTTTAGAGTCTTAAATAAACCAGCTATTGCACGTCGCAATATCCAACGCATTAAGCAGACCTAATCTGCAGCCAATTATACTGCCAAGTTTCAGTAACTTGCCACTAACACAGAGTAGGATAACACTGCGTTAATAACTATGTACAAACAGGGATTAAAGCCTAAAGTTAAAGAGGAACTGATGCGCACCAGCGCTAGTACCAAGACCTTAGACAAACTTGTCAACGAGTCTATATCTATCAACGTCAAGCTCTACAAACTACAACTGGAACTACAAGAAGATCCGCGGGCACAAGTTGTAGTTATTAGAAACAACCGCCCGCCTCCACGTAACCTGTGGCGCAACAACCTGAACTAAGGACAACAAGGAGGACGTTACCAGCCCAACACCGGCCAACGCATCTACAACAACACACAGAGTAGTTACTTCAGACTAGAGGCTATAGACCTCTCAAACCTTAACAAGGGACTGCTACCAGGACAATAGAACGAAAAGAAGGGTAGAGGAGGACACTACTCCAATAAGGACAGTAGCAAGGACTGCTACAACTGTGGCAAACTAGGCCACTTTGCAAGAGACTGTAAGATAAAGAACAAGGTTCTTTAACAGCTTAATGTCCTTACCCGCGAAGACAATACTGCAGATGCTAGTAACTAGGAAGTAGTTACTAATGATATAGGACAACTCATGGAAGACCTAGAGTCTGGCCCTAAGGACAATGCCAAATGCATCAAACCTCTAATTCGTGCGGCAACCCCTTACTGCGACAACGCAGAAGGCAAAGGAGTACTATTCCCTAACAGCAACTAACAATACCACGCAGTAGAATGTTGTGTAGAAGGAAGGAGCCTTAAGGTTAGTAAGAAACACAAAGGTCTGTTCTAATAACAGGGAACGAGCTACTTCAGTCTTAAAGGTAAGGAACTTCTGGTTATTAAACGCAAGTTAGAAGAGGTCGCTAAAGAGCAAGCCATGCTCAACGACCTTGGCAAACCCTACAAAGAGACCTAAGACTACCAACGTAAGATAGACAACCTCCTAGATACTTCTAGACAAACACTTATAGAAATTAGACAAGACACCACGCGTTGTTAACACTAACGCTAGCTGCGCAAGCGCTGTGCTGAGGAAGAAGCGTATACAAGGATGTGTCAAGAACTTGTCTGACCCGTAGAAGGATCTAAGGAAGAATCCACTCTGGAATTTAACTAGCTCATTTGGCAGGTTAAACAAGAAACTAACAACTACTGACAGGCGTTAAAGGACCTAGAAGAAGCTAAAGACCAACACTAGGTAGATAAGGAAACAGAGCGCAGCACGCGACGTATAAGGGAACAACAACCTTCACCTCTGTCACTTCTACCAGCACTTAGCCTACAACCCCAGTACAAACTAGACGTTAGGAATCTAAGATATAGAGAATTGTTATAGACAGCCTGTAGCAATAACTAATGCAGTGTACACTAAGAATCTAAGCTAAACTACAGATAGTTTCCCCTAGGACACCACTCTTGCCGTGTTTAGTAGTTTAACTGCCGAAACAACTTATGCAAGAAGCACCTTATTAACAAACACAGCCGCGTCCATTTTCCTGGAACGGATGACCCACAAGCAGTGATTTAAATGCAGTTAGTAGTTAATAGACAGTGCTACAACGCGCACTAGCAAAACTGTCTAAACCAGGATTGTGAAGTCTACTGAGGACATAAGGAACATAATAGATTTACTAACAAGTCTTCTTTAGGACTGCGCCCGAGAGCGCTAGGGATCGATCCATCAATTCCATCAGGACTGATCGCCTTATTAAGCTCACCATCATACTAAATAGAGTAGAGCTATCGGCATTGTTGGACTCAGGAGCCTAGGGAAACTACATATCCCGCAAGGTAGTAGAAGAAGCTAGACTTTAACTATAGTACAAAGAAGAACCGTACCTACTACAAGTAGCCAACAGAGAACTGATGCTAGGGGAAGAAAGAATCACGCTTAAAGTTTGAGGTGCCCCCCTGAGGATACAAGACCATAAAGAGAAGTTAGACCTCAACATTCTTAGGACAGCTGCCTACAATGTTATATTAGGACTACTATAGTTACAAGAGCATAATCTACATATTAACTAGAAAAAGCAACAAATCTCGTTTAATGGATGCAAGCACTGCATAGCTGCACTAATGCCTACGCAACGCACGCCGCGGTTAGTAGATAAGAAGGAGATTAACAATATCTCTTCGACACATAAGACGCGCCAAGATAGAGCGGTTGGCTGGCTACCAACTACCTAGACAGTAGGAGATAGGAAAGGCGCAGCTAAGGAGAAGGACAGTGCACCTCCTAACATCCCAGATAAATACAAGAGTTATATAGAACTCTTCTAGCATAAGAAGACTGCAAAGGCATTACTGCAGCATAAACCATAGGACTGCGACATTAAGCTCTAGGAAGGGAAGGAACTGCCCTTTGGACCTATATACGGACTCTTAGAAAAGGAACTTAAGGTACTGCGCAAGTACATTAAGGAGAACCTTAAGAAAGGATTTATTAGAGAATTAGAATCCCTAGCGGGATTCCCTATTACCTTTGCAGCCAAGAAAGACGGCTTGCTACGCCTATGCGTTGACTACCGAAAACTTAACAACATTACAATTAAGAATTAATACCTGCTACTGAACATTAAGGAGTTATAAGACAGACTTAGCAGAGCACAGTACTTTACTGCCCTTAACTTATGTAGAGCGTACAACCTTATACGCATAAAGGAAGGCAAGGAATAGAAGACAGCGTTTAGAACCTGTTATGGTTATTACAAGTACCTGGTTATGCTATTTGGGCTAACTAATGCACTGGCTACGTGCCAGGCTCTAATTAACAACGTGTTAAGAGCGCACCTAGACAGAACAACGGTGGCATACCTTAATAACATCCTAGTGTACAGCAAGACACTAGAAGAACACATAATCCACGTCAAGGAAGTGTTAGACTGCCTAGGAAGAGCAGACCTCTGCCTGAAGCTGGAGAAGTGCGAATGGCACAAGGAAGAAGTAGAATTCCTTAGCTATATTGTAGGAAGACACAGAGTAAAGATAAGCCTAAAGAAGATTTAGGTCGTAAAGGATTAGCTAACGCCAAAAACAGTTAAAGGAATCTAGGAATTCCTTGGCTTTGTTAACTTTAACCGACGCTTTATTAAGGACTACTCCACAAAAGCGTTACTGCTTACCAAGCTAACGCAGAAGGATGTTCTATTTAAGTAGGAACAAGCACAAGAAGAGTCCTTCTAGTCACTTAAGCAAGCATGCGTAGAACCACCTACAATAATCACATTTAAGAGTAGAAAGCCACTTCGGATTAAGACCGATGCCTCAGATTTGGCATTAGGAGCTTGCGCAACGCAAGAACGAGATAGCCTATAGCACCTAATTGCCTACTATTTACGGAAGTTTATAGGACTAGAAGAAAACTACAATGTGCACAATAAGGAACTCATAGCAATTGTATCAGCACTGGAACATTAGAGAATCTACGTGGAAAGCTGTTCAGACCTCACCATATACACAGACCACAAGAACCTGGTTTATTTTACAACAACTAAGGTTCTTAACAGAAGACAAGTTAGATAGTTAGAATTACTAGGTAGATATAAGTTCAAGATACTGTATACCCTAGGAAAAGACAATAGAAGAGCTAATGCACTTAGCTAACAACACAACCTTGCTGGAACAAAAACAATTAATAAGCACGCTATACTTAGAATTAATAAGGATAGATCCTTAGGACCATTGCAGCAGCTTAACAACATAATGCGAGTTTAACAGGAACAGCGCATCCCGTCGCAAGTACCAGAGGAACTTCAAGAGGAAATTATAGCTAGTCATTACGACAACCCGCTACACAGACACCCTAGAATCACGCACACAATAGAACTTATTAAGAGACACTATAAGTTTAAGAACATAAAAGATAAGGTTACTAAATATATTAAGAACTGTGTAGATTGTTAACAAAATAAGCACAGTACACACACAAAATACGGAGAAATACAGGCAATAGAGCCGCTAACGGCACTATAGACGAACATTACTATAGACTTTGTTACGCAACTACCTGTCTCTAAGGACCCTGTTACAGGATATGCCTACAACGCAATCTTTGTTGTAGTAGACAGATTTACTAAACACGCTAAGATGATACCTTTCTGTTATAACTATACTGCAGAGCAACTCGCTTAAGTATTCTTAGACTAAGTAATCAGGTACCACGGCATACCGGAATCTATCATCAGCAACCGAGATAAGCTTTTCACGTTAAACTATTGGACTACGCTGTTAGCAGCTATAGGTACCAAGAAGAAGCTATTAACCGCATATCATCCACAGACAGATAGACAAACTGAAAGAACGAATCAGACCATAGAAACATACCTACAGATTTACAGCAACTAACAGCAAAACAACTGGGTTTTGCTATTACCTATGGCACAGATTGCGTACAACAACAAGTTATCAGAAGTAACAGGCACAACGCCGTTCTTCGCGAATTACGGAAGACACCCAAATCTCTTTACCAGAAGTCTAGAAACAACCGTTTAGACTGAATTGGTATTATCCTCAGTGGCTAAACTAAAGGAAGTACACTAGAAATTGTTAGAAAATATCAGTAAGGCTCAGGAACAAGCGATCTCTTATGTTAACTAGAAAAGAAAAACAGCACCTTAGCTAAAAGAGGGGGATAAAGTCTATCTCCTTACAAAAAACCTTTAAACACAAAGACTAACAAAAAAACTAGACCACGTTAAAGTTAGACCCTTTTTTATTTCTTAGCAGATAAGCTCAGTTAACTACAGACTTAACCTGCCAAAGGATGCAAAGATCCATCCAGTGTTCCACATATCCCTGTTGGAACCAGCTAACCCTAGAACGCCCATCCAGAAGAACTTCTATTATTAAGCCAACGGCAAAGATAAATAGGAAGTTAAAAAAATAGTAACATATAAAGGAAATAGCAACTGACAAAGGTATCTAGTTAAATGGTTAGGATACCTAGACTTAGAAAACACATAAGAGCCACCTACATATCTTAAGAGCTGCTGCTAATTAGTACGCAAGTACCATAGTTCGCCACAGACTCTTCGATTAAGCTAAGGGCACCCTAGGTAGCCGGCGAAGCACACATGCCAATAGACGCCGCAGGACAGTTAGGATCAACTTCCTTAGCCAGGTCTAACTCGCCCGCCTTAACTATCCTATTTGCTAAACACAGCGCCTTTTACTGCGCGCGTTTATTTGCCTATTTTAGGATTTTCTTATTACGCAACAATCGCGCAATAACAGTTACAAGAAGCAACTTGTCTTCTTCTACCTTCTTTTTATACTCCTTGCAAGTCTTATCTAACAACAACTAAGACATGTTTATACATAGCTTGCCAGCCTTTATACACTTGGCACACTTTAGACCTTTTAGACTATCTGGCATAATATAGCACTTGTGACTACTAAAGAAACAACAGTTGCAGGGGACTTCAGCGGGTATATTAGCTCAACAGATTTCTGATGCAAGACAGATGTTGCGAGCGTACAAGGACATCTTAACTTACAGGTTACTAGACGTAGGGATCGCAGATTATATAAATCTCTAAAATATAATCACATAGTTCAAGGACAAACTAAAGAGGAAGGGGGGATAGTGTTATAATCCTGTGCAGAGGGAGCGGCACAACAATAAGTATCGTCCAACCAAACCCCTGACTCCTCCCTAAAGGAACGACAAGTAGAGAAAGACAGAACACCTAGGGTTGTTACGTGACTGCTTGTTAACGAGCATGACACACGTGACTGCTTGTTAACGAACATGGTACAATATGCTTGTCTACAAGCACCCTTATATATTTTATTAGACTAACTCTAGTTACTTATTAATAAGCATTATATCTCCTTAGTATATAGATTACAGAAACACAACCCTTATAGTTTGTGTTTAACTTTGTTAATTAACTTTGTTATTGGAATATCTTAACCCTGCTTATAAAACAGATAGTCTACTCTATACTCTTCCTTGCAACCCTAGTTGCCACAGTCTTTAACTAGACGACTACCCCTTCGAGAACCCCTGCACGTACTTATCCCTGAGACCCAATCGAACGATCACTTACGGACTTTGTCTAAAGTGTGAAACTCAACACGTTCTAACACGTTTTAGCAGATAGTACCGCATAAGCTGCCTTAGTAACCTTTTTAGACTATTCCTAACTACTACTACCTACTACTAACTGTTACTAACTGTTACTAACTACTATTTACTATAGCTATTATATTAATGCCTGCTTACTATAAGATTAATATTGCTAAGAATAGTAGGACTGCTAAGTAGTGCTGTATGCTCTGTCTTTACTACATTACTAATAGTAATGTCTATAGGGACTGTTGTTTCTCTGCTAACCTAGCTTTATAGGGTAGCCTGCGCTATAGGGAAGCCTAGGCCTACTGTTATAGAGAGTGTTATAATAGCAATAAGAATTGCCTCTTAGTACGTGTTTTATCTCCTTTTAGCTTGTTTTAGCATCTTTTAATACATTTAGGGCCCTAATAAGTACGCTAACAGCTATTTAAGGCTTTCTAGCAATATAGCGCGCCTTTACTCTAGTTGCTACCTAGTTACTACTGCTTGTGCTGCTATTGTTAATACTGCTAGAGTTAAGACTACCTCTATAACACCTGCTACTACTACGCCTATGTCTATTAATAAGAAAACTATAATAGGTAAGTCTATTATTAACTAGGCTAGCTTATTGCTAGGTATAATTTAAGAGTATGTTCTAACAGGTTTTAGCTTATTATAGCATAATCTAACCTTTATAGGAACTATTTACTGTAGGAAGAGCTACTTACACTCTATAATAGCAACACTTACACACATAAGTTAACCTTATCTAGCATCTATATTAAGAAGTAAGATTAATTTAAGGCTAGCGCTGTTAAGGCTAAGATAAAGTAAAAGAAGATGTTAGAGAAGAGTAGTAGTAAGTCTAATCTAGATGCACCTATTACCCCCTGTAAGAAGGTATTATAGCACATTTTAACCTGTTTTAACAATATCTAACTTCTTTTAGTTAAAGTACTAGATTGCTGGCACTAGTAAGACCCTAGGTTAGCTTTAGGAGGAGCGCAAGGAGTAGGAAGCTGCTGAATAGGCTGCCGCTAATGCTGCTGCTGCTGCTGCTGCTGCTAAGAAGCCTTATAGTGGTTGCAAGGCTGCCACTTATACCTGTAGTAGTAGTTATAGTTAATAGATGTTCCCTATAATAGAAGGTTTAGATTAATAATACCTAAGTTTGTAGTTAGTAGATAGTTTTAGGCTAATATAGCAATTAGGTGTATTACACTCTTAGATAGTCTAAATAATACTAGAAAGGTGTTCTTCTATACTAATTCTTCTATATTTACTTATAATTATAACTATATAATATAGCATGTAACTTTCTTTATCTCCTTATATTAGAAATAGCTATAATAGGCTAAAAGATGTCTGCTTTAGCTAGTCTATATTTCTTAGGGTAAGGTAGAGTTATATTTTCCCTTAGTATAAACTATTAAACACTTATTAATTAAAAAACCCCTATAGGGAAAAATTATAATTAAGTAAAGGTATTTAGCCTTTTTAGTCCCCCCCTTTTTTAGACTTTAACCTTAACGTCTTATTACGCAGTTTAAGCAGTTACTTTATAGTTTTCTAGTATTATTTCAGCACTTCTTTAGAAAGATTTGTGCTAATTTCCTAGGAGTTTTCTAATTTAGGGAATCTGTCCTACTTAATAAGGTATTCCTACTGTCTGTTGTCTAGTTGCCTTCTGTTAAGGACTTTTTCTACATCCTACACCTTCTCTTCCCCTTTAACTATAGGTTCTTATATTTATTCCTATATAATTAGGAGTTAACTTCTTAGTATATATAGGTCTAGCAGTAACGCATAGAATACTAGATAGATCTCTTTTATTCCTAGCAGGTCTACTCTATATGCACTAGGACTAATCTAGGCTGTAATAGTCCTAGGTCCTAGGTATTTCTAGTCTAGCTTCTTTTTTAGGCGTACTGTCCTAATATTCTTACTAGAGACTAGTACTTTGTTGCCTACTTTAAAGGGTGCTAGTAGTTGTTTCTTATCTAAGTGTTTCTTTTAATACTTATTTAACTTTTCTATATTTGCTTTGCAGGTAGCCTGTAAGGTAATAACTCTAGCAGCTAATTCCTTTGTAAGGGGAGATTCTCTACCTTTTAATGCTAAAGTAGGCTAATCTGTGCTCCTTAGATCTATACTATAACAGGCTTAGAAAGGTGTTACATTTATAGATGCGTAAATACTATTATTATACACAAATTCCGCAATTAAAATCTATAGGGCCTAATTGTCTTATTCTAGAGTATAATAGTAATATAAGTACTGTTTAAGAGTCTAATTTTGCCTTTCTGTTTAGCTATCTGTCTAGGGATAATAGGCTAATATTAAGACTTGTCTTAAGTTTAAATAGTAGTTAAAGGTTTCCTACGTCTTTAAGTTTATTAGCAGCCTCTAATCTAAGATAATTTGTGCTAGCGCGCTGTGTAAGTAGATAATTTCTCTAATCTAGGTATATGCTAGGTCTTTTCTATCCTAATTAGCCCTAGCTAGTATATAATGTGATATTTTAGTTAATTTATATACCACTACTAGTATTAAGTTGTACACTAACCTAGCCACCTTACTAGGGGGTAGTTCTGTAATAAAATCTATTGTTACGTCCTTCTATAGTTAGCTTAGCACTAGTAAAGGTTATAATAACCTGTACAGTTTGTGTTAGGTAGTAGTTAATCTCCTACATACTAAGCAGTTATAGCAGTAGTTAGATATATCCTTATTAATACCCTTCTAGGTATATCTGCGCTAAATCATCTTTAAGGTCCTTTGTGCTCTAAAGTGTCCTAACATTAGGTTATTATAACGTTCTCTAATAACTTACACTTTATCTTTTAGCCTTATAAGTAAGATACGCCTCTCCTTAGCTATATTGTCTTTTTCTAGGTTATTTTGTCCTATTTTAACGTTACTTAACTCTTTTTTAGTGCTAGAGAGTTTGTCTGTGTTATCTAAGTCTATTATTAGCTCTATCTAACTGTTCTCTCTTAATTCTTCTCTTTTAAGATCCCTTATGTCCTTTCTTCCTTTTACAGACAAACAAAGGGTTATAGCTGCTACTAGGGGAGTATTAGAGTTCCTTCTAGTTAGGATCTCCTAAAGTAGTTGTATAAAAGCCTTATTGTACTTTTATAAGGGGTCTTATACCTCTCTTATATAATTAGGATGCTGTAAGGGTCTATCTATAGGGTTTGTAGACTCTAGGCAATAAGTAATTATAAAGTTAAACTTAGATAACACTAAGTATACCCTTACTTGCTAATAGCTAAGAACCTTTGTCTCTATAAACTATTTTAAGTTTTAGTAATCTGTTAAGATCTTAAAGAAGGTACTGTCTAAGTATCTTTGCTAATGCTGTAGGCTCTAGACAATTGTAAGAAGTTCCTAGTTATAAGTATTATAGTTGTACTCTACTTAGATTGACTTCTTTAAATAGAAGTCTACAGGCCTCTATTAGGCCAGCTTCCCCTCTCTAGGGACTAGTTAACTAAGGATTCCTAAGATAGCGCCTCTAGAGGCATCTACTTCTATCCTAGTCTGTCTCCTAGGTATAAAATAAACTAAGATAGGTATGTTAATAAATAAATCCTTTATATTCTAGAAAGCTTATAGGGATTCTTTACTTAGCTTAAGAGGCTAACTCTCTTCCTTCCTTATTACTTAACCAGATTTAGCTAAATTTAGCCCTTTTTAGGTTAATTAGGTTAATAGCAAGGCTAATTAAGAAAACCCTGTAATAAATCTCTAATAGTAGTTTATAAAGCCTATAAATACTTAGATATTACAAACTGTGCGCAGGATTAGCTATTCTTAGATTGTTTTAACCCTGTCTAGGTTAATGCTTACCCCTTTAGGTAAGACTATATACCTAAGGTACTCTATATATTAACAGTACTATTTATACTTATCTAAGCGTATATAGAGGTTTGCTTTGTAAAGCCTTTCTAAGACCTCCTTAACGTGTCTAACGTGGTCTTCCTCTGTCTTAGAGTATACTAATATGTTGTCTAGATACATAATATAAGTTACATTAACTAATCCTATTAGTGCCTTATTTATATAGGCCTAAAATTAGGTAGGAGCATTTATAAGTCTAAATAGTATTACTGTATACTTAAAATGTCTATACCTAGTTTAAAAAGTAGTCTTCTACTTATCCCCTTTCTTAATTTAGATATAGTAATATGCCTTATGTACATCTAGTTTAGTATAGAACTTAGCTTACGCTAATTGTTCTAGTAACTCTGTAATTAGTAGTAATAGATAGTAGTTTTTAACTATTATCTTGTTTAGACCTCTATAGTCTACACACAGTTATAGGTTACTATCTTCTTTAAAAAGAGAATAGGCGCCCCTGCTAGCAACCTTAAGTGTTATATTCAGCCATGTTATAGATATTCTGCTAGATACTTCCTAAGTATCTCTAATTCTATTGCAGATAGTCTGTATAACAGTTAGTAGAGGGGAGTAGCTCCTTCTGTAATATTAATTGCTAGGTTATACTCTCTATGCTCTAGTAGGACCTAAGCATTATCCTCTAATCCTAAGTGCACATATTTGTAATACACTTCTAGAATTAGGCCCTTTTTAGCAGATATTAGGTTATGTGTACCTACTAAGTTTACTATACACATATAAACATCTACTAAGAGACTTCTTATAGTGCGTTTAAACTCTTTAGTATCTTCTAACGCTATTTTTTCTAGTTTAGGAGAGTCTCTATACTTCTTCCCTTAGAAGAGTATACGCTAGCTTAAATAGCTTAGCTTAGGGTTTGTCTAGTTAATCTAGGGTAATCTAAGGTATATCTTATACCTTTATAGGTCTGTAACTACAAAAGGTATCTATTAGACCTCCTATCTTCTACAGGAGTTAACAATAGATACTTCTACTGTAGTTACTCTGTAGATAGGTAATTCTGCTCCGCCTACACCTTTAGCTACTATTTTATTTAATAGTATAACCTCTAGATCTTACTCCTTTACTAGGAGAACTAAAATTAAGTTTAGTTGTAACCCTCTATCTATTAGGGCTTCTACGTTCTTTGTGTTACCTATAGATGCTTTAACTGTAAGCAGGTATATATATTCTAGGTATACTGCCTTATAAAGAGAGATATTTTTCTTCTTTTTCTTAGATAATTTAATATAGGCTACAAGAGAGGAGATTAGCTCTTAGGTCCCTTATCTTTTCCTAACTTATCTAGAGCAGGGTCTTTCTAGTTTAACTTTAGCTTTAGGCAGTTAGGGCAGTAATAACTAGTTTCTCTGCACTTAAGGCACGCGTTTTAGGTCTTGTGTAGCCTGTCTTAGCCCTTTTTGCCCTTTACTAGCTCCTTACAGAACTTCTTAGACTTAAACAACTTTTTTAGGGTTTTTATATTCCCCTCTAACCTAGAGTTACTAAATTAGTGCTTCTATAGTCCTTTGTTAGTTGTCTTACCCTTAGCTAGAGTCTTCTTAGGTAGCTGTTAGCTATGCTGACCTAGTCTCTAGTTAATAATATTAGCTTATTCCTCTACCTTTAGGATTGTGTCCCTTTAATTATAGAGGATAAGGAATAAGTCCTTTTATATACTAGGGAGCAGTATAGTAATATATTCTAGGACTTAAAGCTTTAGTATATGTAAGTTGCCTAGTTCCTTCTATAGTAGACGTATAAAGTCTAGCAGATCTATAGGGGACTAAGATTTCTACTACTTATATTACTTTAAGGATTTATACGCTACTTACTTACATTTAGCTAGTATTCCTAGAGTATCTAGCATAATTCTTTTTAGCTCTTGCTATGTTAGTTTCTAGGTTAGCTAATTACAGCAGTTAGTTGTGCAGTAAGCCTACTACAACGTCTTTAGGTTCTCTAAGAGGTACCTTACGCTAAAGTTAATCTTTTATTCCTCTGTAAGGAAATTAACTAGGGATTAGAGGAAGTATCTCTTATAATCTCTCTTCTAATAGTTATATTTAGCGTAGTTATACTTTACGTACTTCTATAGGGGTTTAGGTTATAGAAGGTTTATAGATAGAGAAGATTATAGTTTCTCTAACTACCCCTTCTAGTACTTTTTAGAAGAATAGGATTATTACTAGATTTCTTTTGTTGTATTTACGTCTAAGTTTATAAAAAGAGGAAAGTTCCTTATAGTCTTTTGTCTCTTACAACTATTTACGCAAGTTTTCTAACTTCTGTTATTAATTACCTACTTCTAGGCTATTCTAGCCTTTTCTAGCTAAAGCTGCCCTATAGATACAAATTCTAGGGTAAGGTGTACTGCCTAGAGGACCTATAGATCCTCTTAAGGCACTATAGACACTTAGTGTCTGTTAAGGTATCTCCTTATTTATAGAGGGAGGTGTTACTGTTAAGTTTTACACTTTAGACAAAGTCTGTAAGTAATTGTTTAATTAGGTCTTAGGGATAAGTACGTGCAGGGGTTCTTAAAGGGGTAGTCGTCTAGTTAAAGACTGTGGCGACTAGGGTTATAAGGAAGAGTATAGAGTAGACTATCTGTTTTATAAGAAGGGTTAAGATATTCTAATAACAAAGTTAATTAATAAAGTTAAACACAAACTATAAGGGTTATGTTCCTGTAATCTATATACTAAGGAGATATAATACTTATTAATAAGTAACTAGAGTTAGCCTAATAAAATATATAAGGGTGCTTGTAAATAAGCATATTATACTATGCTTATTAATAAGCAGTTATATATATTATGCTTATTAACAAGCAGTTATATAATAACCCTAGGTGTTCTATCTTTCTCTACTTGCTGTTCCTTTAGGGAGGAGTTAGGGGTTTAGTTAGACAATACTTATTACTATACCGCTCCCTCTGCACAGAATCATAACACTATCCCCTCTTCCTCTTTAGTTTGTCCTTAAACTATATAATTGTATTTTAGAGATTTATATAATCTGCAATCTCTATATCTAGTAACCTATAAGTTAAGATGTTCTTATACGCTTACAACATCTGTCTTATATTAGAAATCTGTTAAGCTAATACACCTACTAAAGTCCCCTGTAATTGTTGTTTCTTTAGCGGCTACAAGTGCTATATTATACTAGATAGTCTAAAAGGTCTAAAGTGTGCTAAGTGTATAAGGGCTGGCAAGCTATGTGTAAACATGTCTTAGTTGTTATTAGATAAGACTTGTAAGGAGTATAAAAAGAAGGTAGAAGAAGACAAGTTACTCCTTATGACTATTATTGCGCAACTGTTACATAATAAGAAAATCCTAAAATAGGCAAATAAACGCGCGCGGCAAAAGGCGCTGTGTTTAGCAAATAGGATAGTTAAGGTAGGCAAGTTAGACCTGGCTAAGGAAGTTAATCCTAACTGTCCTGCGGCGTCCATTGGCATGTGTGCTTCGCCAGCTACCTAGGGTACCCTTAGCTTAATTAAAGAGTCTGTAGCAAACTATAGTACTTACGTACTATTTAGCAGTAACTCTTAAGATGTGTAGGTAGCTCCTATGTGTTTTCTAAGTCTAGGTATCCTAACTATTTAACTAGATACCTTTGTTAGTTGCCATTTCCTTTATGTGTTACTATTTTTTTAACTTCCTATTTATCTTCGCTGTTGGCTTAATAATGGAAGTTCTGCTAGATAGGCGTTCTAGGGTTAGCTAGTTCTAACAGGGATATGTAGAACACTAGATAGATCTTTACATCCTTTAGCAGGTTAAGTCTATAGTTAACTAAGCTTATCTGTTTAGAAATAATAAAGGGTCTAACTTTAATATAGTCTAGTTTTTTTGTTAGTCTTTATATTTAAAGGTTTTTTGTAAGGAGGTAGACTTTATCCCCCTTTTTTAGCTAAGGTGCTATTTTTCTTTTCTAGTTAATATAAGAGATTGCTTATTCTTAAGCCTTGCTAATGTTTTCTAGCAATTTCTGGTGTACTTCCTTTAGTTTGGCTACTAAGGATATTACTAATTTAGTCTAAACTGTTGTTTCTAGACTTCTAGTAAAGAGATTTAGGTGTCTCCTGTGATTTGCAAAGAACAGCATTATACCTATTACTTCTAATAATTTATTATTATACGCAATCTATGCTATAGGTAACAGTAAAACCTATTTATCTTACTACTAGTTGCTGTATATCTGTAGGTATGTTTCTATAGTCTAATTTGTTCTTTTAGTCTGTCTATCTGTCTGCAGATAGTAGGTAGTTAATAGCTTCTTCTTAGTACCTATAGCTGCTAACAGCGTAGTCCAATAGTTTAACGTAAAGAGCTTATCTTAATTGCTAATAATAGATTCTGGTATGCTGTAGTACCTAATTACTTAATCTAGGAATACTTAGGCTAGTTGCTTAGCAGTATAATTGCATTAAAAAGGTATTATCTTAGCGTGTTTAGTAAATCTGTCTACTACAACAAAGATTGCGTTGTAGGCATATCCTGTAACAGGGTCCTTAGAGACAGGTAGTTGCGTAACAAAGTCTATAGTGATGTTTGTCTATAGTGCTGTTAGCGGCTCTATAGCCTGCATTTCTCTGTATTTTGTGTGTGTACTGTGCTTGTTTTATTAACAATTAACATAGTTCTTAATGTACTTAGTAACCTTGTCTTTTATGTTCTTAAACTTGTAATGTCTTTTAATAAGTTCTATTGTGCGTGTGATTCTAGGGTGTCTGTGTAGTAGGTCGTTGTGATAACTAGCTATGATTTCTTCTTAAAGTTCCTCTGGTACTTGCGACGGGATGCGCTGCTCCTGTTAAACTTAACAGGATGCGCTGCTCCTGTTGAACTTGCATTATGTTGTTGAGCTGCTGTAATAGTCCTAAGGATCCATCCTTAATAATTCTGAGTATAGCGTGCTTGTTAATTGTCTTAGTTCCAGCAAGGTTGTGTTGTTAACTAAGTGCGTTAGCTCTTCTATTGTCCTTTCCTAGGGTATATAGTATCTTAAACTTATATCTTCCTAGTAACTCTAACTATCTAACTTGTCTTCTGTTAAGAACCTTAGTTATTGTAAAATAAACTAGGTTCTTATAGTCTGTGTATATAGTAAGGTCTAAACAACTCTCTATATAGATTCTCTAATGTTCTAGAGCTAATATAATTGCTATAAGTTCTTTGTTATATATATTATAATTTTCTTCTAGTCCTGTAAACTTTTATAAATAGTAGGCGATTAGGTGCTATAGGCTATCTCGTTCTTACGTTGCATAAGCTCCTAATGCTAGATCTAAGGCATTAGTTTTAATCTAAAGTAGCTTTCTACTCTTAAAGGTAATTATTATAGGTAGTTCTACGCATGCTTACTTAAGTAACTAGAAGGAATCTTCTTATGCTTGTTCCTATTTAAATAGGACGTCCTTCTACGTTAGCTTGGTAAGCAGTAGCGCTTTTGTAGAGTAGTCCTTAATAAAGCGTTAGTTAAAGTTAACAAAGCTAAGGAATTCCTAGATTCCCTTAACTGTTTTTGGCGTTAGCTAATCCTTTACAACCTAAATCTTCTTTAGGCTTATCTTTACTCTGTGTCTTCCTACAATATAGCTAAGGAACTCTACTTCTTCCTTATGCCATTTGCATTTCTCTAGTTTTAGGCAGAGGTCTGCCCTTCCTAGGTAGTCTAACACTTCCTTAATGTGGATTATGTGTTCTTCTAGTGTCTTACTGTACACTAGAATATTATTAAGGTATACTACTATTGTTCTGTCTAGGTACGCTCTTAACACGTTGTTAATTAGAGCCTAGCACGTAGCTAGTGCATTAGTCAGCCTAAATGGCATAACTAGGTACTTATAGTAACTATAACAGGTTCTAAACGCTGTCTTCTATTCCTTACCTTTCTTTATGCGTATAAGGTTGTACGCTCTGCGTAAGTTAAGTGTAGTAAAGTACTATACTCTACTAAGTCTGTCTTATAACTCCTTAATGTTTAGTAGCAGGTATTAATTCTTAATTATAATGTTGTTAAGCTTTTAGTAGTCAACACATAGGCGTAGCAAGCCGTCCTTCTTAGCTACAAAGGTAATAGGAAATCCTGCTAGGGATTCTAATTCTCTAATAAATCCTTTCTTAAGGTTTTCCTTAATATACTTGCGTAGTACCTTAAGTTCCTTTTCTAAGAGTCTGTATATAGGTCTAAAGGGCGGTTCCTTCCCTTCCTAGAGCTTAATATTACAGTCCTATAGTTTGTGCTGCAGTAATGCCTTTATAGTCTTCTTATACTAGAAGAGTTCTATATAACTCTTATATTTATCTAGGATGTTAGGAGGTGCACTGTCCTTCTCCTTAACTACTAACTATTGTTCTTTTATGTTGTAGCTGACTGCTCTATCTTAGCGCGTCTTATGTGTTAAAGAGATGTTGTTAATCTTCTTCTTATCTACTAACTGCGGTATATGTTATATAGGTATTAGTGCAGCTATACAGTGCTTACATCTATTAAATAAGATTTGTTGCTTTTTCTAGTTAATGTGTAGATTATGCTCTTGTAACTATAGTAGTCCTAATATAACATTGTAGGCAGCTGTCCTAAGAATGTTAAGGTCTAACTTCTCTTTATAGTTGTATATCTTTAGGAGGGCACCTTAAACTTTAAGCGTAATCCTTTCTTCCCCTAGTATTAGTCCTCTGTTAGCTACTTGTAATAGGTACAGTTCTTCTTTATACTATAGTTAAAGTCTAGCTTCTTCTACTACTATACAGGATATGTAGTTCCCCTAGGCTTCTAAGTCTAATAATACTAATAGCTCTACTCTATTTAGTATAATAGTGAGCTTAATAAGGCAATTAGTCCTAATAGAATTGATAGATTAATCCCTGGCGCTCTTAGGCGCTGTCCTAAAAAAGACTTGTCTTTAAATCTGTTATGTTCCTTATGTCCTTAGTGAACCTTACAGTCCTAATTTAGGCAGTTCTGCTAGTGCGTATTATAGCACTGTCTATTAACTACTAGCTATATCTAAATAATTGCTTAAGGGTCTTCTGTTCTAGGAAAGTAGGCATAGTTGTGTTTGTTAATAAGGTGTATTTTATACAAGTTGTTCTTACAGTTGTACTACTACGCGCAACAAGAGGTGTATTCCTTAGGGAACTATCTGTTGTTAATCTTAGTGTTGTAGTGTACTTTGCATAGGTTATTACCGTAAGCTGTCTACATAAGGTCTCTATGTCTAGGATTCCTAATGTCTAGACTGTACTAGGGTTATAGGCTGGCTAAAGGCAACTGCAGGTGCTGTTACATTCGTTCGCTACTACGCTGTAGTTCCTTTTCGCACCATAGTTAGTCTTTAGCTTCTTTAAGATCTTTTAAAGCATTGTAGCAGTTAGTATTGTCTTCTTTAAGTTGTCTAACAAGCCTATTAATAGTTAGGTTGTACTTGCTGTATTCTAAGTCTTCCTTATAACAGACAAGCTCCTTACACTACTACGCGTAAGCTACTTTATTTTATTAACATGCATGTTCTATTCTACAACAGTTATGTTGCTGTTGTTAAGTGCTAGTTCCTTTAACTGTTAAAGGTTAAGGACTATCTAAGAGGTTGTCTATCTTGTGTTAATAGTCCTTTGTCTCTTTATATAGTATTCTAACGTTATTAAGCATAGCTTGTTCTGTAGCAATGTCTTCTAGTTTACGTTTAAGAACCATAAGTTCCTTACCTTTAAGGCTGAAGTATTAACTTCCTTACCTTTAAAATAGTCTGCTGTGCCTTTTACCTATTTTAATAACGTTTCTATCTATATAGCATTTAATTGCCTTATAGTAGTAATTGCTATTAGTAATTATTTCTCCTTTATCTTCTACGGGGTTGTAGTAAGGAGTTGCCACACAAATAGGAGGTTTAATGTATTTGTTATTGTCCTTAGGATTAGACTCTAGGTCTTCTATAAGTCGTCCTATGTCATTAGTAACTACTTCCTAGTTACTAGCATCTGCAGTATTGTTATTGCAGGTAAGAACATTAAGCTGTTAAAGAACCTTATTCTTTATCTTACAGTCTCTTATAAAGTAGCCTAGTTTACTATAGTTGTAGCAGTCCTTACTACCGTCCTTGTAGAAGTAGTGTCCTCTTCTACCCTTCGCGTTCCACTGTCCTAGTAGCAGTCCTTTATTAAGGTTTAAGAGGTCTATAGCCTCTAGTCTAAAGTATCCACTCTGCGTGTTACTGTAGATGCGTTAGCCAGTGTTAGGCTAATAACGTCCTCCTTGTTGTCCTTAGTTTAGGTTGTTGCGCTATTAGTTCTGTAGTAGGCAATTGCTAGTAATAGTAATAACACGCGTTCTTAGGTTGTTATAAAGCTCTTACTAAAGTTTATATAGTTATATATTAATATTAATAGAGGTATTAATAAGGTTATTAAGGTTGTTAGTACTTATGCTGGTGCGTATAAGTTCCTCCTTAACTTTAGGCTTTAGTCCTTGTCTAAACATAGTTATTAGAGCAGTATTGTCCTAGTTAGTGTTAGCAGCAAGCTGCTAAAACTCTGCGGCGTAATTAGTAGCTAACTTGTCCTGCTTAATCTTCTAAATGTTACGTTAAGTAATAGTAGGTTTGTTAGAGACTCTAAAGATTGGCTTAATCTTCTCCTTAAAGTTGTTAAAGTTATTTATCTATTTATCTACTTTAGCTAGTGCGTTACTAGCTTAAAACTGTTGCACAAAAGGTTTAATCTATTAGAAAGCTTTGCTACGCATATAGCTAGTAATAAGGACTACTTGTTTGTCTATAGGAACCTTCTTACCCTAGAAGGTAAAGAAGAGGTCCTACTATATAAGCTAGTTGTTAAGCTTATTACGCTCTCTATAGTATTAATCTAGTTTATTAACGTTTATAACGCTTAAGGTGTAGACATTTCTGTCTGTGTCTACATCTATGCTAGAGCTGCTAGGGGTAGCATAAGATCCTGTAGTACTTATCTTAGGGGTGTTTAAAATGTTAAGTTTTACACTTTAGACAAAGTCTGTAAGTAATTGTTTAATTAGGTCTTAGGGATAAGTACGTGTAGGGGTTCTTAAAGGGGTAGTTGTCTAGTTAAAGACTGTAGTAACTAGGGTTGTAAGAAAGAGTATAGAGTAGACTATCTGTTTTACAAGTAGGGTTAAGATATTCTAATAACAAAGTTAATTAATAAAGTTAAACACAAACTATAAAGGTTATGTTCCTATAATCTATATACTAAGGAGATATAATACTTATTAATAAGTAACTAGAGTTAGTCTAATAAAATATATAAGGGTGCTTATAAATAAGCATATTGTACTATGCTTATTAATAAGTAGTTATGTGTGTTATGCTTGTTAACAAGCAGTTATATAACAACCCTAGGTGTTCTGTCTTTCTCTACTTGTCGTTCCTTTAGGGAGGAGTTAGGGGTTTGGTTGGACGATACTTATTGCTGTGCTGCTCCCTCTACACAGGATCGTAACAGTTACCTTACGCTCTACTAGCTCTCCTACAGGTAGGTTGTCTTAGTCCCTCTCTAAAGATAGTAAGTCTAGATAATTTAGTTTAAGACTTATAGTAGCTTAGGTCTATCTTTAATTATAATATAAGAGTAATTAGAATATAAAGAGTGTATAAAGCAATTATAAGAAAGGATAGGGTTAAAGAGGATAGTAGGTGTATTAAGGTACGTAGTGTGTAGTAATAAGACTAATTACTAGAGTATTAGTAATAACCTCTAACACCTTTATATAGTCTAGGCTGGCTAGCCCTATAGTAGCTCGCCAAGACTGGCAGAGGTACCTCTAGGCCCAGCGCCTAACATTAGGGACTAGGAGACTATAAAGTATAAATAGAGTGTAATCTAATTTAATATTAATACTATATAATATAATATAACACAATATAAAATACTATTTAAAAAAAATAAAAAATAAGCTAGAGTCTCTGTACACCCTATGGTTTCTACAAAGAAGGGAAAACACTATAGAACTACTACTATCTACACTACTAGCAGACCTTCTACACCAGCTCTACAGCCAAGGATTTAACAAGTGAGAAGAAAGGGGATTAGCTTAGTTGCTAGGCGTTTGTTAGTTCTCTGGATCTAGAAAGTAGAGCGGGGAGAGTGCAAAGGGGGGGACTCACTAAATCTCCAACGGTGCTATCTGATCGACATTGTACAACCAGCCACCGCCCTTTTCCTCCGTCTCGAGCCAGTCGTACGGCCAGAGCACCAGGTGGCCCTGCACGAGGTCCATGAGCGTCTTTGCGTCTTCCTTGCCGAGCATGCTGTCTGCGTCGGTGGCGTGGAAGGCGCGGGAGGAGGATTTGGTGGTGGCGCGGCGGCGGCTGCGCTTGGAGCCCATGGTGTTGCGGTGGGAGAAGTTCGGGCCATTGGACTGCTTGGTGGGTTCGCTGATGGTTACGTTGCGGGCGCGTGGTGCGTCGTTGTGGTTGGAGGGGTGGTAGGGGTCGTTTTCTGGGACGGGTGGGGCGGCGGGGAAAGTGTAGGTTCGGTCGGGGAGAGATGCGTTCATGGGAGATACGATCGAGTCGTCCGCCGGCCTTGCTGAGTGCGGGTGCTTTTCGTTGAACTGCTCGCCGATGTTGTTGTTGTTGTTGTTTGTATCAAGCTTGAGCCCCTCCTTTACACGCTTCTCCTGCTCGTGTGCCCACTGCTCGACAGCGCCCGTCTTGCTGGGCGAGGCGTTGTCGGAATTGTTGGCGACCTTTTCTGAGAACTTCTCGCCCAGAGCGCCGACTTGCTTGCCTACGTTGCCGGCCGCGAGCCCGATTTTCTCGGTCATGCCGGTGCCGGGTGGGCCAGTTTTACCGGGCGCGTCTTGGGTGCGTTGGTTCTGCGACTTCCCACCACCTTGCATCTGTGAGAAGCGGGCGGCGAAGGCAGTGTACTCTTGGTATTCCTTCCATGTCTTCACCTCGTTGTCAGGCTGGCAGCGGAACACTTGGCGAAAAAGTTTGGTGTTGTTCTCGGCGACTTGGTGCCAGGTGTCGAGGAAGAAAGAGTCGTTGATTGGGTCGCGCATACAGTCTTCTGTTACGATGGGCCGTCTCATTTCTGCAAGAAGAGGGTTGATGACGTTTGAGGAAGCGCCGCTAAACGTGCGCTGTAGCGGCGGGCCGCCAATGTCTGTATCGTCCATCACGGGCAGGGCAGGGAGTTGACTGAGCTGCGTCAGGCCCAGCTTTTGCGTGTCCATACGAGGCAGCCTGGGTGGCGGGAGGCCGGCATAGCCTTCGGTCGGACCGCAGCTGCTTGCGCTAGCTTTTGTGCCTGTGGTGTTGCTACGACCTCGACTTTTTATGGTTGAGTTTCGCTTCGGCGCGTCCTTGACGGCAAGGCCCTCGGGAGCCACGTCGGAAAGCAGCTTTTCATGCCCGTGAGGGTCAAGGAAGGTGTCGCGACCGCGAGTGAGGCTCGGCTCACGAATGTTCAAGTCGCGCATGTGATCCACGCCCTCTCCACGAACATCCTTTTCGTGTGTCTCATTGCGTGTCACGCGAGAATCAGAGGACGGCTTCTTGTTGCTTTGGAGATGAGGGTTCCTGTCCTGTGCCCAATCGAAGTCGTGGTTGAAGCTGTGCAGCATCTCAGCGCGTTCGAGCAGCTCTTCCTGCGCGCGAGCGTGGTTCTCCGAAAGCTTCTGCTCGGTAGCACGATCAGCGGTCGGGGAAGAGGGAGAGGAGGACTCGGTCTGGAAAGCGGTGCTATCGGCGTCCGACATCTGACTAGCCCACTCCTCCTCGGAGATGTGGTCGACGTCGACTCCCAGATGTTCGCGCATCAAGCGCATGCGCAGAGTGTGAGGGAACTTGCCGACCTTGTAGGGTTGGCCTGCCATGTACGAGTCGAGCACTTCAGTATCTCGCACGATGGCAGCGACCTCGGAGTCGCGAGAGCCCAGCATGGATCGTTCGTTGATGTTGGCAGACCCGATGATGGCAACGCGGTCGTCGACCACCATGATCTTGGCGTGGATGTACAGTTGCTCTGTGACGAGCATCTTGTTGGCTCCAATCTCACCCCACGACCTCAAAGCGTAGAACTGGATGTAGTCCTCTGGTTCGATGTTGGCAGCTCGAAGGCGGCCAAAGATGGACGTCTCTCCACGGCAGATGCTGTGGTATTGGCACGTCATGATGAGACGGACACTGCTGCCGTCTTGCTCGTCGACAGTGTTCTGATATCCCGGCATCAGCGGGAGGATGATGCACGCGCGCCAATCCTCGTCGTTTGCGTGTGCGCGCTTGATGCGGTCAACGATAGCATCGTTGATCTTGTTCTCGATCTTGGTGCCCAAGACATCGCTGCTGCTGATGTAAAACTGGTTCTCAATGTACACAAAGTGTTCTGACGTCGCGATCATCTGGACGTAGGCGTTCATGATGCTGTGCTCGACCTTGTTCGGAGTACCGAGCGACCAAGCGCACGCAGAGCGTAGAATCTGGACTTCACACGTGCCTTCGAGCCCGAGGGCTTCAATGTCGGCAGGATTGAAGTCTGGTGGGGGAAGGAGGAACGGCGTAGGTCGAGATGGCTTGCGTTGGCGGAGCAGGTAGTTCCATCGCTGAACGAAATGGCGAGTGAGATCACGAGCTGGCTGGCCGACAATCTGCATACCGATGTCGTGCCACGGCATCCTCGGGACCTTGCTGCGGTCGTACATTTCCTCGTAAGGCTTGTCGAGGTTGAAGAAGTCCTGGACGCGAGGGTTGGAGTAGTCTTTTCCGGGCCATAGCTGGCAGTGGTCCGCATCCTTGGGGGCATTGCTGTCCAGCTCGAAGCCTGTCAGCTTGTCGTCTACTACGACGTGCTGTGGTGTATCCCAGCGGCCGAAGCACAAGTCGACACCGCCGCAGAAGGCTATCGTGTGGTCCACGACGCAAATCTTCTCGTGGTGGGACCAGAAGAAGGTGTTCTGACGGATCTGGTTGGGCGATCGCTGCACGAACACGTTGGGGTGAAGATCGAGCAGCGAGAACTTTGAGTATTCCGAGTCGATGGGGATGGCGGCTCCGATGTTGCGGTACATGATGACAAAGATCTTGACACCTTCTTGAGCCTTGCGCTGGAGCAGGCGGTCCAGCCTCCACTTCTGACTGATGGCAGCTGGACGACGCAAGTACAGCTCGGGGCTGAGCCACCAGTCGTGAATGTAGATGACGTCGCGAGCCATGCTGATGGCGCGAGAGACGTTCCACATGTAGTCTCGGCCGTCGACGAGCCATTGGGCGTAGATCTTCCTTCGCACGGGAGCAAAGCTGTCGAATCGCTGGCGCTTCGACCATGGTGTGTTGCTCATCATGAACGTGATGGACTCCTCGAATTGCTGGAGCATCTTGTCGTTCCTCGCGAGGAGCTTCATCTTGCGCTCCGAGTTGACGAGCTTCAGCTGATGATGGCCCGTCGCCGATGCTTTGGCTTCGCTCGCAACCTGTCGTGCTTTCTTGTCCTTGAGCTTACCCGAGGACTTTGACTCGAGATTGAAGTTGGAGTCGACCAGGAAGACGTCGTACACGTTCATTTCTTCTGGAGAGTCGACGCAAACAATGTAGCTGTGCCGGACGAGGAACCACTTGGGCCAGTGTCGAGTCATCATGGGCATGGGCGCCCACCTCTTCCGCGCATCGATACCCTTGGATGACTTGATCATCATGTGACCTTCCTTCCCGTGGTAGCCGCCCTCGGCCGCTAAGCGCACACCGAGGGCAGAGAGCTCGAGGAACTTGCACAGCCGGTTGCTATCCGGACGGAAGATCAGAAACTGGATCAAGCCCCTGACGTATGCTTCGAGCTTCTTCCGTTGTCGCTCGTGGTGGTTCTGTTTCGAGTTCAGGGGCTGGCCGACGGCACCGGCGAAGCTGCCCTGTCGTGCCGCAAGCTGAGCGATAGCACCCGTGGTTGGATCTGGGCTCCCTATGCTTGACTTGCTCCGGTGGAGGGCAAAGGAGGATTTGCGTCTCTTGGCCCTCGAGGGACGATCGGTGGCGCTTGCATCGCCGTCGGTAGCTGCCCCGCCAGCAGCAGCGGCCTCGTCGTCGTCGTCCCCTTCGTCATCCAAAGCCCCGTAGCCTCTGATGCCTCGGAGGTAGGGCACGACGCTTCGGGGGAATCGAGGCAGCTTGCCTCGGGGGTCGTCCTTGTCGGTGGTGGAGACGCGGCTGCGGAAGGAGTCGTGCTTCTCCTGGACCTTGAACTTGAGATGCAGGTTGGCGAAGTCAGCGACGGTCCGGTAGACGACCCACTTCATTCGCGTCAGGCCACTGCCGTACTCGAGCTCGATGCGCAGAGGGGTGTGGCGGTCGCCGTCCTTGTCTCTCGACTTGTCGGCATCGGTGATGGTGACCTTGAGCTGCTCCAGCAGGACGGGGATGCGCTTGTGGCCGTGCTCGTCGCGCTGGAACATGCTGGCCAGGAAGAGGGCGGCGGGGGCACCGGCGAGCAGCTCGGCCATCAACTCGGCCGACTTTGCATGGTCGACTTGGCGTTCTGCCTTTGCCCGGTTGCCGAGCAGCTTCAGACTGTTCTTGATGGACTTCCACTTCTGGGCGCTGAGACTCGAGGTGCGCTCGCTGCGCATGCGCCATGCTGGGCGGCGGTCGGTGGTGGTGGGGTCGGCCTCGTCTGCGTTTGGATCGTGTCGGCGCAGTCCGCCGTAGGAGAGGCCTCGCGCGCTGTGCAGGCCTCGTGACCAGGCGCTCTCCTTGTTCCCCATGCGCGAGCGGCCCTCGTCTTCGGAGTAGCCCTGGCGCTCGTTCTCGGGGATCTCGCTCATGGTGCCTCTCCGCAGGAAGGTGGGGCGGGTGGAGGAGGTGGGGGTGGCGGTGGGCGAGTCTCGCGAGAAGTAGCTGGTCTGCTTGGGGGTGGTGGGGGCGGTCTGGATGCCGGTGCCAGCGGCGGCGGCGGCGGCAGCCTCTCCGTCGAACCATCGGCGGCTCCTCTTGCGCTTCTGCGTGGGCTTCGAGGCGGCCTCGCCGGCACTGGACTCGGCGTCGGCGTCGGCGTCGGCTTCGCTGTCGTGGTTGCCGTCGAAGCGGAACTCGTCGCGCTCGTTGGCTGGCGACAAGGGGCCATGGGGGGACTGGGCGTGGGGCGAAGCGGTTCCCACTGGGTTCGCGCTGTGGCTTCTTCCGTGGCTCTGCATGGGGGCGGCCAGGGCCCTCAGCTTGCCCATGAGCGTCGAGTCGTCTCTGTTCCTGGGCTTTGGCTTTGCGTCGTCGGCCTCCCACGACTGTTGGCGGGAGCTTGGCGCGGCCATGTCTGGGCCGTAGGTGGCGGGGCGGGCAAACTGGACGCTCTTTCGCTCCTTGGGGGCGCTTGCGTCGACGGGCTCGCCGTCGGCGGTGGGGATCCTCGAGACGGGGGCAAAGGGCGGGTAGTAGGAGCTGGTCGAGGCATGGGAGGCGTGGGACGAGGGCTTGGGGGCGCTGGGGGCGCGGGGGGCGCGGGGGCGCGGGGGGCGCGGGGGGCGCGGGGGGCGCGGGGGCAGCGTGGTCGATGGCCTCGACGTGCTGGGTCGGCGCGGCGTGGGCGGTGCTGGGGGCGAGTGCGGGTGCTGGGAGGGGCGCGTACACGGGCGTGTGGAAGGGGAACTCGCTGGGCTCCTGGGCGGACAGCGGCGAGCCCGTGGGTGCTGAGCGGGTGATCTTGGGGGCGCCGTTGGTCGGGGCGTGCATCTCCTCCTGCAAGCCGGGGCTGCGGGCGGGCGAGGGGCTGGCCGGGGCTGCTGCTGTGTCGGTGCGGGCGCGGTAGTCGAGGAACGTCGCGGCGGGCTGGTCGGCGGGCGAGGACGAGGACGGGGGCGGGGACGAGGCCATGTTGCTGGCTGTCCGCCCTGTCTCTGGGTGCGGTGCGGTGCGGTGCTGTGGTTGCGTGCGGCTGTTGTTTGGTTGCGCGCTGGCCTGGCTCGTGGCTCGTGGCTCGTGGCTCGTGGCTCGTGGCTCGTGGCTCGTGGCTCGTGGCTCGTTAGACTACCATGGCCTTGGACGGTGACATGGACATGGTGTGTGTGTGTGTGTGCGCGTATTCGACCGCTCTCACTGCGCCGTGACAGCAGCACTGCAAAGGACAAGGCAAACAGGAGCACTGCAAAGCACAAGGCAAACAGGAGCACTGCAAAGCACAAGGCAAACAGCAGCACTGAAAAGCACAAGGCAAGAGGACAGCGCACACGGGCTACGATACGATGCTCCCAAACGTCGTCGTCAACCCGGGGCCGCACACGTAGCAGGCGTTGGCCAGTTCGACGTGGGACCCTCTTGGCCCCATCACCGGCCAATCTAGCGGAACCCCTTGCTCTCCGCCTTGCTGACCGCCTTGGCCCTCTGACCGCCTTGGCCTCTGACCGCCTTGGCCTCGTCCAGCTCGACTTGACCCTCTGACCGCCTTGGCCCTCTGTGCAGCTCGACCTACAATGGCAGCCACCAACAATCCCCTCGAGCACACGCACGCCTCCACCCCTCCCACCCTCTCCGCCCAGACCTTCACCATCGCCGGCATCCTCGTCACCGTCCATGGCCTCGCCGAGCTCCCCTCCGACGTCTCCTCCCTCGCCTGCCTCTGGCTGCTGAACCCCCGCCTCCAGACAAAAGAGGCCATGGCCCCCACCGCCGCCCACATCATCTCCGCCTGGAACGCCCACCCCAAGCGTGCATCCAAAGGCCTCATCGCCGCAGCCTTCGACCAGCGCAACCACGGCTCGCGCCTCGTCGATAAACTACACAACGAGGCATGGCGTCAGGGCAACCCGCGCCACGCCCAGGACATGTTCAGCTGCTACCACGGCACCGCAACAGACTGCTCGCACCTCATCCATCATCTCGAGAGCTACATCTTCCACACCCCGTCCTCGCCCAGCATCACCAACCACTTCGCCCTCGGTATCTCGCTCGGCGGACACGCCACCTGGCACTGTCTTCTCTCCGACCCCAGGATCACTGCCGGCGTCGTCGCCATTGGCTGCCCAGACTACACACGCCTCATGACAGACCGCGCCCGCCTCTCCAAGCTCCCAACCTACACCGACACCTCGCCGCCGGGGTGCGAGTTCCTCGGGAGCAAACACTTCCCCCGTGCGCTCCAGGACGCCGTCGCCCACTACGATCCTGCAGGCCTCCTCCTCCCCGGCGCCTTCAACCCCACGGGCGCAGACCCCGAGCCCTCCGAGGCAGCACTGGACCGGTTCAAGACACTCGCCAGCGAACGGCTGGGCGGGAAACAGATACTCAACCTAAGCGGGCGAGACGACAAACTGGTGCCCTATGCCGCCGCCGAGCCCTTCTTGAAGGAATTCAAGCAGCTGTTGAGCGACCACCCCACCCTGGACATAGCCTTCGAAGACGTCCTCTTCGACGGCGTCGGACACGCCTTTCCAAAACAAATGGCAGACAAAGCCGCCCACTGGCTCTGCCACATCCTGGCCAACGAAGACGGCCCTGCCCAAGGGCGGCGTGGAAGCAAGATGTAGTCTTGACTTTGTATGAACACGCTACCTACGTATACACACCTCTTTCACTTTATACTCTAGTCTACTACCATATACTTTTCTTTTCTTTTTTTTTCTTTCCTTCTTTCTTTCTTTTCTCTCTCTATTTCTATACTTGTAATCCACCACCTATACATTCACTTCTCTAACACTATACACTTATAACAAGCTAGGCCCTAATCGTACAGCCTCTGCACTAAACCTACACACGTAATAACAGAGCACAGCCTAGTGCTACGTTGTATCTTATACAAGAAGATATGTATCCTTCTTTCTTCTCCATCTTTCTACTTCTGTGGTATAGGATAGATGCATATTTGTTAGAAGGCTACTTTAACCCTTTGCAATACTCTATTGCTGTTATAGCAGAAAACAGGCCTATAAAATATAGTAAAGAGGGTATGTAAGTATATGTGCGCACTAACACTAGCTTTTTAGCAGGAACAAAAACTACACTGTTCTTTGTTTGTATTTTTTTCTTACTTTTATCCTTTACTGCCTACATACAACTACTCTCATTCCAACTCCTCAGTCTCCGCCCTCTGTTCGCCTCGGCCACTGCGCCGGGCATCTGGGTGGGCGTGGGTGTAGAGGACTCGATGGATCTGGTCCTGGACCGCGTCTTCCCTCCCACAGCAGATTTGGCCGCGGAGATACCGCTCGCAGCCGGTTTCGCCCTCGGTGCTGTTTCGGATCGGGACGCGGCCTGGGCGTTTGGTTTCGCGTCGGTCTCCATCGCCTCGCTGCGCGTCCGCCGCCGCTTCGCACCGTCGACGACGAAGCCGTGTTGGTTCCTCTTGCCCCGCGCGCTGGCTGTGCTTCGAGGGCTCCGTGCTTCGGTGGCCTTCTTGCTTTTTACGGCTCTGGCTGCTTCTCCTGCTATCCTGTCTTTTCGAGCTGCGTCGCTCGTTTCTACCACGTCTGCCGCTTCCGCCACGGGGTTCGGCTCGTCGTGTCGCCGCTTTGAACGTGTTGACGATGCCTCTTCGGTGCTGTGTGTCTGCGAGCGCGTCATGCGCCGTCCGTAGCCGAGGTCGAGTTCGCGCAGGAGTACGGGCCTGGTTTGCGGGTCTGTGATTTGGGGAGGGGGTGCGGTGGCGCTGACTGCCTGGGTTTGGGGCGCTGGCGTAGACGCGTTGGGCGCTGCGACGGTGTCTTGTATTGCACGAGCCTCTTCTGTTTTGACAGCGACAGCGGCTGGGATGGCGGACTTGCTGCTTGACTCTTCGTCAGCCTCACTAGGCTTATTCGATTTGCCAATGTCCATCTCGCACGCCAGCTGTTCCTGTATAACTTCGTCCAAGTCGTGTCTACGCGCTTTCGAATCGAGGGCTTCTGTTCTGGTAATCGGCTCTTGGTCTGTTGCCGGCTGCAACGGTTTGAAATTGATTCCAGGCTCACGAGGTTTGGAGATGGAGTTGGGAGCTGAGATCGAGAGCTCTGGAGGTGGTGACAATGAGACACTCGTGATATGTTCTCGCATGTCCACGTCAGTGGTCTGAATACAAGGCCCGGTGAACCACGGAAGAACGTCTGAGTTCAGACGTCGCCCATGACTCTCTGTATTTCGTTCATTGTAGCGCTTGACCCCCTCTTCGGCAGAATTACTCAACGCAGCCATCAATGGGGCTACAGGGTCGGCTGGATTGGCAGAAGCTTCTTCAGTTGGCATGTTCGCACCCAGAGTTGCGATGCTGTCGACCTGTGCCTCGGCATCAGTTCTTACAGAGTTCGTGGCTTGTGTGCATATCACTGCGCTGTCCAGTTGCATGACTGCCTTGTTTTGCGAATCAAGAACCGTCGAGTCTTCCTCCCGTTCGCGTGCTTCTTCGACCACCATCTCTTTGGCCAAGCTTTGTTCCGGTGCCTCCAGAGCACCGTGATCTTCACCAACTACATCGTTCGCCCCAGGGCTCTTCTCGACGGCAGACTCAATGCTTGGGCTCAATTTTCGTTTCTTGGTCGCTGGGCCTTCTGTCACATCCACTACCGGTTCTACGCAAGCAAACGGCCACTTCAGACCAAGTACAGACTCTGCAGTGTCCAACCTGTACATAGCGAGTGCTAACATGATCGGAGACATGTCATTGATCGGCGAAGGAGCAGGAATTGCCAGTGAAATTGAGGGGCCTTGACTTGCTGGTACGAGTACAGGCAGTTCTGGTCTGGAAACTATTGCCGTTGGCTCAATCGCAGCGGCGTGAGAAAGCGCTGGGTGTTGACTGCAGTTGGTCGGCGAGTAGGACTTGCTGGGATCAATGTTTGAGGTAGCCTCATGCAGCTGTAGGCCCGGCAACAGAGGGTTGGCCGCTTGGTGTTCAGTCGCACTATACTCTATGTCCGTATCCTGCAAAAATGTGTCCTGGCCGATGATAGGGCTCTGGGGAACCTTCGTGAAGAGGGACCGGTTATCGCATCCTGGAACGGGACTGACGGATGTTGCGGATGGGCTAGAGGGTCGGATGTTCTGAGCCCCTGGAACACATCCAATAGATTGTCTAGAGCTCTCTTCGTCAGATATCTCTTCTGTAGAGCTGACGACGTCACGTCCTAAGAATTTCTCGTCGGGAGGGCTCAAGGATCTGATCCTTTTGATCTCGGCGCTTGCATCAGCGATAATTGGCGGTGACTGTGTGGCCTCTTGGGATTCTTTCTTTATATCTGTCATTCGCATATCTTCGATTTCAATCAGGTCTTGATTGCCAGCATCTCGGAGCTGTTCGGTCACGGCATGTGTAACGATTGGAGAGATAGGACTGCCAACCTCGTCAATGTCAATCTCGATTGACAGACTGGCACACTGAGAAGAGTCGGCATGCTTTTCCGGCGTCTCGGTGACATTCGATGGGACTTCTGCGATAGAAGTGGCCACAGTATCGGTAGGGCTGGTGGTGTCACTGGGTTCGCCATTACTGGAAGGAGCAACATCGTGCTCCCCTCTAATAACGTTGATATGCGGAGAGCTCGTCGATTCCACTGTTTCGTCAACAGAATGGACAAAATCTTCGGATCCCATCTCCAAGGCCTGCTTGACGTGCATCCCATCAACTGGAGTTTGCGCTCGGGGAGGTACCAAACCCGACGACGTTGAGCAGTCAACCACCGGTCCGCCGTCGATCGGATTCCATGTTTCATCGCCTTTTTGGTTTTGTAGCCCCACCCCACCATGCATCGTCAGATCTCGCACTTCTTCGGCATGTGAAGCATGGAAGAGCTCCTCTTCAACAAGCGCTGCCGGGACTGAGTCGGGCAGTTCGTGTGAACTGCTCTTAGTATGTGCAATCTGCAGCTCCACTGTCCCCATAATGCTCTGGTATGAACTGCATGGCTCCATTTCCGTAATAGAGGGGTTTGCGCATTCGCTTGCGATGTCGTTGTCCGAGGTGAAGGGCGAGAGTTGATGTCCGTCTGCCAGCTTCAAATCGAGGTAATCTGCCCCGCCATGCAATGACTTCGCTGGAACTTGGGAAGATTCATCTTCAACGGACTGTATAAGAGTAGAGGGTGAACGCCCCAGTGACTGCAGTGTGGTCTCGGAGATGTTTTCACTGTGGTTTCTGATGATATTAGCGAAGTTGTAGCTTGTAGACACAAACAACTTACGCGTTGTTGTTGGGGGACTGGCATCTGTCATCCTGCTTCACGAAGGACCAGTCGTGTTCTTCAATGGCTTGTAGCGCTTCCAACCAGGAACAACATTCTGTATTGGAAAGAGAATCTGGATGGGTGTACGCAGGAACATGTTCGTATCCAACCTCGTCGAGCGGCCAAATTCCAACGTGTCCGTGTGACATGGTGAGGTTGCTCACGGCTGCGCGTGATGGAGTGTCTTCTGGTTGTGGATCGTTGCTGATCGCGAGTGCTTTGTCAGTGTCGGTCAGGACATCTGTGCTCAACACAGAATGCTTTGTGACAGTGTCTATCATCTCGGAAGCCCCCTCAGAATACTTCATACGAGGTAAAATCGCGTCGCGAGCGCCGCAACAAGAAAACATACAAACAGTGGCGTGGAGCCGTGGTCTGGACGGTAGGTAACCTCACCTACCAAGAGCGAAGCCAACCAAATAGCACTGCTTAAGGCCTCCAAACAACGCAATGTCTGAGTTCGATGAGTCAGTTGCCTACAACAGGGCGTAGCTGAGCACTTTCAGTTAAAGCGAGCATTGTTCAAAGACAAAGCGTCCAAGTGAAGGCGCGTCGCGCGAGCCCGCATAATCGGGGCCACGGTAAGTGATCTGCAAGCGGGACTGCTCTATTCGGAATCACAGTATCAGTAGCGAGGAAATCCTTGGAGCTGTGAACACGCACCCACGTGACTAATCGATTATTTGAGGAGGCAGACAACGTCGTTACCAACACCAATCTAGATTCACCAGCTCAGCTTTGTTCTATAACGCTAGATTCTGATTCCAGTTTCGGTGAAATATGTGTATTAGGTATATGTTTGCGGGCTGCCGTATGAATGCAAGGTGCCGAGATACCCGAAGGAGCGTTGCCAAGATGACAATTGGCTGTGTCCACAGTCGTTATTGAAAATTCGTTGATAGGTCATTATTATAAGAAGGAATATAGACAAGCCACCTTCGAGTTGGTGCATGTCTAGTAGTGAAGAAAGTTCAGAGCTGACCATGGCAAGGTCCAAAGAAGATTAGAGCCCATGTCCCACTTCGCAGTCCATGGTGCGGAATTTTAGGAACGGATAGGCACCTCGTGGCTGTCGCACAAGAACCTGTCATATCGGTATGGCATTACTGACCGCATTGCCTGTATCCACCGGTAAAGCAAGAACCCTGTCATGGTCAGTACGTGTTTGAACGGATGAGCATCTCACTTACTTCTTGCCTGCATCTGTCGCACAGCAGCAGCACAACAAAGACGCTGGCCAGCAGACGATCTGCAATAACTGTTAGCAAGCCATAAGCCTTGCCGAGTGTGAACGTCGAACTTACAGCCATGCACACTGTAATCACAAAGCCAATCGTAGGGCCAATGACCTTGCAATGGCAGGGGTTTTGATCACTTCTTCAGGTCAGCACATGTCTGAAACATGAGGGAGGTGCATCTCCGTACGTTCCGCATTGGAAGCAAACGATGGGGAGCGGCACGCAGTCACACATTGTTGTAAGAGGTTGTGGAACAAGGACCAAAGATTCGAGATGTCACTTCGTGTGGAGACTGGAAGATAGTGAGCACAAGCAATGCTGATACCTGGAGTACTGAAGATGAATGTGTCTGAGCGGATTTGGAGGAGGCTGAAGTTTGGTTTTGTGTCTTACGTCATTCCGCTCTAACATGAATCACAAACACCATGCGTCAGCACACACGCTTGAACGTTGTTTCCGGAACGAGTACCTTTAGCACGTATGTCTATTGGACAGTCTCCAATCCGTTACCCTCTTTGGTTGTTGTCGCGCTATCTAGCCTCTGAGTTGCTCTCCTCTCCGTCATTGGCCTTTCCGAAGCTTCCGCACACAACTCGTGTACTTTGTACTACGTCGACGCGACAATACGAGGAAGCGCTCTGTATCTACACGCTTTGCACAACCAGCGGCGACGGTTGTGCACCATTCTGTCTCCGCAGCGCAGTGGCAGAGCGTGTGCATCACTTCTCAATGGCGATACGAATGAGCTCCACTTCTACGGTTCTTTGGTCCCGAGCCAGCTTTCCCTTCAGCCCGTCATCATAACGATCAAAGCACGAACTGCACAAGCCTGGTTCCTCGGTTTCGACAGCGATAGAGCCCTCCCAGTTCTCCATGAGGAAGCGTATCTCCCCATCACAACAGACCCGCGCACCCCAAGGGCCAGTCAGACCTTGCTCTGCTGCTGCTCGTAGGCCGTATCTGATTTGATAAATCTTTGAGCTGGTGTCCAGGTGTATCCAGTTCAGCTGTGGTGGCTCATCTGAGATCGTTGAGACGAGACCTTCGAAGTTCGAATCCGGATACGGTAGATAATAACCGGAGAAGGGGTGTAAAGCTTCTCCATGGTAGGAAGGTAGCTGCACGTACAATTTCCCCTCGCGAAGCACGACTATGCTGTCCTTAAACAGTTCTTTACGATCCTCTGGCGTCCTCGCCGAAGGACGGCATTTCATATGGCTTTTGTCGGTCTTCCATTCCGCATCAATGCCGTGGCTTTTCGTATTCTCGGCTTGACTTTGAAGGCTCAGGACAGAAGTTGCGACCATTGGCACCGTGGCCGCCAGCGATATGAGCCCAAAAACCATACTGGAGGTGGTGGTTGAAATTTATAGGTGCTTGGAGATCAGACTATTAGTGAATGCCGCAAACAAAGTCTGGAGGCAGACTTCTAGCTGGATTGCAGGACGGCACTTGTGAAACCTACTCAGGTGCTGGTATTGATGACCTTGAACATGTTTGCTTTCTTGTGGTTCCGCTTCCCGTTCGCCAATAATCTGCGATAGGCGGCGCATCACCATTGCGGCTGCATGCACTTCCAATCATGCACCAACCGGGTGAGCCACCATCATTAGCGTCGCCTGGACAGCTTCACATCCGTGGACCAGGACATCGATCGACCTGTCCGAGAAGGTTCTGCAGCTTGTGACGAGCATTACGCATCAATCGCTTATCGCTCGAGCAATCCACAGTCGCCGACCTGCACGTCGACTTCTAAACCCTATTTTCCCTACCTGCAAACATGCATTAGCCCAAGGACGACTACCATTTCCGGAAAACGCTCTCTGAGCTATGCTCCGTTGGACAGGGAGGCGCATAAGATCTTCAAAAAGCCTCCAAACCATGGACTTCTCTTACCCAAAGCGCCGAGCGCCTCGTCGTCTGCATGATTGATCACAGTGCGCTAACCCTAGCTACATATCTGTGGCTGAAAGATGTCAGATCTTCCCAGGGGGGCTTTAAAGCATGTGCCGCATGCTCCCTCGTCCAACAGCCAGATATCACTCCTGCTTCTTAGCACCTAAGAGAAAGTGGCCATTCCAGCAGAAACACCCGAACGCAAGAGATCGCAGAGCACAATGGCTGGTGAGGACAAGAAGTACGATGGCCAATTGTGGATTCATTCAACCATTGTTCAATGCTGAACGTGCTTCAGGAACGACAATGCGACCAGCAACGCCCAAGGAAACCGGGGTGGTCCAGCGGGAATCCTTGGTAATGTCCCAGACGCTGGAGGAGTTCTCTCCTCGGTCGGTGGAGGCAACAGTCCTGCCAGTAACAACACCAACGGCAGCAACGCTGAGAACAGGGACGCAAATGCAGGTTTCGGCCTTGACAACAAGGACGTCAAGGGCAGTTTGAAGGTACATATTAAACTGGATCTCGAAGCAGATATCCGGATCATCGCGAAAATCAAGGGAGACATTGCCATTGGGCTGTTGTAGTTCAATACGAACTAGACCGCCGAGGTCTTCTCACGCTGGCCAAGTGATGAATATAATTACAAGTTCGATGGCTCTTCTCCATCAACACATACCTACAAAAGTACGTTCCAGACTTCTTCGCATGCAGCATTTTTAAGAGAAATACGACATGTACTGTAATAGCCACCGTTGTTTATTCAGTTTCTTGTTGCGTGTTTAAGTTATCTTTAAGCAGTCCGAGCTGAGTCGTAGCGATTGATCGTGGAGCAATTGCTGTGCCGTCAGTGCCCAGCCTCCTTCCCAACAGCTTCATCACACAGCGTAACGACCATAGGAAATCTTTCATGAAAACTATGCAATACAGCATGCTTCTTATTACGTTGAGTCTCACGTCTATCTCAAGCTACGACACCAGCTGGACGACTCATCAAGGACTTCACAATCCTATGTAGACTGCGTTGCACATCAAGCTGTCCGCGACAAGGAAATGTTTCAAACTCCACGTCAGCGTATAACCTTGTAGGATATCTGTTGAGAGCAGGGTAAAAGTGCGGACGGCGCCGCATAGTCCGTTGCAGTCTGATTTCAGGCTCCAAGCAACATGCATTCGCCACCAGCATTGACCAGAGCAACTTTGTTCTTCTCGCAAGCTGTGTCAACGCTCCACCGCCATCAAAGACGGAAATGCTGTCGTATTCAACTAAGGGCTACTATAGAGTGTACCTAGTCCCGGCATTGGAAGGGGATACTTCATTTCGGCCCATGACTCTTTATAGACCTCTCTGGTGGACTTTGCACTTTTTCGACGTTTCACTACTGCGTACGCAAGAGTATACATAGAAGACATAACGATCATTGTCAGAATCTCAATGGTTCTGACTCCAGTAGTCTCGGCAGACAGAAGACGAGATAAAGTGCAGCATATCGGAGCGAAGACAAACCCCTCGGCGGTGATAGCTCGACGTATAGAAATATTGTGGTAAGACAATACGTGTTTGGATTTGACAGTCCATTTAATGCCCGGTTATTTCTTGTCTCACGTCTATTCTCGATACAAGCTCTTGCGCATCTTGCGTAGACTCGATCGTGCTCTGATAATTATCAGCCACATCTTGAACAGTCGTTAGGAAGAACAGGCTGGACTTACTGAGTTTTTATCAGCTATATCCCATTAGACGATCCATATACAATCAACGTAGCAGTAGAACAGAAGCAACACTGTAGCCCACTTACAAATCTCGCATCGCCACTCGTCCGCAAGGTCTATCTCGATGGTCGGTAGCGGAACGATGAGAACAATTCGAAGCAATACAGAAGCTGCGAGACCGGTCCAGAAAGCTGTCAATCTAGCTTCATCTCTGCCTTTGCTGTGCAAATACATACTGCAAGCGGTACCGCATGCAGGAGCCATATACAGAAATGCTTGAACTTCAGGGTGGTTAAGAGCTGTAATGATGGGTTGGACACTATCCCATGACCGATAATGCCAGAAGTAGGCGATTATGGCCCAGGGTGCGACCGTTGAACTATTACCAGGGGCAGTGTAGTCCCATGCACTATCCGAAATAGGTACTGTTCGGGTCGAGAAGTCATGATGTTGAGTAGAGTTAGAGCACATGTTATCTCCCAGAAAGAAAAGAAAAATCCGCAACAGGCTCTGCGTCAAGCTCTCAGCAAATTTTACAACCCGTGGTTCAAGCGACGACTGATCATGCCGAGAGTTGAGTTCGCAAACATGGCCAGTCTACAGTCCCAGGAGACAGCCGGTATTAAGGTACAGCTGCGACTTGATCGAAGATCACATAAGTAGACTACAACGTCTGCACGAATTGAAATGAAAATCGGTATTTCAGAACTCTAAAATGTCTCTCATAACAAATCGTTACGTCCACAGAACAAAAATCAGTGGTACCGAAGCAAAAGAACATTCAGATCAAACTGCCAACCACCAGTACCGAAAACCTCTTGCAGCCAGGCACAAAATACTTGAGTTCCTTCACACCAAGTAAATCCTGCACGACTGGCTGCGCAGTAGGAATCGGCGTTGGATTCCAGAGGCCAAGGTTATGCGCAACGACACACACTGCGTTTTCCTCACCGGAGTCTTCGACGACAGCACCTAAAAGCGCTTTCAAAACTCTGGCTAGTCTCCCATCTACTTTTCTCTTAGTTCTTGAACAATAGCTATAATTGTGGATCGACACAAACGTACCAGTATGCTCGTCTTGCCTGCGCTTCGGAAGCAGTTTATCAATCCCGCATTCTCTTGCTGCTGCAGCAAGTGTTCCGCTTTTTCTAGAAATCGGAAGGGAAAGCAGAGATATGAGGCGGTCCTGCTTCTTTCCACCTCGCACTGCACTGCAGCAGAGCTCGATGTCTTCGAATTCGTACTCGAGAATGTTCTCGATACGGTAGATGATGTTCTCCGTAATGGAAGAAGATGGCTTGGTGGATTTTGGAGTCATCCTTTCTGTTGTTGACGGGTTGAGCGGAGAATAAGTTATGGTGGTAGAGCCGTGAGGTTTGAAGTATGTGATGTGGTTTGCGTTGGATGGGGAGACGACATGAGAGAAGTTTATATATGAAGGCAGAACATGCAAAATTTATGACTTTGGTTAGATTCTTGAGGTAGCCGTATCAGCTCTGCAATCCGTGAAATCAACAGGACCATTCTCTGGTTGGGTGTTGAGGCGAACCATGATATGATAATTCGTCCTCCAATCAGAATATTTCGACAGTATCTAGATCGCCGAGTAGGCTATCAAAGAAGCCATTGCACTCCAGGTATAAACTCTGAGAGCCTAGGCACTCAGCCGTTCTCAACCACTCCGATGGAGGCTCACATGCGTAGCTTCTGCCCCAAAGGTGTTCGTTAGGACTAGCTGCGGAAGGACTGGATGTACCAAACAAAATGAGAGCACTTTTTAAGCTTTCACCATCAGCATCAGACTGTTCTATGGGATAGCCTATAGCCGCAATCGGGTTGGCACGACAAGATCTGGGAATTTGTACTGAATCAATAGCAGAATCATGTTAGTCGATTTTAGCTGGGTATGGCAACGTGGGCAGGCACATGCGAAGACCCACTTCTTCCGCTGTAGAAAAAAAAAGCGGCATGAATTGGTTGCTGAGCTTCAACGTTCTAGACAAGCTGGTGGTGACTCTGGATGCTATGCACTGTCGCACTATGACTAACACGCAAATCCCTTGTCAGTAGCATTTTCATCATAGGTCGAGCCCGAGATATCAACAAGACTGCTTCGCAGGATTTTCAAAGGACCACCGCATTCTCCCAACACGGAAGACTCTACAATTGGTCACAAGGCTCACACAAGACACAATGAAAGGTTGTAGCAACGCTTTTCGAAATCCATTCATCATAGTTTCTATATTTACAGAAAATGGGGTGAAGCTACTCAGTAGCGGGCAAAGAAGAAGCAGAGTGGGGCTTGATCCTTTCAAAGACTGCAGCCTCTCCAAAAATGTCAACCAATGAAGTTCCCAACGTGATGCCTGGCTATGCAAACATGTCATGCAGAAGCGTGAGAGTGACACGCTTAACCGAAGAAAGAGCGGGCGTGGCGGCGGGCCTTGGAGGCACCGGTGGCGCCAGTGGTCTCCTTCAACCAGGCAATGAACTCCTGGATGGTGAACTCCTCAGGGAGAGTGGAGGAGCCGGAGCCGGAGCCGGAGCCCTGGGTAGCGGAAGGAGCGGGAGCAGCGCTGGTAGCAGCGGCAGATGTGGCAGCCTCAGATGGGACGGGAGTGGCCTCAGCAGCAGCAGAAGTAGCGGCAGCAGAAGTAGCGGGGGCAGCGGCGCTGGTAGCGGTGGCAGATGTAGCGGCAGTGGACGAGGCGGCAGCGGTCTTGGAGGGAGTGGAACCCGAGCCCGAGCCGGAAGCACCGTCCCAGACCTTGGGACCGGGAACCTCGTAGGTGGTGGCACCGGAGTACATGTCGAACAGGACACCGGGGTCGGAGGCAGAGTAAGCCTTGGTCATGTCGACACCCTCAGCAGGGAGTGAAGCAGAGCCAGAGCCGGTGACCTTGATCTGTCCACAGCCGTTGTAGAACTGAGCGCCACCCTCGCGGTTACCCTCGTGGAGACCGATCATCTCGGGGCGGATGAGGTACTCGCCAGCGGCGAGGTCAGGGAGGGTGATGGTGATCTGACCCTTGTTGGCGATGAAGTTGTCAACACCCCACTTGCCGCCGGAGAGACCGTCCTCGTAGAGCTTGGTCCAGACGGCACCCTCACCGTCAGACTCGGCAGGGGCAATGTAGACCATGACGGGGCCCTTGTGGGAAGCAGCAATGGGCTCGTCAGCGTCACCGGACCCGGTGGCGGGGTCCTGTTGTAATTGTCAGATCCAAAGCTCACACATCACGCTTTCGCTTGAAGCTTACATTGTGGTGCCACTGGAAGGTGATGTCGGAGCCAGCCGCGACCTCGAGGGTGTCGTCAGCCTTGGTGCCGCCGTTACAGATCATGGCGGTGGATGTGACGTCCTTGATGGGGTTGTTGCCGTTGGAAGGAGTGCGGACAGCGAAGTGCTGGCCCTGGTCCTTGCCATCGATGACGAAAGACTGGAAGGTGGTGTGGGCGGAAGCCAGCTGGGCAGCGGCCAGGGCGAAAGCGTAGGAGTACTTCATTTTGATGTTGGCTGGTTGGTTGTTGTTTGGTTGGTTGTGGAGAGAAAACTGGTATAGTCAAAGAAATGAAGTATGAACAATGTTTGAATGGATAGTCGTCGAAAGTGAGCGTATGCTAAAGAGCGTATGTAAAGAGTGTGAGCGTCAAGCCTGGCCTTCTTCAAGTGGAAGTTGTAAGTCTCTTATACACAGCCCGCGTAGTCGGCACCGTGCTGCCGTGTCAGTTGCAGTGTGGTCCTGACACTGCCAAGCCCCATGCTGCCGTCCTGTGCCAAGCTCAGTTCAACGTGCACTAGCTCCAGTTCGGGCAGTGCGGCGCTGCCTAGTTGCCTCAGAACATTGAATCCAGGCTGGTAGAATCCTACGACCCAGAAAAACTCATGTTGGTGTTCTCGTGGGAGATTGCCCGCGTTCGATCCTGGCCCGTCAAATGGCGTCCGAGGTGACGATAAACATGAAACATCACGAAAGGCTTGGACGATGAAAGCCCACCCACCCGCCTGTCAAGGAGCGTCTAAGGAGACACCATGCGCTGTCATTGTCATCATCGTCATGCTGTTTTGTTGCTTCTGTTCCTCATGCTGCCGCCCCGTCATGAGGAGATTGCACTCGATCCTTCGTGTGATCGCGAAATTGGCTGGTGAGGTGGCTGCAAGATGTTCCGACGCGTAAGAGGGGTCATTGTCCGCCTTGTTCTCCTGGCTCGTCGCGTTCGTCGTGTTCGCGCTTTGTCTGTGGACCTCGGATCATGTCTTCTGGATCTAGAAGCTGTGGAGCGAATAGGAGGTAGTGATGAAATCCATCGATGGAGCCATTTTTCCGTTTGACATGCGGTGGGTCCCCGTCTTGGCTTGCGTCCGTTTCATGTTTCAGTCTTGCCCATCAAACAATCGATATATCTCTTCCATGCTTGTGCCTCAGAAGGCATTTACATGATGGTGTCGACCGCCGATCGTGCCTCTTTGTCGCAATACGTCCGTTGTCTTTGCTAGCCTCGACTACGCTGTTTGAACGTAGGAGATTGCTTGAGTTGTTCACCCCATGCATCTATTCTCGCCGAGACATGTTGAGAGACACAGCGTCGTGTCTCGCGCAGAGTGCGGCGTTACGCTGAGGTACGTGGTCTTGGCTTTTGGCTCTTTTCGCCCTGCCTCGGCGAGGCGCCCGTGTAAATTGCGAAGCCTTAGTCAGCGTCTGGGACGGATTCTACTTCTGTTCCTTACCTCCTCATGTCAGTGACAATAGCCGTGGAAGCGCATTGCAACTGCTGGGACTTCCAATCGCGTACACACGGTGGCTTGTCTTCGATTCCGTGTGCACGCCTTGACACGTTAATATACTGTTCGATCTGAGCCTCTCAGAAGCGTGCTTGGTCCGCAAGAGCCCTATGAGGAATGTGATGTCGTACTGCCGTGGTTGGTTGAAGAGATCACGTTCGAAAGAAAAAGGCGGCCGCACGCAGATGTGACGGGCATGGCTATTTGAACACATGAGAAGAATTGAACCTTTGTTTCGTAAGCTGATCTAGGCTCTGGCTGGGCACATTTGAGCGAAATGGCACCGGTTGCTCTCCGACGTTTCACTAAAAGTCAAAGTATCAACAATCAATCAGATTAGTCCATACATTAGGGTCATTGACTTTTCAGCGCAGTGCTATGTCATATCTATGGTATCGACCGCTAAACTCTTCTATCTACCAGTCTGGCCCTGTCCTTGCCTTACGGGCACGTTGGCATCTGGCTCACCACCGTGGTTCTTTGCATAACTAGCATCCTTGGTCTCAGGTGCCCCGACACCCTTCTCGAAGTCACCAGCCTTGTACAGCTGACCGGTCGCAGGGTTGATAGAACCACCCTCGGACTCGGGAATATCGCGGTTGTTACCAGCGCCGGATGCGCCAGAGCCTACTGTGACAGTGGCGCCAGGGAATCTGCTGGTCGCGGACTCATCGATACCGGACTCGATTGCTGGAGTCGTTAGTTGGTGGTGCAAACAGAAGCATGTGGAAAGGGTATGTACCTGAGTCACTTGCATTGGGACCGCGGTTCGGGTTTGCTGTGTTGGGATCGGTACCGTGGACATTGGCATGTGAGTTGAGGTCCTTTTCAGCCTGCTTGGCGATATCGAGAGGGTTCTGGCCCTTGTATTCGGCAGACATGATTGATCTGGTCTGGGAAATATCTTCTGAACCTGGGTTGGGGCAAATCGGAGAAAAGTAAGGTAGCGGGTGACTTGCGTGAAGACTGTTTGTGATGTATGAAGGATAGTTGCAGCGAAGTAGCTGACGTTTATATTGCTCTCGCGATTGCGATGATGCACATTTTCTTAGTTCGACGTTGCGAGCGATGATGAAATAACACTGGACCCTTATGCATGATGTCACAACCACCTCATGGTAAGGTCTTCGTGAAAGCAACAACATGAGCGAGCCACTCAAAGGCACAGCCGTTGCGAAAAAGGTGGCACTCGATGGGGCAGTGGACTTAGCTTCGGTGTTGGCTGTCGTGGTGGCGACTGTCGTGATTGTCAACGCCTACAACAGCAACAGAAGACGAGCTAGGGAACAGGCTCATCATTGACTTGCATCTTTGCATTTCAACTACTTAAATGGTAAAGCGCAAACCTGGATATATCTGCTTCGCTGTTGTTCGTGAGACTAAATCTCTCTTCATTTATCGCACATCGGCATCGTCAACGGAAACAATTGAAGAGAAAAGAAAAATGTGATAGATGGTATCGGGTTAAGAACAGAATAATTATCCTCGAGAGTATCGTCAGACTCCAATTCCGTTTTGCCGGTGTGGTAGGAGAGTACTGAGAGGGTAGGAAAAGCAAATTAGAGAAGCGCCTACCACTAGTAGACAATGCGCTCGTCAAAGATCGGTGCCTCCCTGGCGTGACCATCTTCGACACCCTTCCAATAGACCTTGCCCTTCTCATTGAAGACGGCCTGCTCGTCTGTCATGTGCAGCTCAGGGACAGTCTTCTTCGTTTCCCTGATCTCACGCTCGCTGATGCCCATGTCATCGCGGACAATCCAGATAACAGGCGTAGGCGATGTGACGGCCGGGTTGAAGAAGGCGCGCTTCTGGATCTGAGTGGGCAATGGCTCCTGGGGAATGTGGTAAAACTTGTCCAGGGTGTCGTAGAGAGTGCTTAATGAGTTACGCTCTGGATTTATAATTTTTCTGAGGAAACCAGGAATGCGGGAAGCACGAGGGGCGTGGTCGGCATCGGTAACATTAAGAGGGGCAGAGTCGGACTTCTCACGGCTCGCATCACGGTGGCCGTCCTCTAGTTGGCCGTTGTGTGGGGTAGGATCAGTGTAGGCCAGGCGGGCTTCCTCGTGCCTGAGGGCCGCTCCTAGAGTTACAGAAAAGATGATGGTAATGGCCAGCAGCAGGCACATGATGCCAAGGGGACCGGCGGCCTGAGGGTTCTTTGCAGTAGCGATAGCGAACAGACCAATAAGACAAATCTCCGAAAGGTAAACACCGGTGAGGAGTTGTTTCAATGCCTTCTGGTAGGCCTCACCCTTGGTGTCGATGTTGGTCTCATATACGTAAAGAAAGTTGTAGCGGTAGGCGATGTAGACGAGGCAGAAACCAATAGTGGCGAAGCCCATGATCAAAGGAGCAATACCAGAGTAGGTGATGGCGATGACACCCAAGTTACACCACTTGGGGAACTCGGATCCCCATGCAGGCGCAGAAAGCTTGGTGAGGTTCTCGAAGATCTTGCGAGGAGTCTTTCCAGGAAGAACACGGCCAAGAAGAACGACAACAACGAAGCCACCAATATTGAGGAGTGTACCAGCGGCTGAAGACAATCCCAACAGGATGAAGTAACTGATGTAGAAGTTAGAGGCCTTAGGTAGGTTCTCCGCAAGAAGGCTTAGAGCACTGCCAGGGTCGTTGAGGATATTGTTAACCACGGAAGTGATAGCACTTGCTAGGGTGGCGACAAGGAAGACTTGAACAACCTGGAAGACAAAGTACCAGCTCTGTGTCTTGAGTTCGATCTGGCTCCAAGTAACGTAACCGGCCAACTTGGCCATAAGGCGACAAAAAATGGGTACCAAAGCCATCAGGACGGCAAGCAAGACTGAAGGCAAAAGACCGGTAACAACACCTAGAATGACCTGCGGAATGTCGAGGATCCAAGAGAGCCAGGAGAATCTTTCAGCTAGGTAGTTGATATTTGAAATCAGACCAACAAAAGCGACAGGGATGGCGAAGAAAATGACCATGACAGAGATGATACCGGTCGCAACAGCCCAGCGGGCGAAGTGCTCAGGCTTGCTGATTCGCAAGTTGTTCCAAACCACCTCCTGAGGTTGAACACCAAGTTGACGGGCCTGCATCTTGGAATTGGGCTTGTTCTTGTTGTTTTGCATCATCTGCCATGCATCCTGGGCGCGTCTCTGTGTGTCAAATTCGATAAAGACAGCACCAACGAGCTCGCCATTGCCGCTCCAATGCTTGTCTTGCTCAGCGGTGATCTTGGGAATCAGCTCAGCTAGGTGCTGACGTCCATACTCTATGGTGTCGACCTTTTTGCCGATCAAGAACTTGAGCTTGTGGGTGGGGCGGTCCTTAGGATTCAACCATTTGGTGCCATCCTGCACGTTTTCGTTCACAAAGTGTTTCTTGTTTTTCTCAGCTTTCATCCTGTTCTTGTTGGCGTCAGCCGAAAGCTGAACCTCGCCAGCTTCAAACTTCAGGGCGGTCTTGTCGCGGTCCTCGATGAGCTTTTCCAGCTCCTTGGTGTTGGAAGCAACCCAGGCGTGCTTCACGCCGGGGAACATCTCGAACAGGGCGCTCTGAGAGAGGGTTTTGGGGACATTGGTGAACAGGATGGTACGCGAGGATAGACGACTTGCACCCCATGGTGAACGACGGTAGGCTTGACGTAGGTTCACGGTGTAGAAGGACTCGCGCGCAATGATAACCATGACCAATCCTGTGGTATGTCAGTATGAATGATTTTGTGACTCTCCGCTTTTGAGGAACTGACCCAGGAAGATGCACGAGATGATGGCATGAGCGTAGTAGCGGTTGACGTTAGTCTTGGTCTGCTTGACGTTACTCATGGAGAGAATATCGAACTGTTCCTGGCCGGCGCCACCAGTTGCGTTGACCGGAAACAGAACAGGCCAGGTGATGAGACATCCCAAGAAGCACAAAACGATCATCGTCTTGAAGAAGCGCACAAAAAGGTAACCATCGATGGACTGGTGATCCAGGATGTACTCGTCCTTGAGGCCTTTGAAGTCCTTGATCCAACCAAACAAGGCTCTACGCGGGGGTGGAGTCTGCCCCTGGACCCCAAGATGATCAAGGTAAGTCCGCGGTGCGTACACTCTGCGGTAGGATTTGCGCGCGATGAAGAAGGCTGTCACGAAAGCACCGGCGAGAATCGCTGCAGGAATAAGAGTCGACAGCATGGACGACAACCCGTTCGGCGCATCTCTGGCCTTGCCAGTTTGTCCACCCTGTTATGATAAGGTCAGTACAAGCTCGTGTAATGCATTGCCTTTTTTTTTGCTCACGGTGGACGACATGGTGGGCGTATAGGCGAAGTTTTTGCGCCCTCGAGGACGAAGGAACGGTCTCTTTAACGCGCAGCAGGTGGCTGTGCGATGTGAAAAGCGAAGAGGTCGTCGCGGCGCAATACAATCAAACAGGATGCGGGAGCTACAAGTAGTGGTCCCTAATGACGTGGGGCCCCTGCTCTAATCGGCCCAGTGGTTCAGACAAGGGCGAGTGTAATTGCACGCTAGTGGTTGATTGGCCAACTTCGGCTTCAGCATCTTTCAGCTCTTTCTGCTCTCTGCCCAGCATCCAGAGTCCAGACTTTGACGAAGCTCCCTCGTCTCCACTGCACCAGCCTCAGGTGCGGCGCTGCTGTCACTGGCATGTGAATTGCATCTCGGAATGCCCGTTGACGGGGGCTGTGCCCTGCGCAAATCCCGAGGTGAATTGCAAGCCGAGTCGCGATCCCAAATCCAGTCGCTCGCCAGCATGCACACGTCAAAAGCGCTAGGGCAAGCCGCCGAGTTTGAGTACACCAAAGGCAGGGCATTGATTCGTGTGTTCAGGGGCTACGGCGGTCTCCCGCGTTACGAGCATCGACGTGCATCCAAAATCTGTGCACGCGGCATCAAAAGCACACTTTGAACCCTGATCGCCTCAAACTCAGCGGAAACATGACGTTATTGATCGAACAAGGCATTGAATGGCTCCATTTCGTCCATCTCAGGGCTTGGATTGCTCTGGTCAAAAACAGGCTCCAATTCCTGCTGAGCACCCCTGCGTCGATCGTTGCAACTCGTTGAGTGTGACACGCGCACAAAGACCTGTGATATCATCCATCGTACCGTCGAATCACCCCTCGATCGCCGTCAACAACTATGGCAACCGTTACATGTGCAACTGCACACTGCTGCGCACGTTACGAACTGCGACAACAGTTCAAAATTTTCGACATAGCCTCTGTTGTCAATCAGGGCAATGAAAATCGTTACAGACCCCTGCTCACGGCGATCTAGATCTTAAGCCACGGGGTGATCTTACTCAAACAGTTCTCCTGGCCTCTGCGTTCAGCAAATCTCCTAACCGCCGAACCTGCGACTCGCAACACATGACCTGCGCTACTCTTCCGTAGAATAGTCTCAGCTCAACACCCATGTCAGCGGCTTCGAGGCATCGTGTCTTCACGCTACTGGTAATCATCTGAGTTCCTGTGCGTCAATGAGCGTCTGTTGTTGCACAGCCACATGTTTTCTTTCGGCTTTCCCCGAGGAGGGGCTGCGGCGGCCGAAAGGAAATGACACCGAAGATGGTGCCATGGTGGAGCGTCTCGCAGTAACGACGTTGGAATTGACCTCGCTCGACACCATCAAGTCTTGATTTTTGCTGGATTATGATCGCTCTTCAGTAGGAAGCCGTGGTCCTCCAGATCTCATTGCCATCGTAGTGCCATTGAATCATGGCTAGTTTCATGTGCGCTCTACCCTTCGATCGTAATCATCACTGAATTGACACGTGATCATCATTCAAACGACCATCAATCTAGCGTGTCAATATGAGTCCTGCCTTCTCCCATCGGACGACCCATCGCTATGGTAGGCTAAGCAAAACAGAGGACACCACCTACCCATCAACGTGAACAACAACCATACCTCACATATCGTGCCATCTTCTCGTGCTCAGGGCACGCGCCTTACCTTTGTTTGCAGCCGGCACGCTCCGCACACGTCAAAGCCCCATGAATACGACCGCTGCGTGAGCGAGGATGGGACACCGTACCAAGAGCCAATACTTGGCGACGTAGTTCCGCGCAGATGGCGCAGCTAAGTCATAGCGTCTACTCGAGCACCTTCGGCTGCATTCAAGAACCGTAAAGCCCCCGTCCATTGAGCACGCGAACCCCAGCACCCGCACCGCTCTGTCGCAGTCGAGATGGCACGTGTGTCCGTATCTACGTGGCAACTCCGGAGGAGTGTTTCTGTGTTTTCTTCTGGGTCGGAGCGCGAGAAGGTGTAGATCCGGAGAGTCTGAGCCCGAGAGAAACGGACCTGACGGTTTTGCGTTTGCCAACAATAGACCGTCGGAATATAGCAGGGGATGCTTGGTCCGCGCGTTTAGTGTGCTAACCTGACTGCACGGATGATCAGGAATTCCTTGTACGTGGGAGATGGCAAAGCCTGATGTAAAACAAGTGGTGGAAAGAATTGAGACGCGAGTAGATACAGAGAGAAAGTATCCAACAACGGATATAATCTTGCAACTAGTCATGGCCGTTTACCATCGCTCATGTCGCTACCTTCACCCAAACGCCGAGCAAAGTCAACTCGCTGTGGTGTCAATGCGCTCTCACAGCGTCCCTCGCGGCGTATCGTCTTCCGTCTGTACTCCCAGCGCTCATCCTCCTCTCTACGCTCCGCTCCACACTTCCGTCTCTCAATTGCTCAACCAGCCCGTCCGGCAGATACGTGTCCCGCCCGCTCGCTGTGTGCATGAAACCCCTCCTGACATCGGTGTCGAGTCTACCAGGATAGTTGACCGAGCTGAGTGATTCCGTCTCGATGCGCTCATAGGCTGTGATGGCGTGGTGATCGGAATCGTCGTCGTTTTGGAAAAAGCTCCGCTGTGTATCTGCTGTTGTTGGGCGGGGGCGGCCTTGTCGACCGCGTGAGGGAGGCGGCGATCGTGGAGAGGGTGGTGAAGTCGAATTCCTACGGGAGTGTGTTCCAGTGGCTTCAGCAGACGCAAGAGATTCTTTACTCTGGTACCATGTATCCCTATCACTTTTGTTTCTGTGGATTGGTGGAGGGTCAGCGCTGTCGAGTGAGTCGGCGTGTATAAGTGTCGGTTCGCTGCTGAGAGAGTCATGATGCTGACAGTTGTGAGGGTGGGTCCGGCTGCTCTTCCTGCGCAGCTTCCTGTTGCCTGTTGTTGATATCGGTGAGGTATCTTCCGAGTTAGGAGACAGCTGAGGATCGACGGGCGACTCTGGAGCTGTAGTTTTGTACACTGAGTTTTGACCTGCATAACAGTTCGATGTGACGATGCCAACACCGGCTTCTGCAGGCTGGAGTGAGCGGTTAAAGTCTTCTGCTGCCTGATCTTTTTCGTTCATGGCTCTGTCACTTCCAGTGCCGTTTCCACTGCTGCCACTGCTGCCCATCAGCTTGCGGTGCCAAGAGCTGTTCTGATACTGGAAGTTTAGTCGCTTCTCGCCGCGCTTGCCAAACCATAAGGGCTCGTTCTGGCTGATCTTCACAACGTTCAGCCAGGGGTTGCCGGGTTCTTCATCGGCAAGTGCGAATATGACGTCGACCTCTTCGAGCGAACGGAATGCGGTCTCAGGATAAAAGAAGTAAACGAGAGGGATGATGGCGAAGTTTGTCGCGGCGATGATGATCCAGGTGCGGTAACCGATATTGGTGAAGGCAATTGGCGTAATGAAGACAACACTGGCGGACTGTTAATATTTTTCCTTGCCTGCAACCGATGCAGCCGTGAACTTACATGAAATTAAGCATCCAGTTGGCACTAGTGCTCATTGCGTTTGCCGGGCCACGAATCCTCAGCGGAACAATCTCGACTTGGTAAAGCCATGCCATTCCTTGCCAACCGATGGCGAAGAACATGGAGAATGCGAAGAGAAACACAGTACTAGCGATCCTTGTGCAGGCGACGTTGCGCTCGGTCCAGAGGTATTGTGTAATGGTGATGAGGATCATACAACCACTCATACCGGAAGCACCAAACATCATCAACGACCTTCGACCCCAGAAGCGATCGATACCAACAACCGCAACAAAACTTGCAGTGAAGTATGTAGTGGCAGAGCATCCAGCAAGGAGACGTGCAAGCCATCCGGAGTACGACATGCGAGTAAGGAAGATCCAACTGAGATACTGCAAGACAAGATTGATACCTGTTCCTTGCTGGAAGATCTGGACAAAGTAGGCGAGAACCACACGATGGAAGCCACGTCGCTCCTGGTTCGAGAACATGCTTGCTGTTGAGCCCTGTGCCATGATCAAGATAGCATCTTTGATCTGCAAGAACTCGTCCTTGATCTCGAAATCATCGACATCGGTATCGTTCAGGGCGGCGAGCACGTTCAGCGCTTCTTGTTCTCGTCCTGTCAGTATGAGCCATCGCGGTGAATCTGGCAGGAAGAACAGCAGCACGATAGCGGGTAGAGCGAATGTAATCTGAAAAGCGATGGGAACCCGCCAAGCTGCAGATGAGTTCTCGAGGTAGGCAAAGGCAAACACGAGCCAGTACGAGAGCGCGTATCCAGCGGCGACGAACGCACCCGCGCTGATCATGAGGATGGTTCCCTTGCGGTGCGACTTGACGCACTCTGCCTGGTATGCAGGGGCGGTGGATGTGGTGAAGCCATTGCCTGGAAGTCTATGTCAGTCAAGTTCCTTCGCCACATCTGTGATATAAGGCGAGACGGTGTACATACCAAAGCCGGCAATTCCTCGCCCTACGATGAACTGTGCGAAGCTGTATGATGATGTTTGGATAATCTCGCCAATAGTCCAGAGTGTAATGCCGAGAAGAAGCGTCCGTCGGCGGCCGAGGGAGTCACTGACGAAGATGCAGAGGATGGCGGAAACCAAACATCCCAGATGCCACGATCCAACGGCGAGACCTGTACATGCCAAATTAGCTGTTGCCTCCAGTGTGTACAAAAGGCTGAAGTTTACCTGTGACCCACGCATCGTGGAACGATGTCTGGGCAGGATCCAAGATGTCTACTTGAGGAAAGCGGTCGAGGAAAGGTTGTACAGTCAAAAGACCGCCCATGACACCCTGCGCATAGCCAAAGCACCTATTCTGTCAGTCACCTAGCCTGACGTTCACCAAAGCATAACTTACAAGAAGCACAGTCCGCAGACAGCACTGATTACAGTCGCAAGGCTTCCGCCTCTTAGTCCGAGATATCTCGCCATTGCGTTCTCCAAGTGAACTACACAACAGGACGCAACCAGAACGTAGTTCGCGGCGACATGATCAACGGTTATCGAAGCATATGTCTAAACCATGTTCTCGGATCCCCAGGTCTTGTCTGCGGCCTGTGTGGAGTTGTCAGATCCTTCAGACTCACGTCATGACATGCATCAACATGGATGTCCTCTGAGCATTGCGTTCGCTGCAACGGGCAAACGCGAGCCACCATACTCAAAGTAGGTAGATTCAACATCTTGGCATGTACGATATGTCAGGTACGGGGGTGGGGAGATGAGGCCGATCTGGCTGGACTGATGTCATTGGTGCTAGTGAACCACTAGCGGCGATGTGTGATTTTAGAGTTCGTCCAACAGATCGTGAAGACAATGTCAGGAAGGAAATCATCTTTGGACCTCATCCTGTCCATAAACGAAAGTATTAATATCTCTCGCGATGGGCGACGTCCTTCGTGATCGCTCAAAAGCAAAAAATCGTGGGGTTTGTACAACCTCGCCGTGGCTGCCCGGTCCAAATTCTACAGGGATTCAGATCCTGTAAGATGAACAATCGTTCATTGATCATCACCGGTATCCACTCCGGCGAACCAAATTGCATGATGGTGGTCTGCCCGTTGCTTTTAACGGACGGCAATCCCATCCAATCGTTTGGTAGCTATCTGAAAAGCAGCGGAACCGACCTCTACGATGCCTACTCTTCGTGGCCGCCACATGACCGCTTCGAAACTCAATGAGACGCCTAAAACCTGGCGTGGGAGCCTCCCTCGGTTGACAGCTCTGTTCGTGCGGTGCGTAATGTTAAGTGTGAGTGCGCAAGGTCCGTTGTACCACCAGGTATAGGCCTCATCTTGACGTCCAGCACGCATACCCGATGCAGCAGACGTGTACTCATCCTTGTAGATGTGATAAAGACGGGGATGGCTCGATAAAGGTGCATGCGATTCTGCAAGATGATGAGCGACAACGCAGCAAAGCCCGGTCCAATTAGGTGGCGAGCGTGAGTCGCAGACGGGCTGCGACTAGCGAGAACAGCCGCGTTAGGGGCCAAGTCTTAACTGGTTCGTTCGCCTTGAAGATCCCGAATGCGAGTGACATTTGCGAGAGCAAAGCCTGCTGGAGCGAACGACTAGGATAGGAGGGAAAAGAGGGAGATGTCAACCACAGAGCACTGCCACAACGACGTACCAGAACACCACGCTTTCTTTCCCTCGTCAATGAACGACAAGCACAGACCATACCTCGCAAAAGTTTTAAACGGCTCCAAGAGGTATCGATATCTGTCGCTCAACTTGTCAACCCAGCTTGATGAGCTCTCTGTGTCTCGATCTTCGTCAGTAGCTTTCTTATCTGTGAATTCGCAGAAAGAAACGACCAATGTTCCCATCCCGAAATCCACTCCTCTTCGTAGTGTTCTACACATTGAGTGCCAGTCATGACCACTGATTCCAGCGACATGCACGGATGCCGCCACGGGTGTCGTCAATCGCCCTTCGACTGCGTATGTTGCCGAGGCGCAGAGGGCTCGGGGCGGGGTGGGAAGGTATTTGGGTCTTAGGCTGGGGAAGTCGGTGTTTGTACACACACGTTTACAGCAAACGCCAACAGGAACATAGCTATGAATGTAAAAGATGAGTTTACTTCGGAAGTTGTTTTTTGCGTTTAGCGTTAGGTAACGTGCAACAACAACTAACGAGTGTGCGCATTTTGCTCCGTAACTTCTATGTGTATATGCACCATTTCGCTGATCCAAACACCCTCCAAGAAAGAAAAACGCCTGAATATGGTTCAAACATTATTCGCCGTCTCCTTATATAATATGTGTGTAGAGCGAGTGCTATGCATCGTGATGAGAGAGTGGTACAAACCAAGCCCAGCCAGCCGGAGAGGACATGAGGATAGAGAAAGGAAAAAGAAAAGATCAAAACAATCTACCATGTAAACGTCATGAGCTGCGGGTTGAGTACGATAGGCAGCAGGAAATGCGTGCTGACGACCATACCCATGGGGAATACGGCGGTGATGAGTCGGATCTGCCAGTCTTCGGGGACGACAAAGGCCATGCAGATCATGCCGGCGGTCATGGTGATGCAGAAGATGAATGTGTACTTGAACTTCTTGACCACGTCGCCTATGGCTTCCCAGAAGGAGATGTCTTCGAGTTCCTTGGAGGTAGCACCCCACTGCATGTCGATGCTGAAGAAGTGGCAGACGAGCGCCTGCGACACGTGCATAGAAACACCGCCGAGGAAGATGGTGAAGAGCGGCACCCATTTCAGGTTGGTGAAAAGGGCGCGGATGAGGCCTGATTCGCCGATGCGGTAGCGTAGCACGGCGAGCGCGACGTTGCCTAGTGCGGTGAAGATGATGACGATGGAGAAGTAGACCTTGAATGAGTCGAGGTAGTAGTGGTCCAGATGGCCATTGAACAGACCGATGATGACATAGTTCATAAGCGTCAGGATCCACGACGAACCGATCGCGTAGTACGTGCCAATGTAAGCCAAGATTGTCAGCTTGGAGTGTATGGGCATCTTGGAGGTGATAAAGGTGCGGAAGAGTTTTGTGAAGGGGCCACGGAATATCCAGTCCTTGAAGGGGTGGAAGATGAGCTCGTTGCAGCCGTATGCATACTTCTCCCAACGTGCCAGCTCATCGTAGACGGTGAGAGACACGCCCTCCTCGTAGCCGCCATTCTTGTATGCGCCCAAGCGTACAATATAGCCCTCAGCTTGCAGGCGGAGCGCCATGTCGAAGTCTTCCGATACGGTGGACTCAGACCACCATTTTTCCCAGCCGTCGTCCTCGCATTCGTAGCCAATGTTCTGCAGTGCAGACCAGCGGAGGATAGCGTTGTGGCCGACAAAAGGGGCGACATCGCCGTTGGCTACGGAGAAGCGAATGTTGGTGTAGATGAGGTTTGTGAAGAAGGTGATACCGTTCTCGAAGAAAGAGTTGGTGACGTTCATGACACCGGATGCGTACTGGAGAATAGCAACCTGGGGTGATTGCTCCATCTCGGAGACGGCCTCGAGAAAGCAGTCATTGGGTACACGTGTGTCGGAATCAATAATCAAGATGTAGTCGCCCATGCGGATGTTACCCTCGGACCAGGCTTCACCTTCACGTTCATCGAGAAGGCGCTGCATGGCAGATTTGTAAGCTTCGTTCTCATCGTGCTGGGTCCATTGGGCGTGACGGGGGGTTGTGGCAAGGATCTCTTCGACTTGGACAGACAGACGCATGGCATAGTTCATGTTCGAGGCCTTCTTGAACTTCCCGCGACGGATGAACATCTTCTCGCCATCGGCGGGCTTGGGGTTGTGCTTGGGACGGGCGACCCAGCCGATCTGGTTTTCGTCGTAGTATTCTTGTCTGGCCCTGGCCTCTTCCTCGGAGATCAACTGCATACCATCGTCGTTGATGAAGATATTGGCTGTGCCTCCCTGGAGCTCGTAGGTGGAGATAGCCTGCTTGATGGAACGAACGGTGGGCTCAATAACAGCACGGAGACCTTCTTTGTACACAGGCATCTGAACGGTAACATGAGGCAGGGGGCCGAACGTATCGCGCTGAAGACGACGGGGTGCCTTGCCAGAGTAATACTTGGTGTTCCTTTCCAACTGCCCGACAGGGCCGAACAGTTGGGCGAGGCCGTTGACGAGGGACTGGAAGAAGAACTGGACTCGTCAGTACGACTGTAGTGTGAACTTCAGAAGGATAACCTACCAGACCAAGCCACAGTTGTGCGGGCACGACAATGATGAACGCCAGACGTATCCACTTCGGGTCCTGGATGTGTTGAACAGCAACCCACCTCCAACCGAAGCCAATGCAGGCAATCAGGATTGCGATGGTGGCGGCTTCGTAGATACTCTGCCACAGAACAGTTTCACGAGGCTTCTCATCCATACCAGCCTCCTCCTCTGTCATCTCGTCGTACTCCTCGATCTGGACGAACGGCTTCTTGCCATCGCCCTTTGCTTCCTCGCCTTCAACAGGCTCAGACTTCCAAGACATTTTCATCAAAGCGTCTTGGATGTACTCTGCGCGTTCGATAAGTCTTGTAGGTTCGTCTTCCCACACGAGGAGGGTCGCAGTGTCGGAGATGAATGCAGCAGATTGATGCCTTTGGCAGTGTGGCAGGGCGGCGATGTTGGGAACGACCTGGAGACGAAGTGTTCGGTGTATCTGGATGAAGTGCTCGTCAGGCCTCGAAGATACGAACAGTTCCAGGACCTGAGTGTTGACAGTCATAGCACACTAGTTGGACGGTGAGTTTTCATTCTTTCCATTGCAACGCAGATGTTCGTTGGATGTAGACATACCCTAACGTTCAGCGCGGAAACGGCCTGGTACAGACCAGTGCCATCCTCGAAAAGCCCAGCCGGACAATATGCGTACGCGCCCTTCGTCTTCTTGATGAGCACGCCTTCGCCGGGCTCACCGCTTGTCCAAATCTTTTCTTCTTGTTTTGAGTGAAGCCACTGGGCCATGACGTCGCACTTTGCGTCTTGGAAATTAGCCGCGCCATCTATAATCTGGCTTCCTCGTCTGAGGTCGGCAGAAGAGCCATTGTGCGATGCTAGACTTCCGGGCCATCTGGGCGCGGAGGGTGTGAAAGGTGCAACTGGCTGTGCGGCATCTCCAACTTTCTCTGACAGCTCGACATCCGCCGTCTTCTTCTTGCCAATCTTGAAGAAACCCATATTAATGCTCGTGCTGATAAGCACCGGAACGAATGTGTGGTGGTAGCGAGTGATGTATTGTCAATTATCAATAGGTGTAAAGAGTGTTATTTTGGTTAGGCGAAATGCCTGGTAGATGCGCTGGAAACCGAGTAGCCATTACACTGGGCAGGCGCCGGGATAAATGAGTTTGCATTCGGCCAAGGCTACCGTCTCACAAACCACAGTAGTGACATGTTGGACTCGTTTGTGGGCCCAGATCGAAAATCACCACCAGGCCCATGGCGGCCACTAGTCCCTGAGAGGGGGATTGCCAGGAGCTTATCAAAAGAGTGGGTCCATGGCTTTCGCGCTGGACGCAGCTGAGGAGAGCTGGGGAGTTCTGCGGCAGATCCACCTGAACCGGGTCGAGCCAAGCTGCCCTGTGAAAAGTTTCCTTGGTCGTGAGGCTGGTCCGTTCCGCAACGGGCAGGGCTCAACGAACTAAAACCCACGTGTGGCTAACCAAGGAAGGCACTTGCAGCGATGGATTGACAAAAGCTGCGTCTGTCAGCGTAAGAAATGCATCGCGATGGACAACTTAGGGGCTGGACTCTGTGTGGATAGTTTGGGCCAGAGATGGTCGACCAGGTTGTAGTGGCTTTCTGCGGTGTTCCGAGTGGCTGTCTCTAGCCTGACGAACGTTCGGTGGTAGCCAGCGCCATGGCAGGCTAGCACCCCTGACTAGAGGTCGCTCTCCCGCTACAGTCGGCGTATTAATAGCAGACTTTCCTGAGCTGCGCAAGGTACGTACTACGCGGTAAATTTCAAATCGATAGTCTTACCGACTACGGAGCCGCAGCGTCGTTTCGCAGCCGGAGAGTCGCATAAATGCGGCAGAGAGCCTAGGTGGAGATTAGCCGTCCACTTCGACCTTCCTAAAGCTGCTGATGCTTGTGCCGTCTCGTGCAGCCCTGTATTGGAGCGCGTGCATATATGTATTGACACTGTAGATAAGGCTGCTGCACCTTTTCGGGGACATTGTACGTTGCTGCGGTGCGATAAGCCAATGCAACAAGGGTGCGCTGACATGTCAATGCGGCAAGGGCGCCGCTTTAGGTTCAGTCTAGTGCCCCAACGCCAACAACGCCATGCTAGCTCCAACCTAGCGTTCCTTGCTGTTACGAAGATACGTAGTTGACTGCTGTATACGGTAAGACTGTTTAGAGTGGTTATATATTGGTCCAGGGTCCGCCTTTTAGTCGGCCAAATCGCTGCCAGGCGAACGCCTTCGCCTTGCCGAGAGCTGAGGGTATATGAAAACAGGGACCGATGCTACCAACTTGCGTGCACTTTGTTGGTCCAGCGTGTCGTCGTCCGCTCTGCACTGTTCAATCGACAAGGTGGCGATGCTCGGGGGGTTGAGACTTGTTGACTCTTGCATTCTGGAGCGTCGCAGTGCCGGACCGGAGATGCGCCCGGCGCTGCCGGTAAGACATGCTTGTAGGTGCGGCAGAGGAATACAGGGGAGAAACAGGGTTGCGCAAAGATAGGCGTGTCAACGAATGATGTAGTGTTTGTAGATCGAGGCTATTCCCCAAGCCTGGAGGGATCAGTCCCAACACATGTACCATGATATTGGACTCAACATACCTGTAGCTCACTAGCGTATCTACTCGGTGATTGCTCGAGCTGAAGCTTCTCAGCTGTACCTTTTCGCCGTTCTTGATCTCTTTGGCGTCGCTATCGCCCCACTCCAGAGGCACGTCCGAATCCGCATCGGCGTACACGAGCACATTGAAGGTGCAGTTGCCGTCAAGCATGGGCAGGAAAGTGACCGAGGCAGTGATTTGTCGAAAGACGGACTGAATCTCAGCCTGAATCTCGGTTTCCGTCTTCTCTTCTGGAACAGCCTCGCCCCCGCTTGGCACTAAGCGTTAGCGCGAGTGGGGCTCCCTTTGTCCTCGGTGCACTTACTCTGGAACCGAATTTTCTTGGTCGGTTGTAGTCTTGGACGATCTTGTCTTTGCGTTTTTCCCCAAGATCTGGACCTGCGGATACTTAGGACTGGCTTCGCTCATCAGCCTCGGGCGACACTCACGTCAAACTGCCAGCGCTCCACATGCTCGCCGGTTTCCTTGCTGGTGATGACGACGACCAGCTTGGTGATTTTGCCGCCGTACATCCACTCCTTGAGCTGCGACATGATCTTCTTGATGTATGCCTTGACTTGGTCGTCGGCCGTCACTGCGTGCGTTAGTGATGGAGGTTGTTAGCGGCGCGCAACGGTCCACACACCCATCATGGTCAGTCCATATTTTTTGACTCTGTGCGCCGTCAGAAGGTGCCACAGCCGGTAGCCACAGTGCGATGCACTCACGCGGTGAAGTCTTCTGCAGGGTAGACGCCTCGTTGGAACCTACAGCGGTAAGTTGCGGTCTAGGGGTGCGGACCCTAGCGTGGCTTACAGAATGGTGTTGATAGAGTACTCGAACTGTGGTAGCGACGGTGAGTCTTGGTGCAGCGGACGCGGTCGTGGGGAGGCAGACTTACGAATTCGTTGACGATTTTGGAGGAGCCCTTGAGAGCCAGCTTGTGCACCTTTGCACCGTCGGTCTTGGACGACTTTGATTTTGACTTGGAGGTCGACTTTGACGAGGTTGATGCCGAGGCTGATGCTGGTTTCGAAGTTGACGAGGCGGTCTTGGAAGACCTGGTGGTCCTTGGCTCGGACATGTTTGGGGTGTGGTGGCAGTCAATGGGCGGCGTTGGGTGTGGAGGTGGGTTGTTTATGGGGAGGCTGTTGACGCGGCAACTTGACCTGGGGGCAGGAGGGCAGTCTGCGCCGGTGAACAGCAAGGACGCGGTAGGTTGCAGGAATGGGACGGCGTAGGGTCAGAGCACGTGAGGTCGAGGCTGGTAGACAGATGCGGCGTAGTGGTGAGTGGGGACAGGACGGTGCAGTGAGAGAAGGCGTGGGCGTGGGCGTGGGCGTGGATGGGGCTGATTAGATAAGGAACGCCGGGCTGAAGCTTTTCCAGACGAGCTCGACGACGACGACTACGACTTCAGTGCCAGTGCCAGTGCCAGTGCCATACTAACGTGCCCACTGCCCACTGCCCACTGCCTACTGCCAACAGCCACGCATCGTTGTCTGGTCTCATGCCCACCCATGCGATCATGCGTCCGGACCGCGAGCAGCCTGGTGCAGGGCTGGCGGGCGCAGCGAGCGCGCCCTCATGGCTTGCTCTTGCCCAACACTCGACACGCCCATGGACACACCCATGGACGCGCACCCACACGCGGCGCCCTTGAGCGCCTCCCACCGCCACGGCAGGCCAGAGGGTACGCGCAGGCATTCCGCGCACCGTCGCACCTCGAGCGTCTCACTCCCCCACGGCTGGCCAGAGGGTACGCGCAGGCATTCCGCGCACCGTCGCACCTCGAGCGTCTCACTCCCCCACGGCTGGCCAGAGGGTACGCGCAGGCCTTCCGCGCACCGTCGGACCTCGAGAAACGCATCGCAGCCATCCCAATCGAGCGGTACCGCAACTTCTGCATCGTGGCGCACGTCGACCACGGCAAGAGCACGCTGTCGGACCGGCTGCTGGAGCTGACGGGCACCATCCAGCCCGGCGGCAACAAGCAGATCCTCGACCGGCTCGACGTGGAGCGCGAGCGCGGCATCACGGTCAAGGCGCAGACGTGCACCATGCTCTACAACCACGCCGGCGCCGACTACCTGCTGCACCTCGTCGACACGCCCGGCCACGTCGACTTCCGCGCCGAGGTCTCGCGCAGCTACGCCTCGTGCGGCGGCGCCCTGCTGCTCGTCGACGCCAGCCAGGGCGTGCAGGCCCAGACGGTCGCCAACTTCTACCTCGCCTTCGCCCAGGGCCTGACCCTGCTGCCCGTCCTCAACAAGGTCGACCTGCCCCACGCCGACTCGCCGCGCGTGCTCGAGCAGATGCACGACACCTTCGAGCTCGACCCTGACGCCGCCGTGCTCGTCTCCGCCAAGACGGGCCTCAACGTCGCCGCCCTGCTGCCCGCCGTCGTCGACAGGATCCCCGCCCCCGTCGGCAACCTCGCCGCGCCCCTGCGCCTGCTGCTCGTCGACTCGTGGTACGACGTCTACAAGGGCGTCATCCTGCTCGTCCGCGTCTTCGACGGCCTCGTCCGCCCCGGCGACACGGTGCGCTCCTTCGCCACCGGCCTCAAGTACATCGTCGGCGAGGTCGGCATCATGTACCCGGACCCCACTCCGCAGACGGTCCTCAAGGCCGGCCAGGTCGGCTACATCCACTTCAACCCGGGCATGAAGCGCAGCCAGGAGGCCAAGGTCGGCGACACCTACACCACCCTCGGCAGCGAGAAGCTCGTCGAGCCCTACCCCGGCTTCGAGGAGCCCAAGAGCATGGTCTTCGTCGCCGCCTTCCCCACCGACCAGGACAACTTCGAGCACCTCGAGGACAGCATCAACCAGATCATCCTCAACGACCGCTCCGTCACCCTGCAGAAGGAGTCGTCCGACGCCCTGGGCGCTGGCTGGCGCCTCGGCTTCCTCGGCACCCTCCACTGCTCCGTCTTCGAGGACCGACTGCGCCAGGAGCACGGCGCCAACATCATCATCACCCCGCCCTCGGTCCCCTTCAAGGTCTTCTGGCGCGACGGCACCGAGACCGTCATCACAAACCCAAACGATTTCCCCGACGCTGACGAGTTCCACTTGCGCGTCCAGGAGGTCCACGAGCCCTACGTCCTGGCCACCATCACCATGCCCCAGGAGTACCTGGGCGAGGTCATCAAACTGTGCGAAGGCAACCGCGGCATCCAAAGAGAACTCACCTTCTTCACCGCCACCCAGGTCATCCTCAAATACGACCTCCCGCTCTCCCACCTCGTCGACGACTTCTTCGGCAAGCTCAAGGGCAGCACAAAGGGCTACGCCAGCCTCGACTACGAAGACGCCGGCTTCCACCGCTCCAGCATCACCAAGCTCAACCTCCTCGTCAACGGCTCCCCCGTCGATGCCGTCTCCCGCGTCCTGCACACGAGCCAGATCGACCGCGTCGGCCGCCTGTGGGTCGACAAGTTCAAGGAGCACGTCGACCGCCAGATGTTCGAGGTCGTCATCCAAGCCGCCGCCGGCCGCCGCATCGTCGCCCGCGCCACCATCAAGCCCTTCCGCAAGGACGTCCTGGCTAAGCTGCACGCGAGCGATCTGTCGCGCCGAAGGAAGCTGCTCGAGAAGCAGAAGGAGGGCCGCAAGAAGCTGCGCGCCGTCGGCAACGTCGTGGTGGAGCAGGAAGCCTTCCAAAAGTTCTTGGCCAAGTAGATGCCGTATGCTCGCTGCATGCATCTAGCTATCCACTGTACACTACTTGTTCGTATATATCCCCACAAAATAGACTGGTCTTGTAACCCTATCCGTTCTTAGCCTATCGAGCTGTCTCTACACATTCATTCCTGTCTTCTTTTAACACGCTGCTCTCTTTGTTTTCTGCTACTGTGATTAGGTAGACAACCTAGAAGCTGTTAGCTAAGTAGGTGCTGAGTTCTTGCTATATATGTGTATGTGTTGTATACTACCACTACTACTACTACTACTACTACTACTACTACTACTACTACTACTACTACTACTACTACTACTACTACTACTACTACTACTACTATCACTACTATTACTACTACTACATCTCTTTATAGTAGAAATTAGTTTTACAACACCATTCAATCTAATTCAATGCTATCAAACCATCTCTACACACCCATTTCCTCCTTCTCCTTCTCCGCTTTCTCCTCTAGAACCCCCCGCCGCCCCGTCTTCTCCGCCGCCCGCCGCTTCCGGCTGTCCAGCTTCTCCCGGTCCTCGCGCATCTGCCGAATCAGCCCGCTCTTCTCGCGGATCTTGCCCCCGTACCGGTAGAAGATGAGCGGGATGGGGATGAGTGCGAATTCGATCAGGGAGAGCATCGTTGCGGACCAGTGCGGGCCGAGGGATGCGTACCTGGTGGGGGGGTGAGCGAGCATGTAGAGGACGCCATGTCCGGGGACTTACATCTTGGGGCCTGCAAGGGGCAGCGCGCCGCCCAGTGCGCTGCGCAGCACGGCGTTGCCGGCGAGCGCTGATGCGGCGTAGATGCCGTACGAGTTCACGAGGTAGTTGGACGCGTAGATGAAGACGCCGCAGTTGCCTGCGCCGAAGGGGACGCCCGCGAGAAGCGGTGCGATCCAGTGCACGTTCGGCGTGCACGTCCATGCGAAGATCATCTCGCCGACGGGGACGGCGACGGCGGCGATGCACACGACGCTGACCATGGCTTCCGGGTACGGCTTCCCTGTCTCTGGGTCCTTGGGGTGCGCGTTGATCATCTTGCGGAGCAAGGGCTCGCTGACTATGGTGCAGACTCCGCCGATGCCAATCCCCATGTACGACAGGCCTGTTAGCCCTGGTGACCAGCCGCGCAGCTCGGAGAAGACGATGGGGTACGATACGAAGCAGAGGTACAGCACGCCGTAGACGAGGGCGATGTAGACGTTCCAGAAGATGCAGATGGGTTCGTTGATGGCCATGGAGAGCGGGCGGTAAAGGTTCTCTCGCAGCATGGGCAGGAAGGCTTTCTTGTCGTCGTAGCGTGAGTGCCAACGGGAGTCGTTCTCTTCCTTTCGCTTCTTCGCAGATTTGGCGCGGAGCAGCGCTGGCGCGTAGGTTTCTTTGATGAGGAAGACTAGCAGCCAGGATGTTCCTGAGCCGATCATGACGACCCAGTTTGTCCATCGCCAGCCCAGGGCTTGATACACAAAACCACCCACCAAAGGTCCGATCACCGGTCCATTCATGGGCCCGAGCGACCAGATGCTAAAGGCGAGCGCGCGATAGTCATCACTGACAATGTCGGACACGGTGCCTGGGGCGTTTGAAATCATGGCAGCGCCGGCGATGGCGCCGAAGAAGCGCACGACGAGGATTTGAGCCAGATTGTTGGACAACGCGCACGGTATGATCAGAACTGTGAACGTGGCAACAGCGATGAGGTAGACGGGTCTGCGGCCGTACATCTCGCTCAGAGGTGCGAGAAGAAGCGACCCACAGGCAAGCCCAGCCAGGTAGGTTGTGATACCGAGAACGATCAGCGTTTTGGAGTGGATGCCGAAGGTTGCCATCATGCCAGGAATACCGCTGGTGTAGCTTGTCGAATACATGACTACCACCAGGGTTGAGTAGCTCATGATGAATATGACAAAGGCCTTCTTAGCCATCGGCCAGTCCCGGGGGTTCTCGCCATCCTCAAAGTCAATCTCATACCGTGGATCTGTAGTCATGTTGGTTGTAATGGTCGTGATGTGTGCCATGGACTTGTCACCTGGCTCCTCGAGGCCGGCATTGCGACTGAGAGACTGGTGTATGGAGTTGACATCGTCCGCATCGCTGAGGGAGTCGGTTGATGCCGAAGAAATCGAAGAGTGATCATCCTCGCGCCGAGTCTCTTCGACATGCGACTTTCTGGATGCATGAGATCTGACCGAAGGCGATGTCTCCTTGGCGGACGACGAGGCAACGGTGACTTCCTTGTCGTTGAAACCCATCCTGCCTTGTAGTCTTGAGTCTACGCTTACGGCGTCCGTCCGGCGATGAGTGGGCAACAGTAGTCACCCAGCGTTCATTGATGAGGCGCAAACGGACAGAATGAAATGTGAGGTTCGACGTAAAGAAAAGCTTTGTACCAGCGTTGCGCCAGTGTAACATCAGCCAGTGGCAGAATCCCTCGCTTCAGCGACGGCAAGAGTGCGGCATGCTTCCGCGTCTAGTGTAGCATCCCTCTGACACGGGAATAGCGATCCTTTGCCGTGTCGTCGCAGCGATTTGTTGGTTTGCAGGACATTGTGGACGCGCTGAGCCGTTTGCGGTGGCACCTTCCTCAGGGAGACAAATAGGATGTGCGACATGACTCGGTGTTGATTTGCTGGAGCGCGAACGCAGGATGAGCCAACGCAAGGCTGCCAACTCTTCGTATTAAATACCGACATTTGGGGTTATTCAGGAAACATGGGCTGTCTCTGGGTTGTGTGTATGAGATATTTGTAGTTCCTTTACCACTTGCAGTCTTGCTAGATGCAAATGAATCTGCTGGACTTCTGGTGTTTTGAGTATTGCGTGCTTGGGTGTGACACGTGGGAGAACGGAATTCACGAATGCCGTTGGTGATGACAACCCGGCTGACGACGTACATGAAGTGTTAGTCAAACGCCCTAGCAGCAATCAAGAAGCAGTATGCACATGATTGAAAAAGGAAAATCGCAGATAAGACGAGCATATCGAGTCAATAGAGAAAGAGAGACGAAAAAAGTGTGGGGAAAGCTAGCGCGACAGCAACCCCGCATCGCGTCCTTAAACCTCAGACCTCACCCCGTCACCATCAACGCGTCTTCGCTACTACAACGCAGATAAAAGCCATTGCATACAATGACTATGCCGACTCGAAAATCTTGTTCTACATTGACGCCAATCTTCGAGACTTGGCTTGACAACCGCCTACATCTACCAGGTTAGAGACAGGCACGATCAGCTCAAAGCGTAATGCCAGCGCTGCGCTCACTTCATCAATATCCTACGCAGCCTGCCATATGCAAGCGAGGCTTGTGTTGTCTCCAAATTCTGTGGATAGACAATCACGCGTCGTTCACTCGCTCCATGATGAAATGCGAAGCCGCTGTTAACGCAACGGCTCGCATCAGGGCTTGCATCTCTGTCTTATCTGTAAGGAAGTAAGTTTCGAATAGCAGCAAACGTTTCTACCCAGTCTCACTTCACCTTGGTTCATTTACGGTCATTTCTACAAGAGCATGCTGCGCGCTGGTCGTACTTCAACTCCTACTACTTTATTAGCAAGTCGTCGGCAATCGCCGTTTTTTCCTTTTAATTTTCAACGTTCTCTCAAAATATTCACACTGTAAGTACTACTTTGAACGATATGTTCTTTAGTGCGGCGCAGTATGCTGGTGGGCATTGAAGGCGGTGAGATGAGGACGCCTTTGCGGAGCAAGGATGACTCTACGAGCTTGCAGACCAATGCAAGCTCATTATTGTTGTTTGCAGAGAACAGTCAAAGGTTGTTATTCACGGTGAAGGGCACCTGCGCGTTGCCGTCCCCGTCGCCAAGCCTGGTGGCTACCCGAGCGATGTGTTGCCGCGCGCATACTTTCATCTTGTTTGCCAGCTTCACGGTGCCCCGCCATCATCTCAACACCTGTCAGCTCCTCAACTTCTGCCTTCAAACCATTCTTGTCCACGACCATTTCTCTCACCCCGGAGCCTTTTGACGGCGACCTGCACAGCCAAAATGGCTCCAGGTCAGTTGTCGTTTAACGAGCAGCTCTACAACCATATTGCGCTACCACGCAACGTGCCGGGCCACGAAGACAAGAACCTACGCCAACTCGAATCGGCGCTGCTTACGCGCCTGATTGACGCAACTCGTTTTCTGAGCACTCATGTTGTACCTGAACATCAGCATCACGTCCGCGCTCTGGGCGATTCGCTCACCGCCTGTCAGTCACTGAACATTGACGGAACCACCACGAAGCCGGCTCTGCTTAGAGAGCTTCGGAATTTGCATCCTGAGCGAATGCTCATCTTGCATGTCTCTGCTCAGAACAGCGGCCTTCTTATCTACAATCACTACACGTAAGTACACGCTTCTGTTTCGATATGCTCGATATTGACACAACCAGTGAAACCAACGAGCGCCAAGTTGTATTTGAAGCTTTCGAAGCCACTCCAACGTCCGAGCAAGTCCTCGCAACGAAGAACGCTTTGCTGCGAGACTTTCCGGGTTGCGCAGTTGCAGTTCCACACACGACCATCCTCGAAGAGACCTTCCAAGACAGTTTGTCGTCATTTCTGCAGCAAATCTCTAGCGAATATGTTACCAGGTTCTCTTCAGTCACCTACAAGGCGGCCGCGCCGCTACCAGAGATCCGTGACACCAGCAATCCTGCGCTCGTTACAGGCTTGCTGATGACGATACTGGAAGCCAACGGTATCGCTGCAACTGTACCTGTCCTGCGGAAACGCGTACGAGATACCGTCATGTTTGATCAGGCCCATAAGCCATGGAGGCGATCACCCTTCTACCTTGTTGTTCGTGTCGCAATGCAGCGCTGCTTGTACAAGCAGCACGGAGCCGATGTCGGAAGACTGTACTACAAGACCATCATGTGCTTGATGCTGCGACAGTTCTTGGAGGATGCTCTGAGGAGGATACCTTTCGAGTCGGTCTCTCTTCTGCGCCAAAAATTGGGCCGCCGACTTGCCAAGCTTGCGAGCGACAAGGCCGCAATCACTGGACGTTTCAATTCATTGGTTGTGTCCACTCTCTCTACGCTCGAGCCCAGCTTCGAAACCACTATACGCACTACTGGAGGGTGGCTGAAAGCAACATGGCGCAACTACAAAAGCACGCATGAGCGCTTCATTCCTGAATTCAGACCGAATGTTCCTGCCGGAGCACTGAACTTGCGGCTTTCCAACAGTTATCCTGCACTTTCCCGAATCCTCGCAAACCAGTCGATGCAGGTCCACACCCCTCAGCGTACTCCAGATGAGCTGCTCGCACAATACGAAAAGTCCGCTGCTTCTGTAAAGCCATACATGTACGCGGCACGCTCACACATTCAAATCTCGCAGCACCACACGAAGGTCATCGAGCCTGCAAAACACCCTGATACTTCAGGCCATCCTCGCATCATAGAGTTGAGCGATGTCATCCATAACTATATTCACCAAATCCAAACCTCGCCTGAGGGTTATCCAGACCAGAAGAGCCGCATGCTTTTGCATCTGATGGAGCTGTGGGTATTGATGGACAAGGAAGCAGCGGTTTGCTATCCGCTTCTTTTGGACTATGATTCTGGTTTTGACTCCGACCTGCTGGATCCTATTCAGCTACTTTCATTGGAAGACTTGGTACGGGTCCAACAAGTACAAGCCCACATCAGCAAACGACACCGTGAGCGCCATGGCATGCGTTGTAGGACTGTCTTCGATGATCCTGCTGACGACTGCTTTGCCGCGAGATACTTTGATGAATACGACACGCTGGGACAGTTGCTACGTCTCGAGATTGAGAGCCATGCTGAAGAGCAGCGTACAAATAAAGAAGCGGAATGGGAAGAGAAGAGTTCACTTCACGCGGAGACAATCAGAAAGCGAGATGAAACCGCTTGCGTCTATGAAGATGTGCCGCACAGGTACATACCCGGCGTCACCGAGTCCAAGCATCGCCTGCCGTGTGAGTGGCACACTCTTCACGATGAAGCCAAGAACATTAAGATTCGGATCTTTGAGTATCCTCTACCAAGCTACGAGCCTGCTGCCAAGGCAGCCATGTTTGAGCTGAGGTGTCCAGACTCTTTTGCTGCCTACAGAAACGCCACATGGTCCATTTTGTTGACCATCTGCTGCCCATCGCCTGCACTTAAGCCTGACAGGGTCTCGCTCCTCCGAGAATACTCTCAACTTCAGCTGTATGCCAATGACTCCAACTGCGAGATTACCCTTGCATCTGAGAAGAAGGCTTTCTTGGAGACGCATTATGCGGGTTGGAGGTTTCCGTTGGAGCTACGAGATGTGATCTACACTTGCGGGCTGAAACCAAGGTACTACGACAGCTCCAGTCAGTCTTGGACGGGTGCACGTGGCAAGGCTTCATTGTGGCACCATTTCCCTCTGATGCTAGCGATTGACTCTCCATATCGGATTCTTCAGCCAACATACTCTGATTGGCCTACGTCGAATGAGATCCAAGCAAGTCAAGCCGATTGTCCCGCAGATATCAGCGCTCACGAGTTTTTGGCTTGGCAAGGACTTCTGGTAGGCACACATACAAGGTGGCTGGATCTGATCCGCGAATTGGGCTCCACTAATCTCAACTTTTCCGCCGATACTACGTGGGTGCTCATCGTACGCCTGGTTCTTCAAGTAGGCCCTGCTTCTACGAATGTCGATCCCGAACGAGATGTGCATAGTGCACTTCTCGACGACACTCTGTGTTCGAGACTGCTGCAACAGATTCAGCAGCGTCTGGACGCGATTGATCGCAATTGGCGTGAGCCAGTACAGATGGACATTCTCATTATCATCCTACTGAAAGTCGTTTTACTCTCTAGCTCCGACAACATACGCCAGAAAGCTGCAGCACTGCTGCTGCAAGCGCGGAACGCGACTGACCTATGGCGCTTTGAATTGCAAACTGTTGTCACTAGCGATGCCAAAATGAGACCATTCGCAGTCTGGGCATCCCTTCTATGCAAGCGAACTCTGCACACCAACCCCGAGATCCTACTGGACCCCGCGGCGCTCCAACAGTACGTCGGTGCATCCATATCTCTGAACTATAATCTTGTCGAAGAGTTCAAATACTTGCCGTACAAGATCAGGAATGCAATCATCCATGATGTCTTGTATTCATATGAGAATCGTGGGCTTTTGAAAAACTCTATTCTTTCGAACCCGGATGCCTTCACCAACGCCGTCAATCGCTTGTGGCAGATTCCTCAAGGCTACGAATCTAGTATCTCGAATTCTCCTACAGGCACGTGGTGGATCTTGCTCGAGTTGAAGTCAATTAGCGGCAGTCGGAGCCATTCCTACTTCGTGCACTACAACTACATCTATGGTACGCTGCTTATTGACGGACAGGAGATGAGCACGTTACCATTGGCCTACCGGCAAAATCCATTGTATCGACAAATCTTCAAAGACAGAAACCCCATCGTCTTCCCCTCACCGCTACACGGTATGTCGTGGGCGGTTTCTGAACCGATGAAGCCTGGCCAACGCGTGCATCTGGGTTTTCGACAGAACACTCTGATCGTACGCGCGATCGAGCACGACCAGTTGTACGAGTACATACCAACCGGAGTTTTTGGCACGCATTCGTTGCCCGACCTTCCAGTACCTCTCATCGCAGGTTGTTACCATTGGTTGAACGTACGAACCGGTGAGTTGGAAATCCGTCGACAGGACATGTGGATATCAAAGCCAGGCAACTGGTGGATACACGGTCTCTTGTACGGTCAATGCCAGGCGGTTCGACGTTTTGGCAAACGGTCCGAGACCAGGTTGCTAGACTCTTCAAACGATCTTGTGCAACGCATCAGCGGGGTTTTTCAATCTTTCGAAAATATCAACTACATTATGGTGTTGGCCACTCGAGATGGCACGGTTTCCGTCGAGCTAAAGCGTTTGGAGCTCACCTTCTACATCAACGAGAGTGGCTTGTTGTATTCTCCACGGCTCGGCGCTTTCATAACGCAGGAACAAGATGCTGGCACCTGGTATGGCCTTCGTAGCAAGATCGTAGTCCAATCTGCTGCCAACCGCCGTCAGAAGAGCATCCTTGTGCCGCTTCACAACGATATTCAGGTCACACGCGATGACATCCACGTTTCCGTCGAGATTAGCACAGGCGGAGGCGACACGTACCTGAAATTTGACATCAATGAAGTACTAGGCCGTATCGACTGCCCCCCTGAACCAAAACTTCTATACACCAAGGCACTGCTGCACGCATACACATCGCATGTGGTACCAGATCCCCTGACTTCCCGGACTGGAGTAGAGGAAGCACTTCGTCTTCTTCAGATGGGGCTATACCAGCCTTGGAATCCGATAGGAAGCGCCGACCTAACTCTACTGCAACGTTTAGCTAATCTTTCGCCACTGCGAGGGTACTATCCTGTAGATTCGCAGTCCATGGAGACGGTGACATGGCGACCTGATCTGACGGTACATATTCAAGATGACCGGTTCAGACCGCATGCGGAGAGTATCTTGCGACGGAACTCATCTCTCGTCGAGTTCCTTTCAGATTTTGTCAAACAGGAGCAAGTATCAGATATTCTGGTCGAGCCCAATTCTCATCTGGCACTGCGAGCAATATCACGCACATATGCACGACAGCCTCGAGAAAAAGATCTACTTCACTACGCGAGGGACAGACGTACGACAACTATAGCTCAGGCAAATACTTTCCAGATAACTAGGTTGCTTCTCGAACAGCAGCCCTCGCCAACAAACGCACCCAGTCTTCTATCTCTTCTACATGACGCACCCGTGGTTGGTGGCTATGACAAATGCTTCCAAAAAATTCTGCTCACTGATCTACTTACCGTTGATGCCAAGACAGAGTGGGGTGCACTCACTCAACGAGCGATGATGTGTGATGTGCAAGATCGCTACAACTTCATGTTTCTCCTAGGACCAATCGCTTTTTCTGAGGATGCCAACCTGGAACTACTCCACAAGCTGATTTCTTTCACAATGTCTCTAGAAGTCAAGGCGCTCCAGCCACCGCAGCACGCCGCATACTTTCACTTCCGAGCCGATGGAGCGCCACCCTCATCCTACCTTGTGTCTTTCATGGAGAAGGCGAAGATGCCGTTTCTTGCAACGGGCTTTAAGAAGCGTTCACAGCTCGTTACTGCTGAAAACCACCACGAAGAATACGTCGAGAAGAGCTGCGAAGCTTTGGCTTCATCGATCCAGACTCAATGGCCCCATCAGGAGATCGATATTGCGAAGCTGGTGCACATTGACCCTACACAGCTCGATGTTGTTCGCGTCTTGGAAGACCTCACGCCTGAGTGGTATCGGTTGACTCGTAACCACGAGCTTGCAATGTATCTTGAGCAAGTTCAGGTAGTGCTAGACCGATTGAGTACGGTTCTCTTGAGCAGACCAAATTCTGCTGCGACTCACAACGGCTTGCATGTGGACGCCTTGACAACCTCTAAGACCCCAAAGTCGTACTCGTCTAGAGATCGGTTCGAAGATGAGGTCTCGCTATCAAGGCTCTTGCAGAAGCCAATTCGTCACATTCATCACCAGCGTGGAGGTGTCGCATCTACTAATGGCACACTTTGGCCGAGATCGGTCAACACTCTACAACTTCCGAGCGACTTGTACAGCACGCTTGACCAAGACAACAAGAACGCTACTCGTGGCCCTCGAAAAACCTTGACTACCTTCAGCGGTATTCCAGTGCCTGAGATTCGAAAGCTCAAAGCCATCGTTAGCGATTTCCGAAACAGCTCTTCACTCATGCACTCTCGATATGCCGATGAGATGGACGCTAGTATTGATGCCCTCCAACTACATGTGAAGCACCCAAAACAAACTGCTCAACCTTTTAGTCGCTGGATAACGGCGGACGATATCCGTTCTGCCAAAGATAACGTCAGAACAATTGTGGAAGGAGTCAGAGGTACCTTGGCTGTGCAAGACCCGCAAGCAAAGTGGCTTCAAGAGGTTGAGCTATGGCCGAAAATGACGGTCACAGAACTGCTTACGGAGTTGCGATCTACCTCAGGTAGTAATTTTGGGGCCGGCACGAAAGGAGCTTTGGTATCATTGGGCGTAGCCGTCACCAAATTGCAACAGATGCTGCGTATCCATGACGCGCAGAAAAGACATAAGGATAAACAGCAACAAGACGAGTGGACCAACCCTGGTCATACTAATTGGGACCCCGCCGAATATACCGACTGGCTCCTTCTGGAGATCGACGGCGATATCATGCTTCGTGAAGAGCAAATACAAGTTGCGCTGGCAACAATAGCACCGGCGTCAGGCGAAAACTCAGTCTTACAGCTGCTGATGGGCAAAGGGAAGACGTCGTGTATTCTGCGTAAGTGCCCCATCTGCGCCCAGATGTTACTGCTAATCGCTCACAGCGATGGTGGCCGCCGTGCTGGCAAACAAGCAAGACTTGGCGCGTATCATAGTGCCTTGCCCGTTACTCTTGCAGTCCGCGCAAGTAATGCAAGTCAAACTAGGAGGTCTGGTTAATCGAGAAATCATGCACATTCCTTTCTCTCGCAAAACATCTCGCAAAACATCTCTTATGCGATTGTACCGTCGATTGCACTCACAAATGCGAGACCGCGGCGGAGTCATGGTTTCACTCCCAGAGCATCTCCTCTCATTCAAACTCAGCGGACTACAGCAACTTGCAGATGGTCACTTGGAGATTTCAACAGCTATGGTTGAGATGCAAGAATGGCTTGACGTACATACTCGAGATGTTCTGGACGAGTGCGACGTCTCTCTGGCCATTCGAATGCAGCTCATCTATCCATCTGGGTCGCAAACATCTGTAGACGGCCACCCAGTGCGTTGGCAGGTCATCCAGCTCTTGCTAAGCCGCACGTATGACTTCATCACTGCTGTTCAATCTCGCTATCCCAATAGTGTGGAGGTGGTCAATCGCGTCGGAGGCGGGTTTCCGCTCATCTACTTCCTTCGAAAAGACGCAGAGGACTTTCTGGTCCACCTGCTTGTGCGCAATATATGCAAGGGTAACAACGAGTTCTTGCCATGTGCAAAGTTCCCGACAGCAGTCCAGAATGACGTTGCAGCCTACATCTCAACTGCTTCTGTATGCAGTGAGCTGAGGCGAAAAATCACTGCTTTCTTCAAGGATAGGCAGCAGCTGTTGAAGATCGCAAACCTATTGCGTGGCCTGTTCGTCCATCGTATCTTCCTTTCGAGTCTCAAGAAGCGCTGGAATGTGCAGTATGGGCTACATGCTACACGAGCACCAATCGCCGTCCCATATCTCGCGAAAGGCGTACCGTCCGTGGCTGCTGAATGGGGTCACCCGGATGTTGCCATCCTCTTGACCTGTCTGTCATTCTACTACCAAGGACTTACCCTGACTCAGTTCAAGCAAGCATTCGAGCAATTGGGAAAATCAGACGTTCCGAGCGTGGAGTACGCCAAGTGGGTCTTCCCTCGTGCACCACTTGGTCTTGAGGATTACACAGCCGTCAACGCCGAGGACAGTTGGCAATTGAACAAGCTTTTCCAGCTAATTCGGTAAGTCGATGAATTTGCTAAAATCCTATAGCTTGCAGTAGAATGCTAACACTGGTAGTCTGAATGCCTCTCTGGCGAACTTTTATCTCAACAATTTTGTCTTTCCACAGTACGCTAAGACATTCAGCGTCAAGCTACAAGCATCTGGGTGGAATCTGTTTCCCTCGCATAACGATACAGGCTGCCGCGTAACCGGGTTTTCTGGTACCAATGACACTCGACATCAGCTGCCCATGCTTGTCAAGCAGGCTGATCTGCCTGAGCTCGCCCATACTAATGCAGAGGTTCCTTACTATCTTATGGCTGAACGTAACCGTGGATACGTCCGCATGAGCTATACAGGCGGTCAGCGTTGGACAGAGCTAGATCTCATCAGGAATCTGGCCAAGACCCCGGGTGTCTTCAAGACCAGAATTCTCATCGATGCCGGCGCTCAGGTCCTAGAGCATGCCAACCGAGACTTTGCCAAAGCCTGGCTTGACGAGGATACCGATGCGGCTGCAGCAGTGTATTTTGACGATGATCATCGAGCGTGGGTACTGTACCGTACTGGCAACCGCACACCATTGCTAGTATCTCCGTTTTCTGATGGTCTGGAACGCTGTGTCGTCTACGTTGATGAGAGTCATTGCCGAGGCACCGATCTCAAGCTTCCTGTACACGGTAGAGCCGCATTGACCCTCGGCCAGCATCTCACCAAGGATGCTTTGGTGCAGGCAGCAATGCGTTTGCGTCTCCTTGGGCAGACTCAGTCTGTGACATTCTACTCGCCTCCGGAGGTTCATCAGGGCATCCTGGACCGGCTGAACAAGGGACCACTCTTCCATCCAGATTCAGCTGCGGTGCTAGCCTGGGTGTTCGGGCAGACTTGTGATATGCTTCAGCAACAGGAGCCTTCCTACTTCGCCCAGGCGCTGCAATACATGCATCAGAAGCAAGCTCGACTAAGCTACCCTGACTATCTTACTGACGAGCCATCAAGATTACAGTTCCTAGCTGCTGTGCTTATGAAAGAAGCTCTGCTCATCAAGGAGATGTATCAGCCGGGAGGTAGTCGGCGTCCTGGGTTCAGCAATGTCGCGTGTTGGGATCCTTCCTTGCAGGAAAATGTCAAGCTGCTTCATGATCGCCAGAAGCAATTTCAAGATAACGGCTCTGCCGTGCATGCTTCTGTTCTGGAAGAAGTCGAGATCGAACAAGAACGCGAACTCGAGATTGAGGTAGAACACGAGGTCGAGAACGTGCGCGAAGTACAGCGCCCACCGCGGTTCCGTGCCCTTGAAATTACCAAGTTGCATGCCGACATTGAGCATTTCGCCGCTTCTGGAATGTTGGTCGCCGGCAGTAGCGCTTACTCCCCGATGTTCTTTACCTTAGGCCGAACCGCACTGGGATCCAAACGTGGCATCTCGCCTTCTATGGCGTCGAATCTATGGGTGTCAGCACAGTTCAGTCGGACGGTCGATGTATACGAACCCAACGACATCTACGTGCGACCGACCCAATGGATCGTGTGGAGCTCGATCAGTGACAAGGCTCTTCTCGTCAGCCAGGAGGAAGCCAATGCCCTGGTTCCAGTTTTGCGTTCGAAAGCTCAACCTGAGGGTGTTCACCTCATCGTATATGCTGCACCAGTCACTCGTAGGATGCTGCACTTCAACAGCCTGGACTATCACGCCACACCACCACTCCCGGTCAACTTCAAGGCTCCCACGTGGCTTCAGGTCGAGCTGGGCATCTTCTCGGGGCGTTTATATCTTGAGTGGCATGAACACGCTGAGCTGCTTGGTTATCTAGGGTTGAAGCTAGATCTCTCGGTCGACTCAAGCGTGATTCCGTTCGCCAAGAAAGCTCTTATATTCCTCCATGATTGGATCGACATTTGCCGCAAGGGCCAAGACTTTGAGCACACACCCATGGGCTTCATCACCACCGGCAAGCCACTGACAGAGAACCATGCCTTCTTCCAGTCCTCGGCTCACGAGTCTCATGCAGATATTCGGCCTCGCATTGCACGTGTCGTGTCCGGTGGAAACGAGCAGGAAGAGGGAGACAACGGCGACAGCGACCATGGCGAAGACGAGGAGTTTGAGCCCGTCGTGGAGCACGTCGATGATTCAGATAGTGGAGATGACGGTTCTAGCAAAGAGGCGGGTTCAGGCAGTGAAGACGAGGACTAGTCTGATGCGAATGAGCTTTTGTAGGATTGGAGTAATGGGCATGTAAGGACGCCTCGCACGTGTCACGTTTCTGTAGAGAAATCGACTTGGATACGTCCATTCGTGCCGTTCACCTTACTGACGTGACCCGAAATCTACACACATTTGATGAAACCCACGTACAGACTTCGTCGTGTGTGGTAATTTATATCATTAGGCAAAACTTCGTCTAACCAACGGGTATGGGTATCTTCATCTCTGTCCTTTCCTCTCTTCTCTGCTTCTATGCTACGCAGTGCTACGCAGTGCTATGCTGTACATGCAAAAATCAATCATCTACTAGTCTCCCCCTCTTCAGAGCAATGCTGTACTTCTGCTTTCTCGTTTAGACATTATGATTACGTCCGCAGATTCTACTCGTACAGATCATCCGCGTCATTCTTCGCTGGCGCAGCGTGTGTGGGCGCTGGCTGTGTCGTTGCTGGTGGAGCTGGTGCCGAAGCGGGTTGGGGGGCTGGAGCTTCGCTCACGTTCGCAGGCGGTGTGGGGACAGGTGCGAGAGCAGGTGCGGGAGCAGGTGCAGCTTGTTGAGGCTGCGGAGGCAGCTGGGCGTTTGGTGGAGGGGAGTTCGGAGGGTGGTATACGGGCTGCAGAGCTTGGGGCGGTGTTGCTGTGCCTGCCACAGGTGAGGATCCGACAACGACGCCTTCCTTGGGCACATAGGCTGCGTAGTAGCCGGCCTGCTGTGGGTAGCCCTGTGCGGGCATGGGATATCCCGGTACGCCGCCATGGGGAGGTTGTTGGAAGCCGGGCGGGCCTGGTGGTAAAGGACCGTAGTAGAACACTTGTCCTGGAGCAGCTTGAACCATGGCGGGATGCAGCGGTTGGCCTTCTGGCACGATGCCAACAGTCTGCTTGGAGTACTGTCCGAGAAGAAGGACAGGATACCTTCTCTTGAAGCCCCACGACCAGTTCTTAAACTTCTGACCTGCGGGCATTTCTTTCCACTTCTGCTGCAAGAGCTTCTGGTCTTCTTTGCTGCGCGCATCTTGCATGCGAGTGAAGCACAGCACCCACAGGGAGAGAAGCACCCAGCACACAGTGCCGCAACGCAGGGCAGATTTACCCTTCATTAGGCGCGTGTACCAGAACCAAGATTCGAGGAACCCGAGCAGGAAGATGCCGGGCAGGACGGTGGCAATGATGATGATCCATGTCTTGAGGCTCGTGCAGCCGCCGAAATAACAGGTGCGGTAGTCGGTCCAGGAATCGTCGCCATCGGACCCAGAGCTGGAGCCTCCACCGCCAGAGCTGCCCGTGCCGCTTGTATATTGTGCCGGTGGTGGTGTACAAGACGCGATGTAGTAGCTGTAGTAGTAGTCGTCTGTGCTAGTGAATGGCGCAGCACCAGCGGTGAGGTACCAGCTGCTATATTCGGCGACGTACGAACGGAATGTGCTGGTGCTGACGTCTGTCGATGTAGGCTGAAGTTGATCTGCGACAACGGTAGGGATGTATGTGATCGAGGCTTGCGTTGCCACTGTGAAGATGGTCGGACAACTCGAAGGCGCGGTCATGGTAACGGGCATAAAGTACGCGGTAGTGGAGTACGTGACCGATGCTGATGCAGTCGATGATACATAGGATTCCCAGGTGCTCGTGGGAACAAAATCCGACTCAGCGACCGCGTTTTCAGGGTAGTAGAGCTCGACGACGAGCACATCCTCGTAGCGGGAGGAGTAAGTTGACGTGTATGTAGGCGTGGCAGTTGGCATTACAGTGGGCTTGATGGTGCGAGTGTATGTGTCAAGGTAGGTAGTTGTTTGGCCAGACAACCTGGTGTATGTTGATGTTGAGACCCAGTCCTGGTATTTGACAGTCGCAGTCCAAAACAGGGACGTCTTAGAAGAATACCGTGAGGTGCGGCCGTAGTTATAGTAATCGTCCGAAACTGTGTAGACCGAGTCTTCTGTGGACTGGCCATTCACAAACGCAGCCCCGAACGCGAGGGCCGCAAGGGCATACTTGAGAGCCATAGCTCACTGTTGATAGCCAACCTTCCAAGCGGGTGACAAGATTGCAAAGAAAGTATCGTGAGATCAGTATTTGTCAAACGTCAGGGCGCTGAGATCACTTTAAACTCCCTAAGCACAACGCCGTCCTTATGTTAAGCGACCTCTAGACAGAACCGTCCAAAAAGCGTTGACCGGTCGTAGAGTCACATCTCCTTTCTCTTGGCAGCCTGCAGTTAGCCTTGGAGAAAATGAATGTCCGCCCTTTACCAGACCAATCAAGCAAGCTTCGCGACGCCTTTGTAACGCGACTCACCCAACCACACGGGCCGTAAGATCGTGAAAAGACCGTGAGCATCATGTTGACAAGTGATTCTACGCGAGTTTACAAACACCCTCTTTCAGCGATTTCGGCAGGGGTAGGCGGAATTGGATCAGATATTTTAAGGGTACATGAGTCGTACCGCCCATGATCCATGCAGGGGTTATTGGATGCCTAAGCGGCTCAGGAGATTTTGCTGCGCTGCGCCCCTAATATAACTTTGGGGCGCTCGCAGCGAGTACCGTGTCCGTGCGCGCAACGACCGGAGTCGCGCAACGACCAAATCATCACAACTACACTATACTTTAACGCGTTGTAACTTAACAACTATAGCAGCTATTAATAAAACGCTTACAGTAATTAATGTGCTAAAACTAGGTAAAAAACTTATATATTAGTATTTTGCTACTAGGTTTAGTATTAACTGCGTAACTCTAGCTTAGAGACACAAGCACGTTTAGGACTCTTAGGAGACTAAGGATATTAACTAGCAACGTTTAACGCTATAATAAGAGATAGAGCTTATAAAGTATATAGAGTTACTTAGTACTTATTACTTACTACCTACTAGAGAGATAATCTAGAATTTTGTATTACTAGTGGCTCAAAATCTAGTTAGTAAGAGCTAGGTTACCTACTTTATTAATAAGTACTCTATCTATCTTATCTTATATTACTCTACTAGGATAGATTAACTATATTATAATACTAATTCCTATAATAAATATATGCTCTACTTTAACCTACTATAGCACAAAATCTCTAAATACTCTATTAAGGGTTACTACACATATAATATAGATAAGAAGGGCTTTATAATTAGCATTATAGGCAGAATAAAATATATATTTAGTAAGTGTATATAGATAAAGAGAGAGATTAAAGTATCTATCTAGGATAGTAACTAAGCTTAGTAGACGCTTATAGCGTGTGTATGTAGTAATAGAATAGTACTACTACTAGGCATTATCTATAAGTTAGCTAACGCTAGCATTAAATTAGACTAGGTAGCTAAAATTAAGCTAGGAAAACACTCTGTAATAGTTACATTATCTCTCTTAGGGTAGATAAATAGGGATATAGGCCTTGCCTAGCTTAAGCAGGTATTTAATTGCTACACTAAGGAGAAAGTACAAAGAAAGTAGAGGCTTTTAATACTAGATAGCTACAGATCCTATATAATAATAGACTTTATTAAGTACTATAATAACTATAAGATCCTCCTAGCTATCCTTTCCCCTTACTTAACCTAAACGCTCTAGCTGCTTAATATAGTGCTATTTAAGCCTCTATTAATAGTATACTTAAAAGTAGTTATAATATACATCTATAAGGCTTAAAATAATATACCTATTACTAGAGCAGACTTCTTCTACCTATTCTAGCTAGCGTAGATGTATAGCTTTACTAAAAAGCTAATACTTAAGTCTTTTAAAGTAATAGGTATCTATCTACTTAATCCTAATATTATCCTCTATTACTTTGTTATAACACTAGAGAGCTTAAATTTAGATAGATCCTTATTGTCTATTTACAGCAACAAGGATTAGCTTAAAATAGAGACATTGTTATAGTGTGTAGTTAAAAACTAGAGTAAGAGTAACGTTAAAAAGATAAGACAATTAATCTACTATATCTTAGTTAAAACCTTACTCCTCTAGTGTAAGATAGATAGCCTTAAAAAGACTCTAAAGACATAGAAGAAGTATAAAAAGAAGAGTAAAACCTTAGACTTATAGTAACAGCAGGAGTACTATAGTAGTGTAGTGTTCTAGTTACCTAGAAAGGTTAATAAAGCATGCTTCTATAAGCAAGTTAGACAATATAAGAAGAAGGAGGAGAAGCTTAGAAAAGCTACTAGTAAGGAAGTAGCAGCTGCTAAGAAGCTAGTTAAGGAGAAGAAGAAGGAGGAGAGGCGTGTAGTGTAAGAGACAGCTAAGGTAGTACGTAAGAAGGAGAAGGCTAACACAGCAATTTAGAGAGCTATATATTAGGCTAAAAAGTAGTATTAATAATAAGAGTATAATACTGTAAAAGCTATATAATTACCTTAAAAGAGTAAGAAGAAAGCTTTATAAGTAACTTAGCTAAAAAAGTGTTAAAAACGTAGTCTTAGGGATAATGTTAGTAGTTATAGTCCCCTATTGCTGTCCCTAGCTCCCCTACTTAAAACCATATTACGTAGCTGCAACATTAAGGTACTAGCTAAATTTAAATAGTACATCTTTTTTATAAGTAATTAATTAGTACTACACTACAAAATTACAAAATAATAGCTGTTGTGGGTGGCTCTATAGCCTTATCTAATTTTAAGTGTTAAGGTGGTTTTTGGTTGTTGCGCGACTCCGGTCGTTGCGCGCATGATTGATTAATTAATTAATAAGTTTAACGTCCTGTGTGAGTCTAAGACTATATAAGATAAGAGCAGTTAAGCTGCTCTAGTAATTTAAGGAGTGTGTTTCTTTAAAGGGATAACGTACTCCACGGGTGAGCGGATCAAACGGGTGAGCGGATCACTCTGCCAAGACCACACCAAACCTCCACCTTACCACGCAATGCCTTAACAACAACATTAATCTACGCCCTTAAGAGAAGCTGTAATACAGCTTGCGCTCTAGGCAATTAAATAAGACGTAATACTTACTATATAACGCGCTGCAGCTATATATAACGCGCCTTACAGTACACTACACGCTTAATACACAGGACGACCTGCATAAGCTGATTATACGCTAGTTTAACAGATTATAGACTAGACTAAGGAGGACGTGATTACTAAGTATATCCTTAAGCTAGATGCACAAGGATTTGCTTCTTAGCTGGCTGCTATAGCTAATATAGCTAATTCTTTGCGTACTAAGCGCAATATAGGCTATGTTAGCATAAACTAGCCTAACATGTTTGTTAAGCGCCGCCCTAACCTTAAAGTAAGGTTTAATTGCAAGTACAACTACAAGAGAGCCCTCTATAAGGATCTAGAGATTATTAGGGGCTGGTTTAGGCTTGTAGCAAATGTTAAAGCTAAGTATAGTATCTAGGACAATAACATATACAACTTTAATAAGACAGGCTTTATAATAGGCTAGATATTAACAGGAGCAGTTATTACAGGCTTAGAGCGTTAAGGACAGCTAAAGGCAGTGTAGCAGGGCAATTAAGAGTAGACAACAGTTATACAGGGCATCAATAGCACAGGGTAGGCTATTCTACCCTTTATTATCTTTAAAGGCTGTAACCACCTCTCTGCCTGGTACAAAGAGGACAATCTGCCCTATAACTGGGTTATTAGAGTCTCTGAGAACAGATAGACTACTAACAAGCTTAGTCTAGACTAGTTAAAGCACTTTAATGCCTATACAAAGACGCGCACCTAAGGAGTACACTAGCTGCTCCTTATTAACAGCCACAAGAGCTACAACTCCCTCAACTTTTAACAATACTGCAAGGAAGCAAAGATTGTTACACTGTGTATGCCTCTATACTTATCTTACCTCTTATAACTACTAGATATAGGTTATTTTGCTCCTCTAAAGAAGGCATATAGGCGCTAAGCTAAGAATCTTATACGCAACTATATTACTTATATTACTAAAACTAAGTTCCTACTATGCTTTATAGACGCCTATAAGGAGACATTTACTTCTAGCAATATCTAAGGAGGCTTCTAAGGCGCTAGAATAGTCCCTCTTAACCCAGAACGGGTTATAATGGGTCTTGATGTCTGCCTACGTACCCTACCACTACCTACTGTAGAAGATAAGCCCTAGCAGTCCCAAACCCCAAGCACTACCCTGCAATTAGGGTCGCAATTAACGCTAGTTTAAGAGAGGATTTAAAGGCATGCAAGCAGCTTACTAACTTTAATAGTTAAGGCCTTTAAAAAGCTTGCTAAAGGCGCAGCTATAGTAGCACACAAGCTAGTGTTAGCTTAAAGGGAGATTACTAGGCTTCAAGCAGCAAATAAGGCTGCCACGCAACGTAAATCGCATAAAAGAAAGCAATTATAGCAGAAGAGAGTCCTAACAGCTAAGGAAGGCCTTTAATTAACTACTCTAACTAAGTTTAGGGCGCGTAGTAATAGTAAGAAGGCAAAGAAGCAAGTGCGCGCTAAAGGAGGGGAAGTAACCTAAAGACGCTGTACAAAGTGCTATAATATTAGACATAACTTACATATATATAAGAAGGCTGTAGAAGATGTTTCTAAATAATATTATGTACTGCACTACTGTATACAAGGCTAAAGTGGGCTAATGCGAGCTATAATAGGGTAGAAATTTGGTGTGGTCTTGGCAGAGTGATCCGCTCACCCGTTTGATCCGCTCACCTGTGGAGTACGTTATTGCTATTGCAGTTAACAGTCTTTATATTGTTGTTGTTGTTGTTGTTGTTGTTGTTGTTGTTGTTGTTGTTGTTGTTGTTGTTGTTGTTGTTGTTGTTGTTGTTGTTGTTGTTGTTGTTGTTGTTGTTGTTGTTGTTGTTGTTGTTGTTGTTGTTGTTGTTGTTGTTTGTTTGTCTATTACTATTGCTAGTAGTAGACTGCTGGGGGTGTTTAAGCTGTTGCTTAGTTAATTTTGTAGGATATAGCAAGGGATATAGACCTGCTACTTTACTAAGGCAGCAGGTATCTATAGGCCTAAGAAGAGAGCTGTTGCTTTGTTGATAGAGTAGTCGTATAGGGGTAGGTTAAGCTGTTACTTAGTTAATTTTGTCTAGTTATAGGAGGTTGGTATAGCTAGTTATAATAGGGGGTATTTGTAATAAAGTAATAGCTATATAGTAATTGCTAGGCAGGCAATAGCTATAGCTAAGTTCTCTGTTTATTATGCCTTTAACTAGTCTAAATCTTTAAACGCACAGGCTATTGCAGAGATTTTATCTTAACTAAGACTAGATAACCACTCTGTTTAGCTTACAATAGCTAGCGCGCTTGTTCCAACGCCTGCACTACAAAACAGACGCTGGAAATAGATGTTAGGAAGGCATGTTTGTAATATTGGGATGAAAAATCGATAGAAATCAACCTTTCTCCAACTATGAAAAGTTGGTGTTCGGTGAGTTGCGCGCATGGACACGGTATTGATTATCGACGCTTGCTTGTATCGTCTTCCAACTTGCAAACAGCAGCAGCGTGAGGTGGTAACTATTGCGCTGTAACGTCGTTCGGTGTCCGTGATGCTGTAGCGAAATCATGACAGTGCTGGTGAGTTGTGGGTGAGCCTGGATATTAAAGAAATTTGAGGTCGGAAGTGGCGTTCTCGATTCGGCCTTGGACTGTCACACAGAAACATGCCGCGGGCTTGGCAGCCAGCCCTATGAAGCATCGCACCAGGCATCAACGAGCTCGTGACAGCAGGAATCATTCGCGCGTAAAGTCAACGTCTAACCTTCTCAATGAGGGTGCGATGACCGTTGACAATAGTGAGGCGTGATGCTATTGGTGGAAAGAAGGCCGTTCCAGGTACACCGGATCACAGCTTTCCAGGCAGGGCAGATTACATGTCGATGCTCCTGACGTTGTTTTTGCTGTCTTGCAACGGGTCAAGACTGTTTATATGTTGCACAGTGAACAGCGTTGTTTGTGCAGGTAGGTTAATGTGTCCGCCACCAGTCAAAGAAAACGCTTGGATGCTCTTTGCACCCAAGGTACTTCACGCAGGTACAATTGCTCTACAGTGAGTTTCCAAAGCTGCTCTTACTTTACGAGTTCGTCCAAAAATCTTGAACGCGAACCAGAGTGCCATGATGACCCCTTCACGTCAGGGTTTGTGCATTCCAGACGAGCTGCCATTGGTATTGAGCACGGGATTCTTTGGCACTACCGGCGGCGCAGGAGGTAGTCGGTGAGCTGCTGGCTGAATAATAGGACTACCCGCCTGCAGGAGGAGCGAAGTCGTACCATCGACTATAAGAGTTGTGGCTGAGGGTGCAATATATATAGCAGTTCCAGGTCCCAAGGGATACTCACATCTCCGGGCTGTAGCCTTTGCGTATCTTGAAACCCGCCCCTGAGACGATGCTCGAAGCAGTTTGGCGGTACTTGGGCGAGAGCCTGGTTTGAAAGACAAGAAGACATATAGGCTTCTGAGTGTTCAGAGGCCTGGCATACTATTGCCTGCTACTTTACTATCGTGAGTACTGGAATTCTAACTCAAGAGTGTCCTTAAGCTGGACATGGTTTAGGGATGCAGCTCGTAGAGACCTGTTGTGGTTGAAGCAGTCGCGGCTACCGTTGTCGAAGACTTGGTCTTTATAGTGTTGTTGGAGTAAGAAGCGATTTCGCAACTTGCTTCATCGAGCACAAGCACTGCTCACGGGATGAAATTTACCAATGCGGTTGGCGCTCCCTCATCCTTGGAGCGTGGTGGCTGTCGACAAACATGCCGAGCAGAAGGCAAGGAGCAAGCATCGTAAGGCTATGCTCCCCACGAAGTGTTCTAGTGCAAACAGCCTGCGTGGGAAATGGAACGCGGTAACGACAGAACGGTTCCATACAAGAGGAGCAAGGCATATAGTTCAGCAACGAAAGCAGGCCATGTGTTTCAAATTCGACCGCGTCTCCTGGTAGAATCCGTCGAAAGAGGATATGGGTCGATAACTAGGTAGACCTGAGCCACCAGCTTGGTCATCGGCACAGGACGTAACTTTTGGCCTCTGATGGACAGCAACGCGCTATCAGGCTTACGACCAGTGTATAAAACATGTCTATCCTCCAGCAGCCTGACATCCTCGTGCAAAAACGAGGCCACGGTTGTATTCTCTCTGTAAACATGGAGCCAGTTGTCGGACGCTGGCAAATGACTCTCAGCCATCGGCATGTGGCAGCGTCCACCTCTGACCAGGTATGGCAATAAGTACTGTTCTGGCCACGTGCTCACTATCTGCGTGAGCATTGATACGTTTTTGAGGATGTCATGGCATGGTGGGCAGAGCCGTGTCCTGACAACAGTTGAGCGCATATTACTTGGTGCCCGTTGACAGTCACCGGCTGTGCCATGCCCGACACGGTACCGGTCTTTGTGGTCGTTCACCTTGTGTATTGCAGAAAGGTGCTTGAGTCGCTTGAAGGACGACGAGGCTTTATGGCATGGATCGAGTTGCAATTCATGCTCTCGCTAGAGCACAGCTTCCCGCTATGCAGCTCTCACGAGTCGCAACTTTGACACGCCACGCTGGAATTGCAAGTGAGCCGCATCAGCAGGACATACGAGCCGGCCTCTCGAGCATTCAGTTCAGTCGGAAAGATCGTTGTAGCGTCATCGTGCCAAAATCAGAGGCGCTGCTCTCGATCAAAATGAGGAGGAGACCAAGAGGGCGTTCTCGCGGACGGGTTAAGCGCCCCGCTGCAAGCCTCTAGGCGCACAAAGCTTCGGTTTTCTGGACCGTAAGCACATGCGTTGGAGGCTGCTCGTTGAGAAGTGTAGACATTGATTGAGGTTGTAGAGGTCTTCACTGCAAACAGCCAGCTTCATTCTCAAACAGAGCCTGTAAGCCTACGACTGTCGCAGATGCATGGATGAGCAGAGCCAAAGCCGCGGCAGGAAGGTGTTTATCACAGCAGGGCTAGTGCCGCAGACTGGCAGCGAATAGCATAATTTGCCGCGTGGAGAGAGGCTCGACGTCTGACCGATGCCGTTAGGACAGCGTACCTTGGCTCAGAAGGATTTCTTGGTTTCCGGCCGGAGTCTTGGACTCAGACCAGCCCTATATCGAGGCTGGCCGCACTCATGCTGCTTTTGCGCTGCTCCCCGCGGTTCCTATACTCACAATCGCAGTGTTGGGCGGACCTGATCATGTTCGAGTGGTGATACGTTACCCAGTGTTGCGGCTCAGACATTTGGCTGGTCGCGCCTTCCTCCACTCGTTAGCGCGATGCTGCTCCACCGCGGCCATTGCGCCTATCTCACGACAACGCTCTGTTTGTCGACATTCTTCTCACTATGCGCGGGCGCTGCACGGCAAAACACCACCAACACTCCTGGCTACACACTACTGCCGGGAGTGTCGAGTGTGCCGACACCCATAACAGTCGCGCCAGATCAGGGCTGGGATGGCATTGACGGAGCATGGAACACATTCAGCATCCGTTTAGGCTCACAACAGTCAATTTCTCATGTTTCTGTTTCGACCGCTAGCCAGCAAATATGGGTAGTGAATCTTGCAGCCTGTGAATTTACGTCCCCTGATCCAAGTACCAACAAGGATATAATATCACTCGATGCCGACTGTGAGCGCGGTCGCGGGTCTTTGTTCAACACCACGCAATCGAGCACTTGGAAGGAACGAGGCTATTATCATCTTTGGATCGGCGAGAAGTTGGGACTGGTTGGCAATGGCTACTATGGTTTTGATGCTGTGGGCCTTGGAAATCAGGGAGAAGAGGGGCCGACTGTCGACAACACCACAATCAGCACCCTCAATACGTACGACTTCTGGCTGGGCCACCTGGGCTTGCATCCAAAACCCACGAACTTCAGTCAGGGTATGGCTCCCGTACCCAGCTATATGACGAGACTCTTTGAACAAGGCAGCATTCCGAGCCTGTCGTTTGGCTACACAGCTGGCGTCCAGTACTGTACGTTAGTGTTGAGCCTGCTTAACGGCTCCCTGCTAATGAACACAGACGACGCGACATTCCTCGGAAGCTTGACTCTTGGCGGCTACGATTCCTCGCGTTACGTCTCGAACAATCTGTCTTTTGGGTTCTCACCCGATAACGAGCGTGACCTAGTGGTAGGGCTTGCTGGCCTCTCCGCAAGCACCACGACACGATCTAACATTGGTCTGTTAACACGGACGGATGTAACTTTGTACATTGACTCGACTGTAGCAGAGATTTGGTTGCCAGTCGAGATCTGTGCAGCATTTGAGGATGCATTCGGTTTGATCTACGACAACACAACTCATCTCTATCTCGTAGATGACCTACTACACGAGACGTTGTTAGCCGAGAACCCCAGCGTTACCTTCACCTTGAACCAAGCATACGCCTCAGACGGGTTGGTAGAAATTACACTGCCTTACGCCGCATTTGATTTGAAAGCCACGCCGCCCTATAGGACGTTGAAGGAAACGACAAACTATTTTCCGTTGAGGCGTGGCGCCGACAAGGACCAGTGGATTCTGGGGAAGACGTTCTTACAAGAAGCTTACATAACTGTCGACTGGGAGCGTTCGCGCTTCTCTTTGTATCAGTGTGATTGGACTTACGGCAAGCCATCTTCAGTCATTCCAATCGTCTCACCCACGTATGCGAAGGTATCCGACCCTGTCCAGAAGACGGTAGAGTCCCACACAGGAGTGACAGTTGGAGTTACTATTGGCTGCGTGCTTCTGTTGGTATTTGTCGCCACTGCGCTTGCAGGAACTTTCTGGCGTCGTCGCTGCAACGCATTAGCAGCAAAACACGCGGCTGACGCGGAGGCGGCAAGGAAAGCATCGCCCACTGATACAGACGAGGCTCCCTCCTCGCCTGTGAGCGTGAGTAAGGGCAGACTAAATGTATTTCCCAAAGCCGAGCTTCCCGCAGAGTCCGGTGCAGACCAGCATGGACTGAGTACAGAGGACGAGAAGCAGGGCTCTTTGGAAGTCATGGAAATTGACAACAACGAAAGACGTATTTACGAAATGCTTGGCGATGTCCCTGCCCCCCTTGAAGCTGCCAGTCGTCAGCTCTCTGAGAAAGAAGCGATGATGGTGCGAGAGAAGAAGATCAACGGCGTTGACCCCAATGTCTCGACTCGGCCTATACCAGCAATCACGCGGGCTACTCCTATTACATCCCTGGACGACATCGCCAGGGTGAACAGCAGATTACCAAACCACGGTGTGTCGCTGGTCACTTTGCGAGCGCCTAGGGACGGAGCCCACTTGGAAGCTGGTGATACTTATTTCCAGCTACCACCATACCGCGCCCTGCGGGCGGATCGGTCTGCTGACGACCTGTTCTCTCCCATACCCGCTCTCGAGGCGCCAACGCCCAGCGACAGCTCGAGGCGGCGCTTTTCTTACGAGTCATGATCAGGGTCTTGTCAAGGTTGATCTGATGCATGCTGTTGGTGTTGGCGCCATTTGTGGAGTCCCTGCCGATCTGAATTAGTACAAGGCGCAACCGGGGCAGCGGGTATGGCGTTCAGGGCGTTGAATATCTACAGGGAGATTGGATACGTTTATTTTCTGTACGAGTACCTTTCAAGTCGATAGCTGCATCGATAGCTGCACGCAAACCGTTGATGCCAAATGCTGAGCAAGATGACGCGTCTCGTGACCTAACACATGGACTGTGAGGATACGAGGCAGTGCTTCTCGTTGGAGCAGGCGGGCTGCCAATCTGTGAACTACACGGGGCTGCCGAACGTTGCGAACGGTCAAAGAGCGGTGATGTAGCTCGAAGAAGCGTCAGCGCTGTGGCACCGACTGCAGCGTACGTCCAAGTCTCTCGATGAAGCTGACGATGAGTGGCTCGGACAAGCCGCAGAGCGGTCTGCTAACAAGCGTGCACCATGCCCGATCGAAGCGTGAGCCAGCTCCACGCCTGCAGCCCACGGGCGACGCGACAGACGGCGGGGATTTCCTGATGGGTGCCGCGGTCAATCGCGTCTCCCTATCTTCTCGTATTCGCCGTGCTGTGCAGTGCAGTGAAGATTCTGTGCAAGGCTGTGTCTGCGTGCACAAGTGCCAATTCCTCCTGTCGCAGTGCCGCCCCACCCTGGGCCTGTTGATGCGTGCCACACTGCCTGTCATCAATCACACTCGCGCCGCAGCGCCTAGAGCTGTCCCTTGTAGTAGATTTCCCCCAGCTGCCGCCTGCTGGAGCCTGCAAAGCCTGAAAGCCCAGTCCTCCTCCCTGATCGACTGCCCTGCAATCTCCAGGCACATTTGCTTGACTGCAGCCCTGACTGCAGCCCTGACTGCCTCGCCCGCCCCCGCGCAACGTCCCACGACCCCGCCGCATTAGCAAACAGTAGCAACAGTAGCAACAGTAGCAGCAACAGTAGCAGCAACAGTAGCAGCAACAGTAGCAGCAACAGTAGCAGCACCAACAGCAACAGCTGCCACAACCACGGCCATGTCCGACCTCGCGAACCGCAAGGTCTTCAAGGTTTTCAACCAGGAGTTCGTCGTCGACGAGCGATACAACGTGACAAAGGAGCTGGGACAGGGTGCCTATGGCATTGTCTGGTAAGCATCCAGGCACCTGCACGTCGTCTCCAGCACGCTGACCGTCACGCCCCCAGCGCCGCGACCAACAACCAGACTGGCGAGGGCGTAGCCATTAAGAAGGTCACCAATGTCTTCAGCAAGAAGATCCTCGCCAAGCGCGCCCTGCGCGAGATCAAGCTGCTGCAGCACTTCAGAGGGCACCGCAACGTACGAGCGCCCTTTTGCACGTCCACGTCCACGTCTACGTCTACGTCTACGTCCACCTACACCTACACCTACACCTACACCTCCACCACTGCGGCCATGTATACTGACGGCGTGCATGCAGATCACATGTCTCTACGACATGGACATTCCCCGCCCTGACAACTTCAACGAGTGCTACCTCTACGAGGGTACGAATCTATCCAGCCGTCCCCACAAACAACACTAACAGCGCGGCAGAGCTCATGGAGTGCGATCTGGCTGCCATCATCCGCTCTGGCCAGCCCCTCACCGACGCCCATTTCCAGTCCTTCATCTACCAGATTCTCTGCGGTCTGAAGTACATCCACTCGGCGAACGTCCTCCACCGCGACCTCAAGCCCGGCAACCTGCTCGTAAACGCCGACTGCGAGCTCAAGATCTGCGATTTTGGTCTGGCCAGAGGCTTCTCCATGGACCCCGAAGAGAATGCCGGATACATGACCGAATACGTGGCTACCAGGTGGTACAGAGCACCCGAGATCATGTTGAGTTTCCAGAGCTACACAAAAGCCAGTACGTACACACTTCGCTCCGCTTTCACCGACGTGCAGGCACATGCACAGGTCGCCCAGGGTCCAGAGCCGCCTTAGCCGGACTCCACAAAGCCTACCCTTAACTCCGGACTTGTAAGCTAACAGCCTCACAGTCGATGTATGGTCGGTTGGTTGCATTCTGGCTGAGCTCCTCGGCGGCAAACCCTTCTTCAAGGGTCGCGACTACGTGGATCAGCTCAACCAGATTCTGCACTACCTTGGAACACCCAACGAAGAGACACTGTCGCGCATTGGGTCCCCCCGCGCCCAAGACTACGTGCGCAACCTCCCTCGCATGCAAAAGATCCCCTTCCAATCTCTCTTCCGCAACGCCAATCCCGATGCTCTCGACCTCCTCGACCGTCTGCTTGCCTTCGATCCCTCGAGCCGCATCTCTGTCGAGGAAGCGCTCGAGCACCGCTACCTGCAGATCTGGCACGATGCCTCGGACGAGCCGTCCTGCCCGACGACGTTCGACTTCCAGTTCGAGGTCGTCGACGAGATCCCGGAGATGAAGCTCATGATTCTTGACGAGGTCAACCGCTTCCGCCAAATGGTGCGCGTCCAGCCTGGTGCTGGCGGCGCGGGGCAACAGCAGGCGGGCCAGCAGGTCCCGATTCCGAACAACTACGACCGCGCGGGCTATGAGGACCCAAGGCCACAAGAAGCGTTCAATCAGCAGACAGGGCAGTGGAACGATTTGGAGAGGGATTTGCAGGGGTTGGACGGGAGGCTGAGATAGACCGGTGACTACTCAGCAGCTTCTGGTGTTCGAAAGGGCATGTCCGGATCTACTACGGTCTAGAATGTGGATTTCGTGTAGCTTTTCTGTAGGAGGATGAACGCATGACGTGGAATGATCAGATCTTGACAGGACGTGAACTCTGCGCCGATGGAGCTTGAGGTGATGTATCAGACGGAGCCCTTGCATCTGAATCTCTAAACACCGAAAGCGACCAGGTCGCGCTCGTGTCACTGCTGTCGTTATAGCACGTCGGTCTGTTGAGACAGGACAATGTACGGCTGAAGTAGAAATTCGTGTTCTGTGCTGCACGTGGGTGGGCTAGCTGGTATCTGGCAGTGTTTGAGTCGGGCCTGGTGTGTCTGTGTCTGATCTCGCTTTATTACCATGTGGTAGCTATCTATAGGGTAGCGATATTTCCATGGCTGGGCTAGTCGGCAGTCTACAAGCTTGTCTTTACTTCTCTACACGTCACGTGGAGAGGCAAGAGTGAGTGCTGCGTAGGTATCGAGTGTGCAGCGCGTCGAACCGCGCTACCTCGATCGAGCAAGGCAAGTCGGCGGTTGGGGGATCGGAATTGCCGTCCCCACAATTTTTTTCTTAGCTTAGCAGCTCGAAAAAAGTTCGTGTTTCGCGACGGCCTGCGTTGATTACGCATTCTGCATTCTCGACGACAAGCCGCCGCGATGGGAGCCCAGGAAATCGAAGCCAAGAAGCGCAAGCGCAAGCACAGCAGCAAGAAGACGGAGGAGGTTGCCGCGCCGAAGAGACACAGCAATGGCGTAGAGAAGGCCGACAAGCCTCGCAAGAAGGCGAAGAAGGAGCACACGCCTGAGCCGGAGGTCGAGGAGGCTGTCGCAGAGGCTTCTGAGGAAGAGGAGGAGGAGGAAGAAGAAGAAGAGGAAGATGTGGAAGTGGAAGTGGAGGGTGAGGAGGACGAGGCCAAGCTCAACGCCGAGCTGAAGCAGATTGCAAAGAAGGCGAAGAAGAGCAAGAAGGCAGATGCAGAGGCGTCGGACGATGAGCAGGAGCAGAGCGCAAATCCGAACGACCTGCCGCTGGGCACTTCGATGCCAAATGTCGAGGACCCAAAGCTCTTTTCTGAGCTGAAGCTCTCGGACCGCACAATGGAGGCCATCAAGTCGATGGGCTTCGAGACCATGACCGAGATCCAGCAGAAGACGATCCCGCCGCTGCTGAGGTAAGAGGACTGAAGTGAACCATGGCTGGACTGGGCTGACGCGCAACAGTGGCAAGGACGTGCTCGGAGCTGCGAAGACGGGTAGCGGAAAGACGCTCGCCTTCCTGATTCCCGCGATCGAAATGCTGTCTGCGATGCGATTCAAGCCGCGCAACGGTACCGGCGTCATCGTGGTCTCGCCCACGCGCGAACTCGCGCTTCAGATCTTCGGTGTTGCACGCGAGCTCATGGAGAAGCACTCTCAGACATTCGGCATCGTCATTGGAGGCGCCAACAGGAGAGCAGAGGCAGAGAAGCTGGTCAAGGGCGTGAACCTGCTGATTGCGACGCCCGGACGCTTGTTGGATCACTTGCACAACACTCCAGGCTTTGTGTTCAAGAACCTGAAGAGCTTGATCATCGACGAAGCCGATCGCATTCTGGAAGTAGGATTCGAGGACGAAATGCGCAGCATCATCAAGATCCTGCCCACGGACCGACAGACGATGCTCTTCTCCGCGACGCAGACAACAAAGGTCGAGGACCTCGCGCGCATCTCGCTGAAGGCCGGGCCGCTGTACATCAACGTCGACTACCGCAAGGAGCACTCGACGGTGGAGGGGTTGGAGCAAGGCTACGTAATCTGCGACTCGGACACGCGCTTCAGGCTGCTCTTCAGCTTCCTCAAGAAGCACCAGAAGAAGAAGGTGATTGTCTTCTTCTCGTCGTGCAACAGCGTCAAGTTCTACGCCGAGCTGCTCAACTACATCGACCTCCCCGTCCTGGAGCTGCACGGCAAGCTCAAACAGCAGGCGCGCACCAACCGCTTCTTCGAGTTCTGCAACGCCACATCCGGCACGCTCATCTGTACCGATGTCGCAGCGCGTGGTCTCGACATCCCCGAGGTGGACTGGGTGATTCAGTTCGACCCCCCGGATGACCCGCGCGACTACATCCACCGCGTTGGACGAACAGCGCGTGGATCGCAGGGCAAGGGCAGGAGTCTGATGTTTCTGCTGCCGAGCGAGATTGGGTTCCTTAAGCTGCTGAAAGAGGCGCGGGTTCCGCTCGTTGAATTCGAGCTCCCCGCCAACAAGATTCTCAGTACGTATCAGCGCCTGTTGTCGTCACGCCTCTCTCTCTGTCTCTATGTCTCTCTCTCACACACACTAACGCATGGTCAGACATACAATCCCAACTCGAAGCGCTCATCACCAAGAACTACTACCTCAACAAATCGGCCAAGGACGGATACCGCTCGTACCTGCAAGCGTACGCATCGCACAGCCTGCGCAGCGTCTTCGACGTGCACAAACTCGACCTGGTCAAGGTGGCCAAGAGCTTCGGGTTCAGCACGCCGCCGCGCATCGACATCAGTCTGGGCGCCAGCTTGAGCCGCGACAAGAAGGTCGAGGGCAGGCGGGCGTACGGGAGCCAGCCGCAGCAGGGCAGGCGGCCGATGAAGCCCGGGAAGCGGTTCTGAAGACTGTCGGGTTGGGTGGGAGGGAGATGCATTCGAGGCGTTGGGGTGTTGCACTGGCTATCTGCGGGTTGTTCTTGGCTGCTTGGTACCTACCGAGGAGGTTGTGTATTGGATTGCATCTTGCCGTGTTGTGTGTGGACTGAGTTGTGTTTTGCGTGATGCATATTCTCAGTGAAGCATATTCTCAGTGATGCATATTCTCAGTGATGCATATTCTCAGTGATGCATATTCCCAGTGATGCATGAGGGTGCCGTGTTGTAGACGTGAGTTGTGTGTTTTGCGCGCTGCATGTTCTCAGTAGGATGCGCGCGTGCGTGGTACTCAGGATTCCCACTTTCACATGCATCAATCAATTGCTCGCCTCTCCTACACACACACATACACACACATACACACACACACACACACACATACACACACATACACACACACACATACACACACACATCCAAACCCACGAAATCCCTACCTCCAGCTTGCTATCTGGTTCATGGCCAGCTCACTACCGGGGACGCGACACGTGTGTACGGCTCAAATACCGGTGAAGCAGGCGTGGCTGACAGTTGACCTAGCTCCCGGCAGCCCTCCACTCACAAGCCAACACCCTCGTTAGCTACCATTCGCAGGAGAAAAAAAAAAGAGAATAAAAAAAGAAAGAAAGAAAGAAATCAGGCCCGGCTCATGTGCAGCGTCACTCGTCGACATGGGTGTCGTGGTGAGAGGTGCCGTCTCGATGGACGACGCTGTGTCGACTGCTGAGCCGGTAATGCCGCTGGGTGGTGGTTCTGGTGGTTCTGGGGATCAGGTGGTGGTGGTGGTGGTGGTGGTGATGCGTTGTCAAGCGCGAAGACGAGGGCGGTGGGCGAATCACGACGCGCATCGGCGAGACAGGCAGGTGGTGGGCTGGGGCGGTGGTGGAGGAGCAGCGCGCGGGCCGCCCCACTGCGCGCGTTCCCCGGGCGATGTGGTAGCGAGGCGGGACTGGCGCTAGAGCGTCATGATGTGAGGGCCGGGCTGAGGACGGGGTTTGGCCTGGCTTGCTTTGCTGGTGCTTGCCCGACTCGGTGCGTTCGCTGTGCTGGGGGCGTGGGCGTGGACGTGGACGTGCATGTGATGTGGATGAATGTGAATGTGAATCTCAATCTCAATCTTACGGTGACGGGGTGGGGGCGGCCAGGCTTCTCCCAGCCACATGTCAGGGCGCCAACGCAGGCTCGTTAGTGCGTGCTGGGGACGGCGACGAGGGAGCGTGGATGGTGGGAAGGCGTGTGGACACTGGAGGGGCTGGGAGGGAGCAGCGCGCGAAAGCTGGTTTCTGCGTCCTGTCCTGTCCTGCGTCCGGCGCTGTGTGCTTCTGCATGACCAGAGGCAGGAAATACGAAATAGCACGGTGGACACGCCGACACGGTTACTCCCTATGCCCCGTGCGACAAGGGACCGTTGGTGGAGTGGTGCACTTGTCCGACTTGGTTGGAGGACAGTCGCTCGTAGCCATCCCAGGCATCTTAGCGCAGACTCCAGAGGCAGAGCCGCCCCAGCATCTCTTCCCACTTCACTTGTCCACGCCGAGCAAGTGGTCACGACCACGACACCGCGCGACGACGAGACTGCGTCGACGTTCATTCTTACCAGGCGTTGCCGAGCTGGGCTGCAGGTACGTCACGGGGCGCTGGCGGTTTGCACCGTGTTGGCGTGTTGCCGTGTTGGTGTGTTGGTTGCCGTCGTGTTGAGTGCGGCGCGATACACTTGCAACGGGCTGGCTGCTGCGCGCAATGCTAACATGCTCTCCAGCTCGACTTGGACCACACACCGTGTCATTCGCTAGCTACGGCGCACTCTCGTCGCAATTCACCGCGCACTCCCGTCACAATTCACTGCCCACTCCCATCGCAATTCACCGCCCGACGACTTGCCCACTCACAAACGACACCCCTCGCTCTCTGTGCCCGCTGCGTGCTGCACCTGCATGACGTCTCGCTCCTCTTCGTCTTCGTCTTCCTCCTCCTCCTCTTCTTCTTCCACCGCCGCCTCCTCCCCACAGCCACAGACACAGACCATGTTCGCAACCGGCCACCCCTCCGTTTTCTAGAATCCTTTCGGGTTCGACAATGCGTTTTGACAAACGACCTCCCCTCCCGGCCCCGACAGAACCCTCGACTCTCAGTTCCGCAGACCACCAAGACACCCCTCTCCGCGACGACGTCGACACCAACCTCAGCGCGCGCACCGACAGGACTTCCTACAGCATCCCCGAAGACGGCACGCCCGTCACCATCAACACCACCAAGCCCTCGCTCCACCGAAAGTACCCCAGCCAGACGAGCCTGCTGATCGAGTACTTCGAAGCCGGCAAGGAGAACGGCAAGACCCGCTCCCGCCCCAGCGTCCGCGTCAGAGTCACCCCCTCGTCACGCAAGAAGAACCGCCAGGGCTTCGACCAGCTCCACCTCACCCACTCCACCAAGAACAGCACCCGGCCCTCGTACACGCGCCGCATCTCCCTGCAGCAGAGCACCCGCGACCACGTCCTCCACACCCACGCCCAAGACGCCTCGGACGCCTCCACTGTCTCGTCCCTGCCGCCCGTCGACATCGAAGTCCTGAACAACAGCAGCGACCTGTCCACCAACGCCGGTCGCTTCATGCCCATGACCTCCGACGTCTCCTCCATGCCCGCCGACAGCATGCTGGAGGGCACCCCAGAAATCATGCCACCCGGGCGCCGGAGAAGCCGAAGCCGCGAGAGAGACACGATTCTCACACACTCGCACGTCGCCGAGTCGCCAGAGATGCTCAAGGCGCCCAAGCACCAACGAAGCAGGAGTCTGAGCAAGGACCGAATCACACAGCGCGTCATGGAGAAGCTGCAACAACAACAGCAGCAGGCGCAAACAAAAATGTCCTCGAGCAGGACGAGAGACGCTAAGGATTCTGGCAGGGAGCTGACTTCACCCCGCAAGTCGTCCAGACGGAGAAGCAAGGATCCCCGCGAGGAGGAAGTGAGCACCATGAGCGCAACAGAGTCGAGTCTGCTGTCTTCCAATGCTGACCCCAGGTCTGGCATCGCCTCTGTACGATCTGGAATCTCCGGCACTTCTTCCATCAACAATCCCAAGCTGCTTGCTACCGTGGAGGATGCCATCAGGCGGTTGATCCTGCCCGAGTTGAATGCACTCAAGGAGGAGAACCGCACCTCGAAGAATAGAGACAAGTTCGAGCGCATGTCTCGTGACAGCGGTGCCACGTTGGAGACGGTCGAGACGACGAGCTCGCGTGACCCATCCACTTCAAGGCGGCGCGTGTCCAAGTCTTCGAGTGTACCCAACATCCACGGTAGCCAGCCCAAGGTCGTACTCAACCGTGAGGGAGAAAACTCTGGCGAGATTCTCTCTGGTAGCTCGAGTCGCAAGGAACGCAGATCGAGTCGCGACTCTACCTCTGACCGTAGCCATGTCGACTTGACGACCAAGACAACCACACGAGAGAACTCACACAAGAGGAGAAGCGGCCGCGCTGCGCGAGACGCAGAGATCGCTGCTCTCGGTGCATCTGGCCTAACCGCTGCCGCTCTGAAGCACCACACGTCTCGCGAAGAGCAGGCCGAGGACCGCAAGCACAGGAAGAAGCACGCCTCCCGAAGCAGTCGAAGCCGCTCAACGAGTGTTGCCGAGAGCGTGGAACAGGAGGAGTATGTAAAGGACGTGCCGCCTATGCCGTTCATCCAGAGCGAACTCCACGGCTCCGAGCTAACCCGCGATTCGATTCTGTCTGCTGAGACTGAGACCAAGGGGCGCTCGAGGTCGACTTCCAAGTCATCCACCACCACAGGTGCAGAGACGCCGCTTCGAGAAGTGCCGCGCGGATTTCCTTCGCCCGCACCGCACACACCCACGAGGACAACCCCGGCTGCTCTTCAGCGGACCATGGGCACCTCGCACAGCAATCGCTCAACCGAGCATGTCCGATTAAAGTCACCGATCAGTGACAGGAGCTACGGCTCTCGATCAAGAGGCGTCGGGTCAGCAAGCCTCGAGGCTGCAGCTGCGGCCAAAGCTCGTGCCATTGAGCGCTCAGAAACGCAGGCGTCTCACTACGAAATCATCGACACAACGCCAACGCGTGGTCTCAGCCCTATACAGAGCGAGGCTAGCTATCGTGAGGATGTACACACAACTGGCTCGCCCAGACATGTGCGATCTGTTCACAGCAACGCATCTGTGTCTTCGCTAGGGCGGCAAGCCGAGCGACAGCCGTCGAACCTGTCCATTAGGTCGTTGGAATCCACCGCAAGCACCAAAGCAGCCCGCACGCGCAAGCGCCCGCAGGGTGTCAACCTTGAGAGTGTGAGGTCCACGCTCGGCTCTCCGAAAACACCACAGACCCCTGGAGACGCAGAGCTCTTCTTCGAGCAGAATCATGAACAGAATGAGATATATCGGAGAGAGCTGGAAGAGAGCTCTCAGCTCTCACAAGACTACAGCTACAACCGCATGACCAGCTACACCGACGACAGCGAAGGTGTGCAGTATCTTGATCACGAGCAGAAGGTGGACCTTGCGCACCAAGACATACGGAGGGTGGATGCTAGTCCCGAGTACGTTCACACTCCGCTTGCAGTCGAGTCGGCGGTCGCTTCGCTGCATGATCCGTCGACCGTTAGCGTTCGCTCTTCTGCTGTGTCGAGTCCGCTACGAGAGCCCATAGCTAGCCCTCTCAAGAAGAGCCGCTTGTCGCAAGTCAGTCCTGCACCAAGTGACGACCGGATTCTGCACATTCGAGAGGACGAGATCCCCAGCGGAGAGCGCTGGGGTGCGCTTCGTGAGAAGGCTGAGGCGCTGGTTCATCACTCGCACCAAGATAACTCGCCTAGGCAAAGCATTGCACAGTCGTTTGAGGACCAGCCTGAAATGCATCACAGCGCCTTCCCCGTTCAGGAACACATGATGCCTGAGATTGGATATGGGTTAGACAACGAGTCTGACATCTCGACGAACCCTTCCATCATCCAGGGCCCACTCAACGGAGGCGATGGCTACTACGATCACACTGAGAACCCAATGTACCGTCAGGATGAGCGCGAACGCTCGTCTACTCGTCAATCCAGCAGAAACTCTTTCAGAAAGAGTGGCACTGGCGCCGGCGCAGCTGCCGCTGCCGCTCATCACCTGCACAACCGCAATCCGTCCATCGATGAACAGCATCAGGCCACCGTAGAAGACGACTACGAGTCCTACACGGGTGAGTCATTTGTTGGTCAAGACGAGCAGCCTGGCTACGCGCAAAGCAACCGCACGCCCCTGTCAGGTGCGACTGGTTGGAAAGACGAAGGCTACCAATCAGCTAACCAACGTGAAGGCTACACGCCTCAAAACCGCAATCACTCCAAGGTCTTTGATGACGAGTTTGCCGATGATTACGATGAGACTCCTCTCGACGGTGAGGATGTGTTTGCTTCCAACGCCAAACATGGTCGCCACTTCAGCGGCAACTCTCACGGCATGGCTTCTCCTCTCTACGATGCTGCGACTGGCAAGGGCATTGATCGCATTCAGTCCAAGGATATCGTGGCGCTCATGGACCACCTGACTGTGAGAGATGCACAGCGCAATGCGAGGGACACGGAAATCCTGGTCACACTCGTCCGCTCCGCAGCGGAGATGCGCAACCAGCTTGATGAGCTCAAGGGTTTCATCAAGGTTCAAGACAACATGATCATGAACACTACAGAGAAGAGGGTCGATGTTGCCGAACAGCGCATCTTGAGCGGCCCCCGGCCGCAGCCTTTCGGATCGCCACGCGTTCCTCGCTCGTCCTCGGACGATATGGACGCTGAGGCCAAGAAGAAGAACGTGTTCAAACGCGCGTTGAAGGGTCTGAGCATGAAGGGTGACAGCGACATCAAGAACATCGAGGCTATGTTGATGCAGCTGCTCGGCGATGTGGAGGGCTTGAAGCACGTTCAGCAACTGCAGCTGGATCAGAACAACCGCTCGAACAGTCTCACCTCTTATGAGAACCTGCGGGCTAGCGGAGATCCTGGATACGAGCCAGAGGGTCGCGCCAATACTGCTTCGTCGCCAAACCAGTCTGGGTACCTCTCGAACCCGGGCTCCTCCTCACGTCGCATCAACGATCTGCACTCTGGATACGATGTCGTGCAGACGAACCGCATCAGCACGGTTCACGAGGATGACGAAGAGTACCTTGAGCGCGAACCCCGATACGAGAACAGCGAGCGCATGACAACACCCACGCAAGAAGCCTTTCACAGCAGGAGCCTGTCACAGGAGAAGACGCCACCCGAGGCAGCGAGGACAAGCCAGAGCCAGAGTCAAGAAGATACGCCAAAGAAGAACAAGCACAAGTCCAACTCATCCTCCATGTTCGGCATTCCCAAGATCTCTCGCTGGTCGAAGACGACATCCTCCACCGAGCCGCGCAACAGCGTGGAAAAGCGCCCCTACTCCTCACACTCGCGCTCTTCTTCCCAAAAGAGCTACGACTCATACGACGACGAGTATTCCCAGAACGGTGATGGCCACGACGACCGTATGCGCTCCAAGTCTTCGCTTGCGCGCACTGCGGACGACCGCTCATTCCGTTCAGCAGACGACCGCAGCGTTCGCTCACCATCCCCGCTCATTCCTGAGGATGCGCTCCAGTACGAGATGGAAGACCCCAAGTACCAGGCCCACCGCAACAGCCTGAACCTGCAACACCCGCAGCCGCGCGCAGGACCCACGGGCCGCCACCAAAACCACCTCGAGACCCAAGCCCAGGTCTACGAACCCAGCAACGTGACCTCGCCGGACTACGACCAGTGGGGCAGCATGCCGTCCCTCTCTCGCAACAGGATGAGCGCCGGCACCGCGTCTTACAACCCAGGCAACTTGAGTCCCATCTCGAGTGACGGAGGCTACTCGGGGCACTCGGCAAGCGAGCAGACTGGGCGTATCGCGCAGCCACAGAAGTTTGTCGATGACGGGCCGTTGATTCCGCCCAACAGTGGTGTGTTGGCGGGCTATGGCCAGACGAGGCAGATGTATAGCAGCCCCAACGAGTTTGGGTCTCAGGGCGCATTGACGCCATTGGCGCCTATTGCCGAGGTGCGGTATAGTCTGGAGACGGATTCGGGAAGGTACAGGGTAGGTTGAGATTCCCAACCCTCTCGTGTCGATGTACGGTGCTAATGTCGAGACAGGGCTCTCCCACACCCTCCCCCAGACCCAGCAGCGCCCACCTCCGGGCCTCCCAGCAGCAGAGCCCCCAGCGCAAAATCACAGGCCCGCGACCCATGGGTCCCCGCTCTCCCGCCCCCGGCGCCCACCAGGGCCAATTCTCGCAGGCCCAGTCGCCGCTGCGCAACGAGAATCTCAGCAGAGACGACACCGTCATCCGCCGCAAACCCGTCGGCGCGCCCTCGCACACAGACACCGAGTCTCTACTCAGCTACCGCACATCGCTCGACGGCAGCGACGACGGCAGCGAGACTTTCTAGGCAACCGACACTCGCTTGAAAGCGCGACGAGACAAGACGTTGCTCTGGCTGGGTACGGGGCAGGGGAGTGCGGAGTTCTTGGCGCAAGCAAGGGGTTTGGAGGAGGGGAGGTCTCGCTTCTCTCGCTAGCAAATAAGCGCTTGTGTCGTCTAGCGCCTCGCTTGGATTTCGAATCGCGAGCGCATGTTCTCCACGGTCAAGCATGTGTTTTTTGTTTTGTTTTTCTCTGGTCTTCCAAAGGCGTTATATATCTCAGACACACACACTCTTAATTAACAGATGCGTGGATGCAAGGAACAGCATAGCAGAAGTAGATGCAAGGAATAGCAGAAAGAGTAATTCTAGTACCGTAAAACAGTAGAGAAGAAGTGCTAGTAAATAAGTAATTGTGTTGTCTAATACTTTACTTAGATTATGAATTATAAGTATATGTTCTCTATAGTTAAGCATATGTTGTTGTTTTTTCTAGTTTTTCTAGGGTGTGTTATATCTTAGTCTCTTAGATATATACTTAATTAACAGATATATAGATATAAGGAACAGCATAGCAGAAGTAGATATAATAAACAGCAAACAGAACAAGTCCATTCAACGTAAAAACAGAGAGCAAGTACGCAAAGCACAGCAACAAGAACAAGTGCGCGTCCAGCATCCGTGTTCTCTACTTTCTCTCTCTCTCGCCCTTTTCTTAGTAGTAGATGGGGTACGTGCATTCGATACCAATAGGGATTTTACTTCGCTGCACGTCACGTCGCGTCGCGATGCGTCGCGACGCAAGACTTATTGATGTGCTGTGATGTGATGTGATGTAGTGTAGTGTAGTGTATGGAATGAAGCGAATCTTCCTCTCATCCCTTTCCTTCATCCCAAGCTTTATCACACGAAGCCGTATAACAGGAGAAGGAGGTCTTGGTGGTCTTGGTGGTCTTGGTTTGTTTGGCTGGGTGGAGGGAACGAGATGTTGTTCTTGGGGGGTGGATGCGAGTCGAGTCCAGTCTAGGGGCTAGGTATCTGAGATGTGGAATTGGGTGGACGATTCACTTTAGAAGACTAAGAAGGGATGTTGCCAGGTTTCGAAAATGGTCATGATCATGTCTATTAGTCTATGTCACACGACGAGCGATGACGCCACGTCCTCTATGCTACGCTAAATCATACTCATTAAATTACTTTTGCGCTCGCGCCGAGAATCTACTGGGGCTTGAGAACACCACGGTACCTCATCTTGCCGTCGCGCAGCGTCTCCATGGCCTCGGTGATGCCAGACTCGGTCATTGGGAACTCCATGATGATAGGCTTGATGTTGTGCAGAGCGGCAAACTCGAGCATGTGGCGATGCACGGAGCGTGCGGCGACGACGGAGCCCTGGATGGTGAGACCGCCGCCAACGAGACCCATGTGGGGGATCTTGAAGTCGCCGTTGTCGACGGTGAGAGGAAAGATCTTGCCGGTGGGCGCCATGACGGGGAGCATGAGGTTCCAGTCGGGGGAAACGGAGGTGGTAACGAGGAGCGCGTCGACCTTACGGCCGATGTCAATCTTGTCCTTGCCCTTCATGGCGATGAATTCCTTGGCTCCTAGCTTGACAGCCTCGTCCTTCTTGCTCTCGGTTCCAGAGAAGACGACGACGTCGCAGCCCATGCGGGCAGCGAACTGGATGGCGAGATGGCCGAGACCACCGACACCCATCACACCAACGCGGTCAGTGGGCTTGATTCCGTAGGTGTAGAGAGCGTTGAAGACGGTGGCACCACCGCACATCAGAGGAGCGGCATCAGCGTCGCTGAGACCCTCGGGGATCTTGAAGAGGAAGGCCTCCCTCCAGACACCGTGGGACGCGAAAGAACCCTGGTCGAGGTCGGCGTAACCGTACATCTGGCGTTGGGGGCAGTATGTCTCGCGGCCAGTCAGGCAGTATTCGCAGTTGCCGCAAGAGTCGTGCTGGTATCCCCATCCAACGCGGTCACCCTTCTTCAGGCTCTTGACGTTGGGTCCTGTCTCCTCGACAACACCGGCGCCCTCGTGTCCGAGGACCATGTCCTGGTTCTTGTGGTGCTCATCTGTACCGCAGAGACCGGAAGCGGTGACCTTAACGAGGACTTGGTCGTTCTGGAGATCGCCCTTGCGGGTCTCGCTCTTGACGATCTTGCCATCCTTAGAGCCCTTGAAAACTGTGAATGAAGGCATGTCGATGTGATGAGAGGTGTTGTGGTTTGGGTATCAGAAACAGAGAACTTTTTCGTGAGTAGTCGTGAGATTGGTTGGTTAAAAAATGTAGTGTTAGAGGCGGGCGGTCGACTGCTATATATGACGGTTAGTATATGTCTATGATCGAAAAGTTTCACGTCGAGCATTTCAGAGCTCCACCGCAAGCATGACGTCGCCGGACTGATGGTCCGGAACTAGCCAGTGTGTATGCCCAAATCTTCACAGATGCGGCGCCTCGGCCGCCGCTAATGGTTGCCTTCGCACGACCGGTGTCCAATCGCCGAGACGGTGATGTTTATGCTGAAGCAGAATGTTCAGTAAACCGCGATGCGACAAATGATTCAGCAAATCGAGGCGACAGACGAGGCCTCCAACATCGTCCTCGACCTTGTGTAGAGCTGCAGCTGAGGTGCAGATGCACGTTGAGTCCTAAGGCGAAAGCTAAAGTCCGGGGATAGTCGGCCAATCAAATTTGTTCGCTGCGAAAATGCCGGGCATGAGTTTCGAAGTACTTCTAGCCCACAATCTTTGCCCAATTGAAGCCTGCGACTCAGCGTGTGCATTGATCGTTACGAACGAGGTTGGCGTCGTGGTGTTTCGTGGTTATCACATCGAGCTTGCAACGGCATGATGTAATGCACTAGGACCGTGCACGCCCGAAAATTCTGAGATTCGCCCGAAGACGTTCGGACGCGAAGCTTGGAAACCGTTGGAAGAGATTTCTCTTCCAGCTCTGGTATCGCCTCGATCTGGCATGCGGGACAGTCAATCTGGTTAGTTTGCTGGAGGGGTTCCAGCCTTATCTCCCAGATATGTCAGCACACGCAGGGATATGTATGGAGCTCCACGTTAACCCCGGTGCCCCGTAAAGTTACTCAGAACTTTGAACTTTGTAAACGCAAACACGCAGGGAATATTCAATATACTGTGATCGCTCAACAACGAGCTGCCAGCAGCTGCTATGACACTGTAGCGCACACACGCAAATCCGATATGCTTACGGAGTCCAACTTTGCACAAGCTGCACGTAGGAGATGGGACCATAGCGGTAGACGTTAATTGGAGTTGACTACATATTTCCCTTCCAGACCCCTCGGCTATCATCAACACAGGAGTATACACGACCACAAACTGTACTACAGTCAAGGAGAAACACGGACAACTGCCACTGACTGGTCATGCCTTCTTGAGGCCCGATCCAAAGCTTGGAGTTACTGACAGATATGAAAAAACTGCTCTTATATTCTCTGATTCTGTCAATCCGTCTTCAGTTCATTCTCCAGCCAAGAAACTCTAGTGACTACACAATATGTACGCTCGTACACCCCTGACAAGTCTTCGGATGATGTAGGTCCTCAAATCTTCCACTACGGTCACACAAAGCTTCTGCATGATGCGGATGGCCTCTATGATAGTGGAGGCACAGGTGACACACCCATCCACCTACCATCACCGATCCACCAGGCGTAGCTGCGGTCCCCATTACAACAATATCTATGCAGGCCGGACATATTACTTCAGGTTTCACTGACTGATGCCAGCACTATGGACAGCGGCCAGCCCGAGAGTTGGCAGGATCCCGCTGGTCGGATATGCAGTGGTTGGAATGGCAGCCAATCCACACCTTGGGTCCTGTGGACACGATCGGTATGAGTGTGTGCATTCATGCGAAAACGCTTACTATACGGAGCATCCTGCTCAGCATAGTTGTTGGTCCTTGGCTTAATTAATAGAGGTGCTTAGGGTATTCTCGATAGTCGCGGGTTGCAGTCGAGATCGTATTTTCGTACTTTGCGTACAAAAGGGCTGCTACAGATAGATGTTCTATGGAACTCAAAGTTTGCTGCACCCAGGTCAGGAGGTCAATGCGTTGTCGGCCAGATCACCTGCTGATCACGTTGGTCACTGGAATGGCGAAAGAAGGAGACATGTGAGTTCGAGTTTGTCATAAGTGCACTAGATCAGTCACTCTGAGAAAGGGCAGTCGGACGCGGAAGAAATTAAGCTTTCTTGTGTCACCTCGCGATATAGAGCCGCACGAACGGCAGCTTAGGATCTAGCACTGGAGCCCGACCAATTCCATTTTCCGAACGTGGCTCAGCTCATCTAGAGAGGTAATTCAATACAAGTAAGGAAATGAAACAGAAGATACAAAGGTCTGCAACTAGCAACGCGACACGCCTCGCTGCAAATGTTTTCAGGTGTCTACCAGATAACGTTCGTTCTTGTCATCTGACAGGTAGCAAAACCGCTGAATTGATTACCAGATAGGCTGGAGCTTGAATGCATTGAACGTGTAAGTCCAGCTCTCAATCGAGGCCTCGTCGTTGACGTAATCGAAAATTGAGTTGTTGCCGGACCAGAGAGGACGGGTAGGCCACCGGCACAGTCGCTGGACTTCGCCGGAGTAATCTCCAGATTCAATGAGGGTAGCCATGTTATCTTGAGGGTAGGGGCCGGGCTGGAGAGAGTTGATGCCGCAGTGCGCCGCACCAGGGATCAGATAGAACTGGTACCACTCGCTCATGGCCTCTATGGCCTCGGCGTCAGTCAAATCAGGGTACATGGTTGAACGAACAGACTGCCAGTAATGAACAGAAGAGGCTGCAGGAACGGAAGGGTCAGATTCGCCGTGGTAGTGGAGGAGCGTGGCGCCAGAAGACTGGAAGGCAGTGAGGTCGGGTACGGTGGTTTGGAGTGAATTCAGGTAGCGGGTCAGTCCCGTATTCATCCATTCTACGAGCTTATTATAAGTGACTTTGTCTAGATCCTGAAGGTTGTCGATGTCAAGGAGCTGGATGAATTTGGTAACGTACTCGCCACCAGTGGACGGGGTTGAGCTTCCAGGAGCTGGTGGTATTGTCCCAAGTGGGATCGGCGTCACCAAGGTCGGAGCCGATTTGCCAGGACAGATAGGCTCGCTTGCCGTCGGACGCGTGAAGGCCATCGTAGACAGCCTGGGCAACGGCAATATCATTGGCGGTAATGGTGCCGTTCTGTTCGGGTTTGGTGGACGACTGGCCACCAGCCGCACCACATCCCATTTAACGCTTGCTGAAGCCAAATCCGAGCGAGGTACTGGAATCAGCAGCGCAATAGTAGGATTTGCCAATGAGGGAGCTCAGGTTGAAGTTGAGCTGGCAAAGGTCGGTGCGAGAGGTGACACCGTCAGTGCGGCCATCGAGAGCATCGCAGGCATCAATAGTAGCGTTTACGATCTTGTCAAGAGCGCATGGAGGAGGAAAGTAGCCCATAGTCTGCTCAATGGTAGCAGGGTAGACGTGGTGTACCTGTTGTTGAGCAAAGCGGAAGGCGGGAGCACCGGTAATAGCACCATCATATTCCTCGCCCCAGCGTTGCACCTGAGACATGCCTTCACGCCCTCCATCAGAGCAACCCTCAAAGCAGGTGTAGATCTTAGTGTCATTAAGACCGTAGAAAGCCTTTGTAATAGGCTTACCGATCTTAGTCAGTTCTCCGAGCGCAACGTATGCGAACGCATGGGTCGCATCCCAGTTGATGGATCCATTGCTGTAGAGAACTTTCTCGTCGAAGCTGTAGTCGAAAGCATCGTATCCAGCTGCCGTAGCACCCGACGCAGCACCGTTACTGAGGCCGCCAGTAGCGTCGGAGGATAGGGAAAAGCCGCCTCCACCATTTAGGTAGAAACGGTTCTTGAAGGTGGACGGCTTAGGGAAAGCATACTTGAGGGCAATGGTATCGTTTTTGCCGGTGTGAGTGTAGCTGACGGTAACATTGCAGTAGTTGTATGTTGCAACCCCGCTATTACTGCCCATACCCACACCTGCGGAAGCATTTTAAACAGCTCCCGCAGTTACGGTTCCAGGGAGCAGGTTGAGGCCGAGGAGGGCGCCGTCCACAGGGAAAGCTGCTTGCACATTGGTAAGGGTGCAAAGATTCGAGAGCGACATCGTGTGAGGTCGACTGTACAAAGAAGCGAAGTTGAGTGGGTGACTGTTTCAGTTGAGTAGACGATAGTTCTTTGAGTCCTAACTCATCTTATACCAGTCCTTGTTGTCAACACACAGTTTCCTGCAATTTGGTCAAGGAAGGAATTTAGACTCGTAACCACGCGAGCAAAAGCTACTTGCGCGGCCATTGCGTGTGTTTACAAGCCCAGAGCGATCTCGCTGAATGAGTCCTCCTTTTCATTCGCAGATGTGAGACGCGTTCGAGGATCAGCACCTCTTCACTGGCCAGGATCCGGAAATGGAGACGTACGGGTGCCGGGCCCATCTTGCTGGGATGATTGCCCTCCTTGAACCTCCCTTAACGAGCCTTCTTGCCCAGGCAAACTTGAGGAGCAAGTTCTTCTCCATCACCGGTGATTTTATCTTTTTCAAGATGTTTACGTAAATTTAACCATGCATTTCAAGGCGACTTCTACGCAGGCATTCTCATTCCCGAATCGAATCGAATCCACTAGAGCACAAGGCGACTTCTCTTGAGGGAAAAGACAGGCATTGGTTCCTACGCTTCATGCGGAAGATGCTGCATTAGAAACCGGAAATGCGCAGCTCTGCCAGGGATTTGGCAGATAATGAGTGGATACTCAAGCATACCATGTAAAGGTGGCGAAGATGCCAGGGAGTTGAGCGCGTTGTATATGTTTGTCGAAACGGCAGCTTTGCTAGGGTGCGCACTCGCCTTCCATCAACTTGCTAAGCCCGGAACTTGTGATAACTTACTATGCTCCTGCAGCATCCAGGGCTGCATTGTGCTTCAACCGCGACAGGCTTCTTGGTTCCTATCATCACCACTACAAGAGCAACAGAGTGACAAAAGTACTCTCTAGTATTCGGAAGGGTGAGGCTAACAGCTTTCTTCCACTATGAGGTAACAGAATCCTCGAGCGTTGGCTTTTGAACCAGAGTGTTAAGTATACAGGTGCACTGTGTCACGATGTGCTTGGATGATACTTGAGCTACAGAGACTGCAGTTTCGTGAAAACACCCCTTGCAATTGCTTTCCACCCTGTTACCAGATTTGCTTGTTCCTAAGCCTGGCCCCTTTCCAAAACAGCCTTCAACCTTTAGATTCTTCTGTTTCTTAGCACAATATTTAGGCGCTTTCCAAGTATGGAAAGTCGACAGGGCTGTCTGACAATATGTGACAGACAAACATAAGACATTCTTCAATACCGCGTGGTAGCTCCATAACCTTACAACACTAATTGGCCCAGCGGCTATCTTCCTTGAGTCTTGAGTACGAACTGCCTCAGACCTCTAAGCGTTGCTCATCTATACCTATGGTATGTGAGCTCTTCAACCCCATCGGTCATACTTTGAACGATTGACCTTACGATCTGTACGAGCGCCCAGAAAATGTGAATTGTTCACGTGCATTTCCTCGAGGCATGTGTTGTGTATTGGCCGCACGTGCCCGAAGTGGAAGTAAGCAAGGCAAGCGTAGCTCGTGGTAAGCGAGCGAACCAATCACAGAAAAACTTGGATGACATCCAGGAGAACGGTTTTTTATCTGAGAGCCTCGCTGAGTCAGTGAATTGGAGATGAAAATCAAAGACGTTGTTGAAGGGGAGTGAAAACGATTTATGGTTTCAAATATACTGGATGCGCTGAGCAAAAAAGCACCGTCGCAGCGAATGCAACGATAAACATTTCAAGCCACCCTGATCCGCCATATACTCACGGTATCATGAGTGACATGATACTCACTCCTCCATCAAGAACCTTCATACACTGGTCCAAAGGCGTCTCTTTTTTCGCTTCTTGAACGAGCCCCATCTTCATATGCGCTTTTGCACCTCCTTCCAATCCAGCTGCGAGTCCGCCAAGGAGGACTTGGCTTTGTAAAGAGGGCGAAGAGTATATAGGCCGTTGGATCATTTCCTCAGGTTGAGCAGTCGCAAAATAAGTAACTCCAGTTGGTGCCCGGAGCGGTGCTGATAGAAAAGTTGGATTTACGGCGATGTAGCCAGGATGGTCGGCTAACAGTGGACGTGGTTGATTTATCGCTTGCTGTGATTCTTCTCGTGTCTTGGTGGCCTGAGTAGTGCGTGTGCGTGTAGCCATGATGGCTTTCTAGTGCGTGATGATAGAAGCTGCTAAAGGTAGCGGCTGGAGTAGAAAATATGTGAAAGTACAATTTAGTGATCTTCCAATGCTGGAGGAAAGACTCGTGCATTTATGTTCAAGAAAGGTGGGAAGCCACAACATGGTGCTACAGCAACTAGCTGATACCGAATGGAGGTGGTTAGGTGGCTATGGCATCATAGAGCTCAGCTACTAATACGCCGCGCTCTAGTCTCATCCACAATTCCGTCGCACATCGTTCGAGCCCCTCAAGCTGATCTAGTTGTATACAAAGTTCGCTGCACACCGTTCGCAGTTCGCAGTTCGCAGTTCGCAGTTCGCAGTTCGCAGTTCGCAGTTCGCAGTTCGCAGTTCGCGATTGACAGTTCGGAGCATGCCACGAGATGTGTGATGATGGGACCTCAGCCGCACCATGGCGTCCAACCAGCGTCACGATTCGCAACGGCTAGAATTTTGAGACTGAGCTCGCTCCGTCCAGACCCGAAGCATGCAAGTGGCTTTCTAGAGCGTTTTCGATTGGAGATTGTCCTGCATAGGCTTGACAATAAAGCTTGCACTGTCAGACTTTAGTACTGTCTCTTCGATAGCAAATGCATGAGGCTGTCAAGCCATATTGCACCTTGTGTCTGTAGGGGTTCCGCCATGTGGAACAGAACCGCATTGTACGAGCGGCTTCCGATACAAATAGCACCAAGTGTCCACCGAGATTCGACATCCTCAAGAACACGCCCGACCATTGAACCTTCTTCTCTTCATCGAATATGCCTGCAACAATCATCACATTTGCCATGGCTCAGGCCGCTTGTACCGCAGTTAGTGGTGGGATCAACTCCTATCTCAAAGCTCCTGCTCGAGCATCTTTCGCCGAGCCGTCGGGTCAGGAGACGCTGTGGGACGAGGACAATTGGGCGCGCATCATGGACCTGAAAGACGTTCTGTGTTTGGTACGACCCTTCATCATTGCGTCTCAAAACCTTGACCTCGACACAATTGAGCGAGCCACGACTTCTTCAATCAAAGGTTCGGGCCGACGACTTGGGACTCCTGGACCTCCAGCGTACAGCAGCTCAGACATGCCAGCAGACCCTGAAGCATGGCTCAGCCAACAGGCATATTGTATTGGTCAAGCCACTATGCATTTCGTCGAGATGCTCAATGTTACTGCCGCCGGACCTTCTGGCTCCTCTCCACGAGCATGGAACCTTAACGTCACAGCAGCCGAGGAGGTCGGATTAGAAGTGCTGTCTCTCTACTGCGAAACAACACAGACAATGTCAGACGCACCCTCTGGCACATTCCTAGCCGTGGCACGGTCAGAGATGCGCTTTCATGACGCCCAACTTCTAAAGGTTGCACAGAGCCACTTCAAGGCCGTAGAATTTGGTCACACGTATCTTTTGCGCCTTCCATCCGAGCGACGCTGTTTGGCAATCTCAGAGAATTTGGTCGCACAGAGCAAGGTCGTCAAGAGGACCATGAAGGGTGCTGGCATTGTAGCGTCTGCGATAGCTGGTCCGATTGGTATGGCATTTGTGGGCGGATCGATTGCAGCTCGTCATTACTGGAAAAATTCCAAGGCAGCAAGTGCGGCTCGTAAACCCGTGGCGAGAGCTGGCGAACCAGGGACGAGGCTCTCTTTCGTTCCCGCGTCAAGATTTGAGAAGGAAAACTGCAACAATGAACTTCGCTACGGCATGTTGATTAATATCGTCGAGCAGGGGGGGGACAGCAGCAATGGATTAAGGGTCTCTGCAGACGGTGTACAGCTTGCTGAGATTCGCATCGTCCATTGCGAGGAACGGCATCGAAATCAAAGTCAAGGCCGCGCAATTTGTATCCGTGACAGGGTCTTGTTGAAAGAAGAGGGCACCGGTAGACTTCTTGGCAGAAAGAAGGTTGCGGAGGAGACTTGGGAGGTTGGATTCGGCATCTCTGACGATAACGCGTGGGTAGTGAGTCCTCCTGTCTAGTCTATTGAGTCAACACGATGTGTTTTGAAATCGAGGTTTTTCTTATCCATAAATCTGTATAAAAAACGGATCAAGGATCTAGTTCTCAATGAAAATTTTGTTGGCCGCGGTGCCACCAATCCGCGCAGTGCTAACGCATGACCTATTCGTAAAGTCTTACAATGCCAGTGTGCGTAGGAACGGCTCTTCATCGATCACGCGTTCGGTGGACCCACACTCACACACTTGACCCCTGGCTAGAAGTACTGCAGCTCTCATGTCCCAGAGAACAGCTTCTAAACAACCAGATGGCTAGCACAGCAAGACCAATAAACAGCCAATATAACAGTCGCACCGACAGCTGCAATTCGAAACATCAGAGTCTGTGCTTCCTGCCTTTGCACTTTCAAACTACCGTATAGTACGAAGAAGTTCGTTTTTTTTAGTCAATTATTCGCGTGGAACATTAAAAATCAGCTAATCCTCACCGAATCATACCCTACAAATAGTAGAATAACAACAGTATAACGTAGTTATATCTTATAAGACCTAGCTATCTTGTAAAGAAATACTTCTTTAAAAAAGTTATATAGGAATATTCTTTTATTTTAACGTACTCTACAGGTGAGCGGATCGAACAGGTAAGCGGATTACTCCGCCAAAACCACACTAAACCTCTACCCTATTATAGCTTGCATTAGCCTACTTTAGCCTTATATACAGTAGTGTAGGATATAATATTATTTAGAAATATCTTCTATAGCCTTCTTATATATACGTAAGTTATATCTAATATTATAGTACTTTGTACAGCATCTTTAGGTTACTTCCCCTCTTTTAGTGCGTACTTGCTTCTTTACCTTCTTACTATTACTACGCGCCCTAAACTTAGTTAGAGTAGTTAATTAAAGGCCTTCCTTAGCTGTTAGGACCCCCTCTTCCTATAACTACTTTCTTTTATTTAATTTATGTTATATAGCAGCCTTATTTGCTGTTTAAAGCCTAGTAATCTCCTTTTTAGCTAATACTAGCTTATACGCAATAATAGCTGTGCCTTTAGTAAGCTTTTTAAAGGCCTTAACTATTAAAGTTAGTAAGCTGCTTGCATGCCTTTAAATCCTCTTTTAAACTAGCGTTAATTATAATCCTAATTGCAGGGTATTACTTAGGGTTTAGGACTACTAGGGAGCATCTTCTACAGAAGGTAGCAGTAGGGTACGTAGGCAGATATTAAGACCTATTATAACCTGTTCTAGGTTAAAGGGGACTATTCTAGCGCCTTAAAAGCCTCCTTAGATATTACTAGAAGTAAATGTCTCCTTATAGGCGCCTATAAAGTATAGTTAGAACTTAGTTTTAGTAATATAAGTAATATAGTTATATATAAGATCCTTAGCTTAGCGCCTATACGCCTTCTTTAAAGGGGCAAAATAGCCTATATCTAGTAGCTGTAAAAGGTGTAATAAGTACAGTGGTAAAAGGGTAGAGGTTGGGTAGGGGTAGGGTACATTAGGTGATGTACCCCTACCGTACCCTACCCCTACCTACGCTAATTCTATGCTAAGAGGGTAGGGGTAGGGTAGGGTCTATATAGGGTAGGGGTAGGGGTAGAGTAGAGTCTACATAGGGTAGGGGTAGGGGTAGGGTAGGGTCTATATAGGGTAGGGGTAGGGGTAGGGTAGGGTCTACATAGGGTAGAGGTAGGGGTTAGGTACATTACATAACTACACATCTATCCTGTTAAAGCCTTTTTTATTTAAATACTTTAGTTGTTAAGCTTTAAATATTATTACAGATAATTATTACATATAGGTGTATTTATTTATTAGCAGTATATATTATATAAATATTCTATAAAACCCTAGTTCTCTCTTTTTCTTCTCTTATAATATATAATTATTTAGTAGGGGGCACTAATAAGCCTCTAGTAGTATTACTTTGTAAGAGCTACATCCTTTACCTAAATAGTAACTTACTTTACATAGATAGCATTTATGTTTACATCTTTAAATATTAGTTTTATGTTCTTCTGTAAGAAACTAACACATACCTTTAAAGACACTAATAAGGAAAGACTTAGCAGACTCCTAAAGAGCCTCTAGAGCGCTAGCCTAGAACTAAAGATTATTCCTTAGTTAAAGAGCAACTTCCTAAACTACGCGTAAGAATAGCATCTTAGGTATTAATAATTTAGTTAACTTCTAGTATTAACAGATATTACGCAGTGCAACTACTACCTTAGTATTAGTTATTAAATATAATAATAGAATATAATAACATACTGCTAGCCTTAAAACAGTACCTGCGCTTTAGTAGCAGAGCAGGCGCCTTGTAGGCAGACTTGGCTGCTAAGGGCTTCCTTACCAGCATGCCGCTAGTTACAGCTAATCCTTAGCTTAGGACAGCCTTATTTCTGCAACCTCTAGCTATATTAGCAATTAGGTAGTTAGCTGTAATAGTTAGCTGTAATAGTATGCTGTAGTAGAAGGCTGTAATAGTAGGCTGTAGTAGTAGGCTGTAAAAACAAGTGTAATAGCAGGTGTAAAAGCTTACAGGCTGTAATAGCTGTAATAGTAGGCTGTAATATTATAGTACGCCTAGGTTACACAGCAAAATTGTAGTAGTATAGCTGTTATAATAGTGTAGTATTATAGTGTAAAAGGTAATAGTAGAGTTTGTTAATAGGTTAGTGTAATAACGTGTGCAGAGGTCTGTACACTGCTAAAGTTTAGGCTACTGTCTAATGTAAGAAAATTAGAATCTGTAGCTAGTAGAAAGTTATTATAACTATTATACACTAGTATAACTGTAATAAAAGCTTATAATAACTTACAGGTAATATAAATACGCTAAGCACATTCTTTTAGCCTAGGCTACGTCTAATTCTAATTTAATTTAATATTAAAAGACGCGTTGCAAATGTTTCCTATTACTTTAGCGCTAGCGTTTGTTGTTTAAGCGCTAGTAGAGGCTGCGGCCTAGCGCAAGAAAACTAAAATCTATTATAAGTAGGGGATTATTATAACTATAATGCACAAACAGTTATATAATAAAAAACTGTAATAACTTATTAATAGTATAAATACGCTAAGCATATTCTTTTAGCCCAGGCTACGTCTAATTCTAATTTAATTTAATATTATAAGACGTGTTATAAATGTTTCCTATTGCTTTAGCACTAGCGTTTGTTGTTTAAGCGCTAGTAGAGGCTGCTGCCTAGCGCAAGAAAACTAAAATCTATTACAAGTAGGGATTATTACAACTATAATACACAAATAGTTATATAATACTAAACTATAATAACCTACAGATTTTATATATTTGCTAAGCATATTTTTTTAACATAGGTTGCACCTAGCTCTAAGCTGTTTTAATATTATTAGAAGGGGTTTTAATGTTTTTTATTGCAACAGCGCTAGCGTTTATTGCTTTTGCGCTAGCAAAACTAGGACAGGTTAAGCACAGACTAGCTGCTAAAAAGCTTACTACCGCCCTACTCTTCTATAACACCTTCTACATCTATAATACCTTCTATTTATATAATACTACATGTTATTACTACCTCCTATTATAGTTAGCATAATTAATCTTAACGCTAATAATATTAAGAAGGAGGAGAAGGAAGATATGCTACCCTTTACTAGCACTACAGGTACTAGTATACTAGCTAGCTTTACCGCTAAGGAGTAGGATTAACTAAATAAGGTAGTTATTATAGCCTGTTAAAACAGTTAGTGCTAATAATACTAGGGTTTCTATTTAAGAGACTATAAGATTAATTAAGTCCTTAATTCTTATAGTTAGATTAGGGCTGCAGGCTAAAAGACTAGCACAAAAGTCTTATTTAAGGGAGAGCTCAGCGACAGTATCCGCGCAGTTTAACAAAGAAATTAAGCTACCTTGCGTAGCAAAGAGAAGGAGATTATTAATAAGGCAAAGGCTGCTAATTGTGCAGCAAAATACCAGCCTAGGCTAAAGTTAGGTTAAGAACAGTCTTATGCTTTAGCAGATCTTAATATTTAACCTGTAATAGTAGCCTAGACTAAAGAAGATGTAGATTAGCAACGCTTTAAGTTATCTGCTAGTAGTTAGTTATTACAGCTTCTTATTACAAACATTTACTAACTAAGAACAGCTAAGTAGCTTAAAAACAAGCTTAAGACTGTTTATAAGAAGTAAGATAATCTTAAGCATAAAATAGATCTTTGCGCACACTAACAGGCCCTTAGAAAGCATGCAGAACTTGCTTAAGACAGTTCTACTACTAGTTAGACTACTGTAGGCTAAGGTAACAAACAGCTCTTTTCTAATAGCAGCGTTGTTAAGAAACTGCTCCGCTAAGAGTATTAGTAAGGTCTTTAAAAACTTAAAGATAACACCTTTAAGAGCAAGAAGGAGAAGGAAGAATAGGAGGCCTTCTGTAATAATATGTTACCTAAGAGCATAGTAGTTATAACTAATAATACCTAGCTATAAGTTATTACATTATATTATTACATACACTTACTAATTACTGTAGTTAAACTAAACCTCTGTCTCTCTTAGATAAGATTAGTTAGGATACTAAGCTTGTTAGCTATCGCCTATTTATTCTAGCACCTAACAATAATAAGTGTAAGGAGGAGATTAAAGAGTCTAATTCTAAGCTAGAGGAGTACTATTAATCTATGCCAAATGTGTATAAGACTAATAAGCAATTTTACAAGTTATTAGCTAAAAAAGATATAGAGGAATTAGGATCTAAAGGATCTAACAATAATAATAAGATAGATCTAGATTAGATATAGAGCTAATGTTTTAGCTTAAAATAACAGCTAATTAATACATACATAGCCTCTTTCGCAAGATCTACTAATTTCTGTTTAATTTATTATTTTGTATCTCTACCTAATTAGAAACTCGCTTAAGATATCTAAGCTAACCCTAAAAAAATAGTAAAATAACTAGTTCCTAGCACTAAATATAACAATCTTGCTGTTAGGGCTTAGGCTTGCCCTAGGCAGTTTGTTAAAAGGTTTTTCTATTATCCTATTGCCTTAGGATTAAATATCTATATTTGTTACGTCTACATATAACATGTATGTTATTACTACTAGTAGACACACCTTCTACTCTACCTAAGCTTCTTTTATCTCTTACTTTCTCTGCTACACAACTTGTTAAAGGGGCGTTTCTAAAACAATTATATCTTATTAAACAGCCAGTATCCCTAGACCCTAATACTAGCAATAGTAAGGCAACTATTATAGCATAGGATTAGTAGTAGACAACTATATTTTAGGGAAGCAATCCTGCTTCTAAAAAGCTATATTAGGATGCACTAACTTGCTTAGGCTAGATCTAGAGTAGATATAGCAAAGTCTCTTAGGTATAAGATAGCTATCTATACGTATACTGTTATAACTATAGGTTAGTTCTTTAGCACCTAGTTATAAAAGGCTGTAGGACTAAGTATCTTATCTAACACCTTAGTTTACAAGCCTGCAGACAAATTAAGAATCCTGCTTATGCTTTGTTAAACCTCCTATTATATCTACACACTGCCCGCCAGCAAAACAAAAACTAGTTTTCTTCTAATCCTGCATACTCTGCTTTAGCTTTTAAAACAGAGCTTATGTAATTAGTTATTAATAACAACCTCTTATTTTAAACAATTAAACAGCTGTTATTCTAACAATTTATCTACTTCCTAAGGGTAGAAGCTGTAATAACTACCTATTATAAATTTAGCCAGATGTTCTAGAGCCAATTTAAGGCTGCTGAACACGCTCTTCTCTAGGATCTTAGTTCTAGTACTAAATTGTCTATAGTATTAGATGCCTAGACTGCAAGTAATTACCTTAGCTTTCTAGCTATTAAAGGTTACTATATAAATAAGAGCTAGAAATTATAAGAAGTCCTCTTAGACTTTATTCCTATACGTAGAAAATATACAGGATCCTCTATAGCATAGCAAGTTCTTTAACTTCTTTAGGAAACTAAAACTATAAAACAACTGCTTGCTATTACTTACAATAATGCTAGTAATAACAGTGCATTATTACAGACCTTAGAGAGGTTACTACAGTAGAATAACATTACTTAGAATAGTAGAGAGAACACTATTTCTTATCTTGCATATATAATTAACCTTGTTATATAAGACATTATTTACTATCTCTAACTTAAGGCATTACTAGAACTAGAGCATGCATAAAGACTGCAGCAACGCTATATTAGGGGTATTAAAAACAGCATGTCTGTTCTAAACTCTCTTTAGAAGGTAGAAATTATTTATTATATTATTTTATTATATACTAAGTGTAACACAGATCTAAGCTCTCTATATTGTAATAGATTTATTACTATAACAATTTAAAAGGTTTCTTGCACTATAGAGTACTATTTTAGTAAATAATTAACTATTAGTTATATAAGATATTAGGACTAGGTAGAACTCTACCTACAGTATGTGTAAGCATGCACTAAAGCTTTAGGTCTACATTAACAAATAGTTAGAGCAAGAAATTACACTAAAGGCACTAAGCTGTAGAGAAGGTGCTTCTATATATAACAAGGTAGCAGAAGCTGATTTTAAAGATCTTAAGAAACTTTAACTAGCAGCAACTAAGTAGCAGCACCTGCAGGCTGTTACAATAATACTACAGTAATTTAAGAAGGCATCTAGTACCCTTAGCAAGACTTATAAGCCCCTTATCTAGCATATCTAGCTAATATACAACCAGCTATTTAATTTCTTAGATTAGATAACTAAAGAGCTTAGCAATAACCTAGGTTAGGCTAATAACTTAGAATAGCTAGAAGTTGTGAAAGCAGCTGCGTAAAAGGGTTATGTTAAGCTGTCTAAATACTATTTAAAAACAGAGGATAGTTATAGGATCTTGTTTAACTATACAACTATTTTAGATCTAAGCTAGAAGCTTACTGTGTATAAGGTAATATTATTACAGCAGTTTATTATATACTATTACTAACTACGTTATAAGGATAATACCTAGGAAGTTTAAGATAAGCACATGTACTTAGAGCAATTCTTACAATACCTAGATTGTTATAATAACAATAATTTAGGTTGCTCTACATAAGTACCTTACAACCCTATTTAACAGTTAGTAGAAGATAATTAGTTCTAAAAACCTGCAACATTAGTCTAGTAACCTAATAGGAGCTTCTTATCCTATAGTTAGAGTTTAAACCTGTCTAATAATAACAAGGAGGTGGCTTACACCTGCTAAGAGGGAGAGGCCTATCTTAGTACCCCTTGCATACAACAGAGAGATAGATTTAATCTACTAGACTAGTAGAAGGCTAACGCTGTAACTTATCTATAACTTACTTATGTAGTAAAAGATATACTTACAGTACTAATAATAGAAGTTAGAGTTACACAGGTGTTTAACACAGCTAGGGATGTAATTAGGGACTAACAGCATAGGTTATCTGCTACTACAATACGCTAGATTATAATTCTAAAGGATTCTTTTACTTTAGCACAGATATAAGAAGGGGAGGAGGCAGCTTTAGATAAGCTAGATAATCTCTTTAAGCTACTAGCTTGTCCTAGTCTAGAAACAGAGGTTATAGAAGAAGAGTAACACAGTAGTAGTACTAAAGAAACTAGTCTATTAACTCTATCTTAGTAAGAACAGCAGCTATAAAAGAGAGTAAGGCTACTATAGTATTAGGATACATAGTTCTATAATAAATAGCTGTTATAAATAGAGAAACTCCTAGAATTCTATCCTCTATTTATATCTTTTAAAATTAAGTTCTTTATGTATACAGCATTTCTAAGTAGTATAATATTAAGTATATTATCTGTAGTATTATAGAAGATTAGGTAACTTTAACCTACCCTACCCTACCCCTACCTAACCCCTACCTAACCCCTACCTAACCCCTACCTAACCCCTACCTAACCCCTACCTAACCCTACCCTACCTAACCTCTACTCCTACCCCTAGTCTGTGCAGACTATACCCTACCCCTACCCTACGCTAGAGGTACCCCTACCCTACCCCTACCTAACATCCGTGCAGACCCTACCCTACCCCTACCCTATGTAGACCCTACCCCTACCCTACCCCTACCTAACGTCCGTGCGGACTGTACCCAACCCCTACCCAACCCTAGGGTACCCCCTACCCTTTTACCAGCGTAGTAATAAGTGTAGAGGTATATATAGTGTAATAATCTTTACTTTCTTATAGTATTATTAGAAGTTAAGGGAGTTATAGCTCTTATAGCTATTAATAAGAAGCAGCTAGTATACTTCTTAGGTGCGCGTCTTTATATAGGCATTAAAGTGCTTTAACTAGTCTAGACTAAGCTTATTAGTAGTCGATCTGTTCTTAGAGACTCTAATAACCTAATTATAGGGCAGATTGTCCTCTTTATACTAGGCAGAGAGGTAGTTACAGCCTTTAAAGATAATAAAGGGTAGAATAGCCTACCTTATGCTATTAATACCCTGTATAACTATTGTCTACTTACAGTTACCTTACTATACTACCTTTAGCTGTCCTTAACACTCTAAGCCTATAATAACTACTTCTATTAATATCTAGCCTATTATAAAGCCTGTCTTATTAAAGTTATATATGTTATTGTTCTAGATACTATACTTAGCTTTAATATTTACTATAAGCCTAAACTAGCCTCTAATAATCTCTAGATCCTTATAGAGGGCTCTCTTGTAGTTATACTTACAATTAAACCTTACTTTAAGGTTAGAGCAGTGCTTAACAAACGTGTTAGGCTAGTTTATACTAATATAGCTTAATTTATACTTAGTATATAAAGAATTAGCTATATTAGCTACAGCAGCCAGCTAAGAGGCAAATCCTTGTGTATCTAGCTTAAGGATATACTTAGCAATCACGTCCTCCTTAGTCTAGTCTATAATCTGTTAAACTAGTGTATAATTAGCTTATATAGGTTATCCTATATATTAAGTATATAGTGTGCTATAAGGTGTGTTATATATAGCTGCAGCGCGTTATAGAGTAAGTATTACGTCTTATTTAATTGCCTAGAGCGCAAGCTGTATTGCAGCTTCTCTTAAGGGTATAGATTAATATTGTTGTTAAGGCATTGTGTGGTAAGGTGGAGGTTTAGTGTGGTCTTGGCAGAGTGATCCGCTTACCTGTTTAATCCGCTTACCTGTGGAGTACGTTATAGTAAGAAAGTAGTAAAAGAGATCTTCTACTTCCTCTTAATAGTAGCTTTTTACACGTACTATATTAGTAGTAGAACAGATATAATTCTAATAAAAAGTAGATAACTATATAGGACCTTACTTATACTATAAGGGAGTAAAGATTTTATAATTAATCTAGGTTACGTAGCTAGGGTGTCTACGCTAAAGTAAGAGGTGTGTTTTAGTAAGGGCTAATCTAAAGAATAAACACTAAAATCTAGCGCTGGTCTATGCTAGTAACGTACTCCACAGGTGAGCGGATCAAACAGGTAAGCGGATCACTCTGCCAAGACCACACTAAACCTCCACCTTACCACGCAATGCCTTAACAACAACATTAATCTATGCCCTTAAGAGAAGCTGCAATACAGCTTGCGCTCTAGGCAATTAAATAAGACGTAACACTTACTCTGTAACGCGCTGCAGCTATATATAACATGCCTTACAGCACACTATATACTTAATACACAGAACAACCTACATAAGCTAATTATACGCCAGTTTAACAGATTATAGACTAGACTAAGGAGGACGTGATTGCTAAGTATATCCTTAAGCTAGATACACAAGGATTTGCCTCTTAGCTGGCTGCTGTAGCTAATATAGCTAATTCTTTACGTACTAAGCCTAATATAGGCCATGTTAGTATAAACTAGCCTAACACGTTTGTTAAGCGCTGCCCTAACCTTAAAGTAAGGTTTAATTGCAAGTACAACTATAAGAGAGCCCTCTGTAAGGATCTAGAGATTATTAGGGGCTAGTTTAGGCTTATAGCGAATGTTAAAGCTAAGTATAGCATCTAGGACAATAACATATATAACTTTAATAAGACAGGCTTTATAATAGGCTAGATATTAATAGGAGTAGTTGTTATAGGCTTAGAGCGTTAAGGACAGCTAAAGGCAGTGTAGTAGGGTAATTAAAAGTGGACAACAGTTATATAGGGCATTAATAGCACAGGGTAGGCTATTCTACCCTTTATTATCTTTAAAGGCTGTAACTACCTCTCTGCCTGGTACAAAGAGGACAATCTGCCCTATAACTAGGTTATTAGAGTCTCTAAGAACAGATAGACTACTAATAAGCTTAGTCTAGACTAGTTAAAGCACTTTAATGCCTATACAAAGACGCGCACCTAAGAAGTACACTAGCTGCTCCTTATTAATAGCCATAAGAGCTATAACTCCCTTAACTTCTAACAATACTGTAAGGAAGTAAAGATTGTTACACTGTGTATACCTCTACACTTATCTTATCTCTTATAACTACTAGATGTAGGTTATTTTACCCCTCTAAAGAAGGTATATAGGCGCTAAGCTAAGAATCTTATACACAACTATATTACTTATATTACTAAAACTAAGTTCCTACTATGCTTTATAGACGCCTATAAGGAGATATTTACTTCTAGCAATATCTAAAAAGGCTTCTAAGGCGCTAGAATAGTCCCCCTTAACCCAGAACAGGTTATAATAGGTCTTAATGTCCGCCTACGTACTCCACCGCTACCTACTATAGAAGATAAGCCCTAGCAGTCCTAAACCCTAAGCACTACCCTGCAATTAGGGTCGCAATTAACGCTAGTTTAAGAGAGGATTTAAAGGCATGCAAGCAGCTTACTAACTTTAATAGTTAAGGCCTTTAAAAAGCTTGCTAAAGGCGTAGCTATAGTAGCGCATAAGCTAGTGTTAGCTTAAAGAGAGATTACTAGGCTTTAAGCAGCAAATAAGGCTGCTACGCGACGTAAATTGCATAAAAGAAAGCAATTACAGCAGGAGAGAGTCCTAACAGCTAAGGAAGGCCTTTAATTAACTACTCTAACTAAGTTTAGGGTGCGTAGTAATAGTAAGAAGGCAAAGAAGCAAGTGCGCGCTAAAGGAGGGGAAGTAACCTAAAGACGCTGTACAAAGTGCTACAACGTTAACGTACCCCACAGGCGAGCCGCTTAACAGGCGAGCCGCTCACTTTTGCCAAGCCCCCACCAAACTCCACCCTATTATGGCCCAAAATAACCTAGTTTAGTGCTGTAAAGTGCAGTATGGCCTGTAATACTATTTAGAAACTACTTCTACCTCTTTCTGACACGTTTGCGCGTTGTGTCCTGTCTAATTGCACTGTCCACAGCGTCTTTAGGAGGGCTTACCTCCTTTAGCGCACACCTGCTTCTTTGCCTTCTTCCTATTACTACGCGCCCCAAACTCCTTTAGAGTTGTTAATTGCAGGCCATCCTTAACTGTTAGGGTCCCTTCTACCTAAACTTGCTTTCTTTTATGTAATTTTTATTGTATAGCTGCCTTATTAGTAGCTTAAAGCTAAGTAATCTCCTGTTGCGCTAACACTAGCTTATGCGCAATTATTGCTGCCCCTTTTGCTACCTTCTTAAACGCCTTAACTATAGAGGTAGGCGAACTATCTATATGCCTCTGAATCCTTGTCTTTACAAGCGTTGATTGCAACCTAAGTTTAAGGGTGTTGCTTAGGGTTTGCGACTGCCAGAGCTTGTTGTTGACAGGTAGTGGTGGTAATAGAGTGCGCAACTTCACATTAAGGGCTATTATAACCCAGTCTAGGTTAAATAGGACCAATCTAGCACCTTAGAACCCTCCCTAGATGTTCTTAGAAGTAATTGCAGCATTGTAGGCGCGTATAAAGCATAGCAGGAACTCTGTCTTTATAATATAGTTAATCTAGTTACGTATAAGTATTTTAGCTTAGTGCCTATACGCCTTCTTTAAAGCAGCAAAACAACCTACATTAAGGGGCTGTGTAAGGTGTAATAAGTAAGGAGGCAAACAGAGAGCAATAATCTTGTTATCCTTGCAGTATTGCTGGAATTTAAGAGAGTTGTAGCTCTTATAACTATTAATAATAAGTAAACAGTAGGTACTAATAGTACACTCCTTTGTATGCCTGTTAAAGTGCTTTAACTAGTCAAGACCAAGCTTGTTAGTAGTCCAGCTGTTATTAGAGACTCTAATAACCCAGTTGTAAGGCAGATCCTCTTCTTTGTACCAGGCAGAGAGGTAGTGGTAGGCTTTAAAGATAAGGAAGGCCAGAATAGCCTATCCTTTGGCATTGATGCTTACTATAGCCGTAGCCTACTCTCGGTTGCCTGGCTAGATAGCCTTTAGCCGACCCCGTCGTTCTGAAGCTGTAACAACTGCTCCTAGGGAGATCTGGCCTATTATAAAGCCTGTCTTGTTAAAGTTATATATGTCTTTATCCTAGATGCTATACTTAGCTTTAATATTAGCTACTAGGCCAAACTAGCCCTGTAGAACCTCAGAATCCTTACAGAGGGCTCTCTTGTAGTTGTACTTGCGATTAAACTTAACTTTAAGCTCTAGGTGTTGCTTAACAAACGTACTAGGCCAGTTTACGCTAATAGGGCCTAGATTGCGCTTAGTGTGCAAAGAATTGGCTATAGTAGCTATATCTAAGAGCTAAGGGGAAAATCCTTACGCATCTAGCTTAAGAACATGCTTAATAATTACCTCCTCCTTATTATTGTCTAGCTTCTGTAAGTTGGCTATAGAATCTGCGCGTAAAGGTTGTCCTGTGTGTTAGTTGCTTAGTGTCTTTTAAGGGACCCTGTAGATAGCTGCAGCGCGTCGCTAAGAGAGATTTGCGTCTTATTTAAGAGCCTAGAGCGTAAGCTGTATCTGAGCTTCCTTTAACGCGTCTAAATGGTGTTGTTAAGAAGACATTGGTGTAGGAGGAGAAGTTTGGTGGGGGCTTGGCAAAAGTGAGCGGCTCGCCCGTTAAGCGGCTCGCCTGTAGGGTACGTTAGATATAACTTACGTACATATAAGAAGGCTGTAGAAGATGTTTCTAAATAATATTATGTACTGCACTACTATATACAAGGCTAAAGTGGGCTAATGCAAGCTATAATAGGGTAGAAATTTGGTGTGGTCTTGGCAGAGTGATCCGCTCACCTGTTTAATCCGCTCACCCGTGGAGTACGTTACTCTATCCTGCTTAGTAAGCAAGAAACCTAGTACTAGAGATTAGTGTTAGGGTTCTAGTATATTTTAATTATACTTAAAATAGCTAGTAGCAGGTAAAATTCCAAACTAGAGAGGAACTACTTTAATCTAAATAAAAAAACGAGCTCCTTCGTACTGTGGAGAATTAAATTTTTGTTGCTTTAACAAATATTCTTAAAAGCTTGCATGTGACAGAATTCAAACAGCTTTTAACACACGTGACAGATGGAAGTATTTCTATCAATTTTGGCCGATTCCAAGATGCGAAGGAGCTTTTTTTTTAAATTGTTTTGAAGAGATTCAATGAGAATGAGTCATAGCTTCGAGTCATATCTGATTATTGACAACCTTTCTGGCGAGCTGTAGGTACAGGGTCGCAGGAGACTTTGGCATACTTGATGGTCGCGACACCAAAGGTCTCTTCCGGCGAACTTTACTATGACGTCTGGGCTCGATGGTGTCGAGCCTGCGCCCCATAGACTTCTCGAAAAGCCAAGCGATGATATCAGTGCCATCATGGTCATGGAAGGCTTACGAAGGTGGTATAAATTATCTCAAACCTGAAATTTGACCACTGGGACTGGGCGAGATTGCCGTCACCTTAGAATATCGAGCACGAGGAGAGGACTTCATACGTTGACCCAAGCACATTGCGCACTACTCTGGTTGGCCATGCCCGATCTGCCATTTCAAGGCTGCAACTGAGACTGAGATCGAGCGTCATCTTGATAAACAAGGGCTCCTATTGCAGGAAAACCCTTGTGCGTTGTTCGGAAGAACAAAGGGTACCAATGCAGTTGACGTTTTGAAGCACTGTGTGCTTATCGTTGCTCAAAAGCTGGACATAAACACGCTTGGTAATGAAATCTATGAGCGGAGCGGGGTCGCTATTCTGCCTGGCAAGTGCATTTCCCCAAAAACCAAGATTACAAATCAGTAGCTACCAGTCTCACTGAATAAATACAATCTTGGTATCTAATGAACTCTCACTACAACCACCACTTGACACGTATATTTGTGATGGAAGGTATGTTGCAGATACTTTGTTCGAAGGATGCAGTCTGTTAGTCAATTCGCACAACTCAATCACGAAAGCATCAAGGACAGCGTGTGTGTAAATGAACAGGCTACGCTGACTACGTGCCTCCTAGCCGCGTTATACGAAAAAACAGCCAAGACCTCGACACCTCAATCATGCTCGACGCAAGTATCCCCAGTCTAACACCCAACATTGCGAGCACATCTTCAAAACCGGGCATGATCACTGCCTTCCTCGATCCACCTGTGCGCTTCATTAAGATTTTCGTTCGCCACGTTGAAGTGCCGGGTCGAAAGCTCGATTTGTTGGTCGCGAGATGCAGCTTGTTGCTGATGACAAGTATTGGCTGCAGCGAGGACGTCCTGTAAACTAAAACACAGCGGGTGTTCGCGGGTAGACACCCAACTAACTACTAATCCGTCGGTATGTTGCTTAGCAAACGGCAAATCTTGTCTTTCAACGTCCTACAGTCGTATGTGAAAGTTATAGCGCATGTTACTGTATACAAATTATTTACAAACTGTAAAAGTTCATGCTAAAAGCAGAATGAGAAGACGTTAAGTACCAGCGTTGATATTTCTATAGAGGTTATTTAGAGGTATATCCTTAAGTCTATAGTGTAGACTGCCCTAGGCATCTAGGCGTATATCAGGAATAGGTCCTATGTGCGTACAATATATAATGTTGCTCATAAAGTAGAGGTTTAGTGCTACCAAATCATCGATTTCAGGTGACTAAACTCAAAGACTCAAGACCTTCTTCCATGCGGGATCCTGACTGGCCTTGTTCCACCATGATTTCAAGTGCTGGCGGGACTCAATCTCGTTTCCATACCCAAGCCCAGTGTTCAGGAAATGGAACCATGGGATAGTGAACACATCGATCAGGCTCAAGTCCTAAAGAAACCTGTTAGCTCCACTGTTCGCATAATTAGATCCCCCACCAGCGTACATACCTCTCCAGAGAGCCACTTTCGTTCCGCCAGGATCTTCTCATAGTAATCTAATACCTGCTTGAGGTCCCGTTCTAGCTGAGCAATGACCTGGGGATCTGGCTCTTGTCCTGTGAACCTCTTTTTGAATATTTTCTCCCATGCCAACTTGCTGACGGCAGGCTCGAAATACGAATAATCGACACTAGCAGCTTCCTCGAACGTGCCAAGCGCCACAGCATCAGTGGGTAAGGTCAGAGCACCAGGTTTTTTAGCCACTAGGTATCGAGCAATCGCACGAGATTCGAAAAGCCGGACTCCATCGTGTTCGATGGCTGGAACTTTGCCAAACGGATGGTGGGACGCGATAAACTCAGGCGACTGCAGTGTGCGCACAAGGTTAGATTGCGACAGGAGAACGAACACTAGCACTAACACTTTGCTCTCCCAATGCAAGATCGATCTTTTCCAACTGGTAGGGCAAGCCCAATTTCTCTAGTACGAAGAGAACCCGCTGCGTGCGAGTTGAGTAGGGAATTCCATAGACGATGATAGCCATGATACAGTTCTGCGTTGGGGGGTTCGAGAGAGGGAATCCTACTAGACAATTAGTGTTTCTTTAAACTGTGTTGCGCACGTGGATTCTCATCTTCTGAGCCTTGTGACCCAGGCAGAATGTAGTTTCGCGGCTCGGCTCCACAACTGTCGGTCGGCCTGTCCCACCGGCCCCCTCAGCACGCCCCCACCTTGCTGCAAATGCGCCAACCGTGTTCCATCCTGATCCCGAGGGAGGGTGCAAAGAACCCTGTCATGCAAAGTTCCCACACCATGCCTAGGTCTCCAAGCCAATGATCGCTCGGCATAACTTCGGCCGCAAGGTGCGGGCGTAGGGGTTGGGGCTACGCTCGTGAGCCGCCGTCTGATTTGACTGCTACTTCACTAGGACCACAGCAGAATGAGCGGTCAGTTAAGGTGTACTCGCTATACTAGCAGGGATGATTACAATTCCGCAACCGCTAATGATTCGTAAGGGGGTTAGCATTGCGACTGAGCTGACTGCATGGGATGTTCCTAAAATCGAAGTGGCACGTGAGGCATTCAAACAGACTAAGAAATAATTTCGCTAGCTTGAAGGCGCTTCAAAAGCTGCAGATAGCTCTTGCTAATGCCCCAGCTCTTGAGAGATCCCATGACGACCATAGCATGCTCAAGAAGCTTCCGCCTGCCCTGCCTGGACAGCAGACTGGCGATACTTGGTAATTTGACCCGACCACGAGCATCAGATATCCACTGCTGGACCTGCAAGCTGCCAACGGTAGTCGTTCCAAGAGCCACGGACGTCTGTAAATCCTGCTCAATCGCAAAATCCGTCACTTCTGGGTTCTCGAAGAGGAACGAGTAAGACCAGAGAACCAGGACAGCATTGAGGAGGTATGAAGGCATCGAAAAATGCGTTGTGTGGTTGTTCCGGATAAGTTCAAACAGATGTGCTGCATGAGCGACTGCTTCCCGACCTTGGCAAGGAGCTTCTCTCCAGGCCTGAGCAATACGGGAGAGTTCTTGGTTTGTTGTACGATTGTAAATTTGGTTCAATGCCACCGTTGTAAGGTCCATCGTAGGGCCAGAGGATGTCATGAGTGCTGCCAGACAGGTCGCTTGTTGCGCAGTCAAGGCTCGAAGGTCTTCAACTGGGGTGTCTTGTTCTTGTTGTAACAGTAACAAGATGTCTTTTAGTACCTGTTCTGCGTGTGCGCCTTCAGAAGAAGGTGCGGACAGAGCCTGGGAATTCGACCTTGTTGGCCGAACTCGGTCCATAAGATCTTGCAACAACACAAACTTTCCAAGCGTCCCTGTTTTCAACCACGTGGATATGTATTCGTCGTTGTCAATGACCTGTGCCAGATATTGCGTGCGCCCAGAGCCTAGAACAACAGTCAGTGACAGATGTAGGGCGACCTGGCGTATGTGAGCCTACCTAGGCCTGGTGGATAGCTCGCCCAGCTTTGAGCACTATTTGCACTCCATCTTTGCTCAGCCTGAGGAAGGGAATTTCGAAGTTCGCGGGCATCCATGACAGTTGTGAGATTGAAATTAGAACGAAAGGCAGAGTCGACAAGCTATGGATTAGTGTCAGCCTTCACCAAGTAATTTAGGCCCCGTGACCATCACTTACCCAGACTGCAAAGCCTGTTCTCCGTCTTTCCTCTTCCATTATCCATAGTCGCCAAGTCTGGTGGAGTGGCGCTTGCAGCTGGGACATTCGTTCGTGCGTCAAAACATCATCTAGCAGACCCTTCCGCCTAGCCAAGGCTACCGGCACCGCTTGTAATATTTCAGAAACCTCTAATGCTCGTTTCTCCCCGGAATACGACCTAGCTAAAGCGTTCAGCATTACGACCTGTGTCATCCAGACAGTGCGACCGTGCTTATTCTGGAACTCGCACTGCAATCCAATAACATCAGTTCAAATATATCCAAGGGAGAAAGACGTGAGCTTACTTCGCGCGATGATATCCTTCTAACAAGCTCGGTAAGACTACGTGCACATGCGAGAGAATTGCTTAGGTTGGAGAATTGTGCACCGATCGCAGCGACCGTCAGGATCAAAAGGGGCTGGGTTTCAGGAGATGCAAAGGTTGCTTTATGGAGAACGGGAAACGTCGGATGGAAGTACTCAAAATAGAGTTGAACCCATGCATTAAGAATCGCAGGGGGCGGCATGTTTATGTTATCGAAAAGAGGGTAGTGCGGCTTTGTTTGCACGTCGTTTAGCAGCTGGTGCACAGCATCAAGCTTGTCAGCAGAGAGAGCATCGACATGTGCGAAGTCCTCTAAGCCGGCCTGACGGAGTGAGGATGTTTCGATGTTGGGGAACGATAACGGCGCATCCACCTCAATGGAGGTGGGAACGTACTGTCGAACGTCGACCGCATCCTTGTCAAGCACTGGCGCATGAGTATTCTTGAGCAGGTCGGCGATGTCGGAACCGGCAGTCGGCGCCGTACATGTACTAGTGTAAGGGACGTCTTGGTAAGCATTTGAGACGGGGGGTACGGCAGAACAGATGTCTTGCAGGAATTGATTCTCGGCCTGGAGGTCAAGGGTAGGTGGCCAAAAGCCGACATCTAGGTCAACTGAAAACCAGTCCATGCTGTCTTGCTCGCAGTCGAGACCATTGGTCTTGGGCGGGTCGAAAAAGTCGAGTTGCATGAAGTCGGGAGTTGCGGCGTTGACAGAGGGGAGGGAGCCGACCGTAGGTTCAATAGTGGCCGCAGCAAGACTGACGGTAGTATCAAAGGTGAGGTTATGTTGGGATTCGGATTCAGATTGACGACGCTTGGGATGAGGATCTGCAGATAATCGGCGAGGACCACGTCTCTTTCTGTGTGCTTCATATATGCATTCGGTCGCGGCCTGCAAACATTTCCCACAAGGGCTCTTGCCGTCACATTTGACCTTGGCGGTACTGCAACGCTTACAAGCTCGAGCGACGCGCTGGCGCTCGCTACGGTCCATAGAGGCCGGGTCTGTTGTTGATTTCATGTGGGTTGAGGCGTGATGGCGAGAGAGAGAGTCGATGCGTCCAAAGCTACTACCGCAGACAGAGCAGGCGAACGGTTTCTCTTTGGTGTGAGTGCGGAAATGGCGCTGGTAATGTTCGCGTCGATTGAAGCTGTCGCCGCATGCATCGCACGTCCATTGCGGGCACATGAAGCCTCAGTGCTGGGAATGTTTGAACAGGAGGAGCCGAAGCAGAAAGACAAGAAGGGGGAAGGCAAGAAGGAGGAAGACAAGAAGAGGGAGCAGGGGGAGAAGAGTGGATAGAGGGAGACAACAGCGGCAGCTGCAGACACTAGTTCCGCTACCTCCGCATTTTAACGGATGTGGCGTCCAGGGACCTGACTCGAGCTGGTGCTGCGCCAAGGCTTGGGGAAACGGAATTGTCCCGATGCGAGCCGCAGCATGCGTCAGCCTGCCATACCCTTGTCCATACCCTTGTCCATGCCCTACCCCGCATTCTCCGGGGGGGTGCCTGAAAGGAGCAGAGATACGATTTGCCACAGCAGGGTTTTTCTTCTTGTAAAATATCACTATATACTCCGTCCAGGCACCCCCTTCCACAAACACTCGCCCGTACCTTGCTGGCATCCTTTATCGTATACCGAGCAGCTGATGCAGAACCCCCTGGAGCTCGCTCACCTGGTCCACATCATTCTTCGAATTCGTGCGGCTTCTCCAGGCGATGAAGCCATCCGGACGCACAAGCAGTGCCTCGCCTGGCTGCAGCTGGCATTTGACACGCACCTTTCCCTCAGCATCCTGCCAGGGTGCCGAAGACTTGTGCAGCTCGTAGGAATCGATCACGTGCGAGACTGGCAACTTCTCTGCAGCTGCGATCCAAGGTGATTGCGGCTCAGCTGCGACCAGAACTAGTTTCTGCTTTACTAGGTCCAGCGTGGATATGCGCGTCTGACTACCAGAGAGCCACACGTGAGGAAACCGGCACCCTACGCCGCCCGAGGGCTCGAGTATGTTTTCAAAAGGCTTTGTGACGCTTTTGTCCGCGCCCACCGTTGCACCGTCTGCATAACGGGCCCCAAGCTCCACGTCCAAATCCGCTTCCTCCTCAACTGGCGGCTGCACATGATCGACGCGGTTGTAAAAACGCCTAGTTGCCTGGTCCACCACAAAGGCATCTATGGCTTGTCGTTCTCGACTGTAAGTCTCTAGTAGCTCGGTAGACGCGAGTCCTTTCAGAACAAAAGCGAGTTTCCATGCCAGGTTGTGAGCATCGGCGACGCCTGTATTGCCGCCGAGACCGCCCGTTGGCGGCATTGTGTGTGCAGCATCGCCTGCAATGAATACGCGGCCACGTCGTGATTGGAGTCTGTCGGCCACGTATGAAGTCATGGTCCAGTACGAGCATGGCGCTATTGACAGGTCCATATCCTCGGGCAACCCAGAAAGATCGTACACGTACTTGCGCGCTTCTTCGGGCGTTACGCTGCCCTTTGGAAAGTCATTCTTGTCGCCGGCTCGGTTGACCATGACAATCGCTGACTGTCCCTGATTTTCCAATCGAAACCCTCCGCTGATGTTCGAGTTGAGCACGTAGATCACTCCGTGTACTGACCGGGTACCTAGGTGTGGGCTCATATCTCCAGTGATTCGCAACGATAGACTGTTGCGCAAGACTCCGGCTCCACTCAATTTAATGCCTTCCTTGACGCGGGTGCTGCTTCGGTTACCGTCGCAAGCAACAAGGTACTTTGCTCTGTACTTCTTGTACTCTTGATTGTTCAAATCCTTCACAACCACCAGTACCCCGTCCTCATCTTCCTCGTAATGTACGACGAGTCTCCCGTATAGCTGTGTGCAGCCAAACTTGCCCGCATTTGCCCGCAATAGTGGCTCAAACATGGCCTGAGTAATCCAAAGCCAGCCCTCACCTGGCGTCACTTCCGTGATTATCTCAGCATCCTTCTCTTGCACCTGTGCAATCACTTTGCCACCGATTATCTTTTCTACCACCAGCATTCCCGCATTCACGTCAAATTCTTTTGCGCTTTCTGCCTGGGCCAATTTGTCCAATCCCAGCTGGCGGAGTATTTCCACGGTGCGATAGTTGAGACCTGCAGCTCTGGGATGCGTACCTGACGGTGCGTGGCTGTCGAAGGAGATCGACTTGATACTAGTGATGGATCAGGTACGCACGTTGGTCCCCTATGAATGGTGTGTAATTACCCGTGGTAGCCAAGAAGTAAACCTGTCATCATACCCACCATGCTAGATCCGATGATAATCACTGGCCATTCTTCTTTTTCAAGCGGAATCTCACTGTGGTCGAAAGACCCAAATTCGACGTGCTCGGCATTGTCATCAAACGACTGAGGAGGAGGCTCTACTCCGTTTCCATTTTGCCCGCCATCGGGAACAACTGGATCGATCGACATATTGAGCGATGATGATAACAAACACAATGATGAGGAAGCTTGGTATGGCTGAATTTTGGGATACTATCTGTGTTTTTGAGGCACCTACCATGTATTTATAAGAGCCGATATCACTATATACCCGGGAAGTCTGGACCCGTAGGTCTGAAGTGGTACCCGAATCTTCCCACCGCCAAGTACTCGCTGTGGATCCACTCCGAGATGGCCGTCAGATATATTGCGCCGTTAGTCACGGGCTTCCCCACCCACGCAACCTGCCGAATTGCTGTGAAGATCTCATGCCTGTATCGTTATCATGTGTCACATTTGTTTCTCCGGTGACGGGGTTGAAGGGCAAAAAGTTCTACTCACATCTCTCGATAAGCGCGGCCGGCTCTCTCACTTTGTTGAGTCTCATTGACATACGCTAGAAACAAGTATTTTTGATTTGCTATCTGTGATCCTTACAAACTATACTACTCTAAGCATCGAAAAGATTGTTTCCATTAAATCCGAAACTTGGCCGTTGCTCAGCGTGAGCTCGACCCTGAAGTCAAAAGAAACGAGCCTCTTCCTATAGGAAAGCTATTGACTCCGAAGCACCTACAGGGATGCTTGCAGACGCCGTTGTGCGTCCTTGACAGGGAAGGAATTCCACGCGAACAGCCAGATGTTCTCGGGCTTCTCCGCGTCAGGAACAAACCTTCTCAAATCTCCCATCACGGTATCCGTGTATGGACCGTCAACCCTCGACATGAACAGTAGCGTGACAGCCTGTCTGTACCGAACATCGTTGTACAAGCTCAGTTTCTTGGTAATATCATCCACCTTTGTATCCGATGTGAACAGCGCTCCCAGGGCTGCAGCATCCTCGAAAGCTTGCGCGCCGCCTTGGCCTTGGTCTTGTTCTTGATTAGCACATCATCCAACTCCAGCTATCACGAACTTACGAGGGAGCGTGGGATGGGCTGCATCTCCGATAAGCGCAAGTTTACCGTCGTAAAAGCGGGGCAATGGATCTCTGGATGCTAAACTCCAAAGTTTGAGATCCTCAGCCATGCTACACAACTCGCGTAACTCGGGACTGAAGCTCTGCGTTTGTTCCTTCAGGTCGTCAAGGTTTCCCGAGTTCAACCATGACGATTCCTTTACTTGGACGTCACCATGCTCTGGATAGAACATGACCATGTTCATAAGTGTTCCTGATCGACACGGGTATATAACTAATTTTCGCTTCTTGTCGCCGAAGGAGTTGAGAGACTGCAACCCAATTTGGTCAACGAGCTTCTTGGTGATCGGATTCGCCTGCAGCTTCGCTGTCGGCACCAAGAAGCGGAAGCAGTTCTGGCCGGTACTGATTATCTTCTTCGCTTCGTGAGTGACACTCTCTATGGTTCGAGACTATCCAGCTATTAGCGGGGCAGAATTAAATAGGGATGAGTTACTTCCATGAACTCCGTCTGCACCGATGATAAGATCGGCTTGAAGCGTTTTCCCGTTCTCAAGGAATACTTTTCCGGTCGAAGAGTCCTTCGTCAAGGGTTAGTGGACATTGCGGTAACGCTCTCGACAACAGCAACAACTCACAACTGATTTCACTGGGCATGACAAGTGTATCTTCGGCTTCTTTCCCCCAAATCCTTCTTCTGCCTTCTCCCGCAAAGCATTGTGGAGATCTACGCGGTGCACCAACAACCACGGGTCGTTGATGTTCAATTTCTTCTGCAACTCCTCGGTGTCCTGCCTCGTTAGTCATCGTTTGCATAGATCTGTAACCAATAGCGAGCTTACTGCTACTTTGGCAATGAGGTTGCCTTGGCTCCCCCACACGCTCAAGTGATTACAGGGGGAAGGATTCATTTTCTGCAGGTTGAAACCCCATGCATTCAGGATGCGGGTGGCATTCGGTGCCAGGTGTATCGCTGCACCCACTTCGTTATGAAAAGAAGACTTCTCATATACCTTTGCGGGATCTTAGCAAATTCCGAGGTTTTGCTTAGGATTGCATGGACAAACCTCAACATCGTGCCCAGCCCTGGTCAACGCAATCGCCGTGGCCAAACCGCCCAAACCTGCTCCAACAATGATGACTTTCAGGGGCATGATCAGACTGGTGGAAGGATTTTCAAAGATGAAAAAATGTGGTAATGGTGCGAGCCTGTGCGCTTCTGTACAGTTCTCAAATACGCGCACGGTGGAAGAACTCGTGACCAATATTACATGACACCTCCTTGAGCACAAGACTTCAAGACTCCTAAATTCCGCTCTAAGGACCTAGTGACGCCTTCACCAAGCTTGTAGCGTCCACATAGCCTGTGCATATACCAAGAGGAGCCGAACTACAGCACGCGTGACCTGATTGCGGATTCGGCCGAGTGGAGATCATCAAGAATTCATGAGGGCAGAGCATTATGCGCACCCCTGTTGTGCGAAGTGCGTGTTTCGCAATAATAAAACCCTCGGCTGAAGAAGTCAGGGCGGATGTACTAATATCGCACTAGTTCCGGTGGAGAAGTTCCGGTTACGACGGGACGGTGTGCGAAGTCCAGCGTGTCCTCACCGAACATTAGAGATGGTCACACGCGGCTGTGGGGTATTGTTAGCCTATGGTAGTACGTCATAAAGCTCGGGGCGTAAGAACAAAACATTACCTATACACTGTCTCGGTCTCTGCAGTATTGTATCCCAAAAACATTCATCATGCCATCTCTGCAAAAGATCAACGCCATCTTCGGTCTCATCGGCTCGGGCCAGGTAAAAGAGTTCTTCGAGCACATTGCAGATGATGTAGAATGGACTGTCAAGGGTAAGTCGTGGATCATCACATAAGATTGTTGCTTCAGCCAGCTGATGCATTTGTGTGCAGGCACATACTGCCCTATTTCCGGCCACTATACTTCAAAGCAAGCCTTTCACGACGGTACTCACGCGCTGTCATCTACATGGGCTACACCACTCAAGCTTGTCGTTCAAGATATCATCCACGATGGGGGCAACAAAGCTGCAGTGCAGCTAAAAGCTGTGGATGTTGAGTGCAAAAACGGCCTGAAGTTTACAAACGAATATGTCTGGATTTGTCATTTCGATGACCGAGACATGATTGTCAAGCTCATCGCTTTCATGGATACGTAAGTGCCCCAGTTGACGTAGTTGTATCGGAGGATTAACGCAGATGCAGAGACTTGGTCACGAAAGCGATTGAGCAAAATCCATCTTAGCGCCATGGATCATATGCGAGAAATGCTGGACAAGGTGGAAGGTTGCTATCTACACTAGTCACAGTCTCGAATAAACGACTTTCCACGATAATCTTATATGAACTGCAGATGCAAATGTTGAAGAGAAAGTAGGGCGCTGTATTCACGTACACTAGCTAATATGGGCCATGTTACGTCTTACAAAGAAGAGGAATAAAATTGCAGATTGAATTAGCCTTGTCACAAAATGCGAAATACCTGCCTCACCCTTTAAAAGGTCAGGTAGAGCTTCTGATTTTAGTGCACCTTTACAGGCACACGCTGCACCTTTACCTCTAACTATACAACAGTGTTGTGTAGGTGGAGGTAAAGGTGCAGGTAAGGAGGTAGGTGCAACAAAGGTCCGAAGGTTCCGCTGGTTAGCTGGGGCTGGTATCACGCACAACATCCATATCATACGGTGAAATCGGATAACATTATCAAACACAATTTCCGTGAAGCTACTGCTCATCAACCTGATACTTCTTGGGAATACCATGGTCTTTCAATTCCTTTCCATCCGGTCCCTTCGCGGTCTCTGATGGAAGCAATGCAAAAATCATTCGACATACTTTATCCGTATGGTTGTTCCACTTGTGCATAGTCTATCGATTCTCAGCATGTGAAATACACGGTGCGAAGAATTGCGATTACTTACTGCTTGCTGAACAACGATGTCTCCTGCTCGTACAATGGTCTTTGACCCATCTTCCAACTCCAATTCGATCTCTCCTTCTATAATGATACCATAGTCGAGTGAAGCAGTGCGGTGATTATGACCAGTTGAATTTGGAGGAAAATCGACAACTCGAATGAGAGAGCCTTTGTTGTATATATAAGCCTTTCCTTGTGCTGCATCGTGGTCTGCGAGTTCAGCCGGATACTGATGGTTTTGCCAGATGGTTGCGGCTTTCGAGGCAAATCCTGGAGCAGGATCCAACTTGTCGTCAATGAGTACCGTCGATGCGCCCTCTTTGTGGCCCGTTACTACACGTCGAATTGGCTTAGACATGATTGCTTGTACAGGTTATGCTTGCGCGATGTGGTGGAAGATCGTAAAAGCAGTTGAAACAGGTTGTGAGTTTATGTTGGCTCACCCTGTTTGCTATCTGAAGTTTCCAGTGCCAAGTGCAAGACCTCAGACACATCCACTTGGTTCCGAGGTTTCCTGTTCCGAAATGTTTCGTATTTGGTGCGGCATTGCGCCGCAGTTAATCTACGGCTCCGCACACATTTTCCACACGGCTACCGGTGACCCCCGGGATCTCCACGGCCCGTGCAGGAAGTTCTCCACACCACGGCTGATTCCAAACAGCACCTCTTGAGTTTGGCCGATGTTCTTGCGAATGTTGTTATTAGTCGAATAATAGAGGGCGACATCAAAACTCCCAAACTCTGCAGTTTCCGAACTATCCCAAACCTCACAAACCCTTGCAAACCCCTTGCAAACCCTCACGATGTCTCTCAAGATCAATGGCTTTGATGTCGAGCTGGTCGACGCGAATCCGCCTGGCTCAGAGCATGCTGGCCCCTACAGCGGCTTCAATCCTTCAAGTAAAGTCCTACCAAAAGGTCATAAGCGTCGCGACGATGTAGCTGCCTTCCAGTGCGATACAATTTGGGAGAAGGATTTTGCTGTCCCGATGAGAGATGGGGTCAAGCTTCGTGCAGACATCTTCCGTCCCACAACATCTGATCAAGTTCCTGCTATTCTCATGTGGAGCCCTTATGGCAAGGACAACAATGGTCAGTAAGTCCCTTGACTGGCGGATAAATGATCTCAGATTAATTTTCCGACACTAGGTGTGCACGGCCTTCATCTTCAACCCGGACGTTTTGGCGTCCCATACGAGAGAACAAGCACTTATGAGAAATTCGAGGGCCTTGATCCAGCAGAGTGGGTTGCCAAGGGGTATGCCGTTGTCAATTTTGACTTGAGGGGGACCTGGGACTCCGAAGGGATCATTCCGTATGTATCCCGATCATAGATTGCCCGCACAGGAGCTGATTGTATTCAACAGTTGGCTTGGTAAACAAGATGGCATCGATGGGTACGATGCTGTTGAGTTTATTGCTCAGCTGCCATGGTGTTCAGGAAAAGTCGCCACTGCTGGTAACAGCTGGTTGGGTATAGCTCAGTGGTTTATTGCGGCCGAGCGGCCGCCCCACCTGGCAGCTATTGCACCATGGGAAGGTGCGGTCGACTTCTACCGCGATACGCTAGCAAGAGGAGGTATTGGATATCCGTACAACCTTCTCTGGGGCTTGCTTCAAGATACAATGATTGGTCGGGGAAAGGCTGAAGCAGTGATTAAAATGCTGGAGAAGTATCCCCTTTACAACGCCTACTGGGAAGACAAACGCGCGAAGGTCGAGAACATCACCACGCCGGCATACGTCCTTGCCAGTTATTCCTCCTCCCTTCACACATCTGGATCGATCGCCGGTTTTAACAAGATTAATACCAGTAAGAAGTGGTATGTCGCAAATCACACGGCTCTGCGTGCATCATAGACTGATCAATCGTTAGGCTTCGGATCCATGCGACGCAAGAGTGGTACGATTTATACTCGGAATACGCTACAAACGATCTGAAACGCTTCTTCGACCGATACCTGAAAGGAATTGACAATGGTTGGGAGGAAACCTCAAAAGTTCGGTTTTCGGTCCTTCCCTTTGATACCTCGGTAAGCGTGACCACTTCATTCGACAGAATAATTACTAACATTCCGAACTAGAATGCTCCAGAGGGCATAGAAACAACACGCTATCCGATCCCAGAAGCCAAACAGACAAAATTTTATCTGATTGGAACCAATACGCTTTCGTCTCAGCCCAGCAAAGAATCGGCAACTGCATCATACCAATCCGATATCATCCCTCAGGGCGTGGACAACGATCCCGAAGAACTCGTTTACAGTGTCAAGTTTGACAAGCCAACCTGGCTCGTTGGTTACTCGAAAGCCGTTCTGTACTTGTCAGCTGATGAAGCTGACGACCTCGACGTCTTTGTCCAATTGCGCAAGCTTAACAAGTCCGGCGAAAAAACGGTTCAGCTCAATGTTCCTGCGAACAAGCTCATTCCACCAGTCAAAGATGACTCCGAGGTATCGAACAGTTGCTTCCTCAAGTACCTTGGTCCTAACGGCAGCCTGCGAGCCAGTCATGCCGTGACTAAGATTGATAGCACCGAAAACGACTCCTGGCCGATATATGCAAACGATCGCCAGCAGAAAATTAAGCCAGGAGAGATAGTTCGCTTAGAAATTCCCATCTGGCCGAGTGGTATGGCATTCGACGCTGGAGAATCGCTGGCGATCAAAATTTCTGGACACTACATGTCGCCCATGGAAGTGGACGCATTGAATGGCAAGACGATTACAGAAAACAAAGGACGTCACAACCTTTTCGTTGGAGGAGAGCATGAGAGTTATATCGAAGTACCCCTTACCGCGCCTTTCGGCGTTTGAGACCTTGTGAGCTAGAGACCGTATTGAAATCAATCTGGCTGCTCTCTACTTTGTAGACCTGTGGTGAAACAAGTGTGGAGCTAAACTTTCTGACTTTTTACATCAGGTCGCGGGTACTTGATACTTGACTCTACCCAGTCTATGTCGATGATGATGACCCAGTCCCCGATCTTTGACGATGGTTAGTTAGTACTGCTGTATTCAGGGCACGCAACTGGTAAGTTCCGTTGGTCTGCCCGCCGGCCGTAAATACCCTTCTCGGGATAAATTAATGTTGTTGCTTTCATTTCATCGAGTGGTGTTCTCGAACGCTCACTGTTCACAGGCATTGCAATAGTTAGTGGTAATGCGATTTCTGGCGAGGCTTTTCACTTCAAAAGAAACGTCGATCAACGTCCCTGCTATGGATATCAGCAATTTTTTCGCTGTTGTTGGTTCAATTCACAAACTAATTACAGTTTTGGACACCACTAGACTCGGCTATCTGAATTGAAGAGTGATCATGCAGCTTTGGTGAACCCATGTGGTAGATGCTGTGAGATTACAGCATGTTGATTATTCTACGTTCTGTCTGACTATGTGCCTGTAGGGAAACTATTCACCGCCTAAGGTATTTTCCGAGACCACGATAACCAGCGTACCCGATTCCAGTCAAGGCGACCAGGCCCATTGCGAGACCCAGTATCAATCCTTGTTCGAAGTACGACATACGGCCACCGTTGGCTTGCTTCACCCTTTGGGTGTTGAGCTTTGAGGCTTGCAGAGAAACATTGCGTGGGGGTGATGCTGAAGCATGCACCATGGTCTTCGTCTCGGTGAAGTCCTCAAGATTGTAGGCAGAACGGCCGTTTGCACCGACTGGTACAACTTATTAACAACGAACAATTTAATGGATCTGATATTACTGACCAATAGAACGTATCGGTATCTCATTGATGTACACCTGCGATGTGGCGATGAAGTTTCCTAGATAGAAAGCTTCTTTACCGGCAGCGAAGATATAGACTGCCTGGGCGCCCGAGCCGCCATTGCTTCGAAGTATTAACGACATGTTTGAGCTTTTTTAAGGCAGACTTACATCTTGTTCAGAAGATCTATCGTATGGTCTAAACTCCTGGTGGGAACCAAGATGATCTCGGCGCCTTTGTCCGTCTTGACTGTGGCGATATTCCTGTATTGATATAAGCTAGTTACGAGTCAATCGGCATGCGGGCAATTACTCCACTCTAGGTAATGTAGACGCTTGTATCCCGCTTTTGTTTTTCGCCGCAAAGCTTGGTACGAGATCGCTATAGTGCTTTCGAAGCAAGGATTCAAGGGCGCCAACTGACTTCTCAGAATGAACAGGAAACTTCTTCTTGAAGACCTCCACAAGAGCCTCATCGACGAAGAAGAGTCGAGGAATTCTCAGTGGATTGCTTGGCAGACCGGACACTACGTGACAGCCGTCAGCATCCTTCACAGAAACGTAGAATTTGTCCCCATCAATGTACCGTGTGAGGCATAGATATGCCAACAAACCAGTCGTAGAATTCCGGTATACATGTCATCGTGAAAGCCAGTAGCCGAGGGCATGGGGATCTAGACGTGGCGCTTACCTTGCAAACTTGAATTGATGTGCTGAAAGGCCGCGTCCAGGGAGCCACCAGCACTGCGATCAATTATACCCGCTGGAATTCCATAGTATGGCTCGATCAGCCGAACCGAAGGATTGGTATTTCGCACAAGCGGACCAAATCTCTCACTCGCCTCATGACTGTGGAGAACAACAGTTGCAAACTGTTCATTCGTGAAAGCCTCGTGGTCTGATGTATCGATAGATGGTTCGAAATGGAATGCCTCTACATCCAGGCTCTCCTCCACGATCTCTTTGAGGAGTTTATTGGTTGCTGCAAACAAATGGGAGCCGAGAACGATTGTCGGATTGCCACCTGCTAGTGAGCCAGCTAAAGGACTCAATACAGAAATTATTGGAGACCAAAATGACTGCACAATTAATGTTCTGCCCAGAGGCACTTGGAAAGTCGCCGGTCCCTTTTCGTGTTTTATGTTTCGTTCATTTCGCAATGTGTCCTGAAAATCGAGTCGCTCGTACCAGGAATTGATATTGTCAAGGGCAACGACAATTTCAGATGTCGCCAGATCGGAAGAGCAGTTGGTGTCTATTGAGAACACAAATAATTAGCTTTCCCAGCGTCACAAAAGATCGAGTTTCCTAGACCTTGAGCTCATGGTAGTATACCTTGTTGAAGGGCGCGCACAAAGATAGCAATCCTCTTGTGAAGCGACTGATGCAAAACGGCTAGCTGCTTCTGCCTCTCTAGAACATTTTCTAGTCGGCCTTCAATCCAAGCAGCTGCAATGCGTTCGACAATTTCGTGGGTGGACATAGCTCTACCGGGCCTCATGAAAGACGCTGAGAAGCTAAGCACACGGTTTAGGGAATGGCAATGCAAGCTCAAAAATGAGAATTACCTATAGATCTGTTAGATACGGTCTGGGTAGCTAGAGTTGTTTCAAGTGTTCTGCGTAGTGCCGATCCCCACCGTGACTTCCGATAGGCTACAGTATCGGCTCCACGCGCAGCCGCACCATCTCCACCCGCAGCCGTACCGTCTCCACTTCTCCGCCACCACGTACAACGCCAACTTGTTCGAACGGGCAAGCACTCAGTTTCGGAACGATCTATCTAACCTATCAATCTTTTGACATTTTAGCGAGCCACTTTTGTTCACGGAGTCCTCTACTTGGTATTAGTACCTATCGCATCTTTTCTTTCGTGTCTTCAGGGGCGCGGGTTCTCCTCACAATTTGCAAGTTGAGACTCTAACGATGACGTCTAAAGGTAAGACAGCACAAAAGGATCCATCTTCACGGGCAGTTGACTGTCATAGCAATTACACCGGTCTTCTTATTCGCTCATGGCTCGACCATGATGCTAGGCGAGGACTCTGAGCCGGCAAGAGTATGGGAAGAGGTCGGAAACGAGGCTCTGCGCAGAGGCATAAAAAGAATAGTGATGATGGTTCGTTCCGCCTCTTCGTGGTTCCACAGACTAATCGGCTGATCAAAAGTGAACAGGGCGCACACTGGGAGTCTCCCGGCGACATGATCGAGGTCAGCATGAATCCAAACCCTAAATTACTTCCTGTCGGCTCCGTCAAAGATTCCCGTTGGATGCCTTACAAGATGGTGCCAGACCTTGAGGGCGGAGAAAGGGTCATCAAGCTCCTCTCCAAGGCGGGATTCAACGCCAAGGCAGCACCCAAGTTTGACTGGATACACGACACGTTTCTCGTCATCATTCGCATGTTTCCACACTGTATCCCACTTCCAACCACCATTGTGTCCATGAACGCACGCTACGAGCCACATTACCACCTCAAGCTTGGAACCGCACTTCGCCCGTTACGTTACGAGGACACGCTCATAATCGGGAGCGGAGGGTCGGTACACAATTTATACCGCAATCATTGGGCTGACATGCTGCTTTACCGGGACAACTTTGCTCAACCTGTACCGCCCGGGACATGGGCTCTTGAGTTCAGACAGGCGGTGGAAGACGCCGTCACCAACAACACGGGCCCGGACCTTCGAAGGGCTATAACAAGATTGATGAAGCACCCGAGATACAAAGAGGCGCATGGTACGGATGATCATTGGATGGCGTCTCCCTTTGTAGCCGGCGCAGCGGGACACAAGGACGATGTGGGCCCAAACACAATGATTGCCGAGTGTTGGGAGCTTGTCAACATGTGTAACACGCAGTATCAGCTCGGTAGTTGGGACGATTACAAGAAAATGTAAACGTAGATAATAATTTCGATACATCATCATTTTCTCTCGCTCAGCCATTACGGTTTAGAGATAATACACGGGCCTGCATATCACCTAATAATCAGCCGCGGAGAGATTGTTTCACATTGCGGAGATTTAGGCTCGTGTCTTGTATGCATCAGACGACTCGGTACTGTTGAAATTCGCTGATCAACCAGCTGCAATATTTTTGCATTTGCGTGGTGAGTTTTCCAAATTGCTGAGAAATTTGAGGGCCACCACAGTACGGCGGAGTGCTCGCCACCGCTTCAACCCTTTAAGATAACTTGGCTGTACCATTATTTCACAGCAGACAAGAGATCCGAAGTAAATCTCTGGCTACACATAGTGAATTAATTGATGAACACAACGTTGTGACACATTGACTCTGTCATTATCCAAGTTTAAGATGGCCTCCCCTCGGCAATATTAGGCTAGTTAACATCAGAGGAAAACTAGTTCTGGTATTGTCTACTTTGTCGAGCACTGAATTCCGAAATCATCTCCTATACCAAACGCCTGCACCAGCAACTAACAGCTACTGTAATACCGGTCAGCTCTTCACCATTCCCCGCCGACCTTGTTCAATCCAATGTCTGTGTATCTCCCTACAGTGTTTCTCCAAGCCCAGCTCGCAGACTGCAATCAGTGTTAGTTTTGCACTGCAAGAGCATCTGTGACTTAGGACTCACGGCAATCGTCATGCACCCAGTGATCATGATCCTTCCCACGAGCTGAAAGACGGGATTCTGGCGCCTCTCTTCCATATCTAGCTCTCGGTTCGCAGGCCGGTAGGGTGGGACCCTTCTGTTGATGTTATCCCACCATGGCGGATTGGAAACAGCATATGGGACGGTAGGATGAGCAGCAAGCGTTGGATCGAAGTCATCCGGCTGGCGTTGACGAAGCGTGTGTCCTCCAACTAAAATATCTCCCTCAGTATCGTTAGGGCCGGGGGTTGATTGATGAATATCGTAGTCGGCGAGTACAGTGAGAAGACCTGGGTCGACTCTCTGGCTTCGAGAGCCATCGTTCTGTATTACGGTGGTGGAGGATACTGCGGCCATGGTGTTGTTGGACTTGTGCGCATTGGACCGGACACTTTTGAGAGCACCTACTCTATCGTAACTGGGTGCGAAGGAGAGCACAAGTGGCCGAGCTCTTACATTGTGTGGAGCCGGTCCGAGCCGGAAACAGCCGGTGCAAGGTTGTCCGCCCGACGTTCATGCCCACACCCGACCATTCCACAATCCAAGTCCTGGCTGCCAGCATTAACGATATACTCCTACCGAGGTAACATAATCACGATGGCTAACCTAGCACACAGGGCGGTGTGGAGGCAACCGGCGTATATCCACGTACACGCATAATAGCCGCCTCCCTCGCAACTACCATCGGCAGTTGTTACCTTCTTCGCAAACATCATGACTTCTGATAAATTCTTGATTACCGATCGGGACAACTTTCCTTATGTGTACATGCAACACAAGGACATCCCACGCAAACAGCGCGATGACGGCTTCCTGCGCAGTAACATTTACCTACCAAAGGATGCAGCACCGTTCGGAAACAAAAAATACCCGGTGATTGCAACCTACGGTCCTTGTATGTAGTTGTGTACACGGAATCTGAATTGCGGCGTTGATATGCTGACGACAGCCAGACGGCAAAGAAGTTCCCTACAGCGTGTTTCACCCGAAGTCATGGGCGCAACTCAACCCAGAAATGAAGTCGGCCCACGCCGCCTGGGAAACGCCCGATCCAGGCTACTGGACTGCTCAAGGCTTTGTGGTCGTGCGTGTCGATGAGCGTGGCGCGGGCCAAAGCCCAGGCAAGCTGGACACTATGTCGCGCGGCACCAGCGAGGCCTTCTTCGATGTTGTGGAGTGGTGTGCCGAACAGGAATGGTCGTCTGGGAAAGTCGGCTTGTTGGGTATCAGCTACTATGCAGGCACACAGTGGAGGGTTGCTGCACGACGTCCAAAAGGACTGGCGGCCATTATTCCTTGGGAGGGCATGAGCGATTACTATCGAGACCGCGTGAGGCATGGCGGTGTCTTATCCGACAAATTCATCAGTAAGCTCGGCGATATGAAATCTCCACTATGTAGCGCCGCAAGCTAATGTTTCTCTAGAATTCTGGTGGGAGAATGCTGTTGTTAAGAACCAATACGGTACACCAGGCCGCGCAGCTAAGAATTGGGGCCTTGATACCCTGGATGGTGATCTCGACGACGCAACTCTGGTTGCCAATCGAAGGAACCAGATGGAGGATACAGCAGCGCACCGCTTCCTCGACGATGAATACTACGCTAGTCGTAACTTCGAAGTTGAGAACATAGAAGTCCCACTGCTCAGCGTGGCCAACTGGGTAAGACCCCTTGTTACCATTTGGGAACATGACCGCTAACCGGTAAAAACAGGGGGGAATCCTTCTGCATCTCCGTGGTAACGTACTTGGCTGGATGCGTGCCTCTTCGCCGTACAAGTTTCTCCACTTCGTCGTCGGCCGGCATGACTTGCCCTTCTACTATGAGCACTCGGCCAAGCTGCAGCTATCGTTCTTCGATGCCTTTTTGAAGGACAACGACTACGGTGGTTGGAAGTCCGGTGAGCAGCCGCGCGTCCAACTGTGCTTAAGGAAGGGAGACTGCGGCGTCGACGACCCAGAACGTGAGCTCGCGTTCCCAACGCGTGGCGAAGCAGACTGGCCTATTCCGGACACAGCCTACACCAAATTCTACCTCACAGCAGACCAGAAGCTGTCCGAAGATGCGAAGGGCAAGAGTCATGCATTCTCCTACGATGCATTGGCTGGTGAGCCCGTGCAGTTCCGCTACACCACTTCGCAAACGCTCGAATTGACGGGCCACATCGTAGCGCACTTGAGCGTCTCAGCATCAGCCAACGGCACCTCTTCGCCCACGGATATTGACCTGTTTGTCACTCTTCGGAAGCTCGCCAAAGATGGATCGGAAGTGTTCTATACCGGCACAATGGGCGACGCCGTCCCGGTCGTCAAGGGCTGGCAACGAGTGTCGCTGCGGACAACAGATCCTTCCCACGCCCTTCACCGACCATACCTGCCGTATCGCAACTACCTCTCGTCGGACGTGCGAGAAGTCAAAGCTGGTCAGAAGTATGAAGTTGACGTGGAAGTGTGGCCCACGAATGTGGTTTTGGAGGAGGGCGAGACGCTGGTCTTCGAGGTCGCGGGACATGACACCCAGGGTGTAGGTACCTTCTCTCATGACCATTTGGAGGATCGAAAGGCGGAAGTATTTGGTGGAACGAATTCCGTTCATGTAGGGGGTGAAGACAGCTGGTTGTTGCTGCCTGTCATTCCCGCTAGGCAATAGAAAGCGATATGTCACGTTGTTTCTAAACCCTCATTCGCCGATTGGAACAGCTAGGCTGCTGACTGGAGTGCAACTACCAGCCAGTCCTGACCTGCTTCGCGACACAGCCAACAACTACGGCGCCAGGCTAAGGCACACATAGGACGCAAACAAGAAAGGTTGGATGACTCTATCCTATGGCCTGCAAGATGTCCACTGCGAGACCCTAACAAGTAGACAGCCTCATAGGCCCTTCCGTTCGAATGGCTCCTCGCGCCTCCAATGGCCCCATGTCCTCGCGGTTTGATTCCATGTCTCATTCGACACGGACGCATTCAGCTTCATAGATTTGCATGGCAGCATGGATCCTCAGTACAGTGGTCGCTGACTTCAAGGGGCCTCGAGTTTTGGGTCGCGAGTCTCTTATGCGAAGCCGTGCAGATGTTGTATGCCGCCAAGAAGGGTTTAAGAGTGAGCCTGTGTACTGCTGCAAGTCCTGACCTGAACGAGTCGATATCGAGACTGGCATCCGACTCACCCGTCTTCAACACAACGTTTCGCGCCGCAACAAGTAGTACTTATACATAGAAAACGGCCATATCTTTCACATACGACCATAGGACGTTGAAAACAAGGCTTCCCGTTCGCTCAGCCCTATTTAAGCAACGTACCGGCGGATCAGTAGTTAGGTGGGTGACCACTAGCGAATACCCGCTGTTGTATGTTTTTTTGCTTTTTCTTCTGCTAAGAACGAACGATGATCTTGGTAAGACTTGAAAGGTGATTGGATATCCTCGTCCCACGACCACTTTCCGAATGCAGCTTCCATGTATTCAATGCCGCCAGTATATGCCGATATCCATGACCACAAAGGAATTGGATTCGCCGGATCGCCGCCAAACCAGACATCGATGAAAGTAACAGTCGAACATGCAAGACGCAGGCAGAGAGAGCATGGATCAGCGCGTGGAGGGAAGAAAAGAAAGGCCGCGCGACATACAGGCACATGCCGGTGCCAACTAAAAGGGTGCTGCAGCCCTACAAGGGGCTTAGCAAGAGGGAGAGCGCGCTGCTGGTGCAGCTGCAGACCGAGAAGATCGTTCTCAGCAACTTCCCATTTCAATCGAGAAGTCCCGAAAATCACTAGCTCCCGCTGCAGCTGTGGAGAAAGGCGACAAATCATTGCCTACGTCCTGCTCCGCTGCAGCAAGCACGAGTACCTCCGGAACCGCATCTTCGCTAACCTATCTGGACGACACAGCCTTAAGACTTTACTAAGCACGCTGCAGCTAGCCACTAAAGCTATTAAGTATATAGAGCAAACGCAGATCCTTAGGCAAGTGGGGATCAGAGATACGCAGACGACGCTGAGCGTTGGGGGGAGACTGTAGGTACAGCGGACGAGACAGACAAGGCTATGCGCCTCTACGAGCCTGGAAACATAGCATGCAGTCAGTACAACCGCTGTCGAAATGAGCTGGCGGGCAAATTGTAGATAGTGGTTGATGGAAAACGGCAGGTTCCTGGGGCAGCTGGTTCCTCTCGTGAGGGATGAAGTGGGGCGGCGCGGATCGCTGTCTGCCACAACCTGTCATCCCGGGCACCAGCTTCGCAGAACGAAACTGAAACCGAGTAGGATAACTAGACTAAATTGAACTAAACCGAGTAGGATAACCAAGCCTGTCGGCGGTCGGCTCTCTCCCGCGCTGCTAGTGGCGTCAAAGTCAAACGGGCTTTTGGGCCTCAGGCCAACCGCTGCTCAGCAACATCATAGGCTGACATCCACTGCTTGATCTACTGTATCCAAAGACGGCTAAAGCCAGCTGCCTAAAATGTATCACCTGGCATATCAGAACAACAAATTCTACTATATTGGATGAGAGGTTCGAAGGATACTGTCTTTACAGTGAGCGGAGCCGAGTCAGCCGCTAGCCTCAAATTGCAATGAGACGGCCGTGCGGCTAGGAGCCATCGTTACGCGTCAAGCGCGGGCTTTAACTGATCCCAGGCCAGTTCCGAGATCATCGGCCTGGCCTCATTTCCCAAGCAAGCTGTGCCACTGTTCTGGCTACACTTGCCGTCGTATAACACATTGTCCAGCGTGTGTCTTCGACTCAAGTCACACCAAGCAGCATTCACGATGGGTGACCGGTCGAAGATGCGGACTTTTCGAACATCTCCATCGGAAGCGCGTGCCATGTGCTGTATGATCTTCTCAACAGCACCATAGAGATTCCTTTTGAACCATATCGTCCGGAGGCTCGGAAGGCACAGGATCGACCGTGTGTAACAAGGCTCCGCGTCATAAGGTATATGGAAAGGCTTCAAATGAAGGTTACAGCTGGGAAGCCCATCGCACAGGGATTGATTGATTGATTGAATAGTTTAATGTCCTGTGTAAGTCTAAGACTATATAAGACGAGAGCAGTTAAGCTGCTCTAGTAATTTAAGGAGTGTGTTGGTGTAAAGGGATAGTAAATATGTGTTTGCAGTCCTATAGTAAGAGCCTATAACGTACCCCACGGACGAGTCGGACACCGGACGAGTCGGACACGTCGTTTTACTAGAGAAAATCAAGAATCTAAGGCTTAATTACTCCAAATCCACTTAATAAAAACTTTTAAGATTTCTATAGAGTATCTCCCTATATATAATAAGTAATCTATTAGAATTTTAGAATACTGCTAACTTTATTAGGTATAGCTGTCTAATAACTCTACTTTTTAAAGGTACCTAAACTCTATATCTGAAGAAGCACTAGCTCTAGAGCCTAGATATTCTAGAGATCTATAAACTATAGTTGGTATATAATATTATAAAAACATAGTAATTTATTATAGTAGTTAAAATATAGTTTACAAGGATTAAGTAGCTCTAAAATCTATCTACTTAGAACTTATACAGCTTATCTAATACTACTTCTATACCTATGCAATTCTAATAGATTCTGCGTTATATATCTATATATCTCTACTAAGAGTTTTAGACTAGTAGCTGCTATCTTAGCAGAGTTATTAAGAGAAATCTAAATTCTTGGCAAAAGTGTCCGACTCGTCCGGTGTCCGACTCGTCCGTGGGGTACGTTACTCTTAGAAGTAAACAGAGGGTTTTAGACGTCTGTTGTTTGTTATAGGTACTACTTACGTATACCTACTCCAGTCTCTAAAATAAAAGCTAAAGTAGCTATAATTCCTTAGTTTGTGTGTAGTAGTAGGGTTATTATTAGCCTTTGTCCTTATAGGCTGTCTTGCATTATTTTCCTTACTTCTCTCTATTCCTTATAGCTTAGTAGGAGGTGTTGTATTATTTATATATAGCTATAGATATATCTATTATTATCTACCTTCTATATATTATATAGGTATGCCTTATTATAGCTATATTCTAGTTTTAGCTAGTAATAGGCACTAGCTAACTCTCTCTTAGTATTTTTTAGTAGTTTTATCTTATTTATTAGTTCTAGCTAGTATTTTACTGTATAGGTGCTAGGAAGTCTGCTTTCTTATTTCCTGCAATGTCTTAGTGTCTAGGTGCCTATTTAAGGCTAATTATAGCTCCTTTATTTTTAATAGTTTTAGCTGCTTTTATACAGCGTATTTGCTAGGCTTGTCTAGGCTTATTTAAGGGGGTTTTTAGTCTTAGGATTACTGTCTAGTAATCTATAAAGACTTAGATGTCCTATATTACTATAGCTATAGTAGCTGTAATTTTAATGCCTTTTATTATACCTTTTAGTTCTCTATTTTATATAATTTAGTCTTTACTAATATTTTAGCTTATAGAGTAGATTTCCTTAGGCTGTTGTTTGTAGTCTAGGACTGTAATTCCTACTCCTATGCCTAAGCCTTTTTTTTTATAGAAGAAGCGTCTGTGTAGATAGCTAGTATATTACTTCCTACTTTTTGTAGCATCTGCGTATTGTGTACTTTTGCTTCTTCTTCTTTTAGTAGCCTTGAGATTTCAGCCTGGTATGCTATATCCTTGTTCCAGGGGCAGAAGTAGTAGTCTTTTAGTTTTTCTTCTCTTGTGCTAGGCGTAGTCTTCTCTATAGACTGTGTGATTTGCATGAAGTCCTATGGTATTACAGAGCCTTTTCCTATATGTGCTGGGTTCAGAGCACAACAACCATTAGTCCCAAAATGCGCCGACCGGGTAAACAATCTCCTCTTCTGAGACAACAGTGGACGAGATCTTATCGAAAAGGTGGCTCCACATGGATTGCACTTGCATATCTGTCTTCGTCTCTTCCGCTCGCATCCGCGCCTCCTGTTCTAATTGCTCCCTCTCGTCTGCGTCCTGCGCCCGTTTCACAGCAAGGTCGTCTTCGATGTCATCCACTGCAGTATCACCTTTTTGTCGCATTGCTTCAATCATGTCGAGTAGAGTGTTTCCTTCCTTGGTTTTCATGGTCAACAGCTTCTCCAAGACCCCACTAGGCATTCTGTCCAGCAGGGCCCTTACAGTCTCACCCTTTCGACGACATTCTAAAGCGGCATGAAGAACTGTCTTCCCCTGTCCACACTGGGCTTGGAAAACGTCAGCGTTGGCGTTATGTCCGAGGAGCTGACAGAGTAGATCTCTGCGGCCAATCTCAACCGACATATGAAGAGGGAAACGGTATGGAGCCTTCGAAGGCGCTAACATATCTGCGCCTTTACGGAGTAGTACAGTCACTACCTCTGTTGCTCCATAGTAACCGGCATGATATCGCGTAGTGCTGCCCATACGAAGAGCATTAATACCCGCACTCTCACAATTTTCTGCAAGCCATTTGGCCGTTTTGTTACAGCCAGTGCTTACCGCGTTGTCTAGTGCTCTTTGAAAGGGACCATCGTGTAAGTGATGCGGTACTTTTCGACAAGAAACGCAAACATCCAGATGTCGCTTCAGCAATTCGGTGCATCCATGGGTCGCGAAGAGAACCAACATGCCGTCGTCCTTCTTCAGTAGCGTTGTGGCGAGCTCTTCTGCTCGAAAGATGAAGTTTGTCGCCTTCAAGCTGCATTGTTTGAGCAACATCAGATGCCTCTCGACGGCTATTGCCGCACTTTTGGGCACGCAGGAATCCACGAAATTTGGCATCTTGTACAGAGCGTCCATGACCCTTTCACTCTGCCTTGCATGGTAAACCCAGTGTTCCCAGGCGTATTCCAAGAACGGAAAGGGGTTCTTGCTGTTCCAGCAATTCTTCAATGCCCCAAGGCATAGCTTAAGGAGTGCATAATGACTTTGCGCTTCCCAATCTGAGGGCTCGATTGACTTTGAGATGCGTGTGCGTCGCAAGCTGCCCTCCACTGATGGAAAGACGAAGCGCACCACAGCATCTGATCCTTCGCTTCGATATATCTCCAACAGGCCGAGTCCGACTTTGCGGAGATAGGACTCAAATATAGGTCCGGGTTTTCTTCCTCTTGCCGAGTTTTCCCAGTCACGGAGTTCGGTGACAGCACTGCCATCAACGAAAGCCAGCGCCTGCCTGACCTGCTCTGGTGTCATCAACAGACGCGCCGCAGAGATGATCTGGAGCAAGAGGATTGTGTCCGGGCTGTCTAGACATTGTGACCCAACGACATTCTCGAATTCGTATTTGTGCGATCCCTTTCCCTAGGCGAGCTCGAGAAACTCTGCATCCATCATCTCTTTGACGTCTTCATGATTGGAGCTCAGATTCCACCAGACAGCTCGCTCTAGAACTACCTTCAGCCACTTGAACTCTCTAAGACGGTGTCGAGTCAATCTGTGGTAAACTAGCAGATGCACTCCTCGATCGTTGATCTTTTGCACTCCGTTCTTGATAAATTGCTGTACAGCCCTTTCGATCTGATCTTCAACAATAATGGTCAAGGTCTCAGGTTCGAGATCTCCGTGGTCAGGGTGAACCCTTCGACAAATGCAGACCCGAATATCAGCTCCGGCAATGCTTGCGTCTCTCAGGAGACTATCGATGAACTGTAGTACCTCCAAAGACTCCGTGCATACGTCAAGAGCGTCGATGAGAATGCGGACACGACGGATCCGACTGCTCGTATCGGCCAACATGATCTCCCTCAAGGCATTCTTGGTCCTGTTGATCGTCCAGTAATCCAATATTCGGGACCGATCTGTGGCCTCGAAGGCTTCTTTCCATAATTCAAGGAAATACCATGGTTTCTTTGGCGCCTTATTCAGAAGTTGACAGAGCAAGGACCTATAGAGACGCTGCAGCCGATCAGCTGGCGGCATCTTTCGGCCCTCGACATCTCCAAAGCTGTGTCGAATAAGAATAGCCCCCTCACTTGTGCATCTTTTGGCGATTTCAGTCAGTAGAACAGTCTTTCCGGTTCCTGGATTGCCTCTCAGTGACAACAGAGCGTGTGACCGACTGCCTTTGGGGTCATCATCGTTCCACTTGGTGTAGCTCTTGTGTTCGAAGAACCATCCAGGCTTCTCGAAGAGCCAGATTTCCTCATTGTTGGTCACATCTTCGGAGACGTATAGTGCACGTTTGCAGCCTGCTCGAAAGTTCAAGCACATGCTAGAAGTAAATGGCACAGTGCTCACCTATGTATACATAATCATCTACGATCGTGCCTATGGTATTTCAGAAATACTACTACGGAATTAGACCATTGGATATTCAAGCATTTGCTTACTCGAGTGCTCGATAATCTCTGTCAATGCATCACTGACGTTCTCGAAATCGTCCTCTGTCGGTTTGGCAAACTTGTTGATGTTGAAGTGGTTGCGCGATATCGAACACCTATCGGCGAAGTCGAGACAGCCCGAGCTCTCAGTGACAACGATGGCCTAGTAGTTGTAGATAAGCCAAGGTGACGCACGAAAACAAAATTTACTCACATATCTCTCTTTGCCTCCAACGATCTTCTCTGGATTTGCTTGACCTGTTTCGTAGAAGCAAGAAAGTTTCGCTCTCGGTTCGCTTTTGTACACTGAGCTGAACTCATCGAGCAGTCCTTTCAGCGTCTCATCTTCATTCTGGAGGATGTTGAGGCTTCCGATGCGGACCTGATCTTCAGTGTACTCCTCCAAGGCCGCTGCCAGCATTACACTGTGTTTCATCCCATGCACACCTCTAAAAGGTGTTCCAAGAGTCAGAACACCAACAGTAGACTGGAAGATGCCCTCATATTCTTTTGCGCGGTTGTGAGCTAAGACGGAGGCCGGATCAAGGTCAGTAAAGAGCTGCGAGACGTGGCTAAGTCTAACTCACTTTCAGGACAACAAGTCCTCCAAAGCAATGAGCAATGAATACGAGAGGACGATAAGGAAAGTCCTTAGGGCTTCAGCATCTCTCTTATAAGTCACGTGTTGTAGCAACAAGGTGTACAATACCTTTCGCTTTCTGCCTAGCAATTTAAGCAATCTTCCCGCTATGTCTCTCACACTAGTGTCCATAGCAGTCTTGCCAAACCAAGCAGACTTGTAACCAAAGCGCATAATGCGCGCTTCTTTCGCGATTAAAGGTAAGAATGGCTCTGTGACCAACCAGTTAATCTCTTCTTCCACACTGTTTGTGGTGGTTGTCTTGGTCCAGGTATGATCCGGATGTGCGCCCAAGCCATGGGCTGCAACGATACTAATAAAGATTAGGGGTGAACATGGTTGACATCATGTCCTGTAACATACTCAATCGGATACAAGGCATCCTCTAGTGCTTCGCGCAGGACTTTGATTCCTACTTCGTCGTCGCTCACGGGCGGTGCATCTTTGCGTTTCTTCTCCTGTTCAGAAGTCATCACCAATCGATGTTTCCGACACATGCTACATACCATCTTAGAAAGACCTTTCAATCGAGTTCGGGAAGTTCGAAGTAGAAAGAACGTAGGACCAAGTGGCAAATACGGAGAGTCTCGAGTATAGAGTTCAGATAAGGGAAAGTGCATAGAACAGACCATCTAAGCAGGATAAAACGGGTCCCATATGTCCCCACATCAGTCAGCTGCAGCGTGCATGAGGCAATTAGAACTGGGGGCGGCAAGCGCTTGGCTGCACCTATAGCGCTACCCTTCTCCCCATCTAGCCCTTACCAATGTATTCTTGAGCGATTCAGCCATCACATTCCTGTACATTCCTATTTTCGGAATGCCACTTTTTGTTGAAGCGGACGAGCTTGCCGAAGATCGCAAGACAAACGACAGGAGCAGCGATGTGCCACCCACATACCTACCCGGATACCCAGCAAAAACTCTCCAGAACCCAGGCGAGATTCAGGGTTTTTTAAAGACAGAGTTCTACTGCGATGACCTGGAAAAGATGGCTCCGTACCTCTGGATCATGACCACATCCTGTAGCAGCAATATCAATTGCTTACACCGTCAGAAGGTGAAGGACCGCGATATTGTCATAACAGAAGACCCTCGACTGCATATGGTATGGATACACAATAGAAATTTCATCAAGCCTCTGCCCCGGTACCTATGCTGGCATTTCATCTGGTCCAATTTCCTCGATGCTCCACAGGACCAGACCAAGGACCCCATGATCAATACCCGCAAGGCTGCGCTAGGATTCGTCCGGTCTTACTATCATCTCATACGATACGAATCAGACTTCCGAATAGCCCAAGAGAAAGGCCTAGTGCCATCTGATGCAACCTGGGGGCAATTCTGCCGGTTTACTTCTGCGCTTCACGGCATCGAGGACGACATGGTCTCGCCCCGCTACCGCTACGGAGAGCTCAGATTGACCCGGCTGAACTTCTACGCTCCTTTACTTCTACGCAAATTCAATTACGAGCAGCTCCACGGACAGTGTGGTGACTTCTTTGGGCGGCTATTTGGACCAGTACTTTTCATCTTCGCCCTGGTCTCGACAATCCTCAATTCAATGCAGGTCGGTCTGGCCGTCGAGCAGCTGATCGGCGTAGGGGCGCAATGGACGAAGTTCTGGCATCTGTGTCGCTGGTTCAGCATCGTCAGTCTTGCAGGAACTAGCCTGGCTACGACGTGCTTCGCTGCACTTTGGCTCTGGATGTTCGTAGATGAGTGGATATACACACTTCGACGCAGGTTCAAGGAAAGGCGGGCTACTCGCGTGATGCCTAGTTGTTGATCGGTCCACTTCTTCACCGGTTGTCAGCCTGGAAATTAGGAAGGCATATTAGGCCATACCTGGCTCTTAAATACCGAACAATACTTTGTTCCTTTACGATTCTTTTGGCTGCTATCAAGAGGGACCTCTCAAGCGCATACGTGGAGGACTCACATTACGAAACCGAGTACGCCTCCCAAGACAGGCACAATTTTTACTCCGGTTTAAATGGCTCGGGGACTGTATTGTGCTTTTCTTGTTGCATCTAGAGGGTAACACACCTTTTTTTAACCACTAAAAGAGTGCATACTGCATGCAGCTAAGCCTTTGCCCCTAAAATAGCTAATTACTTTAGTCTTACCTCTTATTAGAGTGCACTAATGTGCTATTAGGAAGGTAAGCTAAACTAACTAGGCGTATAAAAGCGTAAACTCTAAGACAAAGACATGCGTATCTTTTCCATAGTCAAGAATAAAGAGAGTGAATTGTCTATCTAGGTTATACAGCACTCCCTGGTAGCATTTAACGCTTAAAATACTGACCTCATCATAGGCGCGCGTAAACATTCTAGGTTTCCTCAATATTCCCTATAACGGAAGACTAACATACATCAACTCCGATACCAACAAGCAAACCACTGCGCCAGCCCCATTGCCTCATTTCTACGAAAACATCTGGAACAATCGAGGGGCTAGGCGATGTTTCGTGCATCCGCAGGAGGCTGAGATTCTGACTTGTACAACCTGGCTGTATCCATCCGGGGTGACTAGGACCTTGTCTGGAGTGCCGACGATGGCCACGTACAAAGACTTCGATACCGATCCGACATGGATCAGTACCTCTAGGTTGGCCAGGCGTTCTGAAGAGCCCGCAGCCGGGCCTGTCCCAAGCTCAAGCTACTCTTATTCCCAGCAGAGCGTTGTGGAGCCGTCACTTCCCACTTCTAGCCCTACGGTCAGCCCGACGCCAACTGTAGCTTCGTTAGCAGCATTTGTCAGTGTATCTATTCTGCGCACTGCCTTGTTCGCCATCTCTGTCATGTTCGGCATCTTTACTGTTTGAGGCTCGTTGACAGCAAACACGAAGTAGCAAAAACCAGAACTGTCCGCACAAGGGCAAAAAACATACAACAGCGGGTATTCGCTAGTGGTCACCCACCTAACTACTAATCCGCCGGTACGTTGCTTAAATAGGGCTGAGCGAACGGGAAGCCTTGTTTTCAACGTCCTATGGTCGTATGTGGAAGGAATGAGCGACCATTAAATATATGATCCCAATTTTGCACAAGCAAAGACAGCTGAGCAACCGACTTCAGGCCATGTTCTTCAGGCAAATGTCTTCAGTACACGGAAAGGTTGCTCGCAAGGCTTCATTGAGGAACGAATCAGCTGTGCTGGGAGGAGAGCGTGAGAGTACTGCGCGCACGGCGAGGTGCAGGAGGGGTTGGAGTGGACGTTGTCCTGGGGGCCTTCCCATACGCTCTGTGGGTCTCGATGCTGAGTATTCGATTTATCTGCCTTGGTGAATAGGGTGTATGCTAGCAATTAACTCATCATCTGCCTTAGTGAATAGGGTGTATGCTAGTTTTCGATTTATCTACCTTAGTTTATAGGGTGCATGCTAGTAACTAATTCATTTGTCTGCATTAGTAAATAGGGTGTATGCTAGTAATTAATTAATTCATCTGCCTTGGTTCATGGGTTGCATGCTAGTAATTAATTCATCATCTACCTTAGTTTATAGGGTAGATGCTAGTAATTAATTCATCATCTACCTTGGTGAATAGGGTGCATGCTGGCAATCGATTCAACATCAGTCTCAGTCAATGGGGTGCATGCTGGAGAGACTGCGTGGGGTGCGTGGAGTCTGTAGGACTGCAGCTGCATAGCACACAACAGCGTGACCGTGATGTGACAGGTGCATGAGAAGGGGAATCACGTTGTCCTAGGCACACGTAGGCGACTGCTTCCTTTATATATACATCCAGCGCCCGGAGCGGTTGGCTGCTCGATAATGAAGATGATGATCGCCAGGGACACAGTTGTGGGCAGAATGTTGAGCAGGTTGGCGAGTGGAGATCAGAGGCTGTGCAGAGTGGATCTGAGAAAGATGGGCTTGCTCAGGAACGCGGGATAGCGGCTGTCTCATGTAGGTTTGTGTTTCAGAATGCCGCAGGGCGGTCTTGCATTCGTCACCGTGGCAAGGAGATGAGTTGGGCCTGTGGAGCGGTCCTGGACGTTTGAGAGGCTCGTGTGAGCATCACGTGACTTGTGTGTACGGCCACACGACCGCTTCTGAGGGTGCAAGCGAATGTTTTGGGGCGCTCAAAACGAGTTCATCTCCGTTCACGAGTGTGCACAATGCAAGTGTGCAGCGTTCTTTGAGCAGCTGTAAACGCTTAGCTGCGACGAGGCTACGTGGTTGGCAGTGGCTGCAGCCGGCTCCTCCGTCCGGAATGCGTGCAATTAGTGACGCATCGCTGACGGTGGTACACCAGAGTTGGGACCTAGGAGACGCTAACGGAGATGTTCATGTCAATGAGACATCGACTTCGCGCGCCAAGTGGCTGCATGCTTCTAGTACGCTGGATACCAATAGCATGGTGGCTACCACTTGGCGCTGCTGGGCCGTTTGCATCGCTGGTTTCGCAATCAAGGCCTGAGGCGCACGGATGGGGTACGAGAAAGGCTCAGACTTGAGGTGCTTCAGCAGGCATGACAGGACGGACAGGCATGACAGGAGGAGCAAGCATGACAGGACGGACATGCCACCACAGGCCGTGGTGACAAGGGGCGCAAGAGCTGCCGGGGCGCAACAGCTGCCGGGGCTGCACAGTAGGATGACGGCCGACAGCGACAGCGACAGCGACAGCGACAGCGACGGCGAGGACAACGACTTGGGCTCTGGTGGTGTGGGCGAACATGGTCAAGTGCGGCGCGAGTGAGATTGGAATTGAACAGTGCAGAGAGAAGCCGGGGTTCGCAAATTGTTGGAACATGCACGCGTTGGGCGGGCGGAGGCCATCAGTCAGCACGCAACAGGGTCGAGCAGCATCGTGGTTGGCCGGCTGCTCAGGCGCGAGATTATGGAGGGAGCGCTGGATAGAGCGCGCGCTGGACGCTTCGTGTTGATTGTGGCGGAGCAGCGTGTCGCAGGTGCCACTCCCCTGCACTGTCCGCTTTCGGCGTCTGCACAGTGCAGAGGCTCAAAGAGACCATCCAAGAGGAGCCAGTTTTTAGCAGCAGCGCGCATTCCCGCGCCGAGGCCGCCTTCAGCAGGCGGCCGCTCGCAGTGAAGGCGCCGTCGCTGGGTTGGGTTGGCAGCGGTGCAGTGAGTGCAGTGCGGTTTTGGGGATCCTCTCTTAAGCTGGGCGCTGGGCCGGACCAGCCGCGCGTAGAGGGAATCCACTGTCCAGTGTCCATTGGCCCACCGTCGCACGCTGGCTGTCTCGCACCCCCCTATCCACCCACTCGCATAGGTAGACGTCTGTCCACGCCCCGCTGCACCCGCTGCACCCTCTGCTCTCTCCGTCTCGACTCTCGCTCTCCCTCCACCCATTCTTCCCACCAGCAGGCTTCCTGTGACGACAGCTTTAATTCCTTTTCCTGGGTTGCGTGGACGCGGAAGACCCGCTGATCGCTTCCTGTACGATCGTTACCCGTTCAACCCCTTTGCCTTTGCGCCTTCTTTAGCTTGCCCCTGCCACCTCCTGCCACCACCCCCGTGCCCGGTTTCCCAGTCGCGCCTGCCACTTCGACATCACCACCACCACCACCATCACCACCACCACCATCACCACCACCACCACCATCACCACCACCACCACCGCCTCTGTCCCCACGCCGCCGCTCCTTCACCCGCAGGACCTCCAGCCTCGCATTTACTCGATATACCTACGCCTCCCTCGCGCCCCGGCCCCCGGCTCCAGCTTATCTCCACGCCCTCGTTTCCGGAAATTCGCCGCCGCTGGTTTGGCCGACACCTGACGCAGTGCTCCCCGAGAGTGCGACACGGACTGCCTCGACACCCTAATACACCCTCACCTCACCACACACGATGCGTCTATCGCTCTCCAAGTCGCTGCTTGCCCTGGCGGCGACCGCCCTGCCCTTGGTCGCCGCCGACGATGAGCGCCGCATCGAGTCCAGGTCGCTCAACCCCTGCATGTCCAACTCCAGCTTCTCCGCCACGCTCTTCCAGGTGACCTTCACGCCCGCCAACCGAAGTCTCGCCTTCAACATCGAAGGCATCTCCAACATCGCCGGCAAGGTCGAGGCTGATCTGCAGCTGCTCGTCTACGGCTATGTCGCCCTGGACGAAGTGCTCGATCCCTGCGGCAACGACGATCTGTCCGGCATGTGTCCCATGAACAGCGGCCCTCTCACCATAAAGTCCAACCTGGACATTAGCCAGGACATCATGGGCTCCATTCCCGGTATCGCGTACACCGTCCCCGACCTGGACGCCGTTGTCCGCATCAAGATCAGAGACCTGGACACAAAGGTTCAGCTTGCCTGCGTCGAGGCCGAGCTTTCCAACGGACACTCGGTCGAGCAGAAGGCGGTCGCCTGGACAACCGCTGTCATCGCCGGCCTCGGTCTTGTCGCCTCTGCCGTCACCTCCGGACTGGGACACTCCAACACGGCCGCTCACGTTGCCGCCAATGCCATGTCGCTGTTTGGTTACATGCAGGCCCAGGCCTTCATTGGCATGACCGCCGTGCCTCTGCCTCCCATCGTCGCTGCCTGGACCCAGAACTTCCAGTGGTCCATGGGTATCATCCGTGTCGACTTCCTCCAGAAGATGGCTACCTGGTACCAGCGCGCGACAGGAGGTACCCCTACCACCTACTTGTCTCAGCTGGCCTACATCTCTGTCGAGGTCCAGAAGCACAAGAAGGCGAAGCGTGCCATGGAGGGGATCAAGTTCGCTACACGCGCTGTCCAGCGTCTCATGAACCGCAGTAATTCCGCCGCCACCGAAGCCCAGGCTGGTGGCCAGCGTCTTGTCTTGCACGGCATTGAACGCGTTGGCTTCAAGGCTCGCATTGAGACGACCAACATCTTCTTCACTGGATACACCTTCTTCATGATCTTCGTTCTCTTCACCATCATTGGTGTCGTCGCCTTCAAGTTCATCTGCGAGGGCCTGACCAAGGCGGGCAGGATGAAGGGTGACAAATTCATCGACTTCCGCAACGGCTGGCGCACTGTGCTCAAGGGCATCTTGTTCCGTGTCGTGCTGATCGGCTTCCCTCAGATGATGATGTTGGGCCTGTGGGAGCTCACTCGGCGCGACTCGGCGGGAGAGGTCGTCCTGGCTATCCTCACCATGATCACCATGATTGGTGTTCTTGGTTGGGCCTCCTCCAAGGTCGTTCGCATCGCGCAGCGCTCCATCGCAATGCACAAGAACCCCGCCTACATTCTTTACTCGGATCCCGTCGCTCTCAACAAGTGGGGTTTCTTGTATGTCCAGTTCAAGGCTGCCGCGTACTGGTTCATCATCCCGTGGCTCACCTACCTCTTCATCAAGGCCATGTTCGTCGGTCTTTCTCAGTCCAGCGGGACCGTCCAGGCTATCGCACTGGTCATCATCGAGGCCGCCCTGCTCATCGGCGTCTCTGTCCTTCGCCCATGGATGGACAAGAAGACCAACGGTTTCAACATTGCCATTGCCGCTGTCAACTTCTTGAGCGCCATCTTTTTGCTGATGTTCACAGAGGTCTTCAACCAGCCAGGCATAGTGACCGGAGTCATGGGCGTCATCTTCTTCGTCTTCAACGCTGCCTTCTCTCTCATTCTACTCATCATGCTCCTCGTTTCTTCCGGATTTGCCCTTTTCTCCAAGAACCCCGACACACGCTACCAGCCTATGCGCGATGATCGCGGTTCGTTCATCAAGTCCCAAACCCAATTGACAACCGAGCTCGATGCCCTGGGTGCGACTGCACGTGGAGAGGGCAAGGGTACACATTCCCGAAGCCGCATCGATGATGATGACGACTACTCTTCTGAGGAGCAGCGCCAACTCGCTGCCAAGGAAGGCGGCTTCAACGAGCACTACCAACCCGCACCTCCCCGCAGCCCTGCTAGCACCACTCATACACAACACGCACCGCCCTCGTTCTATGATCGCAGCAACGCCAGCCCAGCCCCCTCGTACGGGCAGGAGGGCAGCGTGCGAAGCGACGTGCAACAGCGAGCGGCCAACAACTCTAGCCCATGGCAACGAGGTGCTGGCTACGACCATTGACGCCAGGAGCACGAGGAGCAGGTGGGCAAGATCATCGACATGTATGGTCGCTCCTCTGTGCAAAACAAGCTCTGAAATATTGATTGGAAACATCGCGTGTGCATATATCCTGTATTCAAATACATAATTCACGATATGTCGTTGAGCATTGGAATCTGCTCATGAACGGCGGCGTTAACTTGCCGGCTTCTTCTTGCCAATTGGAAAAAGCGGCTCGATCTTCATTCCGTAGAGGGTAGTACACCTCCCTTTCTTATCTCGTTTCCTTTTTTTTTCCTTTCTCAGTGTTCTGGTATCAGCCAACCTTCCTTTGTCAACGGCGCATACGGGACCATCAGTCATTGCTTTTGTATCAGGCGTGCACAGCACAGCCAGCTCGAATGAGCCACAGCGAGCGGTGCGAAACCTGCAGACTCTAGCGTCTGAGAAAGCAATGTATAGTGAATACAGCCAGGTGTGCAATCCACAAATCAAGCTCAAATATCAAAAACCGTCTCACCTACATCTTGCGTGCTGTGTGTTGACCCCAGCAGCGCAGTGATGGTAGCCGTGAAGCTGCAGTGTAGCAAGCGCTCTTAGCCCAAAACTCGAATCCAGTCTCTTCCCACGACGACGAACATGCCTTCTGTTGTCAACACGATGCTGCTCATACACGCGAAACCATCAAGACAGAACTCGACTGTACCGAGCTCCGCGAGTGTCGCAACGGCAATGGCACAAGACACGGATTCTCTAGGCAGTCCTACCACGGTGCTGGTGCCATCAGGGCGCTTTGCGGCCAGCTGCTAAGCTCCCGTTGGCGCGTCCAACGGCCGAGCCTAAATGTGTCACCATGGTGCGTTCGCGAAGTAGACCAGTCGGACCTACCGGCTAGCCACTTGTGTGACAAGGCGGGGGAAAGCATGCCTTTGGCCGGAAAGAGGGAGACGAACGTACGACAGACTGTGCATGCAGATGGATGGTATCGCAGAGTTGCGAGGTGAGATTCTCCTTATCTTCAGTCGACTGGAAATTGCTGATATCTCTTGCAGTCCGGAGAACACGATAACGCCAGCCACAGTCACTCAACACCTCATTTAGGGCTCCGGCACATTGAGTGCCGCCGGTAGGCGGCTTATCGAACTAGATAGATAGCCTTAGGTGCTCGATCATCAGCTGACGATATGAGTCTGCAACGGCTGCTAACTACGTCACGATGCACTGATCTCCCAGATCACGGTGGAGTTACGCCGAAGCATCGTCAGAGGTGTCGATTCATTTGGATTTCGAAAAGTGGCACGCGTAGCAGCGTGTTGCACACGTCGAACCAGAGGCAGATGTCAGGGTAGTTTCAGACGTTGCAGAGGCCAATCAAGTCACGCACGTTGACGCGAGCGTGGTTACTGATTGGGGATCCGAGGTTCAGGATCCGCTTTTCGCGCTCCGGCAACCAGCGCGACAGCCCGACCAGGAAACTCGAGTGAAAGGGTTCTGGATGCAGGGCTTGCTCCCTCTTCCACCCAAAGTTGCAGGAAACAGCATCCCGATTCTGAAGCGCACAGCCCTGCCCCCATGTGTCACCCCGGCAGGTTTGGCGCGCCTTGACGGGATGCAACCGTCGGTGCTTTATTATCAGTCACTGGCCGTCCGCATCTGTCGAGGCTGCACACATCACCTTTTTACCGTGGCCACTCCGCGCGCGCCGCCTCTACCAACACAAGAATGTATATGATATGTTGAGTCGCGTTATGCGATTTGTCGCCCTGGATTCGTTGTACCAATATCTGTAACATTATTTCCGTCCTTTTGTTCGGTTCAGCCGCCATAGCCCAGGCCCTCCCTTGGTTGCTGGCCAGACAAAAACCACGCAAACCACTTCTTGCCAGAACCAAACGGGTCGTCGCTCTCAAGGGTTCTGTCAAAGTTCTGTCCCTTTCCTTGCATCCTCAAACCATTTGGCTTTGGGCGTCGTGTTTCACGGACAAGGTTACCCTCTCACACACCGTGACTGAAGTACCGCTTCTCAAACTCAACCTTTGTCACGAGGACACAGTAACACCATGGCAAGTCACCAAGGTCTCGCTTCCTCTCCGTCAGGATCTTCGATGCAGCAGGCTGTTATTAGGTCTGCAACTGCCAACGCGGTTGCTGTTCACGACCAACTGGACTTGGACCGCTGCACATTAGAACATTTCGCGGCAGCGTCGAAGAAGAACCAGGCCTCGCCACCATTAGGATCAGAATCCACGCCCCCAGCTTCGCCGACGCGTTTGCGGCCCACCAAAATGGACGTGCAAAATAGCAAGATGCACGATAGCGGTGCCATGACGCCTCCAGCAACACCGACGTCCACCTCCCATTCCAGGTCTGGCTCTACACCAACCGACGGTAACGCTGCTGGGATATTTCTAGCACGCCACGGATCAACATCATCGAATGTTTCCGCCCCTCGCTCACCCTCGATACACTCCCATCCTGTCGCGCTCCAGGTCTTCGATCACGAGACGCTTGAGTATGTGGTCCTGGTCGATGAGAAGGGAAAGAAGCGACCCATTGGATCTGGTGTATGGAGCGATATATATCTCGCAGCACCAAGCTTACCCAAGCCCGCTGATCATCCTTTTCTGTTGCCGCCCTCGGCTACCAAGTCACCCCCTGTCTCCCCCGTACAGTCGAGCGATTCAGCGGTTGGATCATACCCCTTTCCCGCCATACCACCATTGTATGCCATCAAAGCGCCTGCGTCCACAAGCTCACGCAAGGTGCTGAGAGAAGAGGCCAAGATACTGTCTTACCTGTCTCAATTTCCCAACTCCGATCGCCACATTGTGCAGTTCTTTGGCCAGGATACGCGCAACGATGCGCTAGTGCTAAAAGCTATGGACGGTACACTTGAGGATTGGATCAAGAAGGACCTCAACACGCTCGACGAAGATTCGCGTGCCACCAAACTCGCAGCTGTGTTTCCCCAGCTAGCCCTATCCCTCATCGACAGCCTCATGTGGATGCAAGACAAGAACTGCATCCACGCCGACATCAAACCAGCCAACGTCCTCACCTCACCCACCCCCGCAGGACCCCGCACCACCGCGCCAGCAACCGTCTACTCGGACTTCTCCTCCACCATCCTCATCGCCCCTGAAATCGAGGTCCACAACGCCTCGCCCCTCGGCGCCGGAACCTGGGACTACCTCGACCCCTCGCTGCTAAGCAGCTCCTCGCCCACCGAACCCTCCGCCGCGACGGATCTGTGGTCTCTTGCCATCACGCTGCTCTTCCTCATCATCGGCGCCTCGCCCTTCGATGCCTTCCGGCACAACAAGTACCAGCAGCGCGAGATGATCAAGACGGGGAACCCGCTGCAGTGTCTGGCCTACGACGATGTCGGGATCAGGAACGTGCGCGTCATGCAGACCCTCTCCGAATCCCTCGGCTTGGACCTCAAGACGTGGTTTGCAAAGGTGCTGGTCAAGGATGTCGGGAGGCGCGTTGGCGTGGCGGAGTGGAGGGCCGAGCTGCTGCGCGCGGAGTCGAAGCCGGCTGCTGCGCTGCTTTAGGTGGAGCTGCGTGTGACTTTTTTCCTTTCTTTCTTCCTTCCTTTCTTTCTTTCTTCTCTCTTGCTTTCCGAGTCGAGTTCATTGGACAAACCGGCGCCTTTGGGGTTTTTTTTAAAGGCGTCTCAAGGTCTGTTTTTTTCTTCCCTTTTTTTTTTTTGAGATAAAGGTATTCGACGTTCGCTAGATACCCCACCCATTCGCGTTGCATCAGAGACACGGAATTTCCGCGTCACGTCCTAGTTCGCATCTCGCTCGATAGAATCTCTAGAACGTGCTCTATTTGCAAAACACAGCTTTCCCCACCTCCTGCCCAACGGCGTTCCGTGCGTGCAAACCGCAAACCGCCGTGTCTACACGCCATCGCGTTGATGCGCGATCCCAGTGCGATATAGACGGCGAGTCGCCCCTGCGAGCCGCGCTCGAGCGAGGGACGTCCAACCGCGTCGGATCCTGGAGGTGTGGAGCCATCGCGGCGCGTCGACGGCGGGAGGAATTATCTCGCATCCGAAATGGAAACATGGGCCCTCCGCTTCGTGTTCTGCACCGCGCTGGTCGCAGTCTTGAGATCGCATACTACAGACTCCTCGGTACTCTCCACGAGCCGGTCTGCGCACCCGCGTTGCTGTGCCTGCGCCTGCTGGATCAGCTGCGCAGTAGCCATGTCAAAGTTCCAGCGCGTGGCGTCCAAGTGGCGCTAGAATCAGTGGGATGGGGAGAAGCGGAAGAAGAAGAAGAAGAAGAAGAAGAAGAAGAAGAAGAAGAAGAAGAAGAAGAAGAAGAAGAAGAAGAAGAAGAAGAAGAAGAAAATCGCGCCTGATAGAAAGGAAGTCCCTATCTCTCAGTGGACGCGCATTATGCTCGTTGATAGTGGTGCAGTGGAGCAGGAACCAAGCGACGTGGATGATGGGTGGAATAACCAGTAATTTAGTTTCTTTCAGGGCTAAGGTGCAGGATGTCTGCGAGTGTGATGGTGGGGATAATATATCGGTGCGATATCCCGCGCAGTTTCTGTGCTGGGAGGCGAGACTTGTCGTCGTGGGAAGATGGGTGGTGGGTGGGTAGGCGATTTGCCGGGCTGGGGGGGGGGGGGGGGAAGGCATTGTGAGCCGGGTGTTGGTAGATCCGGGGCGGGGTGAGGGTGAGTGTTGGTGGGGGACGTGAAGGTGTTGAGAGAGATACTGTAGGTCCCGGGACGAGGTGACCTATATGGGTGGGTAGGCAGACGGGACGTGTTGGGTAGGTGAGAGTGAAGGAGAGCTTTGTGGCAAGCGAGCAAGATGCATCTGAGCAAGCGATGCGCCGCCATGTCTGCAAGAGACTGCTGCATGTCATATGCGACGATTTGCTAGTTCTTGATTACGCTCATGAACAACGTCTTATTATTATAAGCATGCTCGAAAAAGGACAAAAGCAGTGTCCATCAGAGCGCTCGATATGACGGGAGCTTTTCGTGAAGGAACAGGTATGCTTCATCGTCCAAGAGGGGACGTATACGGGGAGACGACCACATGTACACGTGCCCTTCAACTCCCACCAGCCATCTGAAAACAGGAAGTGAGTGCGCCAAACAGACCCAGCCTGTGTATCAAGCCCCCGAAGTGAGGATGACATCTCCGTCGAACCCAATCAGCTCTCCGGTTTACAGGCGACCACCCTGACCTTCCGTGTCCAAGACATTCGCTTCAGCTTCCTCAACAGCGCACGTTGCTTCCGCGACGATATCCTCGCAGCTTCTGGATCGACGGGGTATGGGCGGCGCGGAACGATCGGAATCTCGTTGTCGTTGTGTCGCTGGTCGGAGTTCCCGTCAGCCATTCTCTTCCTGGCGTTGCATTAGTATGAAACCCAGACCGAGGCTCGCAAGGTGGAAAGGGAGACGTACGCTACGCTGTGATTCCATATCGGTAGACCTGTCCTGGCGGCGTTCATGATGTGGGTTTGTGGAGCAGGCGAGTAGGATGTAGGGACCTTGGGGCGAGGAAAAACATGCGGTGGTGCAGGTTGTCGACTGGGTGTCTTTGTCTTGGTGAAGTGGAAACGTGCTGGCCTGGTATCAATGTCGGTGTCTACTTCCATCTTGTCGAAGTTCATGAAGTTGCGCAGCGACGATGACTTGGAACTGGTTGTCGAACCAGCGGACGTGTCCGCAACTGAACAAGGCGCGGAGCTGCACGGTATGCCTTCACGTCGTGGCATCTTGGAGGAAGGGAAGCGATGCTCGATTTCAACCGAACGATCACGTCTGCGGATGCAGTGCTGGGCCGTAAAGGCGGGAACGCGCCTGATGGGCAAAGCCGGGTGTGCAGGAGTAAGCCTGTGAGCCGCACACCTTCAGACTCCAAGTCTGACAAGTTCGGAGTAGCTTGAGTTTACTGATCTAGCTAGTAAGACCCACCTCCAATCTGCATGGTCGTATCATAGCGGTCCTCCCATTGCAAAGTAGACGGGACTTGCGTTCGACGGACCATGGCTATCTTGGGATTGGGTCTCCGACCGTATGGCCAAGTGTGGAAAGGAGCGGCGTAGCCGGATGTGGTGATGGGAGACAGTCTAAGTATGGAGCGTGTTGAGCTCGGCGTCGAAGGCATGCTCGGTTCGTCAGTAGAACTGGTCATCGATGAGGAAGTCACTAAATCTGGTGTGTCTGATCGTGTTTCGTTGATGTAGGAAGACCAGGGATGGCACACTGGATTTGCTCTCCGGTGGTGAGTGGCGCAGAGCGAGATCGGTTGGCAGAGTACTGCGGGAAGGTTCAGTTGCTGCTGGAAAGGGATGGAAGAATCTGGATGCGTGTAACAACGATCTGGGAGAGCTGCATCAAGGGTAGAAAACCAACCAAACCATCGTGAGACGAACTGCAGTGAGCGTCTTCCAGTGGTGTCCTGTCGGTAGAAGCAGATTTCTGGCATGCATATAAGTGCTTGCCATTGACTAGATTCAGGTAGTCGAGATAGCGTGGAAGCTGTATAACTTCTTAGTTCCAGATTTACGAGCTACGGGCATTGTGAGGCTTCCAACACCACGCTAAAGCGTAGCTGTAGTGCTGCAGTGTGTGTCTTGCTAGCCCGGACATGTCGACAAAAGGGCAATTCTGAAAACCGCGGTATCCAGGATGAATGTCGCGATCCTTGGAGCCGACAGGCGTACGATGTTCTGGCTGAACCGGTTTCATACAGTACCTGAACACCAATTGCTTGTGCACTCGCAGTGTCCCCATCTGCCCTCGACCTAGGAACCAGCCAGGGTTTTTTAGGTCTCGCTCGCCTTCCTTACCTAACGAATCTGGAACCTGGCGTCTGTGTCCGGGGGTTTCTACCCCTCCTGCCCACGCGCATCTGCGCTGGGCCTCAACCACTCCGCCCAAAACGGTGCGCTGGCTGTGGAACACAAAACGGCCGCCACATCTATTTCTGTTATGAGGTAAAGACTGTGAGCGATTTGCGTTTCAAAGTGCGAGAGGCTTGCCATGGGAGTATCGTTCTCAGCCTTCAATCCTTTGTAAGGACCCAGGTCAACTCACTTTCTAGTGATTTCATGGCTCGGTCCGAGACCAAGATAGTCCGCCCTTGGGCTCATTGAACCAAGACATCAGTAAGCGGTGAGCGGTAGTCCAAAGTATACCTCTAGTGTCCACTTATGATCACTGTACGTGCTTGGAGTGCAGACGGAGACCGAAGTAGTCCTGCTCTCGAGACTTGTAAGCCGAGTCATGGCGAGACTGTCAGCAATCAGGTCTTGCAGTCACGGGAAGATTTTACTTGTCCCATGGCTGGTACAGGATTCCGCCTCACTCCTATTTGTACACCCGATTCCACGCCATAGACTCCGCCATCGAGCCTTGAACCCGACGACCTCACCGCCGGATCAGCCAAACGACACCCACGTCGCACGGCTTCTCAGATCACTCCTACAAGCGCATCTCACAGCATCTCCACTTTCTCGCACGAGTCATTTCTGTATCTCCAATAGTAAGAACGCCGACTTACTTTCAACGTCTGCTCACACGGGTACATCGTTTCCGGAACCTGGCTGCTGGAAAAGAGGGGGCTGGTAGGCTTGGAGTCATTCGAGGTCGGCGAGGCGGGTGTACCTGGAATGCACAGTCGCATCCTTTGTGCACCCTGTCCGCTATTTCTGCGTGCTGTGCCGCGAAATCGTGTGCTGTAAGAGATCCGAATCCTTTCGGCGATGAGATGGGACCAGGGTGTATTCCAAATGCTTGCCTTTTCTGTAGGGGTTGTGAGTGTGGGCGGGCGTCACCGAATCGCAATCGCATCGCACAGCCTCGTTAGTGTCCGCAGCCTCGTTTTCGGGTTTCTGGGGATGTGAGCAGGGGTCTGATGTCAGGGGCTTGCCGTTCGGTGACGGCACGACATGTGCGGTTTGCGAACACGATACGGCACGCGACTCGCCTTGCCTGTTGGATCGCCGTTCAGATGTGCAGTCGCAGGTGACCTCACGGTGGGGTAGTAGGGCTCCACGAGCCCGAGATGAGGTTGAGAAAAGCAATTGTACTGCGTGCACTGGCACGGTCGACAGGGAGCAGCTCTCACAGACTGCAGGTACTGCTGTTGTGTCAATAATGCAGGTACTGCTGTTGTGTCAACAGTGCAGATGCTGCGTTATGTCAACAGTGCAGGTACTGCTGTTGTGTCAATAGTGCAGATGCTGCGTTGTGTCAACAGTACAGGTACTGCTGTTGTATCTAGTCGCGTAGTCCGTCACCCGTCCACGCTTCTCCCAGCGTGGAGCGAAGCAATAGCGTGCTGCGCCGTCTGCCGTTCAGGAGAACGACTACGGCGCGTCGATTTGATTTGATTTGATTTATAAGTTTAACGTCCTGTGTGAGTCTAAGACTATATAAGACGAGAGCAGTTAAGCTACTCTAGTAATTTAAGGAGCGTGTTTGTAAAAGGAGATAGTAAATGTGTGTTCAGAGTCCTGTAGTGAGAGCCTGTGCTCTAGGGAGACTACGGCGCGTCCGCAGTTCAGGAGAACGACTACGGCGCGTCCGCAGTCTAGTCTGACGGCGCGAACAGACGAAGAACCATGGACACCAGCACGGTATCCACGGCAACAGGCCTAGTTCGTTCGCGAGAGGTACAGACGGGGGTAGCGAGACTCACGCCTCACGGCAGCTAGCGAGGGTTGGCCTCTGCTCTGGCTGAGCTGAGCTAGGTGTCGCGGACTCGGAGAGCATAGCGTCTATCGCTGTCCTGGGCAAGCTGTTACATCCAACGTCTAGCATGGCATGCGTTGCTGGAACGCATGGAGACAGAGAACAACAAAGGCGCTGCAGGGAATAGGAGGTGCTGCCTATGATTTGCGATGATGGCCAGGCGTGTGTGACGGTGGAGGCAGGCGCAGGGGCCAGGCAAGCAGCTCCTGTGTCGCAGCCTGATGCAGGATGGGTAGACCCCCTGCACCCAGGCTGTCAGGAACGCTTTCCTTGCATCGCCGTGAGATTGGTGAACGCTTCTCTCCTCCAGGCTTTGAGATTTGCGACGGACGTTTCGCCTGCCGCAGACAACACATAGACTTCTGCTTGTTCTGCACGCCCTAGAGTGACGCGCACTCCCTTGATGGACCATGCACCTGAGCCATCTTCCGATGATGACTGCAAAGCTCGATTTGCAATCCCCAAGATGCAGTAGTAGTGAGGCTGCCGTGGGCCTCTGATGCGGAAGCCTTCGGGTCTGCGACGAGGTGTTTCAACAGGTTTGATTGCCATCTGTGCTCTCTGCGTAACGCCGGCGACTGCCAGCATAACGCCCGAAACGAACAAAGGAAATCGGGGCCCTTGGGCACGCATGCTGCCTTCTCATGTGCTCGAGAGAGTTAGGGAGAGGACGATCCGACATTGGCACACGCAAAAGCAACGGTGTGCCAATTTCGGAGCAGCCGGCCACGTGTCGCCAGTGTGGCTTGGGTGAAGGCTTGGGGGCCCGATTTGCTGTCTCCCAGCGCCACGGTCAGCTCGCATGTTTGGGCCTGCAAGCCACTGGTCTCCAGCTTTTGACAAAGGTGCGGGCACTTGCGCTCGGGCCTCGGGGATCAGACATGGGGACCCTGCGCTGGGAAGATCCGGAAGAGAGCAAGCGCTGATCTAGGCCGAGGAGCGACAGCAGGAATGCGATGTGGCAGGATCCGCTGGCTTGTACCACCTTACTGGCGCTCGGTGGTGGGCAAGAATCCTGGAAGAGGAGGACGCAGGCGGCGCCAAGTTGTCCGTTCGCGGGAAGACGCGCTGTCTGCCAGCTGAAGTATCATGCCGTAGGCTTATATATAAGATTTCGAAAGGCACCGTACCGGGAGCTATTCACGGGACCACCGGCAACCTCGCTCGCTCAGCAAACGACTGCCTCGTCATCAGCCTACGCATTGGTTCTTAAGAAGCACTTGCTCGAGTCCAAACAGTCCGCCTCTCTAGCCCATTACACAAACCAACCATGGTCGCCCGCCTAAACAGGAAGACCCAAAAGACGTCCCAGTCTGGGCGCAGCTTTCTGACCGAAGAGAACCTACGACTGCACAGCTCGGCATGCGCCAAGGTACGAGAGACGTGTGCGTGGACTGTGAGCGTAGCTGACGATGGACCTACAGCCTGCAACCACATCTCCCAACCGTTCGGTGATGGAAGACCGCACATGGGCCGAGTCATCCGAGTTGTACCGATTCGAAGACGACGTGAGCGCATCCGGCGAGGACAACGTGAACACGGCGAGATACAACATTGCCTTGAGGAAAGCCGCGTCCCTGGAAGCACTCCAGATCTACGGGGGTTGCTTTACCTCTGGCTTCCTCGCCATGACACATGGGGACATGGACGACGGCGACCTGTCGTGTCGTGACGCCGAGGGGCTCGATCTGCAAAGACTCGCCTCAGACATGGCTCGTGTGGATACCGGCAGCACCGAGACTGGTTCGAGGTGTACCGGGAGCTGTGGCAGCCCACGCCCAGACTCGGACACCCTGAGTCGCGTGGACGCACGAGAGAGGGGTGAGAAGAGATGGAGGTGGACAAGTTTGGGGAAGAAGAGGCGGAGCGAGAGGAAGGAGAGGAAGGCGGCGTGAATGTGGCGTGAATGCGAAGATTGGCAACGTGTTGGCGATGAATGGCTTCGGTGTGGATCATGACTTAGCGTTGGTGTTTGGGTTTCGACTTTGGACTTGCATAGCGCGCAGATTTCTGTATTTTGCACACAAGAGATGCTTGGAAGACACGGCGCATGGCCTCGTGTTGTACAATAGTGGCCTTGAGCATGGTAGGTAGTCACCATGGACGGGAAGGGACAGAAATGCACAGCATACTCTCGGACAGCTGCGGCGCAATGCATCATGTGACGCCGTACGAGACCTAGGTGGGAGAGGGTTGTGCGTGTCGGTGAAGCAGGAGGCTCTGCGGTCCAGCGTGGGGGTCACTCTGCACGCCCACGCTCCAGGGCAAGCTGAGCTGCAGGTACGCCAATAGCAGCGCGAACAGGCCTGCAGCGCGCGTTGAGCTGCATGAGCAACAAAAACACGCAGGATAGGCAGGACACGCAGGATACGCATAATACGCAGGACACAGAGACACACGGAAAGGGCAACGGGGGTCGAGATGGAGGAGCAGACGGAGACGGAGACGGCAAGTGTGCACGAGGTGACGTAGAGAGGTGGGTCTCAGCTCGAGGAGGGCAAGATGGATGGGGGAGGACACGACGACTTGCCCGTGACGGCGTCGCTGTTGCCGCAGACGCTACAGGTTTCCCGACCACGGCAGCCCTCTCGCGGCTGCTACGGGGGTGGGTCGACATTGGCCGGCGTTGACATGTGGACATGTTGACATTGGCCCCAGGCATTGGCGTTGGGTTCAGCTGTTGGTGTTGGTGTTGGTGTTGCTGTTGGTGTTGGTGTTGGTGTTGGTGTTGCTGTTGCCGTTGCTGTTGCTGTTGCTGTTGCCGTTGCTGTTGCTGTTGCTGTTGCCGTTGCTGTTGCTGTTGCTGTTGCCGTTGGTGTCGTGACAGCGCCTGCTTGGACTGTGACCTGCGCCAGAGTAGCTGTGTCGACACCGACCCATCCATCCCTCGCCCTGCCCACGCTCCTTGTCCAACCCTCCTCTCTCTCTCTCTACATCGTCGTGTGACAGCATTGGCTCCTAACCCGTCCTAACTCATCTCTCACCACGTACGCCCCACCTGCCCGTCCCCACCAGCAGCGAGCGAGCGAGTCGGGGCGTGCTAACCCACCACCTAGGTCATCGCCCACGCCATAGCGACAGTATCTTTCTTCACCACGATAGACGTCGACGACGACGACCATTACGACCACGACCACGACGAAGACGACGACGACCACCACCACCACCACTGCCCACCCCACTGCCCACTGCCCACTGCCCACCACCCACCACCCACCGCCCACTACGCCCAATCCCAAGCTCAGGCCCCAAAACAGCACCGGCCTGCCACACCCTCGTAGCATGAGCTCGCAACCGTCCAAGCCTCGCCGTACCTCGACCGTCGCGCACGATCCCCTGGCCACACCCCAGGTCTACTACGGCGAAAGTCACTCGCGCAAGCATGCCAGAGCACGCACCTACTCGGCCGTGAGTGGCACGCGGCCCCGCTGGCCATGTCGGCTACTGACATTCTGCAGAACGTAGACCGCTCTGCCCGCAATGCCTCGCTGTCCGAGGGCGTGTCGCAGGGCCGCCGCATCAGCCACGGTCAGCCACCACGGCCTCAGCAACGAGGATGCCCGCGCTGACTGACGCAGACGAGAACTCGCTCCAGCCGCGCCGCTTCCTCGTCCAGGTCGACGAGACGCTGAAGACGCTCCTGTCCCGCGAAGACTCGGACGGCAACTACCAGATCACCATCGACGACAAAGGACCCAAGGTGCCTCGCCATGGCTCAGCATGCTGCCGGCGCCCAACACTGACGCTGCACAGGTCCTGTCCCTCGGCACGCTCGGCTCCAATGCCCACAACAAGTTCGATGTGCGCGGCACGTACATGCTCTCCAACCTGCTCCAGGAGCTCACCCTCGCCAAAGACTACGGCCGCAAGACCATTGTTCTCGACGAAGCCCGCCTGAACGAGAACCCTGTGAACCGCCTCTCTCGCCTGATCCAGTTCTCCTTTTGGGACGGCCTGACGCGCCGCATCGACGGCTCCAACATTGCAAAGGTCGGCGTCGACCCCAAGGACTGGACCGACGACCCGCGCCCGCGCATCTACATCCCCAAGGGCGCCCCTGAGCAGCACGAGTACTACACCCGCATCGCCAGGGAGCACCCGGACATGCGCCTCGACGTCCAGTGGCTGCAGGAGCCCGTCGACGACGAGATGTACGTGCGCGACCTGAACAAGGCCCCCGGCCTGCTTGCCATTGCCATGGAGGAGTGGGACGATCCTGAAACGGGAAAGAGAGATCTCAGAGGCCTGCCTTTTGTCGTGCCCGGCGGCCGCTTCAACGAGCTCTACGGCTGGGACAGCTACATGGAGTCGCTCGGCCTGCTTGTCAATGATCGTGTCGACCTGGTCAAGTCCATGGTCATCCACTTCTGCTTCTGCATCAAGCACTACAACAAGATCTTGAACGCAAACCGAACCTACTATCTCTGCCGATCACAACCTCCCTTCCTGACGGACATGGCGCTTCGTGTCTACGAACGCATCAAGCACGAAGACGGCGCCTTGGACTTTCTCAGAGAGGCCATTCTCGCAGCTATCAAGGAGTACCACTCGGTCTGGATGGCCGCCCCTCGCTGCGACCCAGAGTCCGGCCTCACACGCTACCGACCCACCGGCAAGGGTGTGCCGCCTGAGACCGAGGCCTCGCATTTCGAGCACGTTCTCGAGCCGTATGCCAAGAAACACAACATGAGCTTCAAGGAGTTTGTTGAAGCCTACAACTACCGCACCGGCGTGGACGAGGAGACGCTGACGGAGCTGGATGAATATTTCCTGCACGACCGTGCAGTGCGAGAGTCTGGACACGACACGTCGTATCGCCTCGAGACCGTCGCCGCTGATCTGGCAGTTGTCGACATCAACGCATTGCTGTACAAGTACGAGGTCGACATTGGACGTGTCATCCGCAACCACTTTGGCGACAAGCTCGTGATCCCAGCCGAGTTCTGTACTGGGGACATGAAGCCCGGCCAGGTCGAGAACTCTGCTGCTTGGGAGCGTCGTGCTAGAAGGCGACGTGTCAATGTCGACAAGTACCTTTGGGACGAAAAGGCCGGCATGTACTTCGACTACAACACGAAGAAGAAGGAGCGCACCAACTATGAATCCGCAACGACCTTCTGGCCGATGTGGTCTGGCCTCGCGACCCCCCGTCAAGCTCAGATCCTTGTCGAGAAGGCGCTGCCGCTGTTCGAGGTATTCGGCGGATTGGTGTCGGGTACGGAGAAGTCTCGTGGCAAGGTTGGACTCGACCGCCCCAACCGACAGTGGGACTACCCCTTCGGCTGGGCGCCACAGCAGATCCTGGCTTGGGTTGGCTTGCAGCGATATGGCTACGACGCCGAGGCCCAGCGGCTGTCCTACCGATGGCTGTACATGGTCACGAAAGCTTTCGTCGACTTCAACGGAGTCGTGGTCGAGAAGTACGACGTCACGAGGCAGATCGACCCCCACAGGGTCGAGGCCGAGTACGGCAACCAAGGTAGCGACTTCAAGGGTGTGCCTCGCGAAGGGTGAGTTTTTTTTCCTTGGGGCCTCACAGAGTCTGTGCTAACGGTGTGCAGTTTCGGCTGGGTCAACGCCAGTTACATCTACGGCATGACGCTTCTCAGCGCGCACCAGCGTCGCGCCCTCGGAGCTCTCACCAAGTGGGATGACTACGAGAAGGCCATGTCGAATCTCGGATTGATCTGAGGCCTGACTTGGTCGAAGACCTGGGTTGTGCTTGTTTAGCGGCGTTGGCGATGCTTTCGAACAGCAAGTTTGCTGCTGCACAGTGGATAGTGTTGCTCTGTAGACTAGCCAACCTATGACCAGCGAACGAATGATATCAATACCACCCTACAGTTCTTTGCTCCACGGAACGTCTTGCGCGTTTCACACGGATGCCGTTGGGGATTGAATGTGTCCAGGGGGTTGAACGGTGGTTCCAACGCAGCCTCCGTAATGGACATTCTGGCCCAGGTCTAAACCCATGTCCCGTCCGCAAGCACCAGCATCTGCTCAAGAAGCTCTCCCAACAGTAGGAAGAAGAGGACAGACGCCCAAGCATCAGGTCAACAATTCATGAGATTGCTTGGAGCGGGGTATCTCATCTCCCCTCTGAGAAGTGTGCTGAACGAGTCCCCCATTGAGGTGGAGGACGACGTTCGCTGGTGAGGGGGGTCGTTTTATATCTTACGACAGCTATCTGGCCATCTCTTACATTATGCCTCCTATCTAATAGTCTCGAAAACGAGTACTCGAGATGGTCGAATTTAAAGGGCGTAAGGGCGTCAGGGCGTCTCGGGATGGAAGGTTCTCGAGACGCGCACGGGCCAAGTGGCAGTGACGTTCTGTGAATCATCGCCGCCGTGGACCGAGAGCACACACACGCTCCTCATAAAGAGTACACAGTAAGTTCGCCGAGCCTGGGTGTTCCCCTCACATCCATCTACACGCACCCAATCTCACCTCCACCGCCCGTTACATCGCCGAGCCAGCACAAGAAGCTCACCCCCACCTCAGCTCCTCACTCGGCCTCTCCACAGGACACATTTTCTCATCACCACAATCACCATGTCTGACGACTGGAACTCCGTCACCAAGATTGGCAGCCGCACCCGTGGTGGCGCCGCTGGTCCCCGCGAGGCTGTTGTCAAGGGCAAGAGCGCGCTCAACGCCGCCCAGCGCAGCGGCGCTGTCATTTCGACCGACAAGAAGCAGTTCACCACCGCCAACACTGCCGTAAGTCACCGAACCATGCCTGTGGCGAACACGCCATCTGTGATCTGAGACTGACGTCTGCCACAGTCCGGCAACACAGAAGGCCAGCGCCTGACCAAGGTCGACCGCTCGGACGACATCATCAAGCCCAAGACGGTCGGTATCGCCGTCGGACAGGCCATCTCCAAGGCTCGCTCGGAAGCCAAGAACGACAAGGGCACCACCATGACGCAGAAGGACCTTGCGACCAAGTGCAACAGCACACCCACCATCATCGCCGACTTTGAGCGCGGCACTGCGACGCCGGACCAGAAGCTGCTGGGCAACATGGAGCGTGTGCTCAACGTTATCCTGCGCGGTGAGAAGATGGGTCAGCCCAAGTTCCCCAACAAGAAATGAGCGGATGTAGACGGCTAGAGTCGAGGCTTTGGGGCCGACGAGCTCATCAGCTGCGCTTCGGCCGCGACGGATCTTGTCTTTTGATTAGCGGGCGTTAGATGGATATCATGGTGGAGGAATATCAAAACGGCATGCTTGACTGGGAACGGCTGTAGAAGCCTGAAGTCAGGTCGCCACATCAGCCTGCTCTGAAACGGGCAACGGGTATGAACGTTTAGATACTAGATGAATCTACGACTCACGACCCAAGAGGCCTTGACACATGACGTGATTCAGACACCGCTAACATGAGCATCCAGCAGGCCATGACACATCGGTGGCGCCTCACTCGGCTCTTTAGGGGGAGCCTTCCTCTTCCCCTCGACCCTCTCCGCCTTGAGCAAGACGGGAATCACACCGCCAGTCTCGAGCCTAAAGGCTCTATGTCCCACCGCCTCGAGCAAACTCGCAATCGCACCCGAGTGGCTCGTAAAACTCCACACCACCCCGTCATCACTCGCAACGACATGATCCAGAAACGAAGCCAAGCGATACCGTCTCGCAGCCCGCGGCTCGCGGTGCTCGGCCTCCCACAGCCCATCCTCGTCCGCGAACCCGTCCTCGAACACGGCGTGCGGGAACGCGATTGCAATGTCGGAGCGCGAGGAGCGCCGGTCGCAGGTATGCACGCCCAGCGCCTCGCGCAGGCCTTCGTGCACGCGGGGAACGTAGCGTCTAGGGTGCGGCAGGGAGAGGTTCGCAAACGAGCGGTCCGCCGTCTGCAGCGTGCGTGTCAGGGGACTGACGTAGAAGGTCTCTGGGGCGGGGATGCCGCGGGGGAGCTCGTCGGCCCACAGGTCGTGGACCGCGAGCGCTTGCTGCTGGCCCGTCGGCGTGAGGTGCGCGTCCGCCCACGTCAAGCCGTCGGCGCCGTCGAGGCAGGCGTACTGCTGGTCCCAGGCTGAGGTGCCGTATTTGGCCTCGGCCACGTTGTGCCAGCCCTCTCCGTGGCGGGCTAGGAAGACGAGTTTGAAGTGCTCGTCTGGCGCGGCGGTGCTGAGGAGCGAGTGCAGGTGGGAAGTGAAGCGGCGCCATTGGGTTTCTTCCGTGGCTGGGGTTGCTGGGGTGGAGGGGGATGTGCTGGTGCTGGTGCTGGTGCTGGGGCTGGCGCTGGGGTATGTCCGGGGTATCAGGCCAAAGTGTTGCTTCTTCTACAGGAAATCATTAGATTGGCTTCATTCTTCTCCTTCACCAAAACCCCCCGTGGCCCATCACCACTCCAGCAACAACACCAAAAAAAAGTTCTTACAAAATCAAACTCGGCATCATCCGTGCTCTCCTCCGACTGCAGAAAGATCCCCTTCTGCACTGTATATCGGAAGTGGTAATCCCGCGCCGCCGAACCAGGGACGGGGACGTCGTCAGATGTGGACGAGGGCATAGCATACAAGCGCAAGAACAGCAGCGCGGAGAGGAGCAACACCAAGCTGGGAGTCCGTCGTCAGCACGAGCAGTGTGTGAACGCGGGGGGGGGGGAGCATGGCAGACGAGAAGACAGCGGGTCTAGGCCTGAACAGCCTGTGCGTTGAGAGATCGGGGGAGGAGAGCATCACGTGCACGTTGTGATGTCGGTCGTGGGATAAGGGTGCGAGGGTTGGGGTCGCTGGGTTGGCATGGGTACGCTAGCGACTCGGTCCAATCATGCTTCTGGTCTGGGGCGTGGCGTGGCGTGCGTGGTGTTGGGTCTCGCGTTGCGGGAACAAGCTGGCTTGAATGTGTTGGCCATGGTCCCTCGATCAGTGCTTCTGGAGGCCTTTGGTGTGATTGTTACTGCTCCTTGCGATTGAGAGAAGCTGCTGAAGTCTGGTAACATATGTTTATGCTGCAGATGATTGAGGGTATAGCATTCGATACCTCCTGGTTTACTATAAACTGTTAGCTTCAAGTCCGCTTTCTCTGCAACACGAGAGGTTGTCTAGCATGGGGTCTAGCATGGGGTCTAGCATGGGTGGAGGGTACATGCTTCTCCCTGCTTCACGGCATATCAGAACTGCTGCAAAGGCTAGTCTGACAACAAGCACGTTCATCATCTCCGCGCTCTTCATGCTTGATACTGGTGTTTCATTTCGGGTACATTGCTCTCACATGGAGGTCTATCTGCAGGTCGCTCTCAAGAACTTTTGAGAACCTTCCACCCAACCGAACCGGAACGCCGTTGCATGCATGCACCATCCAGACATCCCTCATAACATCCTTCGCCCGCTGGTACACTACAGGTTCGCCTGCTCCGCTTCCCTCTCGACCTCGTACTTGAAGTCAAAGTAGGGCTTGTCGAAGTGGTGTACGCGCACGTAGCCGTCCTCGCCGCCGGAGCAGTACGAGGTGCCCTGCGGGTGCACGGCGACGTAGTTGAGGGGACCGAAGTGGCCACGGACACGGCCAATCTCCTCGGAGAAGATCTTGTGGTAGAAGCGGGCTTCGAATTTACCCTGGCGGGCCGAGGTGGTTGTGACGTCCATGGCGGCCTGACCTCCGCCGAGGATAACGTAGTCTTTTACGGGGGTGATGGCGGCGCTGTTGAGGGGCGTGTCGGCGACGTAGGTCTTGAGGACATCGAGTGTCTCGACGTCGACGAGCTGGGTTGGTTAGTTTTGGGTTTGGGTATGGTTTTAGTTTTGGAGGAGAGAGAAGGCGGGCGTCGTACCTTTGCGGTCTTGTCCTTGGAGGCGGTGATGAAGTATGTGCGGTCTGCTGACCACTGGAGGTCGGTGACTGCGCACGTCAGCATGATGGAACACGTGGAAGCAGCAGGAGCACGCACTCTGCATGTCCGGCTCGTGGACTTCGTAGTTGCTGCTGAGCAGCTCGCCCGTCTTGCCGTCCCACTGTGTGACGGAGCCGTCCTCGTGGCCGGAGATGATGTACTTGGCGAGGTAGGAGAAGCCGGCGACGGTGGCCTTGCTCTCGTCGCAGACGATGCGCAGCAGCTGCTCGTCCGTCTGGGTGGCGTCGACGTCGGGGTCGATCTCGTAGACGACAATGGTGGACAGGTGCCCGGAGCGCTTCTCCGTCACGCCGAGCAGCTGGCGGCCGTCGGGCGAGAACTCGACGCGCTTGATCGAGGTGGCGAACTCCCATGTCTTCAGCAGGCGGCCTGTCTTGACCTCCCACAGGCGCATCGTGTTGTCGGCGCCGCCGGTCGCGAGCAGCTCGGACGAGGGGTGGACGTCGACGGTCCACAGGGCTCCGACGTGGCCGTGGTAGGTGCCCAACCGCTCGCCGTTGTGCGAATCTGCGTCCTGTCAGCGGGCTGCTCGCGCTGGGCCGGCACCGGCGGCTTCTTGGGCTACTGACACCATGCGCACACAACATGGTCCTTGGACACGGAGAAAATTATGTCGCCGTCCGGGTTGTATTTGACCTGGGTGAGCGCACGCTCGTGGCCCGAGAGCAAAATCGGCCTCATGTCTGCGGGGCGTGTAGGAGCGGGCGGCGGCGGTTCGAGGGTCGGGGCGTGGGTGGGTGGCCGTTGTAGTTGCAGTTGCGGGTGCGGTTGCGGTGACTCTGGACAGGCGCCCTGCTCAATTGTTGCGATGTGCTAATTTCACAAGACGCTAACCGCTTGTGCCCCGCATTTGCCTTTGCCCACCACCACACTTCACCTCTGCACGTCAGGGCGTGTTTTCAGCCGTGGTTGTAAGGAAATGGAGTGAGAGGGTTTCTTCCAGCATCGACGGAGCCAGGCCTTGTCTGCGAAGAACGATGCTTCTTCTAGCATTAACAGAGCCAGGCCTTGTCTGCAAAGAATGATGCTTCTTCCAGCATTAACGGAGCCAGGCCTTGTCTGCAAAGAATGATGCTTCTTCCAGCATCAACAGAGCCAGGCCTTTCTGCGAAAGATGATGCTTCTTCTAGCATTAACAGAGCCAGGCCTTGTCTGCGAAGAATGATGCTTCTTCCAGCATCGACGGAGCCAGGCCTTTTCTGCGAAATATGATGCTTCTTCCAAGCTCACCTCCAAGCTCACCTCCAAGCAGTCTGGAGGAGCAGAGACATCCACAGTCCTCACAATGATGAGAAACACTCGACGCTCCTCTGCAATCCGCAGAGCACAAGTGACTCGTCAAGCGTCACAGGCCTGCGTCGGTCCTTGCAACAGGGCACCGACAGTCACGCTGAGGGCCAGACCACCTGCGCGACTTTCCAGGAGCATCAGTGACCATCTCTGACTCACTACAACCTCCAGTCATACCAGCAAAGACCTCTCCTCTCGCATCTCAACCATGATAATATTCAGGCGCCCTGTACAGCCACACCTCGCTCGTCGATCCATTGCCACTCTCTGTTTCTCATTTGCACGCATTCACCGGTGTTTGCTGCCTTTGCTCTAGACTTGTTCTGAAGTCACGTTCCTACATTGCTTTCTCAGTGTTCGTCTTGAACTCATCAATGATAGCATGCATGTCCTGAGCTATTCATCTGCGTTGGTAAAGATGCCAGTCTTGTCTCCTGCTCGAGGTGAATCGCAGTCGAAGACGCTCATCATGACGCTGGCTTGGCGCAAACGCTTTTGCCCTCCCAGCACTCCACTCCCAGCCAGGGACAGCTAACTGGACTGGCTGCAGCGACTCACAAAGCCTCAGCATCGCAATTTCTAGCAGTAGCAGCACATAGCGCAGCGCGACATCATGGCCAACCTTGATCCGTCGGAGGCAGTCACGATCGCCACAGCCCTCGGCCGTCTCGACAAACTCAAGACTGACGAGTACATCACAGCATTTGGTCCGGATGGCAGACAGTTCTTCGCTACGCCCAATGGCTACTCTGCGTGAGACATTCCAACTGGTGAAGCATCAGACACTGACAACTGTGCAGCACCCAGCTCCCAGTGGAAGTTCTGGCTGACCTAACGACCAAGCGGATCAAACGAGTGGCATGGGCATCGTACGGATCCCATACCAACTCCTGGTTCTTCGCTTATGAAATGGTCGACGGCACATGTACCTTTCGAGTTGGCGCTGCTGTTCCTCCAGCACTCGATCCATTCATTGAAGAAATCAAGCCCACACCGCCTTTACTTACGACTCTACGCGTGCAGCTTGGCGACAACAACTCTTTCATCGCCTGGTCCAAGACATCGTGGGCATGCCATGGCATTCCAGCAGCACTCGAAGCAGAGCTGTGCCAGATGAGCTGGACGCACATGAGGTCCGACACCATCACCAGAGGGCTACTCCAGAGTGAAGTGAAGCAAGCTACATGGCACGGCGACGGCTCCTACTACGTCGAGAGCCAAGAGGGGCGTGGTTGGAAGTTCGAGTCTGACAGTACGCAGCAAGCGTGGAGCAGGCTATGGCGCGGTAGACCAAGCCGCAAGGAGCTGTCTGAGCTGGTGGTGAGCGCATAGACACAGCTGACAAGCCCATGCTAACATAACCCAGCTTGTCGCCGTGGACCCGCATGCCCCTGTTGGAGAGACATTTGCTTTCATCAAGAAGCAGCACGACGCACAGGAAGCGCCTTTCGTTGTTCACTTCTATGGCGAGCCTATCTACGTAACAGCCACGCCACCCACGCAAGACACTCGCCTTCAGCGCGTAGATATAACACCAGACGAGCCGGCGCACTTTCGATGGGCGACCAGCAAGCGAGACGGGCGCCCGCACCGTGGGGAGTCACGGGAGTTGGAGCTGAACAAGGGCCAAAGGATCAAGGTATGGGACGACAAGGGGCGAAACTGGTTCATTGCAGAAGGACGACGGGGGGTGAAGGGCTGGGTACACGGATCCTGGCTGGACTTGTGCGGCAGCAAAGTGCACAGTGATCCACAAACCACCTACCTCGAGTTCCAAGAGGAGATGCGGAGACTCCTCGTACCCGGCCAGCTACACGCCTTCCCACGACTACACCAGTACACGAACGCTTGCTCCAACGCTGCATGTGCGCCGTTGAAGAGCAGCACGCAGCTGGGCATCTGTGTGCATGATTTACAGACGCTGCTGCAGGGCTCTGGGCGCTACTCGTGCGCGTGGCTCAAGGAGGAGAGGAACGTGTGGCACCCGGATAAGTTTGCTAGGTTCTGCGTTGCTGGGCGCAAGGAGCAGCTGAAGGCGTGCGCGCAGGAGGTTTTTGTCCTGTATGGGGTGCTGATGGACATGTGTGAGCCGGGGGAGTAAGAGAGCACGGCGCGGTCATGTTCTGGAACGATATCAGGGTCTCCCTTCCCGGTTAGTACGTAATAGACAAAGAGATTTTCCAAGTCATTTGTTTGAGGTAATGAGAGCGCAGTATCTCCAGGGAATCCGTCGCCATCTCTGTGCCCCCCGCCCGTCTGGGATAAGATACGCCGACTTGGCCCAAAGCAGCAGGACGAGTCTGACGATGAATCCGATGTGCGGCGCAGGACGCGCTGCTTGGAGAGGCCGGGCCCGCGGATTACCGTGTGCGCATACAAGTACCCCGCCATCGCAGACTTCGCACGCCGCCCCAGCCCGCCCCCTCGTCCACAGCCCGTTGATTGCGCGCGCAGTCCGACACTTCTCGAGTACGCGGTGCATCATGACGGCCACGAAGATTGACGGCACGGCGATTGCCAAGAGCATCCGCGAGCGCCTCGGGGGGTACATCAAGGAGAAGCAGGCCGTCAACCCGCGATACCGGCCGAGTCTGAAGATTGTGCAGGGTAGGTGGTCGTGCCTGGCTTCATCACAGAGGAGAGAGTGCTGACGTGCGGGCAGTCGGCGATCGCTCCGACTCGTCCACGTATGTGCGCATGAAGCTCAGGGCCGCCGAGGAGGCCAACATCGACTGCGAGCTGGTGCAGCTGCCCGAGGACACGAGCGAGGCCGACCTGCTGCACCGCGTCTACGCCTTCAACAACGACCCGGCGGTGCACGGCATCCTCGTCCAGCTGCCGCTGCCCAAGCACGTGTCCGAGTACGACGTCACCAGCGCCGTCGCCGACGAAAAGGACGTCGATGGCTTCGGCGTCGCGAGCATCGGCGAGCTGGCCAAGCGCGGGGGCAAGCCGCTGTTCACGCCCTGCACCCCCAAGGGCGTCATGGTGCTGCTGCGCGAGGCCGGCGTGCCGATTGCCGGCAAGAACGCCGTCGTGCTGGGCCGCAGCGACATCGTGGGCAGCCCCGTCAGCTACCTGCTGAAGAACGCCGACGCGACGGTGACCGTGTGCCACTCCAAGACGGCCAACCTGCCCGACCTCGTGCGCCAGGCCGACATCGTCGTCGCCGCCATTGGCAAGCCGCAGTTGGTCAAGGGCGACTGGCTCAAGCCCGGCGCCGTCGTCATCGACGTCGGCACCAACTTCATCGCCGACGCCAGCAAGAAGAGCGGCCAGCGCCTCGTCGGCGACGTCGACTACGACTCCGCCGCCGACGTCGCCTCGCACATCACCCCCGTCCCCGGCGGCGTGGGGCCCATGACCATCGCCATGCTGCTGCAGAACCTCGTCGACTCGGCCGACGCCACCTTGGACCGCCAGACGAAGCGCAAGATCACGCCCCTGCCCATCAAGCCCGAGGACCCCATCCCCTCGGACATTGCCATCTCGCGCAAGCAGCACCCCAAGCACATCTCCGCCGTCGCCAGGGAGGTCGGCATCCTGCCCCACGAGCTGGAGCCCTACGGCGCCACAAAGGCAAAGGTCGACCTGTCGCTGCTGAAGCGTCTCGAGCACCGCAAGAACGGCCGCTACGTCCTCATCGCCGGCATCACCCCCACGCCCCTGGGAGAGGGCAAGTCCACAACCACCATCGGTGTCGCCCAGGCGCTGGGCGCACACCTCGGCAGGATCTGCTTCGCCAACGTCCGCCAGCCCAGCATGGGCCCCACGTTCGGCATCAAGGGCGGCGCCGCCGGTGGTGGCTACAGCCAGGTCATCCCCATGGACGAGTTCAACCTCCACCTGACGGGCGACATCCACGCCATCACGGCCGCCAACAACCTGCTCGCCGCTGCCATCGAGACCCGCATCTTCCACGAGAACACGCAAAAGGACGCCGCCCTGTACAAGCGACTGGTGCCCGTGAAGAAGGGCGGACGCGAGTTTGCGCCCATCATGTTCCGCCGCCTGAAGAAGCTCGGCATCGACAAGACCAACCCGGATGACCTGACCGACGAGGAGATCACCAGGTTCGCCCGCCTGGACATCGACCCGGACACCATCACCTGGCGCCGTGTCCTCGACGTCAACGACAGGCATCTGCGAGCCATCACCATCGGCCAGGCCGGCACCGAGAAGGGCCAGACCCGCGAGACCGGCTTCGACATCTCCGTCGCCAGCGAGTGCATGGCCATCCTCGCGCTCAGCAACGACCTCGCAGACATGCGCGAGCGTCTCGGCCGCATGGTCGTGGCCAGCTCCCGCGCTGGCGACCCCGTGACTTGCGACGACATTGGCGCGGGTGGTGCCCTCACTGCGCTCCTCCGTGACGCCATCAAGCCCAACATGATGCAGACCCTCGAGGGAACCCCCGTCTTCGTCCACGCCGGTCCGTTTGCCAACATCTCCATCGGTGCGTCGTCTGTCCTCGCCGACAAGCTCGCCCTGAAGCTTGCCGGCACCGAGGCTGGCGAGAACCACGACGAGAAGACTGGATTCGTCGTGACCGAAGCCGGTTTCGACTTCACCATGGGCGGCGAGCGCTTCTTCAACATCAAGTGCCGCTCCTCTGGCCTCGTCCCCGACACCGTCGTCATCGTCGCGACCGTCCGTGCGCTCAAGGTCCACGGCGGTGGTCCCGACATCAAGCCCGGCGCGCAGCTCCAGGAGTGCTACCGCACCGAGAACATCGACATGCTGCGCAAGGGCTGCGTCAACTTGAAAAAGCACATTGAGAACGCCCGCTCGTACGGCGTGCCCGTCGTCGTCGCCATCAACAAGTTCGCCACCGACACCCAGGCCGAAATCGACGTCATCCGCGAGGAAGCCATCGCTGCGGGCGCTGAAGACGCCATCCCCGCGAACCACTTCGCCGAGGGCGGAAAGGGCGCCAAGGACCTCGCCGAGGGCATCATCAAGGCCTCTGCGCAGCCCAAGGAGTTCAAGCTCCTCTACGACCTCGACAACACGGTCCAGGAGCGCATGGAGGCGATCGCCAAGAAGATGTACGGCGCCTCAGCCGTCGAGTTCTCCGAGCTCGCGCAGAAGAAGGTCGACACGTACACCAAGCAGGGTCTGGGCAACCTTCCCATCTGCGTCGCCAAGACGCAGTACTCGCTGTCCCACGACCCGGCGCTCAAGGGCGCACCAGAGGGCTTCACCGTCCCCATCCGCGACGTGCGCATGGCCGCCGGCGCTGGATACCTGTACGCGCTCGCCGCCGACATCCAGACCATCCCCGGCCTGCCCACCGCGCCGGGGTACCTGAACATCGACGTCGACACCGAGACGGGCGAGATTGACGGCATGTTCTAGACAGCGCGCCGTCGCGACGCAGCAGATTTAAAGGATTAGACAGAAGCGGATGTTTTCAACAACTCGACGTTCTTCAGCACTTGGCGTTTCGGGACATGGCCTGGCCTGGCATGGCATGGCATAAGATGGGATAAGACATGACCAGACCAAGACGGAAAGGGTCTGCGATATGATACTGTAGCGATATTCAACACACGGAGATGCTTTCTTAGTGAAGCAAAGCATGGCACTGCATAGTAGAGCTTAGCCTAGCATAAAGAAGAGACCAAGACCAAGAATAAATAAAATCACGGTTTTCCAAACACTACACAACACCACACAATTTAATGGCGTGTTGAACTTTTAACATCCCTTCTTCTTCTTCTTCTTCTTCTTCTTCTTCTTCTTCTCCTCCCTGATGAAAAAATCAAGTGTTTCACTTTCTGGTAATGTTTGTTTTCTTTGTTGTGCAGTACTGCGTTTGTTGCGTTGAGAGAATGGAGGGTGGGTAGGGTACTGGGTTGCTGCGCTTTTGGCTTGGGGGGGTTCATCCCGAGGTGAACGCAGAGCTGTGAGGTTGCTTGTAGGGTAGGCAGTGTATGTTGAGCGGAGTGAGGGTGGACGGTGGGAAGCGTACTTTCCTTGCTGCTTTCAAGATGCCCAGTCGGCTTGGTTGCGGGTGTTTCGGCGGCGAAGAGGGTTTCGTGAGGCCATGTAGCACTTGGGTATGAGAAAGTGGTGTTCGATGGTATATACGGATGTTGATGCTCGGTTTGACTCGACACACCGCGTTGCTCAACCGTTGTTTTTCGCCCTCTCGCTCAGTGAACCCAACTCCCGTGGCATCTCGCCCTTCTCCGCCATGTCGTTGAGCACCTTCTCGGCGGTCTTCATCGCATCCACGCCAGCCGGAACACCGCAGTACGTCGTAGCATGGATGATGGCCTCGCGGATCTCCAGCTCGGACAGCCCGTTGTTCCTCGCGCCGCGGATATGCACCGCCAGCTCAGGGGCACGGTTGAGCGCCATGAGCATCCCGATGTTGATCAAGCTGCGCTGCTTCTTGTCGAGCCCCGGCCGCGTCCATGCGTAGCCCCAGCACCACTCCGTGACGAGCTCCTGCCCGGCTCGCGAGAACTCCGAGGATCCGTTCTCCAGTGCTGTCTTGACGTACTCGTCGCCGACGACGCTTCTTCGCATCTTCAGTCCCTCCTCGAAGAGCTGCTGGTGCATGTCATTGTATTTTGGGTCGTTTGAGGGCATGATGGCGTCTGTTCAGTCGTGAGATGGAAAGAGCAAGGATACTCGTTGGTAGATGAAAATTGCGGTTCAGGATTAATTGATTCTTGCCAAAGACACGAATGCTCACGCCGCTCTTATGGTACGGCCCAAGAATAAGATCCGGAGAGCACCCCGCAGCCGACCTCGGCGTACCCCAGATGCCCCGCCATCCCAACTACACCTCTACGTCATGGTTATACACTACCTCCCTCTTCAACTATCTGGAAATTGACATCTCCGCATCACCGCGTGCGGTTTCAAGAGCTGTCTTGTTTGGACTGCCAGTCCTCTTGACCGCTCAGGTAACGATGCACGACGCGAGAATCGAGGTCTCTACACCGCGGGTCATTCGCAGCGCCATCGTATGTTTCCAAGCCAACTTCCCCCAAGACGTTCTTCGATCCAACACGTCTGGCCATCTCGACTGCTAGACCAAAGTCCTTCCGCATCAGCTGAACTTTGAACCCTTGCTTCCACCCCCCTGAAGACGGGGCGTCCGGGTATACGTGTGGCACAGGACAGAACTTGTCGCAGATGGTGTTTTGTGCCGTGCCAGCAGCATACACTTTCGCCAGCGTCCGTGGATCCAGTCCCGATCGCATGCCCATATCGAAGGCCTCGGAGCATGCAATTGCAATGATCCCCGATAGGTAGTTGTTCGATAGCTTCGCAGCGAGTCCGAGGGATGGGCCACCGCAGGGTATCACTTGCCTGCCCATGAGCTGCATCAACTGCGTCAAGCTGCCATAGTTTGGGTCGATCTCTGCACAGCCCAGGAATATCGCGATGGTGCCTTTGATGGCTCCCACCACACCTCCGCTGACTGGTGAGTCGTAGAATGAAGCTGAAGGGAAGTTCTGGGCAATGTGCTCTTTTACTTCCAGGTTCGTTGCTGTGTCAATCGTCGAACAGTCGACAAGCAGTTTGTTTGAGATGTCGGAGCTGCAGATGCCGTTCTTCCGGTCAAGATATACGATGCGGACGTGCGAGCCTTCCGGGACCATGGTCAGAATGGTGTCCTAATCTGTCAGCAATCTGGAGCGTATTCATCGACTGGCGCACGACATACCACGTGTTGCGCCACGTCTTTGGCGCTCTTCCCTTTGAACACTCGGTCCGGATACGCTGCGCAAACCTCGTCCACGACTTGCTCGACAACATCAAAAACCCATATACGGGACTCTTTGGGCAGCTTGTTCGCTAGATGCTCGAGCATGGGCTTACCCATAGCTCCAAGCCCGATAAATCCGAGAGTTCTGAACTTTACGGAGTCTGTCACGGTGTTTGGTGAATGCAACCCTGTGATGGGGTTTGTGATTCTGCTTGCTCTGCTTGTGTAGATGTGCAACAAACAGCCAGGAGCAGATTCAGCACGATGACGAACTTACCATACGCCACCTCTTACGGAAGCACTCACAGCAGGCTAGTGAGCGGGGTAAGGTATTCCAACTTCGGCAATACAGCTTGGCCAGCGTGCCTGTATCCATGATATTTGACCGCAGACATTTGAATAGATAAGTCTTGCCTCTATCACCTCTTCTTGCTGAGTGTGTTAGCATAATTCCTGTTTACCTTCGACTGCTCACATTGTTACAAAGTCATTAATCATGACCCAGAATACATCTCCAGTGGCATCGGCTACAGTATCCGTGCATGCTCTGTCATGCGGTCACTTCAATCTACCCGAACACCAGTTCATCAAGCTTTTTTCATCGTTAGAAGCATGTAGAACGGTCCCGTCTCTGGCTTTCCTTATACAGCATACAGACAGCAGCACAGGCAGGTTGACTCGGATTATGTTCGATCTCGGCTTGAGGGGAGATCTTGCACGATCTCCACTGCTTATCCAGAAGCACATTGAGAACAGAAGACCCATATGTACCGATCCAGATGTGACGAAGAATCTCGTTAGAGGCGGACTGACTCCAGGGGATATCGACTACGTAATCTACTCGCACGTCAGTTTACGTTGTCTTCTTCTTGAATAGTGATTGAGACCATGCAGGTTCACTGGGATCATGTAGGCGAGCCCCGCAAATTTCCCACCTCTACTTTCGTCGTCGGTCATGGAGCACTCTCACTCTTAGCTGGCACTTCCCCCAAGTTTCGCGGAAGCCCCTCTTTCTTCGAACCCGATCTACTACCCCCAGGACGCAGCATCGAGCTTTCCAACCCCCGGGCGCACGCAGAGAAGCAGGATTCCGCCGTGGCGCAAGGCACGCTGAGCTTCGGCGGCCCAAGGCTTGCCCACGGAATACTCCCACAGATTCTCGATCTGTTCAACGATGGCTCGCTCCTCATCTTCAACGCTCCGGGTCATCTCCCGGGGCACATCAACATACTTTCCCGAACCGCAGACGGCCGTCGAGTCTATCTGGGTGGCGATTCGTGTCATGACCGGCGACTGCTGACTGGCGTAAAGGAGATTGGGGAGTGGACCGACGCCAAAGGGCACGTGTGCTGCATCCATGCTGACCGTGAGGAAGCGGGGGAGACGATCCGGCGGACGAGAATGCTGGAGCAGGAGGGTGTGGAGGTTATCATTGCGCACGATGATGAGTGGGAGGATAACCCTGCGAATAAGACTAGGTTCTTTGGAGCTGGGTGACGGTTGGTCTGGATCTGGAGCTGTAAAGAACGACTCGCATAGGATTCCTTCGATGAAGGTATCGAGCAATCAGAAACGGTGGTGGTCAAAGAGAGCCTGCGGACAGGAATAGAGCGGCGAGTCAGAGGTTAGCATCTGCAGTTGTTGCAATTGTTACATTTACCACGGGTACAGCCTAAGCTAAGGTCTGTACAGCGCATGTTCTGTAAAGGGTCGCTTATGTATAGCTGCTGTGCCATCCGTTGAAGCGGTGTTTTGGCAGATATGCGCTCTGCCTTGGTTGACTACTCAAGACTATTCTCAGCATCTCGACTGGTATCGAGATAGCAGTCGCAGCAGACTCCAATTCTGTGCTGATTGTTCTTGAAAGCGAGAACGAGCCAGAAGCCTCAGAAGCCCCAGCCACGATGGCGAAAGTCGTAACGAAGTGCGGTGCCAGTAACTTACGTCATGTTCCTTGGTGTGCATGTGTTTGCTCTATGATCGCCCCGTGCTGATACCACCGAAGAACTGCACCTTTCGAGCAGCATGGAGTATTGGGTCAGACGTGTCAGTACCACGCCCTGTCCACGCTTTGTCATCTGCAAGACTGCATTCCAGCCTTGGCTCTTTCGAAACACACCGATATACGCGTGCAGAGCGCGGCACGCGACACTATTACCGTGGCAAACCGCCTCAGACCGAGCGTGTTTCCTTCGGTCAACATCGGGGTCCAACCCTGCATGGTCGAACGATCAACCAGCGCAGTCGAACCATGCCCAGCCACTCCATGTGTCGCAGCATTGAAGGTCGCAGCTCGGAGAAAGGTACGTAATCCCAACGCGGAAAGTGCAACGCTGCGGCCAAGAACGGCCAAGACTACACTTCTAGGGGTCAAGCGAGAGATTAAATAAAGAATCAACGACAAACAAAATCCACTTCGAGGCAACGAATTTGCTAAGAGATTTCTTCCAAGCATCGTTCCTTGGCCAGCCATGCCGTCCTCGGCCTAGCAACCTCGTCTGCGCTGCTTCTTCGGGAAAAGCTGCCGCGATGCATCACAGGGGTCTGCATGTCTAGTCAGGCCCAAAGCTTCTCGAAGGCTTCTCGTTACAGCACGAAATCGTCGTGAGCTCCAAGTGAGGCCGACCACGAGACGCTCAGACTGCGCGAAGCCTGCCCGGTATGCCGACCTGTGCGCTCGTCTCCACGGGCAGAGATAACGGTATCTGTTATGTCAATTCCATTACTCCGGTAGGCCTTGCGGGGAACCTGCTCAGATGTATATGTACCATGGGGCACCTGTAACCATGGGGAGGGAGGCAGATTATCTGCTTTGCTGCTCCGTCTCGAGTTCTCGAGTCCCTTGGTCCCCTAGTCTCCGCTACCGGCCAATTTCACACAGAGTACCTGCATTATTTGAACCTGCAGTCTCATCACACCGACTCTGCATCTCCCATCATGTCCGACCACATCACCGGAGCCCCCAAGCACGAGAAGAACTACGAGAGCTCTGACAACATGGCCGACAACAACAACATGTTCGGCGAGGGCGAGGTCTACGACTCCCAGCGGATGAAGCAGATCGCAGCAGATGGCAACGCCCATTTCCACCGCCTGGGCTGGAAACGCCTCGCGGTTGTCACCATCGTCGAGGCTATCGCTCTCGGCGCTCTTTCCCTGCCTCAGGCATATGCAACCCTCGGCATGTTCGCTGGTGTCTTCCTCACAATCACGCTTGGCTGCATCGCCATCTTCACCAGCTACATTGTCGGCCAGGTCAAGCTGAAGTACCCAGAAATCGCATCGTACGCTGACGCTGGACGCCTGCTTCTCGGACGCTTCGGTTACGAACTGTTTGGTGCTGCGCTTGTTCTCGAGCTGGTCATGGTTGTCGGTTCGCACGCTCTGACTGGAAGCATTGCGCTCATCAACATCAACGGCGGCCACGTCTGCTCCATCGTCTTCTCCGCCGTCTCTGCTGTTATCCTCCTGATCCTCGCCATCCCGCCCTCGTTCTCAGAGGTCGCCATCTTAGGTTACATCGATTTCGCCTCTATTCTCATCGCCATCGGCATCACCATCATCGCGACTGGCATCCAGGCGGGCGACCACGCGGGTGGGATGTCGGCCGTCGACTGGTCGGCATGGCCCAAGGACGACCTCAGTTTTTCCGAGGCCTTTGTCGCCGTCTCCAACGTCATCTTCGCCTTCAGTTTCGCCATTGGGCAGTTCTCCTTTATGGACGAGATGCACACTCCCCAGGACTACATGAAGAGTATCTGGGCGTCCGGCACCATCCAGATCTGCATCTACACCCTCACCGGCGCTCTCTGCTACGCCTTCATCGGCTCGAGCGTCGAGTCCCCCGCGCTTCTGTCCGCCGGCCCTCTAATCTCGAAGATTGCATTTGGTATCGCCCTGCCCGTCATCTTCATCTCGGGATCCATCAACACGACCGTCGCGCTGCGCTACATCCACGGGCGCATGTTCAAGAACTCAGTCCTGCGCTACATCAACACGGTCGCAGGATGGGCGTCCTGGATCGTGCTCGTCGTCATCTTCACCATCATCGCGTGGATCATCGCCGAAGCCATCCCCATCTTCTCCGACCTGCTGTCCCTGGCCTCGGCGCTCTTCGTCTCCGGCTTCTCCTTCTACATTCCCGCCGTGATGTGGTTCTGCCTGCTGCGCACCGGCAGCCCGTTCGCGCGCGAGAACCTCGCCATGAGCGCCGCGTGCCTGTTGGCGTTTGTCGTCGGCATCGTCACGCTGGGTGCGGGCTCGTACGCCACGATTGCCGACATCATCAAGCTCACCACAAACGGTAGCGCACACAGTCCCTTCACCTGCCGTTCACAGAATTAGCCTAGTACAAATCGAAGTAGAGCGCAGCTCCTTCCGTAATGCATAATGCCCCCCTCTTCCAACTCCCTTTCCAACTTCCCGTCCAACCACCGTGTTCTGCATGGACAGTGCTGAAACTGGGCTCGGTCTGACGTCGACGTCACCTCAAGCAGCTCCCACTGTCTTGGCACGTGCATGTAACGTCCGTTTAAAACACACTGCTTATTATCATCTCATCATCTCATCTCAACACGTGCTTTACCTTGACTTCCATCTTAATCACCATTGATTTCACCTCTAGGTGTCCTTTACCTGTGCGGTGTTGTACCATCTCGCACATGAGATATAAGTGAGAAAGAGAGAGAAAGAGAGAGAAAGAGAGAGAAAGAGAGAGAAAGAGAGAGAAAGAGAGAGAAAGAGAGAGAAAGAGAGAGAAAGAGAGAGAAAGAGAAGAGAAAGAGAAGAGAATATCATAGTAACTATTCTAGCGCTAGACTAGCTTATAACCGAATTACGCAGTCTGATAAAAGAAGAGGTAGAGGTAGAGGTAGAGTTGGTGCTATATAGCGTAAGCGTACAAGGCTGTATTTAGCTATAAACAGACTCTAGAGTCTAGACTTGCTGCGTAGGCACTAGGTAGTGTTGTACAGGTAATCTTATTAGGTAAGCTTATTAAATAAGCTTAATAAACAAGTATAGAAGAGAGAAGAAGAGAGAAGAAGAGGTTAGAAGAGCACGTAGTAGAAAGCCACAGGGCGTTGGAGCACGAAGAAGAGATCTAGGGTGTTGAGTTGTTGGCAAATTGTGCTGTGCGGCGCAATCGCCACCTGCAGAACTCTGCCTGTTGTAGACTGTGCTAACGCTGAAGTCGAGCGATACTTGGCATGTGAGGGATGAGAGGAGTGAGGTGATTGCATTGTATGTTTTCTATTTCTAACAGCAGGCGGCGGTTTGGGTGGTGGTCTTGTTGGTAGCGCTCGGGAGCGGAATTGTGCGGTTGCTGGGATGGCTCTGGCGATCAATGGCTTGCTTGGTATTCTGTCTGTTGAGATGTTGTTGGTAGCTGCCATTGGTATGCCTCCCTCTGTGCACTTTTCTGCCCCGGCAGCTTCCCTCGTGCCGTTGTATGCGTGCTGAGAGGCTGCGCCCATGCTGGCTCAATACGCGCGTATTGTCTTGATGACGGCTGGGCTGGTGCCTCTCGGGGCTGCTGTGCGGGATAGGTAGTTATGGGGCTTCTCTTCGAGCGTGTACGAGTGCTGCTGCCCACTCTCACGCCTCTGCAACGCGTCTGATGTGGTCGTTTCATTCGGCACAGCCGCGAGAGCCAGCCACTTTTGACAACATCTCGCCATTGCAGGTTGGGACGAAATTCCTGCTGCTAGATCATTTGAGCGGGCTGACGACTCTCTCCACGGGACTGCTCGTCCTGCCAGTGCCTACCCCCGAGGCTAGTAGTTCCAGCCTGGAAGCCTGCACGCGGTGCTTCTTCATGACGTCCACCCACTCTTCCTCTGTCTCCTGTGCCTCGGAAGTTGCGTCGTCCTGGTTTTCCAGCTCGGCCTTGAGATCCTCCTCGAGCAGAGCGATCATCATGCTGAAGTCTCCGCCAAGCCTGCCGAGCGAGCCAGCGCAGTACAAGACCTGGGTCAGCAGCGAGTCTCTGGCTGAGCGATCTCGGACATTTGGAAGGTACGCGCGCAATGTATCGAAGAGCATCTCTACGAGGTGCAAGGGGAAGGTCGCCAGCGCCGAGGGTATGGGCTGCAGTGGGTTTGCTTCGGCCACGGGCTTGACGGCAGGCGCAGCGTCGTCGGCGGCGGGCGCAGGCAGCGCTGATGGGAAGATGCTCTTGTACATGGAGATGACGGCGAAACTCTGCTCACGAAAGACTTCGAGGTACTTTTTCAGGTACTTTTCGGTTTGTTGGCCGACCGACCAGCCTCGGTCGATGTTTGCGTTTGCGCCCAGGCGTCGGTCGGTCTCGTGGTCTGCGAGCTCGCGTAGAGGGTCGAGGGCACCCAGCATCGACTCTAGACAGGCCAGCCTGCATACGAGGAAGAGAGCACCCACGCTGCCCTCACCACTGCCGATGCCCGTCTGCTTGGTGGGCCAGGCTTCGTCGAGCTCGGGCGCGACACGTCTCAGCCAGCCGACGGTGCGCATGGCAGCTGCTAGCTTGATGCCTTGCGACTGCAGAGAGGCGATGAGGTTCGTGGTCATGGTCTTCATCTCTTGCTCTGCCTGGCGGGCGAGGGAGGCGACCAGCTGCGAGGCGGGGTACAGCGTGTGCAGACGCTTGATGTGGGCGTGGAGGTCCAAGGCCGAGGCGTAGTTGGCGTTGGAGGCGAGGGAGCTGGTGGCAGAGGCAGCGTGGGTGGCGGCGGCGGCTGACGAGGAGATGGCGGACGACAGCAGCGTTGGCAGGTCCAGCACGTCGGCCACGCGGTCGATGTTCCTGGACAGCAGCATGGCCTTTCGCCGTCTGTCCAGCAGGGGGCTGTGCGCGCTCTTGCCGTACTTGTCTGCGAACTGCTGGGCGGCCGTCTCGAGCCGGGGCAGCGCTGCGTGGACCGTCGCTGCCTCCTGGGCGATGTGGGGGAGGACGTGGCCGAGGTGCAGCAGGTGGTCGGCCGAGGCGATGATGGGCCTGTGGGAGCGTTTGGCGAGGGCCTGCAGGGCGCGCAGGACCGACTGCGCGCTCTGCGAGAGCGACTGCGGCTCCGAGGACGTGAGGGCGTCGAGCGGGAGCGTCGTCAGCCGGGCGAGGTACGTGTTGGTGACGGCATCGGGGGACGAGGGCGGTGCATGGGCGTCGAGGTAGGGGGTCAGCAGCTCGTAGAGGGGGTCTGCCATGACGGCGAGTCGTCACGTGTGGGGGAGGTGTGCTGCAACGGCGGCGAGTCGTCACGTGTGGGGGAGGTATGCTGCAACGTCGCCGTCACTGTTGTTGTTACTGTTGTTGTTGCTGTCGCCGTCACTTGGCCGTCACTTGGCCGTCGCTGTCGTCGTCACTGTTGCTGTTACTGTTGCTGTTACTGTTGCTGTTACTGTTGCTGTTACTGTTGCTGTTGCTGTCGCCGTCACTTGGCCGTCGCTGTCGTCGTCACTGTTGCTGTTACTGTTGCTGTTACTGTTGCTGTTACTGTTACTGTCGCCGTCACTTTGCCGTCACTTCGCCGTCACGGCCACGGTCCGCGACGTCTGTGCGGGCAAGACGGAGGTGACGGGGAAGGCGCGGCATCCCTGCACGCGCTAAGCCCTGTGCGCGGGCAGCGACGCGACTTCACATGCACCACGGCGTGCGGAGCGTCGTCTGCCATGGATGGCCAAAAGCCCCGTGCTGACCAAGACTCGCCCTCGCCGCCCGCCCGCGAACCCACCGCCGACCACGACTGTGGCCTCGTCCACGGCTTTCTCTCGCGCCTGTTCCAGGATCGCTTCCTCGCCAGCAGCCCCGCCGCCGCCGCCGCCCCACCACCGGCGAACAATCTCGTCCCCTTCTTCTCCGCCGCCAGCGTCTTCGCCTCGCCCCAAGCCCACGCCCACGCCCACGCCCGCGCCCACGCCCACGCCCACGCCCGCGCCCCCGCCGCCCTCGCAGCCCCCGTGACCGGTCGCAGCAGCCCCCCGGCCCCGGCTGCCCCAATGCAGCGCACCCACCATGTCGTCTTCTGCGTCGAGGACACGGTCGGCCTCAGGGACGACAAGTACACCGTCGGCGTCGTCGACCGCTCCTTCACCGACGTCGACACGCACGAGCCCCGCCCCCAGCGCGACTACGGCGAGGACATCGAGCGCCACCCCGACGTGCCCCTCGCCGAGTTCCACAAATTCATGAAGACGGGCATCCCGCCCCGCGGCACCGTCCTGGTCTCGTGGCAGACGCAGCTCAGGACCGAGCTCATCCCAGAGGCCGCCCTGCAGCTGCTCGACCGCGCCCTGTATGTCGGCGATGTCGTCAAGCGCCGCGCCGAGGACCACATGAGCGGCACCGTCATCGGCACAACCGCCGTCTGCACCCTGTTCCCCGCCTCGCTCTTCCACAGCGGCCACATCACGCAGGCCACCACCGACGACCTCTCCATCCGCAACGTGCCCGCCAACGAGCTCCTCAACGTCCACGAATACGTCCAAGGCGCCATCGTCGTCTACCGCGACTGGGTCGGCCGCATCGAGAACGTCTACGACCAGGTCGCCATCAAGCTGTCCAACAACTCGGTCGTCGTCGTCGAGGACCCGGCCGAGCTCGAGCACGACGAGGTCACCGTGGCCGTCGAGCGCCTCAGCGTCGGCGACACCGTAAAGACCAAAAAGGGCAATCTGCGCCGAGGCCTGTGGAGATACGGCGCCTTCGACCCCAACGTCAAGCCCGAGGGCATCGTCGTCGAGACAAGACCGATCGAAGTCGACGTGCAGTGGTTGGCGAGGAGCATCGCCGCCACAGACACCCAGTACGCCGCCGAAGAGCCACCGGCCAACCTGGGCCGAGACGAGTTGGAGAGCGCCAGCTTCTACCGATACGATGCCTCGGCTGGCGCCGCCTCCACCCTTCCCCTCTCGCCCAACGGCACAGATCGCGCCTACCATGTCGCCGACGTAGCCGTCGGCGACCGTGTGCGCTTCAAGGATCTTTCGGCCGCCGCGCTCAAGTACGACGGCACCCACACCCTACCCAACGGCTACCCCCAGGGCAAGCTCACCCGCTTACCCCGCACCGACACGCTCGGATACGACATGAACGTCTTCCTCGTCATGCAGACCCACACACGGGTGACGGTGCAGTGGCAAGACCTGACCATCACCGAAGACGTGAGCTCGTCACTCATACCGGATCCGAATGTCGAGGACGACGACGAGGTCTGGCCGGCAGAGGTCATCTGCAGCAAGGAGGACAAGGCTGCTGCCTCTGATGTCGGCCAGTGGATGAAGGAGCCGCTGAAGGTGGGCATTGTCCAGGCAGTCAAGTCACGCGACCGGATAGCCAGCGTCCGCTGGTTCAAAAACCACGACATCAAGTTCTTCGGCGCCGACCTGCTGCGGCCTGCAACCACGGGTGAGCTGTCCGAGACGGCAGAGGACGTCAGCCTGTACGACATATATTCCTCCCCTGCCCTGACACGACGACGAGGCGACTTCGTCCTGATCCATCCCTCCGGCGTGCAGGGGGACCTCTCCCATGTCAGCGGGCCCGATTGGTTTGGTGAGGTCGTTGATCTCGGCCTCGACGGCAGAGTCACAGTCCGCCTCGGCGCTGCGAAGCCCGTCACCGACATTCGAGTCGTGTATGAAAAGGTCACGCTGGCGTACAGCAGCGACATGGATAACGAATTCCTCAACACGCAGGAGCTGGATGGCGACTCCATCGAAGATTCCGAGGAAGACATGTCTGACTTTGACTCGGCCTCTTTCAACGAGATGTGGATCGAGTACGAAGGCATGGAGGGCGAGCCACCGGTGGGAGACGAGGCGGACTGGTCGACCGAGGATGAGGAAGAGGCAGAAGAAGAGGACGACGACGACGACGACACGTCCATGCCTGATCTCGAACCGACAGACGGCGTGGACACGTCCAAAACAACGCCAGACCCTGCAAACTCAGCCTCGACGGATTCGACAAACGACGCTGCGGCGCGAGAGGAGACCACGGAAACGGTCACAGACGCACTGGCACCGTTCCTCATCCTCGACACTCCCCCTCCATCGAGCCACCACTACCTGCAAAACACATCAGCCTCCTCATCGGCGTTCATGCGCCGCATTGCGAAAGAACACAAGATCTTGCGGAATTCTCTACCGCCCAACATCTTTGTCCGCACCTGGGACTCGCGTCTTGACCTCATTCGAGTTCTCATTATTGGCCCAAGCGACACACCATACGAGTACGCACCTTTTGTCATCGACTTCCATCTCGGCTCCTCGTACCCGCAAACACCGCCCGAAGCCTTCTTCCACAGCTGGACAAGCGGCAACGGTCCCGTCAACCCCAACCTGTACGAGGACGGGAAGATCTGCCTTAGCCTGTTAGGCACGTGGCACACCGACGAGCGCAACGAGAGCTGGAGCCCAGCCAAAAGTACCCTTCTACAGGTCCTCGTGTCCATCATGGGCCTGGTGCTCGTCAAAGACCCCTACTACAACGAAGCCGGCTACGACGTTCAACGCGCCGCGCCCGAAACCCGACTCAGCTCCGCCCTCTACACGGAACGCGCATACTTCCGCGCCCGCGCCTTCATCACCCACGCCCTCAGCAACGAAGTCGCGCCTTTCACACAAGAACTGCAGTACCTGTACCGCAGCGACGCACCAGACGCGCCACGTCTGCTCGACAAAGCCATTGAAGCTGCCAACGACGTCGTCCAGCGCAGCTCTGCCGCCGGCGAGGCAGGCGAGCGCGATGGGCTGCGAACTGTGAGTCTCGGCGCTGTCGTTATGCTGAAGCGACAGGTAGAAAAGCTAGAAGCGCTTAGACAGGGGAGTACGTCGACGTAGATTCGTGCTGTAGACATACCAGCAAGGCATGGCGTTCGTACATCACACGTCTCCGAGTCAAACGTTTGACTTTCGCATCGCATCTAGTAGCACCGTTACCTTCTCTCCGCTCCGTTTGGATTCGTCGCGTGCTGCGTGCGTGCATTGTACTGCATCACACTGTATTGCATTGCACCGCATGCGCTGATATGTTGTAATACCCATCTCATACTACTACCACCACCACCACCACCACCACCACCACCGCTGCTCATCTCCACTACACTGCTCTATGCTTGTTTGGTGATTGAACTTCACCAACTTGACTCCCACGCACCGAATGCTGTGCCGAAAGGTCGGCAGGCACCCTCCCCACACTGCACGATGCGCCGAACGTCGATCGCTGTGCTGTGCCAGTGCACATTTGCAAACAAGGCACTGTTCCGCACGGCACGATCCTCTTCCTCCCTACGCGCTGTAGGGGGATTTACAGCCTCTGAAGCGGGGAGAGAAAACACTACTGTACTCTGCACAATGACTCCATCCACACCAAATCCATAACTCCAATCCAACTATTTGCTTCCCGTCCCATCGCTTCCTCCCCACAACGCCAAACTGCCCCATCACACCACCCACAGCCGGGATTTCCACGCGCCTGGAATTCCTCGCCTGCTGCCGCCTATACAACGCCTCCAATCCGCTCTCCGCACCCTTCCCATCATCACCTCCCTTCAGCACCTCACCAATCTCCTCAACGCGTTCGTGGATCGGGAAGATGGCATACACCGCGAGCGCCGCAGCCCAGTGTGTCCACCTCGCCGCCTCCTGCGGGTCCGAGGCGCGAATGCGTGAGGAGCGTGGTGAGCAGGAGCGAGACCCCCAGGAGTCGGGATCAGGGCTGGAGGTACTGGACGCCCCCGGTTGCGGTGCGGGTGAATTGGGATACGGCGAGGTGGGGTGGGAGGTGGGTCGTTAGGGGGAGCATCCAGAGGGAGGGGTACGATGAGAGACTTGGAGAGGGTCAGTGGGTGGGGAGGTCGATGGGGGAGGTCGATGGGCGAGGTCGATGGGGGAGGGGGAGAAGGCAGTCAGGACCGGAAAACCCGCGACTCCAAGTTTCCGAGTTTCTCCTGGGATGCGTGGAGAGCAGAGCGCACTGCATCGGACTGGGCTGCATCGGACTGCATCGGACTGGACTGGACTGGACTGGACCAGACGTACCGCCCGATCAAGACTAGCAGATCTCACGACTGTGGATTGGCGAGCCTACACTAAGAACGTGAATGTATCGACGTGCCTCCTCGCTGCAATGGACTCAACAGCTCTAAACAACAACCAAACAGACCCACAAAGCCGCTGAAACCCTGCGCATCATCACGCGTCTGTGCTACATTCACCAGGCATCCGAAACGACACAAGACACCGCGCCCCACGGCCCATGTGGCGTAGGCGGTATCTCTTGCTACTGCGTATACACTTGTGCAAGCACTAGGTACAAGCCCCCGGGGCTGAGGATCTAGCCTTGAAAGCTTGCGTTTTTTTATAACAACTTTGAGCGCCGGAACCTGTTTGCGCAAACATGGGGGTTGGCTGGATGGGACGTTTGTCATGTCCCGCGGGTTGACGCTCGGGTTGTAGTAGGGACACAAACTCAGTGCTGAGAGGTAGGAGACGTCTATGCGTTTCTTGGACTTGAGTATGAGTTTCTTGGTCTTGAGTGTGAGTTTCTTGGACTTGAGTGTGAGTTTCTTGGACTTGAGTGTGAGTTTCTTGGACTTGGGGGCGGGTATGGTGGAGGTTGCGGATGCAGAGGGTTGCAGGTGGGATGGGTGCATGTCAGCGTTGTGTCCAAGGGGGGGGGGAGGAAGGCCAAGTTCGAGCGGTGGGCACCCGTGGTGTTGAGTAAAGGGTTGCTGTGCTTTTTGTGTCCGTGCTTGTACCCGTGGCTGCCTTGAGCGAGGTCAAGAGTGTGGCTTGCAGCTGCATACACCCCTGTTGTTGTAGCGAAGAGGCGCAGCTGACATGCCTGTGCTTACAATATCCAGCCTGACCCCACCTACCTCTCATCTTCTCTAACTTCGCTTTGTCTCATACTCGCCAGAAATGTACACGCGGTGGGAGAAGGGGAAAGGACGAGAAGAGGACTCCGATTCGCTTTTCGAATCATCATCCGAAGAATCTAGTGTAGGATCAGACAGCACGGAGGCTTGGTCGCCAATTTACAGCCCACTCCCAGACGGCGACTACATCAGGCTGCTTATTCTACAACCCGGAGACTACGACGACGATATCGAATGTGAGCTGAAAGTGCAAACTCACAGACGTTCGAAGAACAAGTACGCAGCGATATCGTATGTTTGGGGGGATCCTACCGACACGATCGATATCGAATGCAACCATCACCCTGTCCCCATTACCAGGAATCTTGCAGACGCGCTGCGGCAGTTTCGTCATCCTCGAACTATCAGGAAACTATGGGCCGACGCGCTTTGTATCAACCAACGGGACGTCACAGAGAAAAGCATCCAGGTCGGACGGATGGGGAGAGTTTTTCAAAACGCCGTGAAAGTGTTGGTCTGGCTGGGAGCTGACCGGGAGGACATTGCCAAAGACTGTTTCCAGATGATCAAGGACACAAACGACTACCTTGATGAGCAGTTCATACAGTCTGGCCGTTACTACGCGTCTATGCCGAGATTGAGAGCACCGTACCCCATACCAGTAGACAAGAAGAGTTGGCTGAGGGTGGGTGCACTGCTGAGTCTGTCCTGGTTCGACCGTGTGTGGACTGTACAGGAGTGTGCGCTAGCAAAAGAGTGCCACATGTTCTGGGGGGCCCACCGTATCGACATTGCCGATGTTTTTGAAATCTCACTGTGGTGTCGCGAGAATGTCGATCTGCACATGCTCCTGGAGATGCACGGTCTGGGGTACTGTGGCAACCTAAGGACACCGTTCGAGAAAATACATTGCTTGTATGGGCGTGGTCACGGATGGCAAAGCTCGAAACCAGTTTTGTCCTACGAGACGGAACTACGCTTCAATTCGACATTCATAGCTGTATTGAACACGGGGAAAAGCTTCCAAGCGGCGGACCCCCGCGACCACGTCTTTGCCTTCCTCGATTGCCCGCCCGCAAAGGACGAGCAAGGGCGTTCGATCATACAAGCAGACTACTCCATGTCTCTGGAGCAAGTCTGGCATAATGTCGCGCGTACATTGGTAAAACACCCCGGAGAAGGGCCGTGGATGCTCAGCGCTGTACAACATGGGGATAGGGATGTCATCGTTGATTCTAGCCGGCCCTCATGGATCCCGTATTGGAACATGTACCATAATCGACCCATGCTGGCAGACCCAGTCTTTACATACGAGGCAGGCGGCCCAGTAAACACCTTCCTCGCGACCCCTCGAAGAGGACACACCCTTGAGATAGCTGGCTTCCTCTTTGACGAGATTGTGTGGAGGTCAGATCGTTTCGAGCTGGGCGAGTTCACATTGCACCAGTTTCAAGAGCAAGAGAAATATCTAGTCCAGGAGCCATTCGTCGACAAGCTCTGGAGAGAAGCGAAGCTAGCCGCTGAGAAGTTGGGTCTCACACTGGACGAAGAAGCTTTTATGATGACTTTGGCAATGGAAGAGGCGGACATAACTGGTTGGTTTGGAGACTACCGGGGTTTATTCCAGGCTTATTGTGAAGTGGTGCGCGCAGAGTACAGAGGGTTGAATGCATTGGATAGCCAGTCTCCTGTTGACGAAGCGATGCTCTCAAAAGCGGTTCGGTGTATGGATTACCTGAATGCATCCACCAGGGACAACTGCCTCTTCTTAATGCGCAATGGAAGAGTCGGACTTGCATCAGGGGCGGTCACAGAGGTCGGCGACCTGTGTTGCGTTTTCTCTGGAGTCAGCGTGCCTTTCCTTTTGACACCAGCTGCTAATCGTTGGCACAAACTTGTGTCCGAGTGCTTCGTCTACGGAGCCATGAGCGGCCAGTTGCTGCTTGAGTACGAAGCCGGTCCCATTTTCCTTGAATGAGCGTTGCAATACGTCTTCTACACCCCACTTCCGGCTTCTTTGCTAGGAGTCATGGCCGGAGAGTCTATTCTACATGCAGGTTTCTACTGGATTGAATGGGGCATTTTCGGCTCATACCGTGTCGCTGTAGAGCAACCGTTCTTTCAACTAGTAATAAGGACGAAGCCACCCCGATGAAGTTCGCTACCATCAGAACGCAGGGCCATCAAGTATCAAGACAATGTGCTGAGGCCCGGGATCTAGACGCTTCGACGAGATCTGGATGCACGAGGGACAGCATGACACTTCCGCAATCCTGCAACTCCTCATCATCAGTATGGGTTTAGGCATCAGTGCGCTGTTGAGGGGACTTTGACTGCTAAGTGAGCCATCAATATGAAAGCAGAGGGTCTTCGTGTTGAGGTGGTCATCCATTGTGCTCATGTGTTGAGGGAGTGGTAGATATGTCGAAAAGCGGTTGCTCACGAGATGGGTTGTGAACATCGGAGATCCATAGTATAGTCTCAAATTAGGACTAGATTACACGAATGCAAACTGTCTTTGTGCTGATGCTAAGTTCAGCCAAGACGGCGTCAAGATTATCAACGCGGTGGTGTCGCCGCCCTTTGCTTCTCGGTTTATCTCCACATACTCATAGCGCAGCAACGATGGATAAGCCTAATGGAATGCAACTAGCGCTAGCGAATTGTTTCTCTGCTCATATCTCCGCGTCCCATATAAATTTGGAGTGAAGAATGGCAGAACAGACGCCAATGAGTATGACAGCAAACGACTCGCGGTGCTTGCTAACACACCAGTCACTGTCATAACAGAGAGCATTCTAGAGGATATACCACGCATTGTAAGCGATCCATGGTCTTTTGTGCCCATACAGATCTGACATTGCCACAGTGAGGAGTGAGGCAAACACCATACCGGGCAAGTACGACGATAACATTGTCTTCAACAGTTGCGGCAGCGCGATTCTAAACCTCAACAATTGCGGCAACGTGGCTACTAGCCCTAACAACTGCACTGTGACTGTGGCAGCACGACATCCCACTGCAGCGACTGCGGCAGCATGATTTTCAACCGTGATAGTTGCGGCAGCACAGTTTCCGACTATGCTTGAAAGCCCGGTTCCTCAGAAAAGGGAATTCCACTGGGCACAGGGCGTAAAGTGTGTTGTTGACTAAAGACGCTATCTCCCTGACTGCATTGCGACAGAGCGGGTTTGAGATTAGTTGCGATAGCTTACTGTTCTGCAGACGGCCGTCGGCAGAAGGTTGCGAGAATGACAAGAACAGTACTTGCCTGCGTCATTTTCCTCGCTGCTAAATTGCACAATACGCAAGCGCCGAGATGAGCGCGAAAAGCTTCACATCGAGATCCGAGAGCGTCCTTTCAAAGCCCGAAATCTGAGTGTCATCTTGGTCACACCATCATGGCACGATGAAGGTATTGTTTGGGCCCAGGTGCCCTGGTCTGTACGACGGGAGACGATACAGTGGCTGCCGGCTCAACCGTGTCGCATTCATTATATCGGAAAGCCGTGGCTCCTAATTTAATGTGACAGCGATAGGGTCCACGGTAACCTAGCCTGTATGCATGATGCCGCACATTTGCATGCACAACGCCATATCGAGGGAGTGGGCATCGTTCGGCTCTTCACGCTCGTGTGCTTCCAGCTCGCTGGGCGAGCCCTACACATCGCAGAACGACACCATTCGTCTATGAGCATCCCAATTGTACCCTTCGCGAGTATCTCAAGCGTCTCGTCACAGCTTAAACTATGAGCCTTTTGGCTACGCAAGCGGTTATACCCAAGCAGCAAGTCGATTTGTATCGTATCATAAGATCAGTCGAGCCCGCTAAAAGCCCCAGGTATAATTGCTTTGCGCACTGTGGTTCAAGACAGCAATGAAAACGCCCCGCTGCCATTGAGGGTGACGAAAGCGAGGGTTGAAGGCTCTGACCTCGATTCTCGGTTTGACGACCTGGCCGGCTTCCAGCTCCTTCGTTGTCAGAGACGCAAATGCTGTGTGCCACAACATGAGTCTTACCAAACCCAGCAGCTCTTTCGGGACAATTGAGAAATCTGAATCTGACTCTCAGCGGATAAAACGGCCAAAAGAAAAATTGAGTCGGGCTTTCGCCATCAAGATAACGGCTCTTTCCGTACAATAGAAATATCTGCTCGTGGCGATATTGCGGTTCAGCAATCTGATTGAAGTTGGCCTAATTGGCAAGAAAAGAACAGTTTCACGCTAAGCCATATTGGGTAAGACGTCTGCTGCCTGCCTCGTGGCAATGGGCTCCGTCGTTCCTGAATTGTCAAATCGTGCATCAATGACCGCTCGATTCGAGACGTTGATACAAAAGCAATGAGCCACCAGCGTTGGCACCGCGATCCACGTTGGTGCGCAAAAGTTCTGCGGCTGCAGTGTATCCGAAAGTCCCGAGATTCTGTATCAACTTGACAATTTCCTACAGCTCCGTCCAATATCCCTTCCCGGCCTCATCTTAAGCACTAAACTACGAAACTTGAGGCGAAGCGAAGCAGATCTCGAGAAATTAGTGTCCGGGGAGTTTGCTGCGATTGCGGATTGGACCGTTCGCCCGAACGGGTCGTTTGCACATCTATCCTAATCCCGCCAATTCAGCGGAGCGACGCTAGGACGGCTCAACCCCAACGGCGCGAACTCTATCGCTAAGCGGATACCCTGCACATGCACATGCTGGCTTCCGCACGGAATCCTTCGTGTGTGCAGCAGAGCCATTGCGTCTGCCAACTTGCATTGTAAGAGGCAGTCTTCCGCTGTCACGATCGGATCTGGAGGACTGCATGATCGATTCTCGTTGGGCATGTTGATCGTTGCAAATGTGCGACCAGTGAATACCCGCGAATTCATCCTAAGATGAGATTGGCTGAAACGATGGTTTACTTTTGGCAGAAGGAAGATCGCTGCAGCCTTGACAGTGTTCGCCCCTGTAAGATATTCACCCGCACATGTAGTGGTTGTTACCCCCATCAGCCACAGTGCACTTATGACAGGCACTCCCCAGCTTCGGACGCCCTTAGTTTCTCAATTATTGTCTTCGTCTTCCTTGCGAGGGTATTGACTGTGCAGCACCACACTTCGATCTCGACCTTCAAGATGCCAGGAGGCATTCACACTCCTATAGAGGTGATTCTGAAATGGCCTACACCGAACTACGTCAACCCTGTTACCAGACCGGACACCATGCTCCTGGTTGCATGCGTATGTGGTCCCATAACCTTCGCCATGTTGATGGCCAGACTATGGGTCAGGATCTTCCACCAACGCAACCCAGGCTGGGATGACTGGCTGGTGGTTGCCGGCACTGTATGTTCTCTCTATACTCTTCTCCATGATGTTGCTGATAGCTTCGAGATTCCCACCATCGCTTGTACGGTCATTCTTCCGCTTGGTGAGTTTGTTCCATCATTCTTAGTCACATCTAACATCAAGCAGCAGCTCGCAGTGGATTCGATCGACACCTCTGGGACTTAGACATTTTTCACAACCCTGAGCAGATTGTGGTCGCGCGAAAATACGTTCTTGCCATTTTATGCATTTTTTGCACCGCATCCGGTTTGATCAAGATCTCCATCCTCCTATTTTACCGTCGCCTGTCCGACCGAGTTGTCTCCAAGCGGTTTCGAAGTGCAACTTGGCTTACGATCGGATTCATCGCCGGGTCGACCATCGCGCTGACCATCGCACCCATTTTCGGTTGTGACCCAATCTCAGCGTTTTGGGACCAAGTAAACTACAGCAAACTGATCAAGGGGTACAAATATAGCTGCTTTGACGAAGGCGCAGACGTCTTCTCTGCGACGGTCATTTCTACAGTCCAGGACTTGATTACTGCCGTTCTGCCGACGTTCCTTTACTGGAACCTTCGCATCCCCATACGTCAGAAGATTGCCCTGTTTGGCATATTCGCTCTTGGATACGGTGTAGCTGCTCTAGGAGCTCTGCGTGCCTACTACAGCTGGCAGATTTACTACAGTACTTACGATGTGACCTGGGTTTCCTGGGACATGTTCCTTATCACGATGCTTGAGCTGCACGTTGGTTTGTTTTGTGCCAATGCACCTACACTGAAAGTTTTCTTCAAATACTTCTTCCACGACAAGCTCACTTCGAGCATCAAGAAATCAATCGGATCTGGTCAAGGTGGTTTGAAGAATAGCGAGCTCTCTGGCACACTGTCCAGCAAATCGTCAGCGGGCATACTCAAGGAGAAAGTATCGATATTTTTCTCGAAGAGTACCAGCACACACGGTTATCTGTCGGAGCCTCACGAAGATGTCTCAGTGGATGTACATGGCGGAGTCCAAGTTAGAAGGGAGGTTCACATTGCTCATTCTCCAGCGCTCACCATCGGCACTCAACCCACTCGACGCGAATTGCGCGAATCCACGGACACAACCGACATGATATGTGCTCAATACTACGATGATATTGAGTTGGGTCGCTATACCACAGGTCGTAAATCGCATGCTTCGAATCTACAGTCTCAAGGTGTCCTGGAAGACGTAGATATCGAAGCGCTGCCCGCTATGCCACAGAAACCCAGGTCGCCACGATCGATGAGACCCTTCATGGCTTTCCACCAGGCACCCCCATCACGGTCGTCAGCAAATTCGGTATGGCCAGCTTGGCCATTACCAGCAACTATTGCAGAAGAGGTACACGACAACGCACCTGGATCGCATCTATCCCCTTCGCGGAACGCTAGCACGAGTACGCCACAATGGCAAAACTGGACTTGACCTCGAACAGGCTTTCGAAGTTTAAGCAAGGGCCATTATGCATATTTCAGAGGCTATCTGGCAACACTGGGATATACTCTCGCCACCTCCCACACCAGGCGCATCCGTGCACCTCCACTGCATGACTCATGGCACGACTTAGGTTCACGGCTAGGCCTACACTAGGTATCGGTCCCAGCCACTCCAAATTGACGCGACAAATCATGAGCCTGAAATCTCGGGTCAATGGCTACTGCCGATGATAACACATGCTGCATCCAATACTAGTCGGACAACTACACATGAGTATAGTTTAGGTTCTGATACACAGCGAAGCCAAACTGAGACTCTCGTTGTCTTCGTATCAGTTCGACGATTAACACCCAACTTTCTGCTTTTGAGATGGGATCGCAACTTGTTCTCTGCACAGCTACTTCCTGTCCGCGCAGCATTTTCAGCGTTAAGATACCATGTACAATTATTGTCACGCAAACGAACAAACCAAAAGGTCTTCAATCGATCCACTTCATTCTGCCAACCTTCCATTCCGAAAATAACACGACGGCTTCCTCGATGAGCCCTTTCTAAGCTCATTCCAGCTGGGTCTTGGATGACGACACTACGCGTCTGCACGTGTCGGGAATTTCAGTTGCACCATCACGCTCATGTTCCATTCGCGGCTGTTGATCTCACGGGTTCAGTGGGGCTCGTTAAAGATCCATGAAGCATATATAGATGAGTTGATTTCTATAGTCATCGGCTGAGCCAGTACCTTGTCGCCGAAGTGAGAGTGAAGGTTTCAGTGAACCCGTCCTCGAGATTGCCCTTGGAGAGAAATCTTCCTGTCGCTGTGTAGCCAGTGTAGCCACTGCTAGGGAAGCTTGTTGTAAGCGAATTAGGTTGATTTGCAAGAAGTCTTGTGTGCATGAGCCCCCGTTCGTAGCTGGGTTCAGAATGTTCTGTCTTGGAGAAGTTCGGCATTTTCAGATCGTCATCTATTTTCTGGCTTCCCCTGTACGCATCAGCGCTGCAATTTGGACGTGCCACCTCCAAAGACCACACTGGGAGCTTGAGCAAGCAAGGCTTCGCCCCGGCGAACATTGGTGATCGGCTCGGCTCTTGATAGTTGACTTGACACCTGCACAAGGTCAGGATTGGTGCGCTCGGGTGAATTCGGCGACAGATGATCGTTGCGTCCGGTTTGTGTTGTAGTATTACTCTGGTGTTGGTACTGGTTCTCGCAGACGTGGGGGAGTGGGGCGAGTCGGGGCGTCTGGCGCCGAGAATGCATCCGCCACGTGCTTGTCACCTTCACCTCGCTTACAAGGGGGGTGCCTGAACGGAGTAGAAGTACGAGCCGCTTGCACTGAGCATCTAGTGATCTTTTACAAAAAGAAGACCCTGGCTGCAGCAAATCGTATTTCTACTCCGTTCAGGCACCCCCCTTGTACCATTTACCGTGACATCTCCCCGGCGCGCTTGCAAGATCAGCAGTGGCGACTTCGATGCAGGGTTCATTGCAGTGCTACCCCGATGTATGTGTTTGTGAGAATGTATGCTGCTTGGGTAACGTACCTCGGAAAGATGCAGGCCGAAGCTGCGGTGTAGATCAGTGGAGTAGGTGTATAGAGCTTGCGGTGAAACTCTTGCACAACAAATACAATCCCGTTCAGGCGCAGGTGGCCCTTCTCAGCATCCCCATTTAAAGTCAAGTACAATGCCATCGTGTTTATGGGTAATTCGAGCGCCGCGCTAACCCGTCGGTCAGAGTATTGGAAGCGTGAGTGGGAAGTGTACGAATAGCTTTATTGAAAGTCATGTTCGTATTCGTCTCTCGTGTGTATCTGAAATCATTTCAAAGATTATGCTCATGCAGCTCGTGATCGCCAAAATGACCGCCAGACTTTTCGCAAATATGCTAAGAATCAAAAATCGCTCCATACGCTGGGATGCCACGTTTCTCCATGTCATAAACGACCTGCTGCGTGAATCGCTTATTGCTGATGACCAGTACCGCCTCAGCACCGCTCTCTTTATACAGTCTATATGTCAATAGACTCATGTCAGGCTTTCCTGACTCTCGCGTGTTGTAAATGACCGCATTTGGGTCTCGCCGACGGACGTCTGCAACGATGGACCTACCAAACGTCTTCTCGTGGTTTGGTGCTGTCCAGAGAATGCGCATAGCGATTTGGTGATATGGGAATATAGAGAGGCATGGGCCGATGCCGGATCCTGTCGCCACCACTACCACGCTCTTGAAAAGAGTAGCGATACGTAGGACACCGCAGGTAGGGATACCTCGTCGCCAGATATGTGTCGGTGCATTGTCGATAGCGCGACCTGTGAAATCGCCAGCACGGCTGACGATTACCGAGTATCCTTTCCCATTGCTGTCTAGGTTGTTGCCACGCGCATTGGTGATGGTAGCGAATCCATGCCAGTCGCTGAGTGGGCGTTCGGCGAGACGGACACCCTGACCTGGAGCGACCTCCGAATCGAAGTGTAGACGGACAGCATGGGAGGACAGAACCTCAGATCGGACAGGAACACGGCGAAGGAAAAGCCACGGGAAGATGATTGCTAGCGATGCCGCTGCGATCAGCCATATCGATGGATTGCGAAGATAGGCCCCCGACGTGGACTGACCAGATCCGCGGCTCAGGTCCTTGGTAGAAAGGCCGACCAGTACCCAATAGAGAATGAGCACCGTCCAGCCGCCAAAACGGTGTAAGTTCTCCCATAGGTCATGGTATCTATTGCGGAGAAATGGATGCGAAAGTACGGTCATTGAAAGAAGTAACGCCAGAATTAGGTAGGTCAAGACTGTTGGAGCCAGCGTAATAGCTCGCGCATTTGCGTCTTTGGCGAGGTCAATGCTTGCACCGACCACAAAGGCGATGAACCAGATTACTGCGGCAATAGCACAACCGACGTGTATACCACCAACGTGATAAACATTCGCGCAGATGCGACGTACTGCCAGTGGCATCCAGGTAGGGACCGAGGAAAACACAGTAAAGAGGAGGTTGATCACTGGCTCCGAACGTATTAGGATTGAAGCGCAGAGGTTCGCTGCTGTGGCTGTTGCGACGTATGACAGAGGGTAGTGTTGGTCTTTGATGCCACGATTCAGAATCCAGCATGCCACCCCGATGTTCACAGCGACGATCGGGATAAGAAACCAGCGATATGCGATTAGCCCGCGGTGGCGTAACCAATGTCCAGTGGGTGATCCATTGGCCTCTGGTAGAATAGCTAGTATATCGTCTGCGTTTGTGCTTCCGGATGAAGAGCTGAGATGTGAAGTCTTGCATCGCACTCCTTTCTCGAGATCGATGTCGTGGATAGAAGTTCGAGAAGACTCTTGCTTGATGACAGGAAGTGGCACCACAACTTCTTGGCGAGCGACCAGATCGTCGAAAGCTGAATCCACTCGTTGATGGTTGGGCTTCGCAGGCTTGACGTCTGTTGCAGGAAGGCTGAGTTCCGCCGCAATTGCCTTCAGCTGCGCCTTGTCCACCTTTCCGTTAGGGTTCAAAGGAACGGTATCGACTCGGATCCAGCGCTCGGGTACTGAGTAGTATGGCAGGTGTTTCCGGACGAAAACATCGAGTCCATTCTCACTAATGGGCGTCAATGATGTATAGAAGCCATGCAGAATGCCGTCAATCACAAGAGAAGTTGCTTGCGTTATGCCCTCGAATTGCTGCGATAGGTTAGACAGAGAACTAAAGCAACGCTGTAGCTACTGCAGCTTACCTCAAGAACCGCTGTAACACCATCGAGTTCGACACGGAAGCCCTGAGCAGGTCAGTCATATGCATTGGCAACCACCGCCAAGCAAAACGTACCTTGATCTTCACTTGATCATCCATGCGTCCGAACGAGTCCAACGAGCCATCAGCTCTCCAACACACAACATTGCCAAAGTTGTACATTGTGGTGCTAGATTACAATCAGTGCTACCCAAAGTGGTAAAGTGTATGGCTTACCCGTCGTTTGAAAATCTATCGGCTTGGAATTTCTCGGCCGTTGTGAGAGGCAAATTGATATAGCCTTTGGAAACGCCCGCACCACCGACCCACAGGGTCCCTCTCTGGCCAACGGGAACAGGATTTCCTGTATCATCGAGGATATAGCATGTGGTATTTGGCAGTGGCCGACCGATGGAGAGGGGCTCTCCTATCACGTGTTGATGCGCAGAGAACAGAAAGACTTCTGTCGAGCCAAGAAGGTTATAAAAACTACGACCTTGAGCCCAATCGTCTGCGAGACTGATGACCAAGTCAGTGTATTGGTCGCAGTTAGTTGCAAGATGCACTTACGATTGTGGACATGCTTCTCCTGCGACGACGACCGTCTTGATGTTTGAGTAGCTTTGTTGCTGATACTTCGAGAGGATGGATGGGGTAGAAATCAAAGTGTCGATCTAGACCTGATCAGTGGATATCAGAATTGAGGAATGTTACCAGACCGACCTGCTTGAGTGTGGCGTTCCAATCAGAACCTCGAAGGTAAAGAGTACCTCCATTGACAAGAGAACCAAGCATCTCCCATGCGCCTGCGTATTGATGAGTAACGTGATTGTTGTTTGAAACATTACCACTTACCCATAGCAAAAGAGATGCTCAGCACTTGAGCAACCTTGGAGCCGACGGTGATTCGTAATCTCCCAGGTTCCAGTAGCAATGCGTTCGTCATGGTGCCATGTTTGACATCCACACCTTTCGGTACGCCGGTACTTCCTGAGCCCAGTCAGCCAATGTTTAGGCAACAGCCAAGAAGGACTCACCTGAGGTGTACATGGCATAGATTCCATCGTTAGGGGATACCTTGATGCAAGGTCTGAGGGGAGAATAAAATGCTCCTGTATCCATGCCCAACTCCAGTATGATGGCTTCCTTGCGTGCGAACTGCCTTACCTTATCCCAGTACTTGGATAGGCAGAGGATGAAACGAGCTTCTGTGTCCTCAAAGATGTGCTGCAGTGCATGGTTCGAGGCGACTCCTCCATCGATTGGTACGTACTGACACCCGGCTTTCAAGATGGCAAGGATACCAATGAGCATCTCCAGTGACCGTTGTACTACGAGACATACTCGTTGCTTTGGTCGAAGACCTGAGCCTATGAGGTGGTGTGCAAGACGATTGGCAGCGAGATCCAACTGGTGATATGTGATTTCCCGGTCCCCGTGTATGGCAGCCACGACTGTAGGATATGCGTCAACGATGCTTTCGAAAGCTTGGTGCACAGTGTTGTGAGGAACAGGAAGCCTCGGGCCTTGTCCAAACCGCGAGACAAGGTCTTGGTCTTCTGGTGTCAGTCCAGACAGGTTGCTGAGTTGTAACTGCCCCTCCATGATTCAGAGGGGAGACTGCGGGCCGCAAAGGTAGGGTGAAAACGTGGGAAGATGTCATATGTCAAACTGTTACATCTTTATACAGCGTGTACATGCGAGGGAATCACCTGGCTATGGTAGCATCATGCATGACAAGCATCTTAGCATCCACTGCTGCAACGCTACCGCGCTCTACGAACAGATCAGGCCTCGCCATCCTCTAGCTGTTCCGTCTTACAGGCTCATTGACCAGTCAGGTTCAGACGGGCGATTCGGGGCACTAGTCTTCAGATCCCAGTTGTCTGGAAGTGGCTGCCGATAGACGGGACATGACGGGCTGCCAAATCCGCTACTGGCCGCCTACTATCTCAACGCCCATCCAGAATCCACATTGTTGTTGCGTGGAATTCTGCTGGAGCAAAACTCGTTAAGCTGAACATATGACCTTACAATATTAGACCAGCATGAATCGTTTAGGTGTGTAGCATCATCTAGTCTGGCAACAATCTGCATAACGCGTGCTCGCGTTGGACGAATGCCAGAAAATATGGGGGGAACAATGCAGATGGGTCGCCGACGACGAATGTGGCAGCCGATCTAAGATACGTCGGGGTGTCTGATCATGGTACTCAGGACCGAGGATCAATTCAAAGTCCGCAGCCACCAATGATGCAGCACGAACCGACTCGGCTGGCTGAGCAGCTCTTCGGAGGGGTATGGCAACACACATTAGCGTAATTACTTTGCACCAATACGGGAATCTGCCAGGTGACGTTAGACGCAAAGGGTGCGCTTGGTCTTCAAAAGAAGCCGGCGTACACTAGCACAGTGGATAGTTATCGATCGCAGCGTGGCGGTTGAAAAGTTCGCCAAGTCCCATGCACGTTCATGGCAAAGAACATGCCTGTGGTATGGGGTTGCTGAGTGGGCTACTTGTAAGAGTCAGAACGGTTAGGACTTTCACGACAGCCATCGTTGTCTTACCTATCTTCCATCTTCATTTGCTCTGACCGAGGATTATCGAGTCGACCATGCCATGCCACAAGGCGTGCATGCCAGCCGTTCGTACTTTCATAGTCTATCATCGGACTGTGCCTCCTGCACGTACGGCGGGTCAGTACTGGATTGCCCCGCTTGGCGGCCTTGAATTGTTGCTTTGGTCGAAAATCTGTGGGGCATGCGAACGAGTCCTTGACGGAAGGACATGCATGATCGCAGCGACACACCGTAGGATCGCTAGGCGACGTGTCGCCAAAGACGCGCACCATCGCAGCAGGTGATTCGCGCGCAAGCGCAGACACTAGCAAGCATGGGGCATGCACACTTCCTTGATGTCTATCCTCTGGACCTCTCGCAAGCACAGGACACTCGGTGATTTTCTCGCACCTATCGGTTCCTGCCGCCCCGTGTAGGGCGCAATCCCCGCAGATATCTCGATCTCACTCGCAGTCATCGTTGAATGTCTGTGTGTTTGATAGAAGAACAGTGAGCAATGAAAGTCTGAAGATCTAGGAAGAAAAACCGAAAAGTGAAAACCAATGTGTCTTGACGTTTTTGAATGCGCCATTTTGTCGCTCCGATTGAAATTAGCACTAGATCACTCTAGCGTGAAGAGCGGCTGGAAGGACTTGACCAAGACTGGAAAGACCCTGCTGTGTTGGCGATGCATGTCCAGTACGAGGTTAGAATTGTCGATGTGGCGTCTAACATTCTACCGTCCTGGACCGAGCCGCAGGCGCAAGTAAAGTGGTTGTCATGAGTAGCGTAGGCTAGTGGCCCCAAGGGCTGCGAGGTTGACCGCTCTTTCTCCCACGTTTTCAGTCAGTCTGGCTGTAAGACCCTGGAGAAGGCTTGCGCAAACAGGCCGAGGTGGACCAGAGCCACGTGTGAAGTGGTGTCAAAAGGGCGTCGCACACGTAACGCAGGTACGTGCCTAGGCTCGTCCCGCTTCGGCCATCTTTACCCGTGATCTGCTTCAGAGGTCAAGTGTAGAAAGCAAAGCAAGAAAACGCTAAACAGCAAAGAACAATATATTGACGTTGAATCCTAGCCAGATGATGAGACTAACAGCTGCAGTCGAACCCAAGCAATGGAATGTGACGCGGACGGGTGGCAGCGAGGAGGCGTGACAGTGCTGTGTTCAAGACGGCCACAATGGCCTGCCTTGCTGCGACACAGACACAGTCCTGGAGAGGAAGAGACACAGGCAGCCCGAAAGGCATGCACTGATGGTCGACAAGAGGATGAGGTTGAAATTGGTGGTGTCACGAAGATCAAATTTACCCCGCCAACATGCGCCACACGCTGACATCAGCGAGATCTTTTCACTCTGAGGGCCAAATTATCATTTTGTTGTCGTGTGATACATTATCCACAGATTGCTGATTAGTGCCATATTATATTCACAGACAGCTCAAAGGTCGCATAAGCCGCCCTGGAGCTTTTGCTTTGGATGCAGCGTGCTCGTCCGCGCTTTGAAGAGCCCCCCCATCCACATCTGTCAACATGTGTTCGCCAACACGCGGCCAGTACCCGCGGAGAAAAAGGGAACAGACGCAATTGGATGCAGAACAAACAGCCACCACGATCATCTCATTGATGGCAAAATTCGGTCACCAACAGATCCCCCGGCACAACAATGCCCACAACCGCGCGACAGACCACACCATCAGACCAGAGTCATCCTTCTAGAATCCGTAGGACGATTCAGTTCACATCCGCAATGAACTTGGCACCGATACGCGAGCGTATGATCCCGTTCCTGCATCTGGATTCCTGCGAGTTGGTCGTAGAATCCTGAAGGATTCAAGGCTAGCCCGTAATCACACACAACTCCGTGAGATGTGGCTAATCGGCGAGGCTTCCAGGAATCCGGCAGTAGAGTAGATGCAAGAGGGACCAGGGTTCAGTTGAACGCATTGTTTGCTCAAGCAGGCTGGTCTCGACCTTGGCTGTAGGGCGTTGTCGAGACGATTGTTCATCCTCGTCTTGGACAAGCTATTTATGATGAAGAACGCATTTGGAGTGCGATTCTTAGCCTGGACGGGTTGTACAGGTACGAATCACTATGTCCCGTCTTCACCTTCTCAACAGCAACAAATCGTCAACGCTCCCTGTTAGACTCTTGGCACCGTCTTTCGTTACCTTGTTAATCTCGACAGCTCCGGGTTTTACAGCCATCCGGTCTCCGTCCCGAGCATCTGCGAGCTCAAAGCCTCACCTCACTCTACCCCCTGCCCATGAACCAGCCCAGTCATTTACCCTGCCATGCCTTGTAGCTTAAATGGATTCCCATGGCGTTAACAAGCGTGTGAGTCTTGGCTTTTCGAGCGCGTGGAGTTGCTAAGGTCTGTCTCGAATCTCGAGGGTCAGGGACTGAACAACCGCCCAAGCGATGCTTATTGGGCGAATGGAGTGGTAAAAGGTCGTACGAATCAAATCCTACTCGCATAGTAACCCAAGGGAGCATGAGAAGTCAATCAAGAGGACGCCGATATTGACAAGCAGTAGTTGGTGTTGTTATTGGTGGTTCGTCAACCAGTGGAATAACATTACGCACAACTCTCAAAGCGTCAAAATCGCCCTTGAATGCTGCGTCAGCGCATAATTTCATCTGCTGAGCCATCCATCTGTCCGTGAAACCTCATCAGCAGACATAAGTGCCTCGTGCACTCAGACCCAACAGCTTCCATGCGGCGACAATGTCATGCTGGCTACGACAACTCAGATGACGACTGCAATCAGTATCCCGTATTGCAACCCCAGACGTGTAGCCGAATCCGACTTTCTTAGCCTTGTCAAACACGCATTCGTAACCAATGAAGACTGCGAGAGGTGCCGTCAAGATGCAGCGAAACGTCTACGAAGCCATAGATAGTTCGAAGCATGCGGTACAGCAATGCAGGTTCAAGAGCGCTCTAACACGTAACAAACGGCATCATTGTGCCTAACCAAACCTCGCACCTCAAGGGATGATAGAGGGGTCAGCAACCTGCTTAGGTTTAGCTTTGCCTACCCTTTGCACTTTCTTTGTCGCCTCACCAACTTCTTGCCGTTACCTGCCTGGCGTGTAGTTTCCTTGATCTACGGTCACGGAATATGCGCGCCTCTTAATCAGTTGAGTCGCGTTACGTCGCGTCGTATTAGGTAGCTCGTGCACTGGTAAGAGACCTGGCGACTGCCTGAGATTCGATTGAGTAGTTTACTTCCGCTTGATATCAATCAACTTTTAGCTTTACCTTGCAATGTAGTGTTGAAGTTGAAGCTCGGGTGTAGAACGAACAAGCTGAGACCATAAGAGCATGCAGGATGTAGCCTCGACAACTGGTTGAACACAACCCGTCTACCGCCAGGCAGCAGCGGGCGAACGCTTCCTTTGGCTGCAGACACGATCGCTAGGCCAAACTGCGCCAACCAAAAAGCCAAACGACGTGACATTCCCTCCGCAGCAAAGCCTCCAGCGGACCTAGAGTGTCAACCTGCAGCATCCAATCCCTGGACTGCAATTTTCTTGCTCTGCAGCCCAACATAGCACAGCGATAAAACCCCATACGAGCCAACCAAAGCATATCCGGGCACGCGCAGTCGACTCCACAAGAGAGGTCAATGCCCCAAGCCGGCTGAGAAGTGCCAGGCTCTGGCCTGGGTTCGAAAGAGCCAGACCGAATGGTTTACAAAGACGACCAAGGCGTCGAACATACCATTCGCATGCCCGAGGGACAGTTCCAGATGGCTTGTCGATACTACAGCGACGAGGACTGGGATGTTCTAACGCGGTTTCCGCGGTAGGGTGGGTAGCATCACCTTGTGGATTGGCTGTGCTGATGCGCGTTTAAGCGGCAGGGATGGAGAGAGAGGCGAGAGAGGGAAGTGGAAAGTAGCAAGGAGGTACGGCACGGAAAATAGAGAGTACATCTTGGGGGATTTGAGATCATTGGCGATTGAGACTTGGGATGCGGGTGCGAGGGGAGAAGGGGGAGAGATGCGAGCTGGCGGGAACAGGTCATGAGAAGGGATTGAGTTTGCCGCTCATGTAGAGTCTTGCTTGTTTGTCTTACACCGTCAGTCCTTTCGGTGCCACTATTGTGCGAATATACAATCCGCCGGCACTCTTGCTGTTGGCACAGTGCATTCAGCAGGAGTGGGTACATCCGCGAAATCAAGAGCAAGACGACATAAAAAGCCTCCTAAGGACACAATCAAAGCGGAAGCAGAGATCCTGATTGGGATGGAGCATGAGAAATTGAGTGTCGTCTAGTCGCTGACTTACGGCATGTGTATTGGCCTACTCGTCTTCGTCGAATCGATGCCACCGCTCACGGACCCCTGACCTCCACGGTCCATGGATCAGGTCTCGCACCGAAGGACTGAAAATTCTGCAGGCGCGAGAACCATATTTCAGGATCCAGGTATCCATATCTCGTTGCGCAGGGTGTTCGCAGCCCTTCCACCATTCTGTCGCAGCACTCTTGACGACACGTACATGCGGTTTAGTCGGCATTGTGATACAGAGCTTTGTGACGTAGCGATCGAAATACTGTGTCCACTTCCTCCGCACTAGTGTTTTGGATGGCGTGGTAAGAGTCTCTAGAAGAACTTGGAGATTACCGACGTAAAGGAATATACCCATGAACGGGAAACAGTTTCTGCGAATGGTGTGACAGTACTGCTGTTGCCATCTTGGAGCATGTTGGACGCTCAGCGTCATGCCCGCGTTGGCGGTGGTCAACTTCAGCAATGGGTACACATTGACTGCACGATTTTGGTCTTCGGTGATACCAGAAAGATCGAGCGTTATGATCTGACTATTCAGTTTGATAACATGTGGGAGGAGGAAGTCGCGCGTAAACTCGACTGCATCGTCGAAGTTGAAGCGCGGGGCGATGCTGTGGTGGTAGACAGGCAGGAACTCCTGGCGTAATTGTCAGTTGACATGGGCGAGGTTTTGGTAGCCGTGCGTTTGGTGGGTCTTCTGCCGGCGGCAGATGCGCTTGACCTGTGTTCCGTTGCAGATAAGCTCGTAGATGGTGTTGCGGAGCTCTACAGCTGATCGTTAGCGTTCTTCTATCAGGTAGTAGTAGTAGTAGTAGTAGTAGTAGTAGTAGTAGTAGTAGTAGTAGTAGCAGTAATAGTAGTATGTGTACCAGCTGGGAGGTTTAGGAAACTGAACACCTCGCCCTTGGTGGGCAGCGGTCGTAACTTCACATTGTATTGTTGGTGTTGGGGATCAAAGTTGACTTGCGGGTGAGGAGAGCGTATGAGTTGCGATTGCGTCTGGTCAAAGTCTTGGGCTGAGAAGCGGGATTTTCCTTTGGTTCGGGCGTGCTGGAAGTGAAGGTGAAGCGTCCACGGTGGCCGCTGCCAAAAATGGGTTGTTTGGGTCGGCTATTGACTTTTCACTTCGCTTCATGGGTTGACGAGCCATTTTCCTCTCCATGTCGAATTCGCACACTTGTTTGATTCATGTTTGCCAGCTGTTCGATTAAAAAGCCCCTTTGGACGAGTTCAACGCGCGCAGAGTCATTGTGGCGCTGACAGCAGCGTCTCTGCGTAGTCAAGGAAAGAAGGTTCATGCAGAGCTGTTGGTATTATCGTGCCGATCCGGCCGGTATTCAAAAGTCTATATGCTGTAATGTGAATGGTAGAAGGGCATTGTTGTACATGCGGCTTTGTGAGCAGTGTCAGCCACTGTCGCCGTATCAATCACGTGGTCTCAGGTAGCGGTGCTATGCAATCAGGGGTGAAGACCGTCCAATGCCGTTGCCGATTGGTACCGACCACGGCTGCCGGCAGCAATGCCAAGCTCTTTCCAAGACTTCAGGCCTTGAGACCGTGGCGCAGTTTGCCTCGTATTCCGGGCGCAGCCGTGCGGCTCAAACAGCCTCAGACGTGTTGACGGGCGTGTACGAGGATAGTTGTGACGAGGACGTTTTCCACATCATGATGCGTCGGATTAAGAAGCTGTGGTGTATGAGTTCGTGATTCTTTGCTGACTTGCTGTCTACTGCTAACAGTGAAGAGCACTCACAATAACCCAATCAGGACAGCGAACCCAATGACGAAGTTGGCCACGGGGTGTTTGATGCCAGCCTTCAACATGCCGCCCGCCCCGCTCGTGTGGTCTCCATCGCTCTGGTTTTCATCGTTGCTTGTGTTGTTGTTTGCCGCCTTCTTCGCCAGGTCCACCACCCAGGCCGAGGCTTCGTCGCTGTACTTGTCGAAGTAGCTTAGATGGAAGGACATGTCGGTGTCCTTTGTGTGGGGCGCGCAGATGGGATCACGCGGCTGGCAGTATTCGCGCAAGATGCCGGCGTCGGCGTAAGGCTTCAAGCCGGCGTTTTGCTCTGCAGTTCGAGGGGCGCCGCCGTCGCTCACCTCACCGCCTCCGACGGTCCAGGTTTGGTTTGCTGAGCGGCGCGTGGGGCCGTACATGAGGGCCGCTGCGACTGGAGGATGTCAGCATGCGCACAAGCACTGGGAAGGGAGGAGAGGTACCCTTGGAGCCGGGGGCGGTCGACCTGTCCATGGCTGGGTTGCTCTCCTGCATGCAGCCCCAGAGCTCGCCGCCTCCACCGCCGAGTATGTCGAGACCTACGCTCCCTCCCTGGCTGAAACCCATGACGATGAGGTGGCTGTCCGGGCAGCGCTGCGTGTAGTTGCGCATCTGTGCGGCGCCGTTGATGGCGCCCTCATGCGCGCTCTTGCACCATCTCTCCCCGCCGTTCATGGCGGCGTAGTGGATGTCCTCGTACCCGCAGGCCTTGGGCGTGCTCTCCGTGTTGAGCCTGTCGCACACCTTGGCGACCGTCTCGATGACATGGCCGGGGTAGGGCGAGGTAGAGCCGCGGAGGAGGAAGTGGTGGTACGGCTGGCAGTCGGCCGTCTTCAGCGTCTCGTACTGCGGGCAGTCCTCGAGCTTGGTGCAGACGGCGAGCGCTGTTGAGACGTACAGCCCGGCGAGGGCAAGGGACCGCGCAATCATGGCGGCGTTTGTGACACGGTTAATCGCAAAAGCGGGAGCTCGAAAAACGACACCTGGAAATGCAAGACAAACAGACAGACAGACAGACAAACGAATGCTCGCTGAAAGACAAATGCGCAGCGAACGACTACACCGTGTCTACCGAGTGTACACGGAACCTGTCGAACAAACCAGGGCCACCAGCAGGGTTGCTGTGGGGGCCCTCCGCCGTCGCCGCCACCGAGTCGCAGCAGCATTGCGAGGCCCGCGTTTCACGTTCTCGTCATCTCATGGCAGAGCGGACGCGTTCCATCCTGCCAAGCGCATCTGCTCCACCCTCGTTCCATCCTGAGTGGCCGCACGCCGATGACGATAGACAAGCGCCAAGCCACGTACTCGGCTAAACGGCGCCTAGCATCTGACGTTGCCGGAAGCAGCCACTCGCCGCATCCCTTCGATCCTTCACTGCTTGGATGGGGGAAATAGTAAAACAGTAATCACTAAGTATTTACTATTCCACTATAGTTATAGTAATTACTATATAGTAAAAATACATAGTGAAGTAACACTTTAGAAATAGTAATTATTATTTAGTAATTACTATCTCCTAGTAAAATAGTAATTACTAAATAATTACGCAGTTAAATAAAAAAATCTTTAGATATTAATCTTAGTTCTTATATTTAAATTCATGTAGAATAATTTAATATTATAAAAGTTATTTAGGTTAAAAAGTATAGTGTATTAGCTTTAAGAACTTACTTTAAAAATCCTTCTGTTTATAAGTTTAAGTTTGCTGAAAAACTCTAGTTTAATATAAAAAATTATTAACGTACCCCACAGGCGAGCCGCTCAACGGGCGAGCCGCTCACTTTTGCCAAGCCCCCACCAAACTTCTCCTCCTACACCAATGTCTTCTTAACAACACCATTTAGACGCGTTAAAGGAAGCTCAGATATAGCTTGCGCTCCAGGCTCTTAAACAAGACGCAAATCTCTCTTAGTGACGCGCTGCAGCTATCTACAGGGTCCCTTAAAAGACACTAAGCAACTGACACACAGGACAACCTTTACGCGCAGATTCTATAGCTAACTTACAGAAGCTAGACAACAATAAGGAGGAGGTAATTATTAAGCATGTTCTTAAGCTAGATGTGTAAGGATTTTCCCCTTAGCTCTTAGATATAGCTACTATAGCCAATTCTTTGCGCGCTAAGCACAATCTAGGCCCTATTAGCGTAAACTGGCCTAGTATGTTTGTTAAGCGACACCTAGAGCTTAAAGTCAAGTTTAATTGCAAGTACGACTATAAGAGAGCCCTCTGTAAGGATTCTAAGGTTCTACAGGGCTGGTTTAGCCTAGTAGCTAATATTAAAGCTAAGTATAGTATCTAGGATAAAGACATGTACAACTTTAACAAGACAGGCTTTATAATAGGCTAGATCTCCCTAGGAGCAGTTGTTACAGCTTTAGAACGACAGGGTCGGCTAAAGGCTATCCAGCCAGGCAACTAAGAGTGGGCTACGGCTATAGTAAGCATTAATGCCAAAGGATAGGCTATTCTAGCCTTCCTTATCTTTAAAGCCTACTACTACCTCTCTGCCTGGTACAAAGAAGAGGATCTGCCTTACAACTGGGTTATTAGAGTCTCTAATAACGGCTGGACTACTAACAAGCTTGGTCTTGACTGGTTAAAGCACTTTGACAGGCATACAAAGGAGCGTACTATTAGCACCTACTGTTTGCTTATTATTAATAGTTATAAGAGCTACAACTCTCTTAAATTCTAGCAATACTGCAAGAATAACAAGATTATTGCTTTCTGTTTGCCTTTTTACTTATTACACCTTACATAGCCCCTTAATATAGGTTATTTTACTGCTTTAAAGAAGGCGTATAGGCGCTAAGCTAAAATACTTATATATAACTAGATTAACTATATTATAAAGACAGAGTTCCTGCCATGCTTTATACGCGCCTACAATGCTGTAATTACTTCTAAGAATATCTAGAGAGGGTTCTAAGGTGCTAGATTAGTCCTATTTGACCCAGACTGGGTTATAATGGCCCTTAATGTGAAGTTGCGCACTCTATTACCACTACTACCTGTCAACAACGAGCTCTGGCAGTCACAAACCCTAAGCAACACCCTTAAACTTAGGTTGCAATCAACACTTATAAAGACAAGGATTCAGAGGTATATAGATAGTTTGCCTACCTCTATAGTTAAGGCGTTTAAGAAGGTAGCAAAAGGGGCAGCAATAATTGCGCATAAGCTAGTGTTGGCGCAACAGGAGATTACTTAGCTTTAAGCTGCTAATAAGGCAGCCACACAACAAAAATTACACAAAAGAAAGCAAGTTTAGGCAGAAGGGACCCTAACAGTTAAGGATGGCCTGTAATTAATAACTCTGAAGGAGTTTAGGGCGCGTAGTGATAGGAAGAAGGCAAAGAAGCAGGTGCGCGCTAAAGGAGGTGAGCCCTCCCAAAGACGCTGTGGACAGTGCAATTAGACAGGACACAACGCGCAAACGTGTCAGAAAGAGGTAGAAGTAGTTTCTAAATAGTATTACAGGCTATACTGCACTTTGCAGCACTAAACTAGGTTGTTTTGGGCCATAATAGGGTGGAGTTTGGTGGGGGCTTGGCAAAAGTGAGCGGCTCGCCTGTTGAGCGGCTTGCCTGTGGGGTACGTTAGATATAATACCTTAACTAAATTTAATAAATCCAATTTTTTATATACTATTAATCTAGATATACTTAGAGATTTTGTTTAGTTTAAGCATAAATTTAGAAAATTATAGTATTGAATTTATATAGTTTAATAAAGATTCCTAGTAAGCTTAAATTTTAATCCTATATATTACTACTAGTAAGCCTATATCTTAATAGTAAAAATACTAGAGGGTATAAGCTTTGTAAAATTTTAAATGTAAATTAGATAGAAAATTTAATAAAGCAATAAATAGTTAGTTCCAGCTGTTAATAGATAGAATACTAACAAATAAATAGAGTAATAGGAAGGTTATTTCTAACTTTTAGCTTTATAAAAAAGTTTTAATGAAAACTCCTAGTAGGTTTATTAAAAAAAGGAAATAGGATTAGTATAGTATATTTTAAGATAGATATATAATTTTAACCTAATAAGATTATAACTAAACATCTATTTATACTTCACTTAATTAAAACTACATATTTTAATCTTATATTACATTATAGGTAAGGTCTCTGTAACAACAAAGGATAATAGAAATCTCTAATAGGCGTGGGTATCTGCTACAATGTGCATGGGAGCACTAGGATAGTTTACATAGAGAATTATTCTACTCCTATATGTCTTGTACAAAAGAATACTTAAAAACTAGCTATCTATACCCTTTAACTTTAGGCCATTTATACCTTATAAGAATTAGAAAGAATTAAAGTACTAACCTAGGTGTAGGGTAGACACAGATGTAACACTACTAAGTTAGTAATAAGTTAGAGAGGAATTAGACAGGCTTTAGAAGGACTAGTGTGTTACACTACCCCCCTCCTATATAGGCAGATTGTGCTAGATACACATAAAGAGTATATTAATACATTTAGGCAGTATTATACCTATCCTGTGTTGTTTTAGAGTGTTAGTAGCTTACTATTATATTATTTTAATTTTATATTATTGTTTTTATTTTAAGGTAAAATTTACTTTTTCTTACCTGCAACATTTTGGCTTAATTTTAAGGTAAGAATAAGCTATTTCTTCTATTATTTAGTAAGCTATCTGTTTATTATTATTAATATTGTCTAGGTGCGTTGCGTGTGTAAATAAACAGACAATTCCTATACCTTTCTTTACTCTAATAGACACTATTTCTTACTATAAGCACACCCACTATACTACCTTATATTCTTACTAATAATTATAGGTCTATTACTTAGTTACTATACTAATAATATTCCTGCCTAGAGCTCTTATATAGGCCTACAGGGTTATCTATATTTATTTAGTTTACGCCTTTATAAGAAGGAGGGAAGTTAATAATAGCTTCTTTAAGGTGTTATTATCTAAGTATGCTTATTGCAAACTTAAAAATAAGAAGTGTTACCTAGTAATTATATAATATCTTTCTGCTCTTACCCTTACCTAATACTAATAGTTTTTAGGTTCTAGTTTACACTAGTCTGGAATACATAGCCTTTTTAGGCAATCTTACTATGTAGAAGTAAGAGGTAAAAGAAGAGGGGGAGGATCTAGTGTTAGTAGAGGAGGAGGCAGAGTTAAGGTGGAATGCCTAGCATGTTATTATAGAGTTAGTAAGGGTCCTAGTAAGTATAGTTTAGGTAGCAACTACCTAGCTTAAAGGGATTATTACTACTATTGTAATGCTACACTAGTACTATATTGGCTTACTGTTAGGCGCTATACCTAGAGGTACCTCTGCTAGTCTTAGCAAGCTACTATAGGGCTAGTTAGCCTAGACTATATAAAGGTGTTAGAGGTTATTACTAATACTCTAGTAATTAGTCTTGTTACTATACACTACGTACCTGTTATAGACTAGCCTTAGGGTAGGATGCAATAAGGGTTAATATAGTATTGTATCTCTTAAGGAGGTAAAATGTTGCGTGTCCTTCTAATATGTCTATAGGGCACGTGACCATCCTGTCTTGCTTAAGGCTTAGACAAGGTCTAGGCCTATAACATACCTTCTTTCCCTATCCCTTCTAGGCTGTATATACTTATTATTAGGTTCTTTCTATATTTAGCGTGGCCTAGAAGATACTAGTGGCAGGTAAACCCTAGGGCTAGTTGTAGTTGCGTAAGGGTCTAGCTCTTAGTAGGTTAGCTGCTTGTCTAGTCTGTAGTTTACCTAGGGTGGTCCCTGCACACACCTAGGTTGTTTTTGTTTTACCTAGCGCACCTACCTAAGTTAGACACTGTACTACTCTATACTCCTGCTTAAACTACCTATAATATACCTACCAAATTATTTATAGGTACTCTTACCCTACCTACTATATCTGTTATTACCTCTAGTTATAGCTATTAGGCTACTAGTTAAGGAGCTAGTAGTCCCCCTAGAGGGGGCGGTTGTAGTCTGCCACAGTCCCTCCCCTCTACCTACAACATACCTCTAGTATTTCTTATCTATAGTTTCTAATCTAGTTATAGGGCCTAACTATATACGTAGAAAGCTTACTACTATTATATAGGCAACTACAAAGTTAAGGGTAACTTAGATAATAAGGACCTAGTCCCTATCTCTACTAGTGCTGTTCTGTGCTACCTCTGCTGCCTTCTTACTATTCTTACTAGCTAGTCTTATAAGTGCCTACGTCTGTTATAGGCCTACTTACCTGCTAATTCCTTCTATAGCTAACTACGTTCTAGGCACTAGTAAGACCTACTATACCTACGCTAAGTATAAGTGTGTTTATATTTATAATAATAACCTCTTTACTATAAACGCTAAGCTCTACTGTGCCTAGTGTAATCTTAAGCAGTACATCTAAGTACGTGTTCCTGTTCTAGCCCCCTATTCCTAACTAATAGTAGCTAAGGCGTTAGTGCGTGCTAGGGACGCCTATGTTAAGACACCTAGCACCTAGGGTATAGGCAGTAATAAGGCTAACCAGGGGTGTTGGCCTGTCTTCTACTATAAGTTACCCCTTTGTTACTACTGTAGGTCTTCCTTTCTAATGTAATACTTTTACTAGGTGCCTACTATAAGCACTAGCAGGTATATAAGGCTGCGCTTAACCTAGCTATAGCTAACCCTACGCTGGCAAAGCAGTTAACCTCCTCTTACGCTGCCTGTTCCCCTACTAAGCCTAGTACCTAGGTTACTCTGCCTGCTACGCTGTTGTCTAGGCATTATAGCAGTAACTAGCTAGACGCCTACCTCTAACAGTTTATAGCTGCTATAGGGTTAGCCTTCTAGTCCTAGACTAAGCATATAAACTGCATAGAGGTAGTCTAGGCCTATACTACTATAAGAATTTCTGTCTATATTAGGTGTACAGCTAACTAGATCTAAAAGACACTATTAACTAAGTAAAGCGCCTGCTTACTATGCCCTGCTACTGCCTAGAGTACGCCCTATTGTCCTGCTTATCCTACTACTGCTACTCTAACTCCCCTAATAGGCGCTGCTTGTCTGTCTGCTAGCTCTACTTACTACCCTGCTATTACTACTCTCCCTCCTCTATAGAGTCTCCTACGCCCCTGCGCTAGCGCTACTCTCCCTTTCTTATAAGGTCCCCTACGCCCCTATACTGTTACTGCTTTCTTTCCCCTATAGAGCCGCGTACGCCTACCTACTATTACTACTTACCTTCCCCTATAAAGCTGCGCACGCCTAACTATAACTTTAAGGAAATATTTTAGTTAACGTATAGCAGCACTATTAAGGTAGATATAGAGGGCAGTAATAATAACTATAAGGTTAACTACTACTACTACATTATGCAGAACTAGGCCCTAGATATAGCTACTACTACCTGTTGTTCCCTATCTATAGACAATAATATCTTTTTTAAGTCCTAAGGTTTACTACTAGTTGCCTAGTAGTGTGTGTGTAAGGTAGCAGCGTACTGTTACTGTAAGGTCCCTAAGCTCTCCTATACTAGGCCTTATACCCTATACAGTATCTCCTAATAGAACTCTATAAGGGTTATTATAAATAACAAAAGTTTTTTCTTTTCTATATCTACTTCTTAGGTACTATGTGTATTACTGTAAAGGCCTTTTAGGCCTTTATATCCTATAACGCTTCTAGTAGTTCCTATGTTAGCTTTATATATCCCTTCTACTTAACTAGAACCTATAACCTATTCTATCTGCAAGCCCTCTTTTCTTTTAGGATAGCCTCTAACTCCTATTTAGCTAGGGTTAGGTTGTCCTCCTCTAGAACAACTAGTAGGCCTAGTCTACTTTCCTATAGGCGCTGTGTTAGTAACAGGTTAGAAGCTGTACGTTCTAGTAGGTCTACATACACTATCTTATAGAAGTTACCTAGTAAATCTAGGGTAACTGTTAGAGGAGTAGGAACTGTAACTACTGTGTACTAGGCTTGTAGCTAGTTAAGCTTCTAACTTAGCCTGTTAGTTTTTACATTGCAGAGGGAAAATTACACCCTATCTCCTATATAGTACTACTCTATAGGCCTATAGCTGTAGTCTGTTACATTTTAGATATATTGTTGTATCTATGCTATAGCTGCCTAGGTAAGCTCTATACCTTACTAGAGGTAGTCTAGGAAATAGACTGCCTATCCCTGTAGTGTGTTCTAGCTAATAGTTAGTAGCACTGTTATCTGTAGGAGGTCTACATTATAACTGTAGAGGAGTAGGTTAGAACTAACTCTAGTAACTAAAGAGTTATAATTGTTAAGTACTAGTTAGTAGGCTAGAAGATAGTTAGGCTAGTTATCCTGTTTAAAGTTAACTATAACCTATAGGACTACCTACACCTCTTAGTTAGCGCACTCTGTCTCTCTGTCTGTCTAGGGGTAATAGGCTGTAGAGAGTAGCTAGTCTACCTCTACAAGGCTACACAGCGTTATCTAAAAATGTCCTAGCTAGTCTAAACTACAGTCTGTAATTATAGCGCTAGGAAAGCCCTAGAACTACTACTATATGTTTTAGAAGACCTTAGTGTAATTTTCTGTAGTTATAGAAGTTATTACTTCTAGTTGTATATACTTAGAGAGATAATCTATAATAACTAGAAGATAGTGCAGTACGTTCTTATTAGCCTAAGAAAGGTTAACTATAAAGTCTATTAAAATCTAGGACTAAAAATACTTAGTAATAGGTAATAGCTAGAGTAGGCCATGCTGTTAGCGCTACAACACATACGCGCTAAAATAGTAGTAGTTATAGATATAACACTAAACGTTCTATAACATCCCGTTCTAGTAGAAGTTGCGTCTAACAATTTAGAATTTGGTGTTAGCACCTAGATAGCCTGTTAGGTTAGATTTGTGTGCCCTTTAGATTATTATAGTTATAAGTAGTTCCTAACATAGAACCTATATAACCCTGCGCTACAGCAGCGTGCTATAAGCACTAAGCGTGTAATCTGTAATTTGCTAAGTAGTCTTAGCCTTAAGAGGGAACTAGTAGGCCCTATTATAGATAGTACATAGGTGCGCTATATACCCTACGTCCTACTAAACACCTTTATCCTATAGTAATTATATATACGTGTTAATAAAAAGTAGAGGTATACTAGAGCCTAGTATACTAACTGCTAATACTAAAACTAGGGTTATTATCCTATAGACCTCCCCTAACCTCCTATTATAGTCCTGTTCCTAGTAGCTTAGCGCATCTAGTTAGGCTGTAAGGCGCCCTAGGCAGAAGTAAAGGTAGAAACAGACCTTTAACAGCTCCTCTGCCTAGTAGTACTACCTCTTACTTAGCCTATATGCTGTAGTAAAGTACTAGAAATTCTTATAATTAGTTAGGATAGTATATAGCCTAGCAACAGACCCTAATTTAGCTGCCTAGACCCCTAGGCACTTTATTACAGCAGTTAACTCCTTATTATAGATAGTGTAGTTCTGTTATTTTATTATAAGTGTAGCAGAGTATTATACTATAGGGTAGAGCACCTTCCTATTCTATTAAGAAAGGCAGCTGCCTAACGCCTTGCTAGAGCAGTCTACCTCTAGTAGTGTCTCTTACTTAGGGTTCTACTAGGCTAGGACTAGTTCTGTTATAAATGCGTTCTTTAGCTAGTAGAATGCTGCATCCTCCTCCTGCCCCTACTAGAACAGGATATTCTTCCCTGTAAGTTAATTAAGTAGAGCAGTAATATTAGAGAAGGCTGGGATAAAGTCCTAGTAGAAGATAGTAAACTTTAGGAAACTGCAGACCCTACATAAAGACTATAGGGCTTCCTAATTACAGATAGCTCTAACCTTCTTAGGATTAAGATAGATATCCTTTCTAGCTTCTATAATATATCTTAGGTAGTATACCTCCTTTATTATAAATACACACTTCTTAGGATCTAAATACAGCTCTGTATTACGTAGGAGCATAAGGACTCTGCTAACCTTCTCTAAGTAGTCTGTTCTAGACCTACTACTGTAAATAAGGATATTATCTAGGTACGCAGTAGCATAGTTGCCTAATATCTCCTAAAGCGCGCTGTTAATACAACGCTAAAAGGACGCTAGTGCTCTAGCCAGGCTAAATAGGCAGACTAGCTACTTAAAGAGCCTAAAACAAGTACAGAACGCAGTAAGGTGCTTATCTCCTTCTATAACATAAATCTAGTAAAACGCTATATAAATATTAACCTTAGAGAACTAGTAGGCACCCCCTAGTGTACGCAAGGTCTCCTTAATAAGAAGAAGTAGGTACTAGTTAGTAATTATAATGCTATTAAGTGCATAATAGTTTACGAACATACGCTATCTACTAAAGGACTTTTTAACTAGCAGGACTAGGGCCCCTGCTAGGGAAGAGAAGGCGCAGATCTACCCCTTGTCTATTAGTGCTAACACCTGTTTCTATAGCTTAAGTAGCTAGTCCCTTAGTATGTTGTACAGAGGGCCCTAGGGTAGAGGCTTATCCTTCCTAGACTAGTTGCGTTGTAACTATATGTAGTAATCTATCTAGCCCCTATATAGGGGGAGGCCTAAGGCCTTACTCTTATTAAATAGGTCCTAAAACTAGACTAACTTAGAGGGAAGAGAGTCTACCTCCTCTGCCGTCCCTTGCGCTCCTAGGGATTAGACTAAGAGGATTTTAGTAATGTTATAGATGCTTATAGAGACAAACTAGTCCTTAGACAGGTGCTTCTAGAGCCTATTAGCTAGGGTCTTATTAAACTTAGTTACTAATAGAAGAGCTACGTAAACGTTTACTATATACTATAAGAACTTCTAGACTATAAGGTTTCCTACCTGTTATATTATTAGTATGCCCTTTTCTACGTCTAATACTACACCCTCTTATTAAAGCTAGGGTTTCCCTAAAATAATATCCTAGCTTAGACCTAGCACTACGTAGGCTACAGCCTGTAAGCGCTACCTGTCTAAGTTATACCTAAATAGGACTAAATAGAAGATTATAGACTTCCTACTAGTACCTACTACTTTGCTAAGTGTTATTGCAGCACCTTAATAAAGTCTCCTCCTAAGCGCGCAGTAAAGTTATTACTTACTACGCTAAAGTATTTACACCCTAAGTCTACTAGTATGTTAGCCTAAGTTGCCCTATTAATAAATAATAGGATGTAGAATAGGGACTTATCTATAGAGTTTATAATAGCTCCCCTAGCAGCCTACAATGCCACTGCACTAGTAGTTGTTGAAGTTGTACTTTAGTTAAAGACCGTAAGCACTAATTCTATTGGTTCTTAGGGATGAGTACTGGTGGATTAGTTGGGGTTATTAACTAAGCAAAGCTTGTAAAGATAGGGTGCACTAAATAGTACAGAGTAGACTGTCTAGTTTAAGCGCAGGTTAAGATTCTAAAGACAAACTTAATTAACAAGGTTAAACACAAACTATAAGGGTTGTGTTCCTACTAACTATATATTAAGGAGATATAATACTTTATAATAAGTAACTAGAGTTAATCTAATAAAATATATAAGGGTGCTTATAGATAAGTATATTATACTATGCTTATTAATAAGCAGTTACGTAATAACCCTTTCTATTCTATTGTTCTCTTCTATTTGTTCCTTCAGGGCGGAGTTAGGGGTCTTAGTTGGCTAGTACTTATGTTTGTGCTGTGCCCTAGCACAGGATTATAACACTATCCCCCCTTCCTCTTTAGTTTGTCCTTAAACTATATAATTGTCTATTAGAGTTTTATATAATCTGTAATCCTAGTATCTAGTAACCTATAAGTTAAACGTTCTTACACACTTATAACATCTAGCTTATATTCGAAACTTATTAAGCTAATATACCTACTAAAGTCCCCTGTAATTGTTATTTCTTTCGCGGCTATAAGTGCTATATTATGCTAAGTAGTCTAAAAGGTCTAAAGTGTGCTAAGTGTATAAAGGCTAGCAAGCTATATATAAACATGTCTTAGGCGTTATTAGATAAGACTTATAAGGAGTATAAGAAAAAGGTAGAAGTAGACAAGTTACTCCTTATGACTGTAATTGCGCAATTATTACGTAATAAGAAAATCCTAAAATAGGCAAATAAACGTGCGCGATAAAAGGCGTTATATTTAGCAAATAGGAAAGTTAAGGCTAGTAAGTTAGACCTAGCTAAGGAGGTTAATTCTAATTATCCTGTAGCGTCGAATAGCATAAATGCCTTACTAGCTACCTAGGGTGCTCTAAGTTTAATTAAAGAGTCTGTAGTACATTATAGTACTTACGTACTAATTAGCAGCAGCTTATAAGATGCGTAGGTAGTTCCTATATATTTTCTAAGTCTAGGTATCTAAACTATTTAACTAGATACCTTTATTAATTGCTATTTTCCTTATATATTACTATTTTTTTAACTTCCTATTTATCTTTGCTGTTAGCTTAATAATAGAAGTTCTCTTAGATAGGCGTTCTAGGGTTAGCTAGTTCTAATAGTAATATGGAGAACACTAGATAGATCTTTATATCCTTTAGCAGATTAAGTCTATAGTTAACTAGGCTTATCTGCTTAGAAATAAAAAAGGTTCTAACTTTAACGTAGTCTAGTTTTCTTATTAGTCTTTATATGCAAAGGCTTTTTATAAGGAGATAGACTTTATCCCCCTCTTTTAGCTAAGGTGTTGTTTTTCTTTTTTAGTTAATATATAAGATTGCTTGTTCTTAAGCCTTACTAATGTTTTATAGTACTTTTTGATGTACTTCCTTTAGTCTTACTACTAAGGATATTACTAATTTAGTCTAAATTAGTGTGTCTAGACTTCTAGTAAAGTGATTTAGGTGCATCCTGTAATTTAGAAAGAATAGTAATTCTTCTATTACTTCTAATAATTAATTGTTAAATGTAAATTGTGCTATAGGTAACAGTAAAACCTAGTTATATTTCTGCTAGTTGCTGTATATCTGTAGGTATGTTTCTATAGTCTAATCTATTCTTTTGTTCTATCTGTCTGTCTGTAGATAATAGGCTGTTAAGAGCTTCTTCTTAGTACTAATAGCTGCTAAGAGTGTAGTCTAAAAATTTAAGATAAAGAGTTTATCTTAATTGCTAATAATTAACTCTAGTATGCTATAATGCCTTATGTGTTAATCTAGGAACACTTATATAAGCTACTCTGCAGTATAGCTATATTAAAACAGTATTATTTTAGTGTACTTAGTAAATCTATTAACTATAATAAAAATTAAGTTATAGTTGTATCTAGTAACAGGGTCTCTTAAGATAGGTAACTGTGTAATAAAGTCTATTGTAATGTTTATCTATAGCGCTGTTAGTAGCTCTATTGCCTGTATTTCTCTGTATTTTGCGTGTGTCCTGTGTTTATTTTACTAATAGTTAATATAGTTCTTAATATATTTAGTAACCTTGTCCTTTATATTGCTAAACTTATAGTGTTACTTAATAAGTTCTATTATGCGTGTAATTCTAGGGTGTCTGTGTAGCAGGTTATTATAGTAATTAGCTATAATTTTATTATAAAGTTCTTCTAGTACGTCTAATGTAATGCGCTGTTTGTTATTAATTTGTATTATATTGTTTAGTTACTGCAATAGTCTAAGTAACCTATTGTTGTTAATTCCTAGTACTGCGAACTTGTTTATTGTTTTTTCTCTAGTAAGGTTATGTTGTCTACTAAGTACTTTAGCTCTACCCTTATCTTTGCCTAGCGTATACAATATCTTAAACTTATATTACCTAAGTATCTTAGACTAACATACTTACTATTTATCTAAGACCTTAGTAGTAGTAACGTATACTAGGGTCTTATAGTTAGTGTAGATAGTAAGTTCTAAGCAGCTTTCTGCGTATAGGTGCTAATGTTCTAGGGCTAATATAATTGTAAGTAATTCTTTGTTATGCATATTGTGGCGTTCTTTAGGTCCTAAGAACTTACATAATTAGTAATCAATAGGGTGCTATAGTCTATTATTTTCTTATATAATACATACGCCTAATGCAAGATCTAAGGTATTAGTCTCTATGTGTATTAGTTTGCTACTGCAAAACATAATTTATATAGGAGGTGTAATACAGGCTTGCTTAAGTGCCTTAAACACATTATTCTGTTCTTATCTCTACTGTAACGACGCAGGATGATAGAAGTCTCCAAAAGGGGTGGGTATCTGCTACGAGGTGTATGGGAGCACTAGGATAGTTTACACAGAGAATTGTTCTATTTCTATAGGTCTTGTACGAAAGAAAACTTAAAAACTAGCTCTCTATACCTGTTAGCCTTGTGCCTTTTATACCTTATAAGAGTTAGGAAGAATTAGAGTGCTGGCCTAGGGTGTAGAGTAGACACAGATGTAACAGCACTAAGTTAGTAATAAGTTAGAGAGGAATTAGATAAGGCTTTAGGTGACTAGTGTGTTATACTACCCCCCCTCTTATATAGGCAGATTGTCCTAATACGCGTAAAAATCCTTATTATTATCCTCTAGCAGGATTATACCTATTTAGTGTTGTTTTAGTATATTAGTAGCTTACTATTATGTTGTTTTAATTTTATATTGTTATTTTTTTCTAAGGTAAAGATAACTCTTTCTTGCCTACAATATTATTACCTAAATTTAGGGTATAAACAAGCTAATTTCTTTATTATTTAGTATGCTATCTGTTTATTATTATTGTTATAGTCTAGGCGCATTATATGTGTATATAAACAGTTAATTCCTATACCTTTCCTTACTCTAATAGACACTATTCCTTCCTATAAGCATACTTACTATACTGCCTTATATTCTTACTAATAATTATAGGTTTGTTACTTAGTTACTATACTAATACTAGTCCTGCCTAGAGCTCTTATAGAGGCCTACAGGGTTATCTATATTTATTTAGTTTAAGCCTTTATAAGGGGGAGGGAGGTTAATTACAGCTTCCTTAAGGCGTTATTGTCTAAGTATGCTTATTACACACTTAAAAATAAGAAGTGTTACCTAGTAAGTATAATCTCTTCCTGTTTGTACCTAATACTAATAGTTTCTAGGTTCTAGTTTACGCTAGTCTAGAATACGTAACTTTTTTAGGCAACCTAACTGCGTAGAGGTAGGAGGTAAGGGAGGAAGAGGAGGATACAGAGTTAGTAGAGGAGGTAGTAGAGTTAAGGCAGGATGCCTAGCGTGTTATTACAGAGTTAGTAAAGGATCTAGCAAGTGTAGTATAGGTAGTAACTGCCTAGCTTAAAGGAGTCTCTGCTGCTAACATAATGCTACACTAGTACTATGTTAGCCTAACTAAGAGAGGGGTGTTAGAGAGGAGGAGGATAGCAGAGTTAGTGGAGAATGTAGAGGTGTTAACTAGGGAGGTAGTTAAGCTGCAACGAGAGATTGTCTGTTAGGGCACTAGAGTTAGAGAGGTGTTAGTAGCGCCGGCACCTGCTCTACCTCCTAAGAAGAAGGGTGGTGCTAATAAGCTAGACATCCTAGCTAACAGTAACTCTGTTATAAGTGACATTAAGGGACTGTAAGAGGGTTTCCTTATTTATACAGTAAGGAAGATTCTTTCTTTTATTTTTCTGATGTACAACGCAGTTAGAGGCGTTTTAGCTTTAATAGATTTCCTTTGTCCTTTTCTGAATTAAGATGTCTTTATGCTTACTAAATCTCCTAGCCTTCTTCCCACGCTTTAATCCACTTAGTTAGTGCCTTTAGAGGCCTAGGTTAATTAGGGTACTTATTGTGGTATAACCTTAGCTTGTGTAGAGCTCCTGTAAAGTTCTCTGCAGGATACTAGGTTAGGTCTAGGTTGTAGCTAACCTAGCTTACGCAGTACTTGAGCTTTTAGCAGATAATCCTACTAGCTAAAATTTCTTAAACTTCCTATTCTTCTACGCCTTAGATAGGGATACCTGCAGGTTTTAGGGCTTCTTGTCTAGGTAAGGGGTTGCTAGGATCCTTACATAAGACGTTTAGTATAAACACATTATATATTCTTAAACCTAGTAGAAGTTTTAAATAATATAAGTAACCTACCTGCTCTAGGACTTTAAAGGGACCCTCCTACTTGTTAGATAGCTTCTGGCTTAGTTGCTCTATTTTTAAGTTCTAGGTGGAAAGATACAACTTGTTACTAACAGTCTAGTTTATAGGGTAATAGTGACTATTAACTACAGAGCGCATACAGTCTTAAGCGTTCTCTATATTTTCTTTAGCTATCTTCTAGGTGTTATACATGTAGGCGACTAATACTAAGGCATCCTTATAATTAATTTTCTTAATTAGGTTTATACCTAAATTAGCACTGTTCTAATTCTAACTCTGTTTAGGCTTACTACTATAGATAGCTTAGTAAGGTAATATTCTAATAAAGGAATGTGGCAGAGTAAGTTAGGCACAATTAATAATTAAGAGGAGTTTAGACTAGTTATCTTAGTAGTATAAGACAAATAGGCGAAGTTGCTAGTCTATGTATCTATTTATAATTTCTGTTTAGCTGTTAGTTTCCTTATAATAGGCTGTAGATAGTTTAACCTTTACACCTATAATCTAGCAGAATTCTAACTAGAAGGTTAACATAAATTGTAGTCCTTAGTTTCTTATAATAGTTTTAGGGGTGTGTCTAAATTAATATACCTATTATATAAATAAGTTTGCTATCCTATATGCTATAATTGTTTTATAGCATAGGATTGTTATAGCTTATTTAGTTAAGCAAATAATAATAACTATAATCTAGTTATAGCCTAATTTGTCCTTAGGGAAGTCTTTAAAGTTAATACACAGATGTTATATTAGTTTGTTAGGTATTAGTAAGAGATGTAAGTATCTGTGGAGTTAGGTCTGTTTTAGGTAAACTTAACAATAAGGGATATAATTCTAGACATATCGTTTATAAGTAGTACTTATCCCCTTCTAGTAGTACTGTTGTAACAGTAGCTAATAAGTCTTCTTAGCACTAGGATAAGCTGTTAATATCTGGTTATAGGCCTCTCTGATTAGGCAGGTGCATAAGGTGGATTTAGCTAGTACACATAGTTAATTCTAATAGAGTAGGAGTCTGTTATAGATCTAATATAGCGATGCTAGAGACAAGCGTTCTTGCTTAAAGGACTTCTAATTTTCTTTAATAAGGGCTTAGATTAATTTAAGCAAATCTAGGTCTATAACAGGTTGTATTGATTAGATAGTAGATACAGCTAGGTTAGTTTTAGCTAGGTATTTCTAAGCTAAATTAGAATTAATCTATTTGTGTAACTGCTGCGGACCTAACAGTACTTAGGATTAGTTATCTTTCTAGACAGATTTAAGGTTTACTAGATCTTGTTCTTATTAACTAAGGATATTAGCACGCTTGTTATTCTTTCCTAGGCTATATTTAATACAGAAGTGTAACAGAGTAAGAGCTTCTGCCTATTGTGCTTATTAAGCGTTTAGAACTTTAGTAGTTATAAAATATTCTAAGGATTAATAGTTAGAGTAGACACAGATCTGTTTTGTAGCGGAGGTAAGTTTAGATCTCTACTTATAGAATGCTTGTAAAATAGTAAATAGTTCCTTATTATGTATCTCCTAGTTAAGCTTAGTACTAGAGAGTACTTAGCTGTAGAAAGCAACTAGGTACTATCCATTTATTAGGTGTTGTTAGGACATAACTCCTGTAATAACTCTATTAGATGTATTAGTTTTAATCTTTGTATTATACTTAGGGTTAAAGTAGTAGAGAGTAGGTATAGATAATAGTGCCTCTTTTAAGCTTTTAAAACTAGATTAGCATTAAGCAGTCTATTTAAATAGGTTTGCTAGGCTTTATAAGGCGATAAGGGGCTTAGCTATATATAAGAATTTAGGTACTAATTGTTGATAGAACCTAGTAAAGCCTAAGAACGACTTCGCACTAGTAATAGTAGTAGGAGGGGTCTAATTTCTTATAGCTTATATTTTCTTAGAGTCTACTTTAATTCCCTTTTAGTTAGGATATATTCTAGGTATTTGGTATAAGTAACATAGAACTTGCTTTTCTTTATGTCTACTTGTAGTCTAGCTAATTAGAGACGTTCTAATACTAGTTTAACGTGGCGCTTATATGCGGCTAGGTCTTTAGAGTAGATAAGGATGTTATCTAGGTACGTAATACAGAAGTTGTTAAGGTATTTAATAAGAATGTTATTTATATATTATTATTACATAGCTAGTCTATTACATGATCTTAAGTAGAACCTTGCACTTATAACTGCTGTAATAGGTATAAAAGGTAGTGTACTTCTCTAACGTGAGGTCTATACAGATTCTGTTAAAGGTGTTTTAGATATTAAACTTAGTAAAGATCTTAGCTTTTAAGGGTTAGGCAAGTAGCTTATCTATGCGTAGTATTAGATAGGAGTCTTTCCTAGTAAGAGTATTAAGTTTGTAATAGTTAAAGTAAATGCGCAGGTTCCTATTTAGTTTGCAAATATAAAGTATTAGTAACATAAAAGGGCTCTAACTGTGTTTAATCTAACTGTGTTTAAGTTAATCTTGCACAAACTTCTTAGTAGCCTTAAGTTCTTTAAGGTTTTGCTTATACAGGGGCAAATAGGAATTTAGTAATTATCCTTCTAAGATAATTTTATAGTTATAAGGGTGGTGTTCTAGAAGGGTTTTAGACTCTGTTTTGCTGAACATATTAGTATATTAAGCATATTTCACTAGCAATTACTCTCTTAGGAGGTGGGCGTTTTCTAGATTGTCTAGGTTAGGATAGTTATTAATAAGGTAGTTAATCTTATATAGACTGGAAGTAAAGAATTTATTCTATAGTTTTTTTATAAAAAAGTAAAAGGAGTTTATAGAAGTTATAATAAAATTTACAGCTTAGGTTAGAAGCGTGTTAGCAGCCTTTTAGGTCTAGGCTAATGCTAAGGTTTAAGATTTCAGTAATTGTAAATTTCCTCTAATCTAGTAGATAGAATAGTTTAGGCTTTAGCTCTAATAATATTCCTCTATATTCTATAAGTAATCTCTACCTTATATATCTTGTAAGACATAGGCTTAAGGTGTAGGGTAGTTAAGGGTTATTAATAATAGAGTGGTAGGGTTATATAACTAAGGATACTTTACTAGCTATATTAGCTAAGTCTGTTCTGTATTAAGCTAGGGCTTAAAATATTTTAACTATTTAATACTAATAATACAATCCTAAGATTCTAGCTTAATAATTATAAAGGGGCAGTTATATATCTTATGCCTATTAATTATTAGATGTAACTGTATATACTAGTTTACTAGGGTTATAATTTAGTCTTAGAATCCTTTATCAGTAATCTTAAAGGGTAGCTTTTAGATAGGAGTCCTAAGCGCTAACAAGACTAAAGACGCAATTTTTAAGTCTAGGAATAAAAATCCTTAGGCACTAGTGTTAACTAAGAAGTTGAATTGTACGCCTAGCCCTTAATTTAATAGAATAGAAGGAATAAGAAAATAGGGTCTACTAAACAAATAAGATAAGGAGAGGTTAGATAGGTTATATTAATTCAGGCCTAGGTAAGGTTATCCTCCTAGGCAGAACTGTTTCCCTTAGGTATTAGGTCCTCTTTAAAGTCTTCTTTAGCATTAACGTAGTCTTTAGTATCTACTTAGATTTCTTAAATTTAAGGGCTAGTGCAATCTTTTATAAAATAACCTGCCTTACTATAGTTGTAACAGTTGCCTAGAGTTAGCTCTCTTACAGGTGTGGCTTAGGGGGTAGTCCTAGTTAGGGGTAGAGTAGATGTTAAAGGCTTCTAAATGCTAGGGGTAGGTTAGGTTAGAAGTAGGTTATTAGAACAAGGCTAAACATTAACTGTTTAGGGTTAGGTCTAAGTTAGGATAGTGTTAGGTAGGGTATAGATAGGGTTCTATTTTCTTTCTATATTATACGCTGTTAAGTGCTCTACTATAAGTTTAAATAAGTTATTCTACTGTCTCTTAAATCCTATATTTAGACTTTAGAGGGCTAGAGTAATCTTTGTCTACATGTAGTGAAACCATTCTAACTTAGGTACTTGTCCCTAGATAGTAGAACTTAGGAATTGTGCTTTAAAAGTTAGAAATGTATTATCCTTTCCTATTTATAGGCAGTTGAACACAGCCTAACTCTTAGCTTTCTTATTTCTAGTAATAAAATAAGAGTAGAGAAGTGTAATTATTTCTTTAGTGTTCTAAAAATAATTTAAGTTATAAGACAAGTATTAGGGCTTAAGGTATTCCTTAGTAGGCCTAGAAGTGTATCCCTATACTAGAGCTATATAGGCTCTCTCTACAGGATAGTAATCTAAATTAATATTAAGTTAGTTGCGAATTAATGCTTGCTACTGTTTAAAGGTGGGTTCTTTGCTATTACTAAATTCGTTCATAGTTAGTGTTTATTTACTAAGCCTAGGGGTATAAAAAGGGCTTAGAGAACTAAATCTCTAAGTTAGTTAGGGAGACTTAGTAGTAGGCACAGGAACATCTTTGTGTAGAGAGGTTCGTGCTTAAAGCCTAGCTATTTTAGACTATAGTTAACGTGTTTCACCACTAAGCGGTCACCACCACCGAGCGGTCACGCCTCACCAAAATCGCGACTATTACAGACTATTACCACTGCACTACAACACTGCACTAATAATTACTCTAGCCTAATATACTATTTAGAAGCGTTGCTATTATCTATATCTATAATTTCTGCTGTACAGGTACGCATGTTGTAGCTAGTCTTGCTACAACGCCTACAGTGCCTCTCCTTACGTACCCTCTTTGCAGGCTGTTTAGCTGCCTCCCTACTACTACAGTACTTCTTAGCTATTAAATCCTGTACGTTACCTACTGTAAGACTCTCCTCTGTTTAAATATACTTTCTTTTACAACTGCGCTACTCTGTTAGAGTAGCTATTACTTTACAAATACTTGCTAGTTCCTGCACCTGTAACTCTAAATTATAACCTATAATAGCTATGCCTTTTATAAGCAAATTAACAGCCTGTAGAAGAGGAGAGACTAGTAATTCTCTATGCCTTTGTATGCGCTTATAAACTAGCGTTAATTACGCCTCTATCTCCTTTAGGGTGGCTGGCGTTTTTATGTTAGATAACCGACCTTACCAAACCAAGTTGGGGGGTTTAGGGTTAACCTCAGTTAACTTAGGGGCTAGCGGCACAAACACATAAAATGAGCCATTAAGACAGATAATTATTAATTAATTACCTTTATTATTATCTTTGCACATTAAGCATATTATATAACAATTAAGAGTCTTACTAACACTACTAAAATAGCCTTTTAATATGTTGCTATTGATTATACGCAATTTAATAATAATTCTTATAGATTACACAACCTACACACCTTAGTTACATTAACTGCAGACCTACTGCGCCTCTCTAGACGTATAGGAGAAGATAGACCTAAACTAGACTATTTCTCTAAGGACTAAGCTATAAGTACCTAACGCCCTAGACATCACTAACTATAAGAGGAGACCAGCCCTTAGCAATAATAAACAAGGAAACCCTTAGCTTCTAAAAATTCTATCTAAACTATTAACTAACAGCCTAAAGGCATAGAAGGAAGATAATAACTATTAGAAGAGCTGCCTTAAATCCTATAAGATAGCGGATAGAGACTACTATAAGGAACAAACTAACCTAGACAAGGTAGTAATATTTACCTAAAGCTTAGTATTACCTTACCTTATAAAGAACTACTCCTAACTAGGTAAATTAATTTAAATATAGCTTATTAGCCTTAAACACACAGTTAGTATTAATACTAAAGAAGAACAATTATGCGTACGCTACTAATACCTAGCAGCCCTTAAACTAATAAGACAACCTAGGAGCTAGGATACCTAGCTCCTTAAATATAATTATGCTGCAACTAATACTAAAATAGAGAGTGTTGCTGAAATATACAATATACAAGACATTGTCTAAGACTTCTTAGATTTAGTAATAAAAATAGCACTAACCTAGGTAACAATATTCTAGGACTATAGTAGATAAGAACAAAACATAACTTATAAAGAAATAATAAAACGCTTCTAAGAGTATATAAGCAAATACTACCCTAAGGGGAGATAGTAAAGAGGCACCTTTGCTGCAGGGAACAACTTAACTCTTGCTGCTAGTAGTAAATCTACCCTAGACACTAACAGGGACGCCTCTTATGTTGTTAAAGACGCATTATCTAATTCTACTACACAGGGGAGTTAGAGAAGACCTTGTTAAAAACAGAATATTAGTTAAATAACTACATTTAAGCAGTCCCTAAGAGGGGATACAGCAGCAGCTAGAGGAGCAAAATGCCCTACTTGTAGACAACGCTATAGACTAGAAGATTACTACTACGTCTATAAAGATAAAGCACTAGAATAGTTTACTCTACGTAATAGAATTGCTAAAATAGTACAATTTAGGATAGAACAAAATGCTGACCTTTAAGATTAGGTTAGATCTGCAAAACAAGATTACACTAAGACACTAGCTATTAAGACATCCTAAACACTAGAGGCACCTCTAGAATAACTATAGAGATAGAAGATATTAATAATTAATATAAGTCTAGTTGAAGAATTATATAATATAGAGCTACTAAGCTACCCTCTTAGAAACTCCTTTATCCTTAACTTAGGATTAACAATCTATATTATAAATAATAAGGACTAAATATAAGACCTTACTCTACCTATATTAAACAACTACCTATAGGCAGGAAACTTCTAGGTATAGATATAGGGATATAGCACTGTCTATCTCTATCTATTAAACATAAGCTAACTAACTACTCTTAAACTATACAACGTAGCATAGTGCCTAGACATACTTTGCAACCTTATCTCTTTCTAACAACTATGTTAACAGGGCATCTAGTAGGACACAAAAGGAGATCTAACTTAGCTTAGACAAGTAGATAACACAGCTATTACATCCTTAGATAAACAATATAGATAATAGGTACTTAGGGAACAGCTATAGACAGCATTTGCAATATAATTAACACAAAGCTAAATACCTAAGACTGCTACTGCTCTACTATAGCATAAGCAAATAAGGCACCCTAGAGCTGCTACTATTAAACACCTTATCTAACAATCTTAGGGGGTAAGAGTTAGGGGTATTACTACAGTCTAATATAATACTTACAGACAGGCTAAGACTAAGAGGTAAATTAGTTAAACACTATAAACAAGCGATAAAGGACTAGGAGAACGCATAGTAATTAACTTCCACTTATATAAAGAAGGAAGCTTTACTAAGGAGAAGAGCTAATTACTTGCTATTAACAGGCAATCTGGCTTCCTCTAGGACTTCTATTTTAAAGAGAATTAACTAGGAAAGATAATTATCTACTTCCTAGACACTCTTACACAATTCCTGTTAAAACAATACAAGATCTAGGTTAAGGTAATTAAGTATAATAGTAAAATTACTATAATAAAAGTAGAAGTATTAAGATAGTGCGCTGCATAATTAATTAGGCTTAAGTCTTCTACACTAGACACCTAAGTACAGAATAGAGGTGCTGAACGCTTAGGGGGTATAATAAAAGATAGGGTACGCACTATAAGATTAGACGCAAACCTACTATAGGAAATATAGCTAGTGATTATAAGGGCAGTAGTATACCTACATAAGTAAACACTAAGGTTATTAAATAACTAGAAAACACCCTATAATGTGTTCTTTACCTATATAGCTTGACTAGCTAGCCTAAAAATATAAAGTAGGAAACTAAACTAGGTATATCTAAAAGTATATAGATATAAAGCCTTTGCTCTTATAAGTAACACCCTTTAAGGAAAATTATAACTCTAGTAACTAGACCTAAGAGTATAGGTAGGATACCTAGTAAGATACTAATCCTTAAATATATATTAGATATAGATTCTAACCTTAGTAAAAGTTATTAGTATAAGAGACGTAATCTTTAATAAGGATACTGTCTTTAGCAGCTAGACTTAGGACCTAATAGACAACCTTATGCACAGCACTCTTAAAGAGATAGCAACATAGACAAGAAGCGTAGAGCTTCTACCTCTACCCTAAAATAAGGCTAAAATCTAGTTATTCTATAAGGACAATACTATTACACACTTAAATACTATAGAAGATTAACTAGGATATAATAATAGACAGAAAGCTAGACATATATATCTAACTCCTCCCCTAACTCTGCTACTAGTTGCGCTGTTAATAAACATGTTATTGCTATCCTAATTAGCAAGAGGTAACAGCTAATTAGGAGTTAGCAGGTAGCACTAGTTAACTGCTGATTAGTTAGAATGAACGCTAGCGTAATCTTAAGGAACTTTACAAACTATCCTGTAGAAAGCTGCATTTATAGCTAGCATACAAGGCAGATACATAGGCACATACTAGGGCAACAATATTAATAAGGCTAGGTTAAAATAAATGCTATTAAAAGGGCTTAAGCCTTATTAAAGCTAACTTCTACTAGAGCCAACGGCACAATTAAACCTAGAGGACCACCCGCTTTACTAATAGTTCAAAGAAGCTAAGTAAGAACACCTTAGTAGCTATTAGAACATAAAGTTATAGTCTAAAGTACCCCTAATAAAGACTAAGGTAGTAGGATACTAGATACTTAACTGTATGTAGGTATACACGTATAAGCTTAATAAGAACTACTACCTACTTAAATATAAGGCGCGACTAGTAGTCTAAGGTAACTAGCAACAAAATATTACTTCTAAAGATACCTACGTAGCAACACTAGCTAGCAGGTCCTTTAGAATGCTTATAGCAATTTTAGCAGCACATAACCTAAAACTTAAGTAGTTTAATGTTATAAACGCCTTTATTTATACATTAATTAATAGAGAGGTCTATATAAGGATGCCAGGTAGGTATTAGAGACTAGGCATAGTCCTATAGCTACACAAGGCACTATATAGACTAAGAATCTCTCTACTCCTCTAGCAAAAGGAATTTACATCTACTCTAATAAGCTATAGATTTGCAGTTGTTCCCTATAAACCCTGCTGCTTACTTAAGAATAGAGTTACTATCTTCTTCTATATAGACAATATTATTAAAGCTTATTACCTAACTAGAAGACATAAGGCAGATAAGGCCCTTAGCTATATTACTAACAAATACTCTGTTACAGGAGGAAACAATCTGCAATAGTTCCTAGGAGTAGAGACAACCTAAGATTAAGACAACCTAAGGATCCTCCTCTTATAGGCGTTATATATTAACAAAATTGTCTCCCTAGCAGATAATACAGATATACAACATAACACACTAATATTAAGCATTAAGCTTCTACTTAATAAAGGGGAAGCTGCAGTATTAGAAATTAACAGATACTAGAGAAAGATTAGATCTCTCCTCTTTGCTGCAGTTACTACTAGGCCTAATATTGCCTTTGCTATATCTAGGCTGGCACAGTTTCTAACTTACCCTAGACAGCAGCACTATAACGCAGCAGATTAAGTACTATTGTACCTACAAGGAACATAAGACCTGTCCCTTACCTTTAGAGGCAACAAGCACCTAGTAGTCGCTAGTAATGCATTATCTACTAATAATACTCTTAATAGGAAGAGCTTCTAAGGATATACTATTAAACTATATAGAGGACTTATTACCTAGAGAGCTAATAAATAAGACACAGTTACTATATTAACAACTAAAGCAGAGCTACTTACCCTAGTATAGGTAGCTAAGGAAGCTGTCTTTATCTTACAACTATTATTAGAACTTAGCATACACCTCTTATAATTAGTAATTACTATTTAATGAAATAATACCTAGACTATCTAATTAATTAATAAGTGTTACGGGTGTTCTCCCTACAGCAGCGAATACCTTAGTCAGGTCCTAGGCTAAGCCTAGAGACCTACTAACCAGTATAGAACATCCACACACCTAAAGACTTATCTATAAAGGATTTGTCTTATCTATTAATATTACCTATTATTTCATCCTATATTGCTCTACTCTATTACCTGCCTACAGTGCCCTTACAATTTAAATCCTTTATACTTCCTCTCAGAACAGGCAGCTAATTAGCAGCAGAGAGACGAGAAAAAAACTTAGCTATTAGCAATAGCTAGAGGACAACGCAACCTCTGCTTAACTACTAGCAATGTAGAGGAGTTGACCCCTTACAACAACCTTAGTCAGGAGCTAGATACGCAATGCTGCGACAACGCGCCTAAGGTATTGCTAGCACCTATAGAGCTACTGCTTAACCCTTACATTAGGGGCAGGTTAGCTACTACAGTAGTAAGCATTATAATGCTAGACGTCCTAACACTACGCATTACATAAATAGAGTTGCTACAGGCTTCTATCCTGTTATTGCTAGAGGCACTTAACAAGGCAGAATTGTCTAGCGCCCCTAAACAAGAAATTAAAATCTAGCAGCAGTAATTTAACTAGGTAGTAGAGACCCTGTAGCGGACACATGTCGGACCTACGCTAGGTAGCTACTGCCTAGCGTTTAATAAGGCTAGCAAGATAATATAAGTCCTTAACAATGTCTAACCTAAGCTAAAACTTAGGACAGATAACAAGCCTCTATTAACCTAGTAGGTAGACTAGTAGATTAAGGACATAGACACGGCGTTCTAGTACGCTTAAGTAGTTAAAGACTCTGTAACCTGTACCTATTAGATTATAGGCACTATCTACTATAGTATCTATTAAGAATTAATCTAACAACGTATTAATAAGGGATTAATGTGAACCTAGGCTAACCTCTGCGTAGAGGAGGAGCAGCTTATATAAGACCTAGTCTTTACTTAGTATAAGAACTATAATAAGTACTTTAACTATAAGTAGAAGGCTAACAATTCTGTTAACACCTTTCTAATAAAGTTAAACAAGCGGGAGTCTCTACTGCCCTGCAACTTTACTAAGTTTAATAACAGCATAGATAACTATAAGTTTAAGATAGCATTTATATAGAGCCTTACTCCCTATAAACTCTAATATAAGATCTAGCGTAATAGCAGCCTAGAACATATTACTAAGTAGATAGAGTTTAAACAGGCCCTCTATAACGCAGAGACCGCAACAGTCCCCTTAAATTCAAGCCTCTAGACTAAAGGCAGCGGTTAAAACAAAAGACCTTACTCTTCTTCTAATAGGGGAGGATTTAAAAGGCACTACAGCCAGGCCTTAACCCCCTCTAGGAGCAACGCCAGAAAGCAGCCAGGAGACTCCCAGCCAGCAACTAATAACGCTAATTTAGCAGGAGGTAAGGGGTCCTATAGGGGCAATTACCACTAACAATCTAATTAGGGTAGTTATTATTAGCTAAATTAGGGGCAAAACCCTTAGGGCTATTAGCAACAGAGCTATTAGAGAGGCCGCAGAGGCAGTAATTAACAACCTAGTAGCAACTAGGGAAATAGGAAGCCCTAGTTACTAACCTTTCCTACCTATAACTAGGGCTAGAGACTAAAGGGAAATAAACCTGTATAGTAGTTACTATCCAGCTAATTAACTCTAAGGGTAACCCTAGGACTCTCTAGGCCTTGTACAACTTAGGTTTAGAGCTAAACCTTATTACTAAACAGGTAGCTAAAGACCTAGGGCTTAACCTAAAGGGAACGGACCAGCGACTAAACGTGGTAGTCCTGGACAATACAAAGCTGTTGTTAACAGAGCAGTACTAGTTAACAATAGTCTGCTACAACAGTAAGGGAACACCTAAGACAGTTAGTCTAACTAAATTCTAGTCTATATTATTTGTTAGATACAACCTAGTATTAGGTTATCTATAGCTAGCTAAGGCGGACCTATATATCTGTTTCTCTGCAGGAACCTATAAGTAGTTTACAGACAACATTAAGAGAGTCTAGCTAGTAACTGCTAAACAATTATTTAGTAACCTAGACCTAGGCAAGCATCTATACCTACTACAGTCTAAGAGTCTAGGTATAGGGGCCTAACAGACGTCTACTAGACAGATAACAGACAGACGCTAGACGCAACCCTTGCTGAGTAGTTAAGGATTATAGCAGTAGGAATTAATAGTAGCCCTATACTAGAGGCTAATGCCCTAGACATAGAAGAGCTTAAATACGTGCCTAAGCACCTCTATTATAAGTAGTTTGCGTTTAGTAAACGCTAGACAAGTGTATTAGCGCCCTACTAGGAGTATGATTACTCTATAGAGATTAAGGCAGGTGCTAAGGTTCCTAACCTCCTAATCTATAACCTGTTCTGATAAGAACTAGATATACTCTAGGAATACCTTAAGGCAGCGCAGGAGAAGGGCTAGATCTGCCTAAGCAAGTTGCTGGCAGAAGCACCTATCCTGTTTGTTCCTAAACCTAATAGCACTATAAGATTATATGTTAATTATTAGAGATTAAACAAGATAACTATTAAGAATTAGTATCCTATCCTGCTAGTAAGCGAGATAATGGATCGTCTGTTAAAAGCGAAGGTCTTCACTAAGCTGGATCTACGTGACGCCTACCATAGGCTCTAGATTAAGCAGGGTAATAAGTAGAAGACTGCGTTTAAGACGTAATACAGTTATTTTAAATACCTAGTAATGCTGTTTAGCTTAGCTAACGCACTAGCCACGTTCTAATCCTATATCTACAGAGCCCTAGAAGGCCTACTAGATAGGATCTGCGTGGTTTACCTAGACAACATCCTTATCTATTCCTAGGACAAGAAAGACCACAACAGGCACCTTAAAGAGGTCCTTAATTGCCTGGTTAAATAGGGGATGTTTGCGACGGTAAGCAAGTGCGTCTTCTCTAGCAAGTTAGTAGAGTTTCTAGGATTTGTTATTACCCTAGACGGTGTAGTAATAGATCCTAAGAGGGTCTGCACTATTACTAAATAGCCTAAACTATCTAGTTATAAGGATATTTAAGTGTTCATAGGCTTTACTAACTTTTATTAGCAATTTATATTTATCTACTTAGAAATTATCTAGCTGCTTATTAACTATATAACGGCCGCCTAACACCTAGCAGAGGACTAGAGGGTCCCTAGTTAAGAAGAGGGGGGGGCAAGACTAAAGAAGAGTTAGAAGGGACTAATAAAATAGTATAAACTATAGCACTAGCTAGAGGAAGCGCGTACAGCGTTCCTTATAATTAGGGAGAAGTTTATAGGGGCCCTAGTACTTTAGCACTTTAACCTAAACAAGCCTATTATTATTCTTACTAACGCGTTAGACTTTGCTATAGCAGCTATCCTGTTGCAACCCTAAACGTCTAAAGTGGCCACAGAGCTACACTAGAAGCCTGTGGCATTTTAGAGCTAGAAGTTTACAGGCCTATCTATTAGATAGCATACCTATAATAAAGAACTGTCTGTAATTATTAAAGCCTTTAGGCAGTAGAGACACTATCTTAAACACGCCCTAGTAACAATTAGAGTACTCTTAGATTACAATAACCTAAGGTACTTTATAACAATAAAGAAGCTCTCTCCTAAGTAAGCCTAATAGGCGTAGGAGCTAGTAAGATTTAACTTTAAAGTTAAATATAAGCTAGGACCTAAAAACGCAGTAGACAGCCTATTAAGGCGTCTAGATTACGTAGAAGGTCTTAAGGTTAGAGAACAGTAGGCCCTGCAGGACGCTATGCTGCCTACCTTACAACAAAAGCTTTAAATCTAGATAATTTATAAGTCTAGGGCTTAAAACAATGTATAGGCAACATGTAGGCTTAACGTACCTGTGGCGGACCTAGCAGCAGTCTAGCAACTACCTAAAGTTATCCCTAAGGAATTCCGCTAATATTATATTAGCCTTAGAGACTTGTCTCCTCTAGCTCTTAACCCTCTAACTAATAGCTATTAGAGCTAGGGTTAATCTAAAGACACTAAAGCCAGGGGACTGGACTTTAACGTTGCAGAAGCTCTCCTTTGTAGCCTAGACAACAGAGTTAGTGCCTCTACAAACCTTGCAAACAAAGCTGCGCAGGGAGTGTTACGGGTGTTCTCCCTACAGCAGGGGATACCTCAGTTAGGTCCTAGGCTAAGCCTAGAGACCTACCAACCAGTATATAACATCCACACACCTAAAGACTTATCTATTAAGGATTTGTCTTATCTATTAATATTACCTATTATTTCATCCTATATCGCTCTGCTCTATTGCCTGCCTACAGTGCCCTTACAATTCGAATCCTTTATACTTCCTCTTGGAACAGGCAGCCAATTAGCAGCAGAGAGACAGGGAAAAAAAAACTTAGCCATTAGCAATGGCTGGAGGACGACGTAACCTCTGCTTAACCACAAGCAACGTAGAGGAGTTGCCCCCTTGCAACGACCTTAGTTAGGAGCTAGATGCGCAACGCTGCGACAATGCGCCTAGGGTATTGCTGGCACCTATAGAGCTACTGCTTAACCCTTATATTAGGGGCAGGTTAGCTACTACAGCAGTAAGCATTGCAACGCTAGACGTCCTAACGCTACACGTTACACAAATAGAGTTACTATAGGCTTCTATCCTGTTATTGCTAGAAGCACTTAACAAGGCAGAATTGTCTAGCGCCCCTGAACAAGAAATCAAAATCCAGTAGCAGTAATTTAACTAGGCAGTAGAGACCCTGCAGTAGACGCACGTCAGACCTACGCTAGGTAGCTACTGCCTAGCGTTTAACAAGGCTGGCAAGATAATACAAGTCCTTAACAACGTCTAACCTAAGCTAAAACTTAGGATAGATAATAAGCCTCTATTAACCTAGCAGGTGGACTAGTAGATTAAGGACATAGACACGGCGTTCTAGTACGCTTAAGTAGTTAAAGACTCTATAACCTGCACCTATTAGATTATAGGCACTATCCACTATAGTGTCTATTAAGAATTAATCTAACAACGTATTAACAAGGGATTAATCTAAACCTAGGCCAACCTCTGCGTAGAGGAGGAGCAGCTTGTACAGGACCTAGTCTTTACTTAGTATAAGAACTATAATAAGTACTTTAACTATAAGTAGAAGGCTAACAATTCTGTTAACACCTTCCTAATAAAGTTAAATAAGCAGGAGTCTCTACTGCTCTGTAACTTTGCTAAGTTTAACAACAGTATAGATAACTATAAGTTTAAGATAGTATTTGTATAGAGCCTTACTCCCTATAAACTCTAACATACGATCTAGCGTAATAGCAGCCTAGAATATATTACTAAGTAGATAGAGTTTAAATGGGCCCTCTGTAACGCAGAGACCGTAACAGTCCCCTTAAACTTAAGCCTCTAGGCTGAAGGCAGCAGTTAAAATAAAAGACCTTACTCTTCTTCTAATAGGGGAGGGTTTAAAAGGCACTATAGCTAGGCCTTAACCCCCTCCAGAAGCAACGCTAGAAAGCAGCTAGGAGACTCCCAGCCAGCAACTAATAACGCTAATTTAGCAGGAGGCAAGGGGTCCTACAGGGGCAATTACCACTAACAATCTAATAGGGGTAGTTATTATTAGCTAAACTAGGGGTAAAACCCTTAGGGCCATCAGCAACAGAGCTATTAGAGAGGCCGCGGAGGCAGTAATTAACAATCCAGTGGCAACTAGGGAAATAGGAAGCCCTAGTTGCTAACCTTTCCTACCTACAACTAGGGCTAGAGACTAAAGGGAAACAAACCTATATAGTGGTTACTATCTAGCTAATTAACTCTAAGGGTAACCCTAGGACTCTCTAGGCCTTATACAACTTAGGTTTAGAGCTAGACCTTATTACTAAACAGGTAGCTAAAGACTTAGGGCTTAACCTAGAGGGAACTGACCAGCGACTAAACGCGGTGGTCCTGGACAATACAAAGCTGTTGTTGACAGAGCAGTACTAGTTAATAATGGTCTGCTACAACAGTAAGGGAACGCCTAAGACAGTTAGTCTAACTAAACTCTAGTCTACATTATTTGTTAGATATAACCTGGTATTAGGTTATCTATAGCTAGCTAAGGTAGACCTATGTATCTACTTCTCTGTAGGAACCTATAAGTGGTTTACAGACAACATTAAGAGAGTCTAGCTAGTAACCGCTAAACAATTGTTTAGTGACCTAGACCTAGACAAGTATCTATACCTACTATAGTCTAAGAGTCTAGGTATAGGGGGTCTAACAGACGTCTACTAGACAGACAACAGACAGACACTAGACACAACCCTTACTAAGTAGTTAAGGATTATAGCAGTGGGAATTAACAGTAGCCCTATACTAGAGGCAGACGCCCTAGACATAGAAGAGCTTAAATACGTGCCTAAGCACCTCTATTATAAGTAGTTTGTGTTTAGCAAACGCTAGACAAGTGTATTAGCGCCTTACTAGGAGTATGATTACTCTATAGAGATTAAGGCAGGTGCTAAGGTTCTTAACCTCCTAATCTATAACCTGTCCTGCTAAGAACTAGATATACTCTAGGAATACCTTAAGGCGGCATAGGAGAAGGGCTGGATCTGCCTAAGTAAGTCGCTAGCAGGAGCACCTATCCTGTTTGTTCCTAAACCTAATAGCACTATAAGATTGTGTGTTAATTATTAGGGATTAAATAAAATAACTATTAAGAATTAGTATCCTATTCTGCTGGTGAGTAAGATAATAGATTGTCTGTTAAAAGTAAAGGTCTTTACTAAGCTAGACCTACATAACACCTACTATAGGCTCTAGATTAAGGAGGGTAACAAGTGGAAGACTGCGTTTAAGACGCAATACGGTCATTTTAAATACCTAGTAATGCTGTTTAGCTTAGCCAACGCACTAGCTACGTTCTAATCCTATATCTACAGAGCCCTAGAAGGCCTACTAGATAGGATCTGCGTAGTTTACCTAGACAACATCCTCATCTATTCCTAGGAAAAGAAGGACTACAACAAGCACGTTAAAGAGGTCCTTAATTGCCTGGTTAAATAGGGGATGTTTGCGAAGGCAAGCAAGTGCGCCTTCTCCAGCAAGTTAGTAGAGTTTCTAGGATTTGTTATTACCCTAGACAGTGTAGTAATAGACCCTAAGAGGGTATGTACTATTACTAAATGGCCTAAACTATCTAGTTATAAGGATATTTAAGTGTTCTTAGGCTTTATTAACTTTTATTAGCAATTTATATTTAACTACTTAGGAATTGTCTAGCTGCTTATTAACTATATAACGGCCGCCTAACACCTAGTAGAGGACTAGAGGGTCCCTAGTAAAGAAGAGGGGGGGGCAAGACTAAAGAAGAGTTAGAAGGGACTAATAAAATAGTATAAACTATAGCACTAGCTAGAGGAAGCGCGTACAGCGTTCCTTATACTTAGGGAGAAGTTTATAGGGGCCCTAGTACTTTAGCACTTTAACCTAAAGAAGCCTATTATTGTCCTTACTAACGCGTTAGACTTTGCTATAGCAGCTATCCTGTTACAACCCTAAACATCTAAAGTGGCTACAGAGCTACACTAGAAGCCTGTGGCATTTTAGAGCTAGAAGTTTACAGGCCTATCTATTAGATAGCATACCTACAATAAAGAACTGTCTGCAATTGTTAAAGCCTTTAGGCAGTAGAGACACTATCTTAAACACGCCCTAGTAACAATTAGAGTACTCTTAGATTACAATAACCTAAGGTACTTTATAACAACAAAGGAGCTCTCTCCTAAGTAAGCCTAATAGGCGGAGGAGCTAGCAAGATTTAACTTTAAAGTTAAATACAAGCTAGAACCTAAAAATGCAGCAGACAGCCTATTAAGGCGTCTAGATTACGCAGAAGGTCTTAAGGTTAGAGAATAGCAGGCCCTGTAGGACGCTATGCTGCCTACCTTACAACAAAAGCTTTAAATCTAGATAATTTGCAAGTCTAGGGCTTAAAACAATGCACAGGTAACATCTAGGCTTAACATACCTGTGGCGGACCTAGCAGCAGTCTAGCAACTACCTAAAGTTGTCCCTAAGGAATTCTGCTAATATCAGATTAGCCTTAGAGACTTATCTCCTCTGGCTCTTAACCCTCTATCTAATAGCCATCAGAGCCAGGGTTAATCCCAAGACACTGAAGCTAGGGGACTAGACTTTAACGTTGCAGAAGCTCTTCTTTGTAGCCTAGACAACAGAGTTAGTGCCCCTACAAACCTTGCGAACGAAGCTGCGCAGGGGGATTCCGCTTATGCCCTAGAGACACTAGTAATCCTAGCAGATTTTGTTAAGCAGGTCTAGTAACGGGACGTACTATACCCCAGAAAGCTATTGCTAACAACTAGGACAGATGGCGGAGCGAAGAAGGCACAACACTACTGGGAGGTTAACCTAAGTAGGACCTTACGCAGGAGTAGAAAAGTTTAGATTCCTAATAATATTACTCTGCGCCACACTATCCTATTAAGGAACTATAATGACCCTATAGGAGGTCACTATAGCGTAGATAAGACTGCTAAAGTACTTAAGAAGAAGTACTATTAGCTAGGGCTAATAAAGGACGTACATTACTACATCTAAAGGTGCCCTAAGTGCTAACTCTACAAAATTAGGAGACATAAACTGTAGGGATTACTTACACTACTTCTAGTCCCTAATATAGCCTAGCAGTACTTCTCCCTTAACTTTGTAACAGACCTGCTAAAGTTAAGGGATGCTAAGGGGAACAAGTATAACGCTATACTGGTCCTTATAGACTAATTTAGTAAGTACGTCTAGTACCTACCCTATACTAAGACAATTACTGCCTAGCACCTAGCTAAACTGTTAATGGAACAGAGCTTCTTAAAGCAAGGACCACTAGATACGCTGCTGTTAGATTAAGGTTTAGTGTTTACTAGCTAATTTTAGTCTAATATTTGCTACTACCTAACAATTAACCACCAGCTTAGTACAGCGTTCTATCCCTAGACAGACGGGCAAATAGAGTGTTAGAATTAGGAGTTAGAGACGTACTTACGCATATACATAAACTACTAATAGGATAACTAGGTAGACCTTCTACTATATACTAAGTATGCCTACAACTCTAAAGCTTACTCTGCATATAGAGAATCTCCTATTAAGGTTACCTTTAGTACTAACCCTAAGGGATTTAACAGGATGCCTAATAAGCACTAGCTCTAAAAGCCCCTAGCTGTCTAGGACAAAGACAGAACTACGCTGGAGCTGCGTAGGCAGGTTGCTAGACGCTTAGAGCGCTAGCATGACATATAGAGAATAGTAAAAGAGGCCTTAGAGTACACATAAAAGGGTAACGCCTAGTAGTACAATACAAAGAGGTTAGAATAATACTTTGCTAAGGGGGACTTAGTCCTCCTGCAGGCTAAGAACCTAATAACAAGCTGTCCTTTAAAGAAGTTTAACGCTTGCTACCTTAGACTATTTGTAGTACTTAGGAAGATAGGAAAGCTGGCGTACAGGCTGAAGCTCCCCCTATTAATAGACAGAGTGCACCTAGTGTTTAATGTATTATTACTTAAGCGCTAGAGGGAACCCCTAGAGAACAGTGGGTTTTAGCTAGGTCCTATCAGCATACTAGAAGACATTCTGCCTAGTAATAGGTATAAGGTAAAAGGTATACTGTTACACTAAGACACTATAGCCTAAGGAAGGGAGTATAGAGTTAAGTGGCTAGGTTGGCCCAATAAAGAGGTAACCTAGGAACTACTTAACTATCTTAACTACTGTAATAAGATCCTTTAGGATTATTACTAAAGCGTTTGCGCAGGTAATCTATTAGCGGGTGACTGGGTAGTGCCTAGGGAACTAACGCTACTAAAGCGTAAGAGAGGACGTTCTAAGAAGTCTGCCTTCTAAAAAGGATATCCTTCTAACCTAGCTGAAGTAAGGATAGACGCTCCTAGAATAAGTGCAGCTGGTGGCTAAAGGAGGCCCGGCGTCTATCTAATACATTACTGGCAAGAATAGCACGTTTAAGTTAGAAGAGAAGATTAATTGTAAGGTTTATTAAGAGTTACTATAGAAGTAGGGAGTCTTTACAACTACTACTACACTAGGCAGAAGGACTGCTATAACCTGCACTTAGGCTTATATTAAAGGAGGGGCTATAGCGTTGACAGCTACATAGAGTAAGCTTTATAGGCAAAGCAGATACCCTCTAGAAGGCGGTAGTAGGAGCCTAGGCAGACGACGGCAGGTTAGTACTATAGTAGTACCAGCGCTTCTCCACCTTATTCGCACAACCTGTTTTCTAGAAGTGCTCTTTAATTACAGCATTAATAACTACGTTGTTAGGCAGCTTTACGCTAACTGTACTAACTGCAGCCTACTTATATCAGCCTTAAGAAAAGAGGGGAGGAAAACAACACTTATAATATACTGCTGGAGGTTATATAACTAAGAAACCTAGCGCGCCTAGGCGTACTTAGTCTTAGAGAGACTAGACTTGTTAACGTTGTAACAAACTACAGCATTATAGGCGACAAAGCTGTTACAACAGCCTAGAGCGTAGTTGTGGGCAGTCTGCTAGAACAACTAGACAGCGTTGTTAACAGAGTCCTTAGTTACCTAGTTGTCCTGCCTAACAGTCTCCTTGTTAGTCTTGTGTACAGCTTAATTAATAAGGAAGTTAAGTATATTAATAGCTTAGCGGAAGATAGGGTTAATCTACACGCATTAGTTACAGACAGAAACTAGAGCAGCACAGGAAATACCTTAACGTACTTACTAACCTTTACCTCTATGCAGCTAGCGCACATACTAAAGTTGTCCTTACAGAGGCTATACCTACTAGGTTAACAGAAGACATATATAAACAACTTAATAGTGCCCTTAGGATTATACTTAGAGTAAGTGGTTAGGCGCGTAATGCCGCAGCGGCACTAGTATTGCAAGAGTAAGGGCTAGGGCTGTATATTGTTGGGCAGCTAATAGATGTGGTTAGGCAGGGCCTGGTAGGCAATGTGCGGGGGCGGAGGAGTTATAATAGAGATGGGCAAGAGTTGATTTAGGCAAGAGTTAGGTGGCAGATAAGGATGGTGGTGTGTAATAAGGCACTATAGGTGGGGAAATACAGTCCTTATATACACCTAGGCCCTAGCAGCCTAGCAGGCACCTAGCAATAACCTAACCTCTAACTGCTCCCTTACCTAACGCAACGCGCTGTATAAATAAATAAAAAGTTTGCTATATCTAAACACACGTCTATTAACTAATTAGAAGATATCTAATAATCTTACCTAAGATTTACGTTGTAAATACGCTAGGGCCTAGACTATACTGCATAAGGGTCTAGGTAAGGCATTATGCATAGTAAGGCTAGCAGCTTACTGTTATAAGCTAGCATACAGAGGAGATCTCCTGTAAATAAGCAAATCCTGCAAGCTAGTTTGCGCAGGAACAGGCTACAGGAGCTGCTGGCAATCCTCTTACAGACGTTACTGGTTAGGGACTTACTTACTACTTAGGCCCTAGGGATTTTAATCCCTAGCATAAGGCACCTAACTACCTAGGGGGTTGCAGAGAGTATAAACAAACGTCCACACGCAGGGCAGGCCCTAGCCTAGTGCTAGTCGCCACCTACAAGACGCAGGGAGCTAATAGCCCCTACACGTCTAACGTCTAACAAGTTACACTCCCTATAGGTTAAGCTAAAGGCTGCCTTAGCGTTAACCTTTTGTAACGTCTAACAGTCACGCTCCCTACAGGTTAAGCTAAGGACTGCCTTAACGTTAACCTTTATAACGTCTAGTTTAAGCTACTACTTACCTGTTAAGCTATAGAGCTAACAATTGCAGACTTAACCTGCGTTAAGAATCTAGCAAACAAGGAAGCGTTGTAACAACAGCGTAGCTAGCGTCTATAGGATTGCTCTTAATAGCTACCTAGCCTTACTTAATGTAGGAAAACCTAGTAGCCTAGCAGCACAGCGGTGCTGCTCTAGCAGAGTACTAAGGAGGCGTTGTGACAACGGCGTAGCTGGCATCTAAGGGATTGCTCTTAACAGCTACCTGGCCTTACTTAATGCAGGAAAACCCAGTAGCCCAGCAGTACAGCGGTGCTGCCCTAGCAGAGTACTAAGGAGGCGTTGTAACGACGGCGTAGCTGGTATCTAAGGGATTGCTCTTAACAGCTACCTAGCCTTACTTAATGCTAGATAGTTACCCTAGGCCACACTATATTTCTCCTGCTAAGTTTTTCCCTCTACAGGAGGTTTTTCTAGAGCTTAATAATAGCCCTAGGGATTCCCTAAAGCGGTTTAGGACGAACCTTTAGAAGGGGGGGAGCTATTGTTATAGGTGTTCTCCCTATAGTAGGGGATACCTTAGTTAGGTCCTAGGCTAAGCCTAGAGACCTACTAACTAGTATATAACATCCACACACCTAAAAACTTATCTATTAAGGATTTGTCTTATCTATTAATATCACCTATTATTTCATCCTATATCGCTCTGCTCTATTGCCTACCTACAGTGCCCTTACAGGGAGATTCTACTTACGCCCTAGAGACACTAGTAATCCTAGCAGATTTTGTTAAGCAGGTCTAGCAACAGGACGTACTATACCCTAGAAAGCTGTTGCTAACAACTAGAACAGATAGCAGAGCGAAGAAGGCACAACACTACTAGGAGGTTAACCTAAGTAGGACCTTACGCAGGAGTAGGAAAGTTTAGATTCCTAATAATATTACTCTGCGCCACACTATCCTATTAAGGAACTATAATGACCCTATAGGAGGTCACTATAGCGTAGATAAGACTGCTAAAGTACTTAAGAAGAAGTACTATTAGCTAGGGCTAATAAAGGACGTACATTACTACATCTAAAGGTGCCCTAAGTGCTAACTCTACAAAATTAGGAGACATAAACTGTAGGGATTACTTACACTACTTCTAGTCCCTAACACAGCCTAGCGGCACTTCTCCCTTAACTTTATAACAGACCTACTAAAGTTAAGGAACACTAAGGGGAATAAGTACAACGCTATACTAGTCCTTATAGACTAATTTAGTAAGTACGTCTAGTACCTACCCTGTACTAAGATAATTACTGCCTAGCGCCTAGCTAAACTGTTAATAGAACAGAGCTTCTTAAAGTAAGGACTACTAGATACGCTGCTGTTAGATTAAGGTTTAGTGTTTACTAGCTAATTTTAGTCTAATATTTACTACTACCTAACAATTAACCACTAACTTAGTACAGCGTTCTATCCCTAGACAGACAGGCAAACAGAGCGTTAGAATTGTGAGTTAGAGACGTACTTACGTATATACATAAACTACTAATAGGATAACTAGGTAGACCTTCTACTATATACTAAGTACGCCTACAACTCTAAAGCTTACTCTGTATATAGAGAATCTCCTATTAAGGTCACCTTTAGCACTAACCCTAAGGGATTTAACAGAATGCCTAATAAGCACTAGCTCTAAAAGCCCCTAGCTGTCTAGGACAAAGACAGAACTACGCTGGAGCTGCGTAGGCAGGTTGCTAGACGCTTAGAGCGCTGGCATAATATATAGAGAACAGTAAAAGAGGCCTTAGAGTACACACAAAAGGGCAACGCCTAGTAGTATAATACAAAGAGGTTAGAACAACACTTTACTAAGGGGGACTTAGTCCTCCTACAGGCTAAGAACCTAATAATAAGCTGTTCTTTAAAGAAGTTTAACGCTTACTACCTTAGACTATTTATAGTACTTAGGAAGATAGAAAAGCTAGCGTATAGGCTAAAGCTCCCTCTATTAAAAGATAGAGTGTACCTAGTGTTTAATGTATTATTACTTAAGCGCTAGAGGGAACCCCTAAAGAACAGTAGGTTTTAGCTAGGTCCTATTAGTATACTAGAAGACATTCTGCCTAGTAACAGGTATAAGGTTAAAGGTATACTGTTACACTAAGACACTGTAGCCTAAGGAAGGGAGTACAGAGTTAAGTGGCTAAGTTAGCCTAACAAAGAGGCAACCTAGGAACTACTTAACTATCTTAACTACTGTAATAAGATCCTTTAGGATTATTACTAAAGCGTTTGCGCAGGTGATCTATTAGCAGGTGACTAGGCAGTGCCTAGGGAACTAACGCTACTAAAGCGTAAGAGAGGACGTCCTAAGAAGTCTGCCTCCTAAAAAGGATATCCTTCTAACCTAGCTAAGAAGTAAGGATGGACGCTCCTAGAATAAGTGCAGCTAGTAGCTAAAGGAGGCCTAGCGTCTATCTGATACATTACCAGCATGAATAGCATGTTTAAGTTAGAAGAGAAGACTAATTACAAGGTTTATTAAAAGTTACTATAGAAGTAGAGAGTCTTTACAACTACTACTATACTAGGCAGAAGGACTGCTATAACCTGCACTTAGGCTTATATTAAAGGAGGGGCTATAGCGTTAACAGCTACCTAGAGTGAGCTTTGTAGGCAACGCAGATACCCTCTAGAAGGCAGTAGTAGGAGCCTAGGCGGATAACAGCAGGTTAGTACTATAGTAGTACTAGCGCTTCTCTGCCTTATTCGCACAACCTGTTTTCTAGAAGTGCTCTTTAATTACAGCATTAATAACTACGTTGTTAGGCAGCTTTGCGCTAACTGTACTAACCGCAGCCTACTTATATTAGCCTTAAGAAAAGAGGGGAGGAAAACAATACTTATAATATACTGCTAGAGGTTATGTAACTAGAAAACCTAGCGCGCCTAGGCGTACTTAGTCTTAGAGAGACTAGACTTATTAATGCAGTAACAAACTACAGCATTATAGGCAATAAAGCTGTTACAACAGCCTAGAGCGTAGTTGTAGGCAGTCTGCTAGAACAACTAGACAGCGTTGTTAACAGAGTCCTTAGTTACCTAGTTGCCCTGCCTAACAGTCTCCTTGTTAGTCTTACGTACAGCTTAATTAATAAGGAAGTTATGCATGTTAACAGCTTAGTAGAAGACATGGTTAATCTATACGTATTAGTTATAAATAGACACTAGAGTAGTATAGGAAATACCTTAACGTACTTGCTAACCTTTGCCTTTACGTAGCTGGCGTATATACTAAAGTTGTCCTTATAGAGCCTATACCTACTAGGTTTATAGAAGACATATATAAACAACTTAATAGTGCCCTTAGGATTATACTTAGAATAGGTAGTTAGGCGCGTAATGCTGCAGCAGTACTAGTATTGTAAGAGTAAGGGCTAGGGCTGTATATTGTTAGGTAGCTAATAGATGTGGTTAGGTAGGGCCTGGCAGGCGATGTAGGGGGGCAGGGGAGTAATAATAGAGATGGGTAAGAGTTAATTTAGGTAAGAGTTAGGTGGTAGATAAGGATGGTGGTGTGTAATAAGGCACTGTAGGTAGGGAAATACAGTCCTTATATACACCTAGGCCCTAGCAGCCTAGTAGGCACCTAGTAATAACCTAACCTCTAACTGCTCCCTTGCCTAATGTAACGTGCTGTGTAAATAAATAAAAGTTTGCTATATCTAAACACACGTCTATTAACTAATTAGAAGACGTCTAATAATCTTACCTAAGATTTATGTTGTAAATATGCTAGGGCCTAGACTATACTGCGTAAGGGTCTAGGTAAGGCATTATGTATAGTAAGGCTAGTAGCTTACTGGTACAAGCTAGCATGTAGAGAAGATCCCCTATAAAAAAGCAAATCCTGTAAGCTAGTTCGCGCAGGAACAGGCTGCAGGAGCTGCTGGCGATCCTCTTACAGACGTTACTAGTTAGGGACTTACTTACTACTTAGGCCCTAGGGATTTTAATCCCTAGCATAAGGCACCTAACTACCTAGGGGGTTGTAGAGAGTATAAACAAACGTCTACATATAGGGCAGGCCCTAGCCTAGTGCTGGCTGCCACCTGTAAGACGCAGGGAGCTAATAGCCCCTACACGTCTAACGTCTAACAGTTACGCTCCCTATAGGTTAAGCTAAAGGCCGCCTTAGCGTTAACCTTTTGTAACGTCTAACAGTCACGCTCCCTACAGGTTAAGCTAAGGACTGCCTTAACGTTAACCTTTATAACGTCTAGTTTAAGCTACTACTTACCTGTTAAGCTATAGAGCTAACAATTGCAGACTTAACCTGCGTTAAGAATCTAGCAAACAAGGAAGCGTTGTAACAACAGCGTAGCTAGCGTCTATAGGATTGCTCTTAACAGCTACCTAGCCTTACTTAATACAGGAAAACCTAGTAGCCTAGCAGCACAGCAGTGCTGCCCTAGCAGAGTACTAAGGAGGCGTTGTAACAACGGCGTAGCTAGTATCTAGGGGATTGCTCTTAACAGCTACCTGGCCTTACTTAATGCTGGATAGTCACCCTAGGCTACACTACATTTCTCCTGCTAAGTTTTTCCCTCTACAGGAGGTTTTTCTAGAGCTTAATAATAGCCCTAGGGATTCCCTAAAGCGGTTCGGGACAAACCTTTAGAAGGGGGGGGGCTATTGTTACGGGTGTTCTCCCTACAGCAGGGGATACCTTAATTAGGTCCTAGGCTAAGCCTAGAGACCTACTAACTAGTATATAACATCTACACACCTAAAGACTTATCTATAAAGGATTCGTCTTATCTATTAATATTACCTATTATTTCATCCTATATCGCTCTGCTCTATTGCCTGCCTACAGTGCCCTTACATAAGGAAGTCTTAAAACTCTAAACTAAACTACAACATGTGGACATTTATAACTACTAGCTGTAATAAGAGGTAAACAACAGCACTATAACAGTAACCTATATCCTATCTACTAAGATATTAGCTAACAGACTTACAAAGGCTCTGCCTGTAAGCAAGTGGTTAACCTTTCTAAGGCAGCTAGGACTAGAGAAACATACTGAACAAAGAAAGCCAGCTAACACCTAGATAGAATTACTTAACTAAAAGCTCTCTAACCTAGAGGTACAATAAGAGCTAGTTATATCTAGCTTTAATTAGGGCCTTAAAGCTAAGGGGGTGTGTTAGATAACCAACCTTGCTAAACCAAGTTGGGGGGTTTAGGGTTAACCTTAGTTAACTTAGGGGCTAGCGGCACACACACATAAAATGAGCCATTAAGACAGATAATTATTAATTAATCACCTTTATTATTATCTTTGCACATTAAGTATATTATCTGACATTTTAACTCCTATAGGGTAGCCTCTAGTAGTAGAGGTGTTAGCGTGCAAAGCACTACATTAAGCTTTAATAGCACTTACTCTAGGTTGTAGGGTACTAAACTAGAGCCTCTAAAGCTTGCTAGGATATTTTCCTTTGTAATTGCCTTGTTAAAAGCAATGCAAAAGGCTAGCAAGAACGTCTCTTTCTTAACTTGCGTGACAGAGTACCTTACCTAGCTGTTAATCTTAGTAGATTACGCCTGCTTAAAGGGGTAAAACAGCCTACATTAAGCGGCTACAGCAGGTGTAATAAGTAAGAAGGTATATAGAGAGTAATAATCTTCTGTTCCTTATAGTACTTATAGAATTTGTAGCTCTAGTAGCTCTTATAGCTATCTATAATTAGCAGATAGTATACGCCTATAGTACGCTCCTTTATATACGCATTAAAGTGCTTTAGCTACTTTACACTAAGCTCATTTATTATCTAGCTGTTAGCGCTAGTCTTAATTACCTAGTTGTAAGGTAGTCCTGTATACTAGCTTAATATAAGAACCTTACTACTAAAGATAATAAAGGGTAGGATAGCCTACCTACTAGCGCAGATGCCCTAGATAATTGTAACCTAGTTACAATTACCTAGCTGTATCTTCTTAGGATTGCCTTGCTTCTTAGAACCTATAAAGACTATCTAAGCAGTAATTATGCCTATTATAAAGCTAGACTTATTAAAGTTGTGTATATCTTTATCTAGGATCCGGTACTTCTTCTTTATGTTTCTAACTAGCTTAAACTAGGGCTCTATAACGCGTAGATCTTTATTTAGAGCTTATTAATAATTGTATAAGCAACTGTGTTAAAGCTTAACCTCCTTAGTACGCGTCCTAAACCTGTCTACCTAGTTCTTGCTAACAGGTCCTTTACTGCGTGCAGTAAGGAGATTATTAGCTATTTCTTATACTATAGTCCTTATAGCGCCTATTTCTTATGTATCTAGCTTAAGTATACATGCTACTATTACCTCCTCCTCTGTCTTATCTAGCTTGCTTAAGTTAGGTTAACAGTTATGTTAGGCGCGCTTTCTAGCGCGTTATTATACTAGCGTTATTTAGGGGACGTTAAATGTTCTAGACGCGTGTTTTATAGTATTAGGAGGGGTAGCTTAGGTAGCCTAGATAGTAAGGTAGAGTGTACCTTTGTTGTAGGTTAATTGCGCGTTGCGTTGTGGTGGCATTGTTGTAATAGTCTGTGATAGTCGCAATGTTGGTAAGGGGTGACCGCTTGGTGGTGGTGACTGCTTGGTGGTGAAACACGTTAGTCTATCTCTATACGCAGATTGTCCTAATCTAAGTCCTTATCTAATTTGCTTTCAGCAAGTGGTTTATTAGCTGATCCTTTAGGAGGCAAAGTTGCCTAAATCCTAGTAGATCTTCTAATAGGTTCCTTTAAACTAGGGTTAGTAGTGCCTAATATTAGTAGTAATCTAATTTAGGTAGGTTTTTAATAATTTCTAAGTGTTTATCTTAGCGTAATCTAACGCAGCTTTTTCTAAAGGTAATCCTAGAGCGGTAAGTTGGAGGGAATTCTAAACCTAAAAGCTTTAGTTGCTAGGAGGTCTCTAGAATCCTAACTGTTGTATTAAACAATAATTAGGACCTCGTCTTAGTTTGTAACTGTAAGGGATCTAAATCTAGAGGTACTTAAAATAACTAAACAATTTTTGCAATATTATTTAGAGGCTGTTACTAGCTAGGATAAGTTGTTAAGTATAATGTAATAACGTAGTATAATAGAAGTCTCTAAAAGGGGTAGGTATCTGCTATAAGGTGTATAGGAGCACTAGGATAGTTTACACAGAGAATTGTTCTATTCCTATAGGTCTTATATAAAAGAATACTTAATAACTAGCTCTCTTTACCTGTTAGCCTTGTGCCTTTTATACCTTATAAGAGTTAGGAAGAATTAGAGTGCTGGCCTAGGGTGTGGGGTGGACACGGATGTAACGGCACCGAGTTGGTAATAAGTTGGAGAGGAATTGGATAAGGCTTCGGGTGACTAGTGTGTTACATCTACTTAAATAGTGTATCCTTCTGCGTAAGCTTTGTTAGCAGGATTGTAATCTTAGAGTAGTCCTTAATAAAGCGTTAGTTAAAGTCAATAAATCCTAAGAATTCCTAGACCTGTTTAACTGTTTTTAGCGACTGCTAGGTCTTAACTACTTCTACTTTTTTTAGACTAATCTTAACTCTATGTTGTCCTACAATGTACCCTAGGAATTTAACTTCCTCCTTATACTATTTGTACTTCTTAGGTTTAAGTTATAGGTCTGCCTGTATTAGGCATTCTAGTACTTCTATAACATGTTGTCTATACTCTTCTAGTGTCTTTAAGTACACTAGAATATTATCTAGGTATGCTACTACAGTTCTGTTAAGGTATACTCTTAGGATGTTGTTAATTAACTTCTAGCACGTTGCTAGTGCGTTTATTAGAGTAAACAGCATAACTAGGTACTTATAAAGTCTATATTATATCCTAAATATTTTTTTTTATTCTTCTTCTTTCTTTATGCGTATAAGGTTGTGCGCGCCTTATAGGTCTAATGCTGTAAAGTACTAAGCTCCTACTAGCTAGTCCTGTATCTCTGTAATGTTTAGAAGCAGGTAGCAGTTTTTAATAGTAATTTTATTAAGCTTTCTAAAGTTAATGTAAGGTTATAGCTTGCTATCCTTCTTAGGAACAAACATAATTAGGTACCCTGCAGGTAATTCTAATCTTCTAATAAATCCCCTCTTAAGGTTCTGCTTAATATACTTACAAAGTACTTTAAGTTCCTTTTCTAATAACTAATATAATAGCCTAAAAGTTAGTGTCTTTCCTTTCTAGAGTATAATCTTATAATCTTAGAGTTTATGCTTAGGTAGGGCTTTTACTATAAGCTCTTCTTTAAATATCTCTGTATACTGTCTGTACACGTTAGGAATAGTAGGAGATGTACTCCTCTCCTTCTTAACTCTTACTTTGTAATCTATAGGGCGTTTAGTATCTACAGAGTTAACTGCTCTATCTTAGCACATCTTATGTGTTAAAGAGATATTATTAATCTCCTTCTTATCTACTAGCTGCTACGTGCGCTGCGTAGGCGTAGATATATTAGTACTACATTTATATCCTTCTAACAAAAGTCTTTCTTATGCCTAGTCTATCTTTAAATTATACTTTTATAACTAGGGAAGTCCTAGTATAACATTGTGCGTAGCCTTTGCAAAGACGTCTAGGTTTATTTCCTTATAGTGCCCCTGTATCTATAGGGGTGCTGCTATTACTTTAAATATAATTAGTAGTTTGTTTAGTACTAATTCTTTATTAGCTACTTAGAGTAAGTAAGAATTCTCCTTATAATATAATCTAAGTCTAGCTTACTATATTACTGTTCTAGATATATAACTTACTTGTGCTCCTAAGTCTAAGAGTGCTGTTAAGGCTACCCTATATAGTTTAATAGGTACCTTAATAAGGTAATTATTCCTAATGCTATTAATAGATTAATCCCTAGGGCTTGTAGGCGCTAGGCTAAAAGAGTCTCCTCTTTACTAAACCCTTTAAACTCTTTAGTACTGCAATGCTTCTTACAATCTGTGTTAAGGCCGTTCTGCTAGTGTGTGTTGTAGCAACTTCTATTAACTACTAGCTGTATTTGTATTGTAGCCTGTAGGTTATCTGTTCTAGAAAAGTGTACTTTCTAGTAATTTTTAATAGGATAAAGTTTACACAGGTAATTGTGACACTAGTACTTTTAACTACAACAGAGGCTTTGTTGTGCTAGGAACTATCCTACACTAAGCTTCTTATTATAGTAGATTATCTATTTGTCCTTAGTGTATACTGTCTACGCAAGGTTTCTATATTTTAGGTTTTAGTAGTCTAGGATGTACTGTAGTTGTAGGCTAATTATTAGTAGTACTTCTTTCTGCTTCTGCATACGTTCTAGGCTAAGCTGTGTTTCTTACTTACACTAAAGCTAGTCTTTAGCTTCTTCTAGGTTATAAGCAAATTATTTACTATTATTACTTTCTTTTCTAAACTAGTAAACAAGCTGTTAGAGTTCTAGTGTTATTTCTGCAATTTTAGGGACTCCTACAGGACTAACAAGTTCTCAATATATTTAGTAATAGGCTTCTTTATTATTATACTTCTAGTGTTATTAAGCTAAATATTCTTATTTACGTGTTAGTAGGGCGCTAATTTAGTTAAACTCTTGTCCTAAGGTGTCTAGTAGGTTGTATATCTTTTGCTAGTTGTTGTTAGAGTAGTACTCTGTTTCTTTGCCTGTCTAGGTGTCCTAGTAGGGTGTTGCTACACAAATTAGAGGTACAATACAGTTGTTATTGTCCTCTAGACTAGACTCTAGGTCTTCTAGCAGTGGTCCTATGTTATTAGTAAGAATTTCCTATTTACTAGCATCTATATTATTATAAGTATAGGTAGGTATATGTAACTAGCAGTAAACCTTATTTATCTAGCAGTCCTTAGCAAAGTAGCCTAGTTTGCTAAAGTTATAGCAGTCCCTGTCGCCTCTGTGTTAGTTACCCCCCTTAGGCTTCTTGTTCTATCACTTTAGTAGTCCCTTGTTAAGGTTTAAGAGGTCTATTGCTTTAGGTCTGTAGTATCTACTCTAAGTATTGCTGTAGATGCAATAACTGGTATTTAGCCATTTAAAGCTTCCTTACTATCCTTAATTTAAGTTATTAAGCTACTAGTTCCTTAGTAGCAGCCTGTTAGTAGCAATAACAGTAGTATATGCTCTAGGGTTATCTTAAATATTCTTGCTAGAGTTTATAGATTTGTACGTTAATATTAATAGCAGTATTAATAAGCTTGTTAAGGGTTTCTGTGCTTACGCTGGTGCCTATAGGTTCTTCCTTAACCTTAGGCTTTAATCCTTATTAAAACATAGTAATTAGGGCAGTATTGTCCTAGTTAGTGTTAGCAGCAAGCTGCTAAAACTCTGCAGCGTAGTTAGCAGCTAGCTTATCCTGTCTAATCTTCTAAATGTTATATTAAGCAATATTTAGTTTGTTAGAAACTCTAAAGATTAGCTTAATCTTTTCTTTAAATAGGTTAAAGTCTTTTATCTATTTATCTCTGTTGTCTAGGGCCTTGCTAGCTTAGTACTGCTGTATAAAGGGCTTAATCTAGGTAAACACTTTGCTACAAATATAGCTAGCTGCAAGGACTACTTATTTAGCCTTAGGTACCTTCTTACCTTAGAAGGTAAAGAAGAGGTCCTACTGTATAAGCTAGTTATTAAGCTTACTACAATCTCTATAGTAAAGGTTAGGCTTATTAATATTTATAGCGCTAGTAGTAACAGTTTGTTAGATTGGATGGTAATAGTCATGAGTTGATGATGATGTATTGATGTTCTGTTCTTATTCTATGTGAGGGTGATCTTCGTCTTATCTAGGTTCTGGTAGGGGCCCCTGCACGGTTTCTTAGCAGGTATATTACCTAACCTATTTCTCTAATACCTTTTATTTAACACACCCCCTTAGCTTAGAATCCTATTGCAAGCTACGCAAACTAGTTAATTAACTCTTTAACGTAAGGTCCTCTAGTTGCTCTTGTATCTTCTTAAGCAGGATATCCCTTAATATACCATTCTAGCCCTTAATAAGTCCTAACTAATTAAGAAAGCTAGCCTATTTGCTAATTAGCAACAACTTTGTAAATCTATCTGCAATTATGTTATGAGATAGGATAAATTCTACTTAGATTATTTTATAGTTAACTTCTTATTATAACTAGTAGTTGTGTATATTAACATGCTAAAGTTTAGTTTATATCTTAGTAATGTCTACAGTAACTAGACATATTATCTGCATATTATTACATTTAATTATTATTATTAGATTGCTTAGGGTTAAACAAAGCTCTTTTAATAGTTAAGAAGTAAATATTACTTCCTTAGCTACTTAAGACAGTGCTAGGAGCTTGGCCTTAGTAGTTAACGTTGTAATAGTATCTTATTTATTCGCTCTCTAGGCAATAAGTACTCTAAATAGCTTAATAGTGTATCCTTAGGAACTCTTTTAGTTTACAGTGTTATTAGCAAATAATGTGTTACTTGCAACTTTAAGTCCTTTACCCTGTCTAAAGTTAAGTAACAGATTTCTTATCTTCTGTAGGTATAGGAGCACTTAGTTAGCAGTATCTTAGTGTTTGTTACTTAGGTTAACTAGAAAGCGTGTAAGTTGCAACGTAGCAAACGCTATATTAGGCTGAGTAGTTACTGCTGCAAATAACAGGGATCTAATCTTTTGCTAATATTAATTAATCTCTAGCAGTTTAGCTAGACTATTCCTAGGCTTAAGTTTAATTCTAGATATTACCCTATTATGCCTTACGTCCTATCTAGTTACTAATTAACTAATCTTGTTAACTTATGCAGCTTATAACAATTAAATTGTCTATTACGATCTATTACGTTAGACTTCTACACTAAGGAACTATTAAAGGTTGTCTCTTCTAGTTTATAGGTATTGCTCCTATATCTATTTAATAGCATTATCTACCTCTTATTTATACTTTAGGTAGTATACAATTATAATATTGTCTATATAGAAGAAGATGATTATTCTATCCTTAATTATATAGCATAGCTCTTATAGTACTTATTTAAATCTAATTCTAGCTAATATTGCTGTAAATTCCTTCTACTATAGTAGAGGGGAGATGCAGAGTCTGTATAAGGCTTTCTGTACCTTTAGTAAGGTGCCTGTCTTCTAGTATCTCTTTTGCATCCTTATATATATTTTGTAGTTAATAGCTACATAGACAAACGCATTTATAACCTCCTAATATTTTAGTTTAAGATTATTTTTTGTAGCAATTACTATTAGTATTTTAAGTAATTAGCCTGTAAGTGTTGCTGTATATATATCTTATAACGTAATATTATATTATTAGTCTCCTTTAACTATAAGCCTTACTTTATACTTGTTAAGGTAGTAGTATTTATTAAACTTATATATATAGACCTATATACAGTTAAGTATTTATTATTTAGACTTCTAAACTAGAGCTAATAGAACTTTAGTCTATAACTCTATTCGTTTGTAGCTTGGCAGGTGTTTATTTTCTGCTTATTTAAATATCTTGTAGAGAGGGTGCTCCTCTAGCTTTAAGTATGCTGTAGGTAATAGTAGGAGTTTATTCTAATGCAGCTTAATTCCCTTCGCTAAAATCCTCTTTAATTAAGCTTTGTTAAAACCTTTTCCTTTATATTAACTAAGGTGTCCTACCTTAGTGCCTGCTATAAATATAGCTACCTACAGTGTTGTTATGGACGTTCCTTAGTCTTATTTAAGTTAGTCTGTTGTCTTATTATAGCTTATCTATTTAGTTAGGAATGCTGCTAGCGGAGGAGTTAGTAGAGGCGTTAGGTATGCCTCTACAATCTTCCTACCTTAGTAATATTAGGGTTGTTTAGCACGCAGAGTATTCTCCTATATTGTCTTATTCTTATAGAACATTTTAGTTTTAGATATATAGCTCTGTATAGCTAGGAGTTTAACTATGCTAATCTAAGTTGTAATTTCCTCTAATATGTTATGTATAAGGTTATCTATAATATCCTATATTTTACTATTAAATATTGTTTCTTTATTAAACAACACATTACAGGTACTAATTATTTAGCTATTAATAGGACCTAGATTTAGTATATGTTAGTAGACTAGTATCCTACTAAGTATCTAATGTATACCTTTAGGTCTATTCTTTATACCCTTTATTTTCTTTAATAAGTATTATTAGTTATAGTAAATACTTTGCATCTATATACTCTTAAGTAAGCCTAGTTTAGTTTTTAAGGTTTAGTAACTATGCTATTTATAGCAGCTATATACGTAAAGAATATTTTATACAGTAATTTCTACTTATTTAGATAATTTAGCGTCTAATTATATAGGTATACTGCTGCTCTTGTAATTTCTAGCCAGAGTTCCTATAGTAGATTTGCGTCTAGTTAGGTTATATATGCCTTCTCTTTTATTACACCCCCTAAGTGTTCTACTCCTCTATTTTAAGCTTATGTGTCTAGAGTAGAAGGCTTAAGTCTTATTAAGAGGGACATGCACTATCTCTTAACCTCTTATTTAACTATAATAATTTTATTATCTATTTTAATTACCTTAACTGTAATATTAAACTGTTTCTTTAAGAACTAGACAAAGATCCTAAGTAGACAGATAATAGATCTTATAGGCTTATTATCCTTAAAGTAGAAGTCCTACATGTACTAAGAGTGTTAGCAGGTAATAAGTATTTAACTCTTTTTCTTGTTAAAGCTTCCTGCTTTATATTTATAGAAGTCTATAGCTATTTATTTACCTAGGCCTTTGTTATTTAATTATAGGGTTCTTTATATTTAATACTTTAATTTTAATTACCTATATACGTTACATTATACTGTTATAATATCTTTAATCTTTACTACCTTAGATTAATACATAAGGTGCTTAATTACAGATAGTCCTAGATGTTTAAGCCTCTTATGCTATATTATAGCTATTACTTTCTATAGTAATCTTCTATTATAATTCATACGCATATAGAGTGCTACTATAGCTATATTTAGCTATTCTATAACCTGCTATCTAAGGCTTTCTATTTAGATAGCTATAATATTGCTGTTTCTTTAATATAGCATTGTTAGATCTTCTTAGTTATCCTACTATATTCCTTATCTTTAGAGTAGCCTAAATAATACTAGGTTATAGAGGAAATCTAGGCACTATATAATATTGCCTAAGTGTAGTACTTATTTACCTTAAGATTCCTCTACTAATATATTAACAGTACTATATCCTTATATCTAGACCTTAGAGTTCCTAGTCTAGATATAATCTCCTATTACTAGCTAGCGTACGTCTCTAAGTCTTAAGAGGTTATTATAGATATACGTAGTTAAGCTAGAATCTAGAAGAAATACCTCCTTTAATAGATATTCTTAATTACTTACACTACATGCTGCTTTTATACTACCTTTATTAACCTAAGTAATTTTTTAGCTATCTAGTTACTTAATAATCTTGTCTAGTGTTTAAGACGTCTTAATATATAGAATAATTAATTAAGACACTGTTATTATTTGTACTTGCTTAGTCCCTTAAGACATTGCCTATATTCTCTTTTATAAGTTACTGTTATATTTAAGCTTATACTATACTAGATTTATAACACCTCTATTTAGCTTAAACTACTTAGGTGTCTTAGCTTTATTTACATAGTAGTAGTTAGATATATTATAATACTGTTTACAGGCAGGATATATGTCTTTAGCTCTTGCCATATTCATCTCTAGGAACTGCTTAGTTCTAGCACTTTAGCTATCTATCTTTCTTTTGCTTTGCCTAAGGTTTCCCTAGCTTTAATAATTATTATTAGATAGTGCTCTTAGTTTTCTACTAAAGGCGTCTCTTTATAGGTTTAAGTTAGATTTACTACTTACTACGTATAATGCCTCTCCTACTACAAAGGTGCTCTTAGGCTTCTCTCTTAGTAGATGTTAAAGGCTTATATAATTATAGAAGACTTTTATTATTCTTTTTCTGTTTATAGCTTTCTTATTATATCCTGGCCCTTAGAACGCTGTAGTCTAGGTTAATGCTATCTTAGGTATAGAGCCTAGAAAATTATTAATAACAGCTTGTGTTTACATAACCTTAGCCACCTTAAGGGTCTTAGCTTAAGTTACTGCCTAATTGTATTTACTTAGCTATATCTCCTAATTTGTAGTTGTTTACATTAGTCTAAGTATAGCGTAGTATCTTTCTTGTACTTACGCCTGTTCTTTGTCTACGTCTACTCTAACAGTGTCTTAGAGGGCAGTTATTTATTTGTGTAGCGTTCTATTTTCTGCACAGCAGCTTAGCTGCAGATATAGTATTACTGTTGTAAGAATGTACTTAAATATTCTTAATATTTTACTTTTCTTATATTAATAGTCTTTCTTAAGTATCTTGTATAACTTAAGGTAAAGCTTATAGTCTTTGTAATCTTCTTTATATACCTCTTGTCCCTTTTCTAAGAGGTCTAATATCTATATTACGATTATAGGTGTTTGTAGCATAGTTATTAATATGTCTATTACTTTATATATTGTTCTACGCGTTCTGCTTTAACCTGCTTAGATAGTCTATAATAACATAGTTAAGGTGTTGCTTATACTTATTACTAGTTTATATTACGTAATTTCTAGAGGTAGTAGCACCTCTAGTTGTTTGCGTTAGAGTTATACCCCTTTAAGGTCTGCTAGCAGCTATGTATCTTACAACTAGCACTTAATCTTAAGTTAGCAGTACTAGAAGACCTAGTTACTTAAGTTAGTAAGAATAAACGTCGCGTCCCTCTAGCTTTGGCTAGTTACTATTTTACTTGTTGTTAGCGCTTATCGTAGCAGCAGTAAGACTCTTAATTGTTAGATTAGATGGTAATAGTAATAAGTTAATAATAATGTATTAATGTTCTGTTCTTGTTCTATGTAAGGGTGATTTTTGTCTTATCTAGGTTCTAGTAGGGGCCCCTACACGGCTTCTTAGCAGGTATATCGCCTAACCTATTTCTCTAATACCTTTTATTTAACACAGTTACATCTATGTTAATGTTACTAGATATAAGGTTACTAGGGGTAGCATAGGATCTAATAGTACTTATCTTAGGGGTGTTTAAAATGTTAAAGTTGTACTTTAGTTAGAGACTATAAGCACTAATTCTATTAGTTCTTAGGGATAACTACTAGTAGATTAGTTAGGGTTATTAACTAAGCAAGGCTTATTAAGATAGGGTGCACTAAATAGTACAGAGTAGACTGTCTAGTTTAAGTGCAGGTTAAGATTCTAATAAGTACTTAATTAATAAGGTTAAACACAAACTATAAGGGTTATGTTCCTACTAACTATATACTAAGGAGATACAATACTTCTTAATAAGTAACTAGAGTTAGTCTAAAAAAATGTATAAGGGTGCTTATAGACAAGCATATTTGTTAAATAAAAGGTATTAGAGAAATAGGTTAGGCGATGTACCTGCCAAGAAACCGTGCAGAGGCCCCCACTAGAACCCAGATAAGACGAAAATCACCCTTACATAGAACAACAGAACATTAATACATTATTATTAACTTATTACTATTACTATCTAATCTAACAATTAAGAGTCTTACTGCTGCTACGATAAGCGCTAAAAACAAGCAAAATAGCAACTAGCTAAAGCCAGAGGGACGCAACGGTTATTCTTACTAACTTAAGCAACTAGGTCTCCTAGTACTGCTAACTTAAGATTAAGTGCTAGTTGCAAGATACATAGCTGCTAGCAGACCCTAGAGGGGTGCAACTCTAACGCATATAACTAAAGGCGCTACTACCTCTAGAAATTATATAATATAAACTAGTAATAAGTATAAGTAACACCTTAACTATATTGCTATAGACTTTTTAATTAGGTTAAAGTAGAACGCGCAGAATAATATATAAAGTAATAGACATATTAATAACTATACTACAAACACCTATAATCGTAATATAGATATTAGACCTCTTAGAAAAGGAACAAGAGGTATATAAAGAAGATTACTAAGACTATAAGCTTTACCTTAAGTTATACAAGATACTTAAGAAAGACTATTAAGATAAGAAAAGTAAAATATTAAGAATAGTTAAGTACATTCTTATAACAGTAACACTATATCTATAGCTAAGCTACTGTATAGAAAACAGAACGCTGTATAAATAGATAACTGCCCTCTAAGACACTGTTAGAGTAGATGTAGACAAAGAACAGGCGTAAGTATAAGAAAGATACTACGCTACACTTAGACTACAGTGGTAAAAGGGTAGGGGTTAGGTAGGGGTAGGGTACATCACGTGATGTACCCCTACCCTACCCTACCCCTACCTACGCTAGTTCTATACTAAGAGGGTAGGGGTAGAGTAGGGTCCACATGGGGTATAGGTAGAGGTAGGGTAGGGTCTACATAGGGTACATGTAGGGGTAGGGTAGGGTCTATATAGGGTAGGGGTAGGGGTAGGGTAGGGTCTACATGGGGTACGGGTAGGGGTTAGGTAGGGGTTGGGTAGGGGTTGGGCAGGGTAGGTGTCAGCGTCCAACTCTTTAACTAAAGCAGTTATTATAGAACCTTGTACTACAAGAATGTAGAGCAAAGTGAGCGCTTTTAAACGGTCCATATACCGTAAGATTCTGATTAAAACTGGTAGAGCTAGAACAGTTGTTACGTAGGCCTACGTAGTAACAACCTAGGATTTACATAAGAACTGCTGTAACTCTACTAGTTCTAATTGGAATCTTGCTGTATATGGACCGTTTAAAGGCGCTTGTTTTGCTCTACACTTTTGTAGTACAGAGTTTTGCAATAACTGCTTTAGTTAAAGAGTTACACGCCGACACCTACATGCCCTACTTAGGCCTACCTCTTCCCTACAGACCCTACCCTAAACCCTACCCTACCCTACCCCTACCCCTGGTCCATGCGGACCATACCCTACCCCTACCCCACGCTAGAGGTACCCCTACCCTACCTCTACCTAACGTCTGTGCAGACCCTACCCTACCCCTACCCTATGTGGACCCTACCCCTACCCTACCCCTACCCCTAGTCCGTGCGGACCGTACCTAACCCCTACCCAACCCTGGGGTACCCCCTACCCTTTTGCCAGCGTAACTTAGACTAATACAAATAACTACAAATTAGGAGACATAGCTAAGTAAATACAATTAGGCAGTAACTTAAGCTAAGACCCTTAAGGTAGCTAAGGTTATACAAACACAAGCTGTTATTAATAATTTTCTAGGCTCTATATCTAAGATAGCATTAACCTAGACTACAGCGTTCTAAGGGCTAGGATATAATAAGAAAGCTATAAATAGAAAAAGAGTAATAAAACTCTTCTATATTTATATAAGCCTTTAATATCTACTAAGAGGGAAGCCTAAGAGCGCCTTTGCTGTAGGAGAGGCATTATACGTAGTAAGTAGTAAATCTAACTTAAACCTATAAAGAGACGCCTTTAGTAGAGAACTAAGAGCGCTATCTAATAATAATTATTAAGGCTAGGGAAACCCTAGGCAAAACAAAAGAAAGATAGATAGCTAAAGTGCTAGAACTAAGCAGTTCCTAGAGAGGAATATAGCAAGAGCTAAAGATATATATCCTGCCTGTAAACAGCGTTATAATATATCTAACTACTACTACGTAAATACAGCTAAGGTACCTAAGTAGTTTAAGCTTAATAGAAGTGTAATAAAACTAGTATAGTATAAGCTTAAATATAACAGTAACTTATAAAAAAGAATATTAGCAATGTCTTAAGGGACTAACTAACTATAAATAATAATAGCATCTTAATTAATTACTCTACACATTAAGACGTCTTAAACACTAGATAAGATTATTAAGTAATTAGATAGCTAAGAAATTACTTAGGTTAATAAAGGTAGTATAAAAGCAGCATGTAGCGTAAGTAATTAAGAATATCTATTAAAGGAGGTATTTCTTCTAGATTCTAGCTTAACTACGTATATCTATAATAACCTCTTAAGACTTAGAGACGTACGCTAGCTAGTAATAGGAGATTATATCTAGACTAGGAACTCTAAGGTCTAGATATAAGGATATAGTACTGTTAATATATTAGTAGAGGAATCTTAAGGTAAATAAGTACTACACTTAGGCAATATTATATAGTGCCTAGATTTCCTCTATAACCTAGTATTATTTAGGCTACTCTAAAGATAAGGAATATAGTAGGATAACTAAGAAGATCTAACAATGCTATATTAAAGAAACAGCAATATTATAGCTATCTAAATAGAAAGCCTTAGATAGCAGGTTATAGAATAGCTAAATATAGCTATAGTAGCACTCTATATGCGTATGAATTATAATAGAAGATTACTATAGAAAGTAATAGCTATAATATAGCATAAGAGGCTTAGACATCTAGGACTATCTGCAATTAAGCACCTTATGTATTACTCTAAGGGGGTAAAGATTAAAGGTATTATAATAGTGTAATCTAATATATATAGATAATTAAAATTAAAGTATTAAATATAAAGAACCCTATAATTAAACAATAAAGGCCTAGGTAAACAAATAGCTATAGACTTCTATAAATATAAAGTAGAAAGCTTTAATAAGAAAAAGTGTTGAATGCTTATTACCTGCTAACACTCTTAGTACGTGTAGGACTTCTACTTTAAGAATAATAGGCCTGCAAGATCTATAATCTGTCTACTTAGGATCTTTATCTAGTTCTCAAAGAAACAGTTTAATATTACAGTTAAGGTAATTAAGATAGATAGTAAAATTGTTATAGTTAAATAAGAGGTTAAGAGATAGTACACGTCTCTCTTAATAGGACTTAAGCCTTCTGCTCTAGACATATAAGCTTAAAATAGAGGAGCTAAATACTTAGGGGGTATAATAAAAAAGAAGGTATACGTAATTTAACTAGACGCAAATCTACTATAGGAACTCTAGCTAGAAATTACTAGAGCAGTAGGATACCTATACATTCAGAAACTAAATTATTTAAATAAGTAGAGATTATTATACAAAATATTTTTTACGCGCATAGCTGCTATAAATAGCATAGTTACTAGACCTTAAAAACTAAACTAGGCTTACTTAAGAGCACACAGATGCAAAGCATTTACTATAGCTAATAATACTTATTAAAGAAATTTAAGGCTATAAAGACTAGACCTAAAGGTATAGATTAGATACTTAGTAGGATACTAGTCTACTAACATATTCCAAATCTAGGTCCTATTAATAGCTAAAGTAATTAGCACCTATAAAGTAGTGTTTAATAAAGAAATAATATTTAATAGCAAAATAGAGGATATTATAGATAACTCTAGGTATAACACGTTAGAGGAAATTATAACTTAGATTAGTATAGTTAAACTTCTAGCTATATAGAGCTATATATCTAAAACTAAAATATTCTATAAGAATAAGATAACACAGGAGGATACTCTGCGTTCTAAATAACCCTAATATTACTAAGGTAGGAAGATTGTAGAGGTATACCTAACGCCTCTACTAACTCCTCTGCTAGTAGTATTCCTAACTAAATAGATAAGCTATAATAAGACAACAGACTAACTTAAACAAGACTAAGGAATATCTATAAAAATGCTGTAGGCAGCTGTATCTATAGTAGGCGCTAAGGCAGGACCCCTTAGTTAATATAAAGGAAAACCTTTTAACAAATCTTAATTAAAGAGGATTATAGCAAAGAGATTAAGACTATATTAGAATAAACTTCTGCTATTACCTACAGCATACTTAAAGCTAGAGGAGCACCTTCTCTATAAGATGTTTAAATAAGCACAAAACAAACACCTATAAAGCTATGAACAAATAGAGTTATAGACTAAAGTTCTTACAGCTCTAGTTTAGAAAACTAGATAATAAATACTTAACTGTATGTAGGTCTATATATATAAGTTTAATAAACACTACTACCTTAACATAAATAAAGCAAGGCTTGTAGTTAGAAGAGACTAATAATATAATATTATATTATAAGACATGTATATAGTAACTCTTATAGGCTAATTAATTAAAATACTAATAGTAATTGCTATAAAATACAATCGTAATCTAAAATAATAGGATATTATAAATATGTTTGTCTATATAGCTATTAACTGCAAAATATATATAAGGATGCTAAGAGGATACTAGAAGACAGGTACCTTACTAAAGGTATAGAAAGCCCTGTACAGACTCTACATCTCCCCTCTACTATAGCAGATAGAATTTATAGTAATATTAGCAAGAATTAGATTTAAATAAATACTATAAGATATATGCTGTATAATCAAGAATTAAATAATTACCTTCTTCTATATAGACAATAATATAATTACATACCACCTAAAGAACAAATAAGAGGCAGATAATGCTATTAAATAGATACAGAAGTAATACCTATGCACTAGAGGAGATAACCTTTAATAGTTCCTTAGTGTAGAAGTCTAATGTAATAGATAGTAATAGACAATTTAATTGTTATAAGCCGCATATATTAATAAAATTAGTTAATTAGTAACTAGATAGGATATAAGGCATAATACGTTAATATATAGATTTAAACTTAAGCCTAAGAGCAGTCTAGCGAAACTACTAGAGATTAATTAATATTAGCAAAAGATTAGATCCCTGTTATTTACAGCAGTAACTACTTAACCTAATATAGCGTTTGCTATGTTACAACTTACACGCTTTCTAGTTAACCTAAGTAATAAACACTAAGACACTACTAACTAAGTACTCCTGTACCTACAGAAGACAAGAAATCTGTTACTTAATTTTAGACAGGGTAAAGGACTTAAAGTTATAAGCAACGCATTATTTGCTAATAATACTGTAGACTAAAAGAGTTCCTAAGGATACGCCATTAAGCTATTTAGAGGACTTATTACTTAGAGAGCGAATAAATAAGATACTGTTACAACGTTAACTACTAAGGCTAAGCTCCTAGCACTGTCTTAAGTAGCTAAGAAAGCGATATTTACCTCTTAACTATTAAAAGAGCTTTAGGTAACCCTAAGCAATCTAATAATAATAATTAAATTTAACAATATGTAGATAATACGTTTAGGTACTATAGATATTACTAAGATATAAACTAATCTTTAGTATATTAATATACATAACTACTAGTTATAATAAGAAGTTAACTACAAAATAATTAAAGTAGAATATATCCTATCTAATAACATAATTGCAGATAGATTTACAAAGATGTTGCTAATTAGCAAATAGGCTAGCTTTCTTAATTACTTAGGACTTGTTAAGGGCTAGAAGGGTATATTAAGGGATATCCTACTTAAGAAGATGTAAGAGCAACTAGAGGACCTTATATTAAAGAGTTAATTAACTAGTTTGCACAGCTTGCAATAGGATTCTAAGCTAAGGGGGTGTGTTAAATGAAAGGTATTAGAGAAATAGGTTAGGCGATGTACCTGGCAAGAAACTGTGCAGGGGCCCCCACTAGAACCTAGATAAGACGAAATTCACCCTTACATAGAACAACAGAACATTAATACATCATTATCAACTCATTACTATTACCATCCGATCTGACAATATTATACTATACTTATTAAAAAGCAGTTACATATATTATGCTTGTTAATAAGCATTTACGTAACAACCCTTTCTGTTCTATCCTTCTCTACTGTTTGTTCCTTTAGGGCGGAGTTAGGGGTCTTGGTTGGCTGGTACTTAGGTTTGTGCCGTGCCCTAGCACAGGATTGTAACAGTAGTCTCTCCTGCTAATATGCTTCTACAGCGCTCCTAACTTAAACTTACATTAGGAGTAGCTAGTTTCCCCTATATAAACTAGCCTCTTTCTTATCTAAGATTATTACTGCCTATACTATAGTCCTTACTACGTTAGCGTAATCCTAGTAAATATATCCCTCTTCGCCGCAACAGGTACACAGGTTAGCCTCCTAGCGTTGCTAGAATACCTTATTAGGAACCTATGTAGCCTAGTTAGGAGTAGACTACTTCTAACCCCTATGCTTAGCACTGCTGCTAGTGCACACTGCGGACATAACTGTTATCTTAACATTACTGTCCCTATTACGCTTAGGTAGCGCCTAGGCAGGGCTGTAGTATAGCTAGTTTTCTATAGCTATAGTCTTAATGTCTATAGTAATAGACTTTTACTCTATAACAGCTACATTATAATCTATATAAGGTACTTCTTAATTTATTACTATATTGCATATAGTTATATATAGAGCCTAGTAGAGCTTTAATAGGCGCTGTTCTCTGCTCTAGTAGAGGCTGCCACTTTGCACTAGTAGCTGCTTAAACTAGAAAAAAAAGTCTAAGAATAACTTGTTAGGACCCTAACAGACGCTCTCTAGTTTTGCCTAGGCCTGTTTCTAGCTATAGTTGTTGCTGTAGCAGAATTCTAGGTATACTAGAAAGTCCTTTAGACTCTACACACCTTAGGTACCCCTAATCTTATAGAACAGAGCTATATCTTATTACATAGATATACTTAGCTAGGACTATGTAAAGGTAAATATGTCCTATAGCCTACTAATAAAGAACATGTCTGCCTGCAGCTCATGTTCTATTATAACCTACTACACCTTAAATAAGGATTTGTTCCTAGTAAAGGCCTTACCTATAGGAAGAGGTTTCCTATAGGCTATAAACGCCTGTATAGAGGCATACAGGCCTAGGGCAGACGCTAAAAACAGCGCTTTGTAAGGCAGGTTAGGGGCTAGGGTAGACGTTAGTAGGTACAGCGTTGCTTCTAAGGAGGACAATAGAACTATAGACGCAGGTCTAGTACAGGCAGTAGCTGTTTGTACTAGAGACTCTACAAACACGCACATGTTAGAGTTATTATATTTAAGCAATACTATACGCTTATTAGTAGTAGTTAAGGCTTACTATAAGTTTATTATAAACTATAACATTTAGGCTATAAATTCCTAAAGGGTTAAGGGGATAGATTTGTCTAGGGGGTTATTCTAGGAACTGGCTAATACAGTATAAGTGCTAGCTGTTCTCCTAGAAGAAGAGATATAAATGTTATAGACTGGCCTTAGGGTAGAATACAATAAGGGTTAATATAGTATTATATCTCTTAAGAAGGTAACATATTACGTGTCCTTCTAATATGTCTGTAGGGCACGTAACTGTCCCGTCTTACTTAAGGCTAAACAAGGTCTAAGCCTATAACAGTACCTTAAAACACCTACTATCCTCTTTAACTCTATTCTCTCTTGTAATTAACTTATATACTCTTAATATCTTAATACTCTAATATTATAATTAAAGTTAGATCTAAGACACTATAAGTCTTAAACTAAATTATCTAGGCTTACTGTCTTTAGAGAGGGACTAAGACAACCTACCTGTAGGAGAGCTAGTAGAGCGTAAGGTAACACCTCCTTCTATAGATAAGGAGATACCTTAACAGACACAAAGTGTCTATAGTGCCCTAAGAGGATCTGTAGGTCCCCTAGGTAGTACACCTTACTCTAGAATCTATATCTATAGGGCAGCTCTAGCTAGAGAGGGTTAGAATAGCCTAGAAGTAAGTAATTAATAACAGGAGTTAGAAAACTTACGCAAATAGTTGTAAGAGACAAAAGACTAAGATAAACTTTTTTTTTTTTTATAAATATAGATGTAAATACAATAAAGGAGATCCTGTAATAATCCTATCCTTCTAAAAAGTATAAGAAGGTGTAGAGAAACTACAATATTCCCTATCTGTAAATTTTCTACAACTTAAAACCCTATAGATATATATTAAGTATAACTATACTAAATATAACTATTAGAAGAGAGATTATAAGGGATATTTCCTCTAATCTCTAGTTAATTTCCTTATAGAGGAACAAAAGATTAACTTTAGCGTAAGGTATCTTTTAGAGAACCTAAAGACGTAATAGTAGGCTTACTACACAACTAACTACTAAGAGGAACTACTCTAGAAACTAATGTAGTAAGAGCGAAAAAGAGTTATACTAGATGCTCTAGAAATACTAGCTAAATATAAGTAAGTAGCGTATAAATCCTTAAAGTAATATAAGTAATAGTAATCTTAGTCTACTATAGATCTGTTAGACTTTATACGTCTACTATATAAAGAACTAGGTAGCTTAAACACACTAGAGCTCTAAGTGTTAGAATATGTTACTGCGCTGCTCCCTAACATACAAAAAGACTTGTTTCTATTTCCCTACAAACAAAGGGTTATAGCCGCTACCAGGGGAGCATTAGGGTTCCTCCTAGTTAGGATCTCCTAAAGTAGTTAGATGAAAGCCTTATTGTACTTTTATAAGGGGTCTTGCGTCTCTCTTATGTAATCTAGACAAACCCTGTAAATAGACACTTACAGCGTCTAGATTATATAAGAGAGGTGTAAGACCCCTTACAAAAGTATAATAAGGCTTTTGTCTAACCACTTTAAGAGATCCTAACTAGTAGGAACCCTAATGCTCCCCTGGTAGCGGCTATAACCCTTTGTTTATAGGGAATTAGAAATAAGTCTTTTTGTATGCTAGGGAGCAGCGCAGCAACATGTTCTAACACTTAGAGCTCTAGTGTGTGTAAGCTACCTAGTTCTTCCTACACCAAACACCAACTTTTCATAGTTAGAGAAAGGTTATTTTTATCAAATTTTTATCCCAATATTGCAAATATGCCTTCCTAACATCTATTTCTAGCGTCTGTTTTGTAGTGCAGGCGTTGGAACAGGCGCGCTGGCTATTGTAAGCTGAACAGAGTGGTTATCTAGTCTTAGTTAAGATGAAATCTCTGCAATGGCCCGTGCGCTTGTAGATTTAGATCGGTCAAAGGCATAACAAACAGAGAAATCTTAGCTATTGTGGGTAAGAGTATTGCTTAATGCAAGAAGGTGGTTGTCTTCCCTAGCGAGCCCTAATAGTTCGCTGAGATTATCCGATATACCCTTCCAACAATCATGTGCCTCTAACCCCTAATAGCCCTTTTAGCCCTTGCCAGTTAACACCCCTAATAATCACGTGCACCTAAACCCTAATAGCCTTCTAAGCCCTTACTAGTTAACCCTATACTTTTACTCTACTACATATCTCCCCTACCCTAAGAGCTTAGTCCCCTTAAGCTTACGTCTACCTCTATCTGTTGTTCTGCCCTTCTATAGCTCTATTATCTGTTCTAACAGAAGACCTACTAGTGTTTGCCTCTAAGCCTCTCTACTTTAAACAACCTCCTAGCACTACCTAGCAGTTTATTAGGCTGTTGCTTAATAGTTTATATTCACCTAACAATATTTACTCTAGCATTTTAGGTATCTAAACCTATTATAACTAATTCCTAAAGCCCTATTAGTTTAGGACTTTAAGAAAGTACCTTATGCGTAACCTAATCTGTTTGCTATAACAGCTAAGGTAAGCCTAGATACCTACTATTTATTTATCTAGTAAATCTTCTACTTATGTGTTAATTCGTCTATATTATTAGTAATAGCCTATTAGACTGTTTTAAGAACCTGGAATCCTCTAGCCCTAGGCCTGCTTATTTGTAGGTTGTTTAGCCTAGTCTAGCAACCTACCACCTTTTACTAGGTAATATTACTCTTACTAACGTAATAGCAAACAATTTTTACTAGCTTTAGGTCCCTTTAGGATAACGTATCTAAGCACAGTAGCTGTAGGGGAAGCAGCAGCCAGGATCTATATAAGCAGCCCCAGATCTGCTCCTTCTCTTCCTTTTTATCTTTAATTTCTACTTTGTTAAACTTCTTAACTTTCTGCTTCTTTATCCTTTAATAACACATAAGGCTTTTAGACCCTTATTTTAACCTTCTTCTTTGTTATGTCTACCTTGTCTTTAAGATCTCTAATTAAGGGTAGTAGCAGCAGTAGTAAGAAGCTCCTACCTAGAGGTTAAGGCCGCACAGGTTCTAGTATTAGCCTAACTAAAGCTTGTTGTCTTTCCTTATAGGAACAAGCTTAGCTTATTTATAAGACCCTTATTCCTTCTCTTTTTAAACCTAATAGGTTATTAATAGTTCTTCCTAGTACTTTCTTTCCTAAATAACAGTATAGACAGCACCTTAGCTTACAACATTACAGAAGCTTTTATAACAGCTCTTATTAGTAGGGCTAATCTTCCTCCTTTCCTCTATAACATTGCTGCTGCCTATACACATATCTGCTAGTTTAACACTCTACCTTCTAGAGAGAATTACTATATTAATTCTAACACTATATACTATAACTAGGCACCCTACTTCTTTTATTACCTCTACTGTTCTTTACACGCCTAAGTTCCTAGCAATCCTACGTTTCTAGACACTCTTAGCGCCTAACAGCAGTACTATTAAGCTACAATTAACAACAGCTGCTAGCCCCTATATACTATTAGTGCCTATAGTTCTTTTATTTAAGGGTTCTTACTTACTATAACTAACGCTGCTGTTTAATACTCTACTTGTAATAACCCTAACTATCTAAATACTTACTATAATTATTATTAGAAGAGGTCTGCGCTATATACTTAGGCCTAAAATGCTAATAGTAATCTTAACCAGCTAGTCCCTTATACTAAGTATATTGCTAACAGCTATAAGAACTATTCTTTTAGTAAGTTCTAAAATCCTATTAAGCCTTATTTCTGCTAATTTCTTCTTAGCTGTTACTTGTTGTGCTGCTTCTACAATGCCTAGTCCTACTAAGGCTTACTACTATAAGGCAGGCTGCGCTAAAGCTTGCTCTTACGTAGATACTAATATCTCCTTTACTAGTTACAGTTACTTTACTAATAATTATTTTAGCGCTAGTTTAAAGGATGCTTAGGAAACCTTAGAGGAAGAGGTAGCAAGCCTTAGCTATAAGATCTCTACTGCTTAGAACATTTCTTACTTAGTTTGCTCTTAGGGGTTATTAGGTACTCCTTCTTATACTTCTCTTTATAATTAACTCTAGGCTGTTGCTGCTGCTCCTAAAGCAGTTTACAGGGCTAGGAAATCTGCTTCCCCTTTATAGGCTTTAGGTTTTTAGATTACTCCCTTAAGTAATAATAAACAGGCTATTAGCGCTCTAGCTTCTTTTGCTAGTTACTAAATAGATACTAATGCTGTATTAAAGGCTAATAACATAGACTTAGATAAGCCTCTCTGTACCCCTAGTAGTTCTCCTCTAGTTACTAATAGTAGGTTAGGGCAGTTTATGCGCTTAGCTAGCTTCTCTTCTATAACTTATACTACTTCTGCTTACAGTCCTATATCTATTTCTTGTAGGGGGTCTCCTAGCGTTTTTAAGGATGCTGTAGAGAGTTTTAGCAGCCCCTATTGTTCTCTGCCTAGTTCTCCGCTACGCCCTAATAGGCCTCTAGGTTATTACTGTTAGTATTCTTCTATCAGCTAGTTTCTTAAGGGCGATTTAGCTTGTAGCTCCCCAGGTGCTTAGCCTGCTGCTTAGTCTCCTTACACGCCTCTAGCTAAAGGTTATAATAATTATTTCTAGCTCCCTTCTAAGTATTATCACTATAGCCCTAGTAATGTTCCCTAAACGTCTAGTCGTAGCAGCTGTGGTGGTTCTTCTAGTACTGTTTAATCTGTTCCTTTGCTAGTACTGTCCTTAGTTCTATTAGTATCAAAATCTAAAAATATATTAGTTTTTATTTCCTTATTATAACTCCTTCCCCTACATAAATCTTTAGCTAACCCTTAGCTAAAATCTATTAGTTAGCTTTTGTTAATATTGTCCTATACTTTGTACTCTGCTCTTTACTTATCTATTATTATTTATAGCAGGTAGACCCTAACTAACTATTGTTTTAGTAGTCTATTAGGTTCTTTCTCTAAGTCCTTAGCCAGCACTCTCCTTTAGTCTATTGTTTTCTGTTAATAGAATTTAGTTAACATATTCCTAGCGTATGTTTCTTTTAGTGCTACTGTAATAAGCTTCTCTAGTATATATATTTCTTTGTCCGTTTTCCTTATAATTTAGAGTAGACCTTTCTACTTTAGTGCAAGTTTATTTAGTTAGCTTATATTAATGTTGCAGACTATATCTTAGAGTAATACTAAGTTTAAAGTCTATTAGAATTAGCCTAAGCATTACCTAATTATTAATCTATTCTCTATTTAGTTCCCTTAGTAAAACAACGCAATCTACTACCTCTCTAAGCCGCTTGTCCCTATGCTTAAATTATTTTGCTGTAAGTGCTAGTAGCTCTGCTGTAGCCTAGATTATAGACTATAGTAGGGTCTACTAGGTTAGTATCTACAATTTAACTAGCAGGATGTGTTTTCTCCTGCACACTAAGTATATTAGCGTCTCCCCTATTGACTGTTTTACTGTAACTTAGTCTACCTATAACACTAGGTGTAGGTTTAAGGTCTAGTTACTAGTTATTTTTCTTAATATACTAACAATATCTTTATATCCTTACTTAATAAGTCCTTAGGCCTAGGGATAGAAGGCACTGGCTATTACCTAGTTAATCCTATAAAGCTTTGTTAGCGCTTTAACTAGTGCTTAGTTTTTAGGTCTACTGTCTATTAACATCTTTAGGGAAAGACCCTATCTTACAAAGATATCCTGTTCTAGGAATTAAACTACGCTTACTAAGTTATTCTTAACTAGTGCCTAGGCTTCTACGTATCTAGACATGTAATCCTAAGACACTACTAGGTATTTATAGTTTCCTCTTCTAATAGGTATATACACAACGTTAATTATAATCTATTCCTATAGACTATTAGGGCTAACTGTAGGGTGTAGTTCTTTATTAAACTACTCGGCAGAGTAGAATTAACATTCTTTGCAGGTCTTAACGTATTGTTTAAGCTAATTAAACATCTTTAGTTAGAAGTATTAGTACTAGATCTTCTGCTATGTTCCTTCTCTTCCCTAATGCCTAGATTCGTCATATAGGGTGCAGATAATCTCCTCCTTTTAGTTAGGATTATTAAGAACTTGTCTTAATAGTTTATTAGGTGCTGCTTTTGCCTAGAGGGTGTTGTTAATAACAGTAAATCTTAAGGCCTTCTTTCTCAGCTTGCGTAGGTCTAATTAGGAAAGACTATTAGGGATCTTTATTATAAGTAGCTATTTTATAATATTACAGAAGTATTCTATTTAAAGAGACTCTAACACTATAAGGTTAATTAAGTTTGCCTAGTACGCATGCTGCAGATCCTAATAGCTTATTGGGTTTTTTAATATTGTTATAGATCTAAGATGCTTATTAATAAAGTCCTTATTATCTTCCTTAGGCTGGCTTAGGGCTTTCTATCCCTTTCTCTCTAGTTATCTAGAGAGTGCGTCTGTTACCACGTTCTTATTTCCTGCAACGTATTAAACCTTAAATTTCTACATATTAAGTAAGGCTAACTATTAGGTAATTAGGGCTCCTAGAAGGTCTGTAGCACTTTAGTTAAGCTTATCTACTAAGGTGCAGGCGTCTGTTTTAATGATAAAGTAGATACTCTATATCTATAGATAGAATTTCTTAAGGGCTAGTAATAACGCTTTACACTTATGTTTACCTAAGTCCTAGCATTATTCTGCAGTAGACTAGACTCCTAATTTATAACGCACTAGGTGCTAGCAGCCTATTAGGTCTTCTTGTTAGATAACTACTCCCTAACCTTTTTTACTACTGTCTACTAATATAATTACTAGCTATAGAGGTTCTGTATAGTTAATAGTTACTAAGGCAGGAGTAGTTATTAGACACGCTTTAAGTTTCTCTATTACCTAGTTTGCCTTAATAGTCTATTAGAACTTAGCATCTTTCTAGAGCAAGTTAAACAGAGGTGCTGCAATAGGGCTAAATTTAAGATTCTAGATGTAGTAGTAAACACAAAGTCTAAGAAATATTTAAATATCCTTTAGGGTTGTACAGGGGGGCCGGTTAACAAACTTCTGTACCTTTTTTATTGCTAGGTGCCTGCCCCTTTTATCTACAACGTACCCTACTACTCCTATGCTGTTATAGCACTAGTCGCTCTTTAAGGCTAAGGCAGTAGCTCCTACTATCTTAAGGTTTTAGAGCGTCTAGTTAATGTTTATTATGTGCTCCCTAATAAACCTCTAGATCCCCTATTTAAGTAACTTGTTATTGTAGTTTATATTTAGACCCTTTATAGTAAGGTTGTCTATATACAGCATATAACAGAATAGGACTAGATCCTAGAGCACTTTTATTACTACGCGTACAAACTCTGCTACAGAGTTTATTGTTCCTATTAGGAGTGTGCATTAATGTACAAGCCTATAACTTAGAGTTATAAACGTAGTTAACAGGTAAGAGTCTAGGTATAGCTCTACCAAGTTATATCTAGAGAAGAAGTTAATAAGGGATATAATCTAACATCTAGCAAACTCTTCTTAGAACTTATTAGGATTAGGTAGCAAGTTCGTATCTCTTATTATAACCTTATTAATCTATTAGGCATTATTAATAAGCTAATACCTAGTGTCCTTTTTCTTAACTAAGAACTATAGGATACTGTATAGGCTCTTACTATACTCTAAGACTACAAAGTTAAGCTGTTCCTAGATTATTTGTTCTACTACGCCCCTAAGTTTCCTTAGGACTAGAAAGCTGTTCTCCTTCTAAGCAGCGTGTACTACTGTATTAATTTGTACTAGAGGGTAGACATCTGCATAGATATGCCTAGACTTAGGGAAATTAAAGTATAAGGCTACTTCTTAACAGTAGAAGACTTTAATTAACATTTCTTGTTCCCTAGGCCGCAGCTAGTCCGCTATCTTCATTTTCTAAAGTTGTTCTAGGGTTAACCTAGTACCTAATAGAAAGCTGGCAGTGCAGTCCTTAATATGCCTCTAAAACTACCGCTAGCCCTAATCTAGGTTTATTAGCTGTTAAAATTAAGCCCTTTCCTGCTAGTCTTAGCGTCCTTCTACAGCATGCAGGGTTACTATTAAGTTATAGACTAGTTAGACCTTCTTAGCTTTAGTTTTATACACAGCGCTGCACCTAAGTTTAATAGGATATTAAGTAGCTTCTCCCCTTTATTATACTAGTTCTGCCTAGTAGAGGCAGTTTAGGTCTAGAAGTATATTAGATAGTACCTTATTATGTCTACTCTTATAGAAGTGCTAATCCTCCTTAATTGTAGTGCACAGCAGATAGTAATCTAGCTAGGGCCTAACTAGTCTTGTAGTGGCGTATCCTAAAAGCCTATTAAGTCTTTGCCTGTTTGCTGTTAGGGTTTTTAAAGGTTCTAGAGAGTTAGGCCTAACGCTTGCTCTTCTTGTCCTTTTAAATGCATTAACCTGTAGGTAATTGTTCTAACTGTATTATCTATTACCCCTACAAACATTACATGTAATTTGTAGTCTTTAGAGTAGATAGTACACCTTATTTATCTATTTACTTAGTACTAGAAGGTGTATTGTGCGTTTGCTAGGTATAGGTTCCTAAGGATAACTAGGCTTAACAATAATGTCAGCACAAAGAAGTTAGTAGGGATTATAATATTCCTAATTATAACTAGGGCACGCTAAATTATCCCAGCAAAGGCTTTAAAAGTGCTATTAGCAGCCTGCAGGCGTAAGGATGCTATTTTGTTTAGCATAGACGTTATTACTAATCTAGCTACTTAAGCTGTCTTTAGATAAATAGTGTTAAGTTCTGCTCTAGATTCTAGCAGTGCTAACATCTAAGCATTGTTAATTGCTATTAGGGCTTACAGGCAATCTCTTTAGACGTGCTTAAAACTGTGTTCCTAATTATACTTTCTTTGCTCCTCTATAGTCCTTTCTTATTCTTCTTCTTTAAGGTTCATACTATAAGCATAGTAGGGCTGCTAGTAAGGGAATATAGGTGCGGCTATTAATGTTCTATTAGTACTTAATTTGTAAGAGCTAGCTTAAATAATTTGTCTGTTATAAGCCTCTATATAAACATATTTAGGACAGGAAAGTGTTATGTTGTTAACCTAGAGGCGTTGTTAATCCTTTTCTTAATTAGGTGCTAGTATTCCTAATAAGTCTAGGTCTGCTTTAGCGTAGTACGGCTTGCCTAGTCTTTGCTAGAGCTCTAGGGCTAATACTAACAGATCCTTAAGGGATACCTTAATAGTGGTTTAGAGGACCTAGCAACCTATCTTGTTTAGGTCTATTACAAGGTTATCTAGTAGTTAGTGCTTTTTTGCATTTTCTTGTGTTCTTAGGGTAGGGGCCTAGTTATTAACATCTATTTCTTCTTTAAATGCTACTGCCTTAGGGACCTTCTATCCTGCGACCTTGCTTTTATTGTTCTAAACAGTAAAGGTGTAACCTAATAATGCTTTAGAAACTGCACTATCCCTTACATAGCAATTAGTCTGTGTTAGGTTAACTATTGCTACAGATTAACTATTAACTTGTCCTTTAAAAACCTTACAGCTCTTGCTTTCTTTTAACACTATTGCAACTGTCTTTATTTTTTAGGCCTAGTCATCCTCTTTTAAAAGGCCTACCTCTTAATCTGCATTAAGGTTTATAATAATAGCGCTACTAGCAACCCTATTATTACCTTAGGTATAGTGTTCTTGCGCGTATAGGTTAATAGTAGTTAGTAGTTTAACTACTACGTGCCCTTCCCTCTTAAGCTGCTTTTTAATACCCTCTATTACTGTTTCTATAATATACGTCTCTAACACATTATAGATATTACCCTATAAGTTTTTAGACAATCCCTATATAAGACGTTCTTGCTAGTTAAGGTTAACCTATTAGTTCTAGATTAGCTTTTCTTAGTCTGCGCATGCTAACGCTAGGTAGCCTTCCTTTCTATAGGCATAACAAACTATTAGGCCTCTTAGCTAGCTATATCCCTGCAGCGTTATCCTAGCTAGGAAAAGCCCTTCTTATTAAGTAATAGGGTATTAATTAAAGCTAGTAGGGTTTTGCGTCTTAATAGGTCTTTAGTATTACCTTTTAAGACCTATAAGGGCTATGCTAACTTTCTATTATATGTATTTATATAAACCAGTTCTACTTCCTACAGCTCCTAAGGGGCAAGTAAGAGGTTTATGCTGTTAAGCTTAATCCTAGAGAACTTCTTAATAAGGTTTTTAACTTCTCCTTGTGTAGGCTGATGCCATAGTAGCATTTAGACTCCTTGCTTACCTAGGGGGCGTGCTCTAGATAGCCTCTTTAGCACACTTTCTTTCTTTAAATAAGCTAGTTTAAATATGTTTAGGGGTTCTAATAGTTTATTAAGTGCCTATACCTTAGTTATTGTTATTTTCTTCTTAAATGCTAGGTTAAATAATTTAATTTCTAACTCTTGTAAGGCGACCTTGCTAATAAATGCTTTAATCTTAGCGTAGTAAAAGTCCTCGAGGCAGCTTATAGTAAGTTTTTATTTATTTAATACCTTATTAAGCTATAGTTTATTTAGGCCTTTTACTAAGTAGATGCCATTATACAATTCAGCTACTATCCTAGCTTCTAGGTATTATTTAAACCTAGGGCTAAAGCTGTCTAGGTACCCTTAGAGCGACAAATTTAGGGTTAATAAGTATAAGATGCACTAAGTGCACAGCAAATTCTTAGTCTCTTCCTACTACGCCTTATCCTAGCTTTAGAATTGTTATTAGAGTGCTTCTTTAACAGCTTGCTAATTAGTTGCTACCTAGGCAGCTGCAAAGTCTGTTATGCTTAACTTAATAATCTCTTAGTAAGTATAGTTATAGTAACTAAGGAGTCTGCTAATACAGTCCTTAATAGTCTATTAGTAGAAACTAGAGCATTGTGTAATCTCCTTTAGGAATTAAGTTATATCTCCTCTACTAAATACTAGAGGTACGTCTATAAAAGAGGCTTACTTATTAGCGTAGGTGTGCTAGTTCTTCTAGGCAATATTTCCTACTCTATTAGTAATAATAGAAAGGATTTAGCGCAAGTCTAGGTCTCCTAAAGCATTATTACTTAGTAGCAACGTGTTTAGGGTCTCTAGATTTTTAGGATAGAGATAAGCTACTATAGTGTCTGCTTCTAGAGGTAATATAGTAAACCCTCCCCTTACAGCATCCTAATAGGTGCTAGAGGGAGCTTTGTACGTTAGAGTGTCTAACATGCTAGCAAATCTTAGTTACTATTTTTATTTTTAGGTATTTATTAATGCTAAATCTTATAGGTAGTTACTTATTAAAAGGCGTCTTCTTTTCTTATTTAAATAGCCTTTACTTAGGTGTTCTCTTTACATGTCCTTTAAAGGGCTTCTTTAGTTCTCCTATAGTTCCTACTTCTATATTATTATTACTTACCTTTATTCTAACGCCTATAGGATTACTAGGCTATACCCTAAGAAATAATTAGCGTTTCCTTATAATTTAGTTATATTATACCTTCCTATTATTGCATATTGCTATATAATTATCTAATAAGTAGGGGTTTTATAGCCTTAATAAAACTATAAGAACGCTCTCTTACTAGGACTGTGCACGCTGCACGTAAGGGCTGTAACTATTGTAACTGTATAGACTTTTTGCTGCAAGTCCTAATAGATTCCTTAGCCTAGCTTAGTTCTGTACTGCTGGTATGTGTAGACGTTTTACTACAAGTCCTAATAGTCTCCTAAGCCTAGCTTAGTTCTATACTGCTAGTATGTGTAGACCTTTTACTATTAGTTTTAATAGATTCCTAAGCCTAGCTTAGGCCTGTAACTGTTAGTATTAGATCTATATAACGCCTTTTACTCTATGCTGTTTTTCTAGGCCTAGCTTAGTATATAACTGCTTACTAGACCTGTCCTATAAATACTATGTTGCAAATGCGCAAAAGGACATTATGAAGGAGATGCTGTTTTCTACGTACTGTTTATTAGTGTTCTATTTAGTACTAGCTGTAGTAGCCTTAGCGGTCCCAAGGCTAAGGTTTTTAGGTGTTTAAGTTGCATATTAGTTACTATTTTGTAGGTAAGAGTATTGCTTAATGCAAGAAGGTGGTTGTCTTTAATAGCAAGCCCTAATAGCTTGCTGAGATTAATTTAATATACCCTCCTAACAATTACGTGCCTCTAACCCCTAATAGCCCTTTAAGCCCTTGCTAGTTAAAACCCCCAATAATCACGTGCACCCAAACCCTGATAGCCTTCTAAGCCCTCGCTAGTTAACCCTGTACTTTTACTCCACTATATTATGTATTGTTAGTAAGTAGCTAGTCTATTGCATAGTCTAAAGGGTAGAACCTTACACTTGTAATTACTGTAATAGGTATAAAATATAGTGTACTTTTCTAACGCAGGGTCTATATAAATTCTGTTAAAGGCGTTCTAGATATAAAGCTTAGTAAAGATCTTAGCTTTCAAAGGTTAGGTAATAAACCTGTCTTTGCGCTGTATTAGATAGGAGTCTTTTCTAGTAATGGTGTTAAATTTGCAATAGTTAACATAAATGCGTAGGCTCCTATTTAGTTTGCAAATATAGAGTATTAGCAACGCAAAAGGGCTCTTACTGTGTTTAATCTAACTGTATTTAAGTTAATCTTACATAAACTTCTTAGTGGCCTTAAGTTCCTTAAAATTTTGCTTATATGAGGGCAGGTAGAAATTTAGTAATTATCTTTCTAAGATAATTTTGTAATTATACAGGCAGTGTTCTAAAAGGGTTTTAGACTCTGTTTTACTAAACGTAATAGTATATTAGGCAATTTTCTCTAGTAATTGCTCTTTTAGAAGGTAGGCGTTCTCTAGGTTGTCTAGGTTAAGATAATTATTAATAAGGCAGGTAATCTTATATAGACTAGTAGTAAAGGAATTTATTATATGTTTTTTTATAGAAAAGTAAAAAGAATTTGTAGAAGTTATCAAAAAATTTGCACCTTTAGTAAGGGGTAGGTTAGCAGCCTTTTAGGTCTAGGCTAATACTAAGTTTTAAGATTTTAGTAATTGTAATATACCTCTAATCTAATAGACAGAATAGTTTAAGCTTTAGCTCTAATAGTACTCTTCTATATCCTTTAGGTAATCTCTACGTTGTATGTCCTAAAGGACGTAGGCTTAAGGTGTACGTTAATTAAGGTTTATTAGTAATAGAGGGGTAGGGTTATATAACTAAGGATACCATACTAGCTATATAAGCTAAGACTATTCTGCATTAAGCTAGAGCTTGAAACGTTTTAGCTATTTAATACCAATAATACAATCTTAAGATCCTAGATTAATAATAATAAAGAGGTATTTATAGATCGTATGCCTATTATTTGTTAGGTATAAGTTTATAAATGTATGTACTAGTTTACTAAAGTTATAATCTAGTCTTAGAATCCTTTAATAGCTATCTTAAATAGTAGCTTTTAGATAGGAGTCCTAAGCGCTAAGGAGACTAAGGAAGTAATTTTAGAATTTAGAAATCAAAATCCTTAGGCACTAGTGTTAACTAAGGAGTTAAGTTGTACGCCTAGCCCTTAATTTGATAGAATAGAAGAAGTAAGAAAGTGGGATCTACTAAATAGATAAGATAAGGAGAGGTTAGATAGTGTCACGGTTAAGAGAACTTCTATTTAAGGGAGTAAAAGATTGGTCTTTTGCTCCGCAACAGAATACTGCAATACTTCCAATATTGCACTTGGGAACAAACGAAACAAACAAGATTTGGCGCTTTGGCTATTTTTAAGTACTAGAACTAGATAACCTATCAATGCTACTCTGTCAACTCTTTTGCCATAATAACAAGATACAAGATCGATGTTTTAACCAAGATCAGATAGCATAGAAGCCTAACAAAATGTCGCTTACACTGACTGGACAAGCTCAAAAAAATGGGGTTGAATTTTTTTTCTTAGATCGAGGAGTTGTGTTAATGCAGAAAGAGGAGGACCAAGGAAGCAAGCCGTTGTCATAAACCTAACTAATTACGCGCAGAAGGCGGGGTTAAGTAAAATAGTGCTGTAGCTGTGTGCAGGGGTAAAGCTGCAATCGCTAGCGACTCTAACTTACACCAAAACCCGTTTCCAGTTCCTATGCTTCTTTGATTCACAACGCACGGCCACCGTAATAGGCGCTTTACTAGAGATAGATCAGCGCTATGCACTGGCATAGTGTGTAGAATGATTGACAGGGAGCCCCAGCATAGTACTAATCCTTCTCCAGTTAAGCGCCTATTACGGTGGCCGTGCGCTGTAAATCAAAGAAGTCCAGGAACCGGAAACCGATTTCGGTCAGTACTGTATTAAAATTGTGGTCAAAGACCATGTTCTTGCGTTATTCCGACAGTCGCTAGAGGAGGGATCGCTGCCCAGCCAATGGAGACACGCCAAGATTATCCTGCTTAAGAAGCTAGGTAAGGAAGACTACACTATTGCTAAAGCCTAGAGGCTAATCTCCCTGCTAGCCACGCTGGGCAAAGTGTTAGAGTTAGTGGTGGCAGAGAGGATCTTGCACATGGTAGAGACGCATAGGCTGCTGCCTACTAACTACTTTAGAGCGCGCAAGCAGCAATTAGTAGAGCAAGCGCTAGTGCTTTTCTAAGAACAGATCTACACCGCATAGCGGGGCTAGCAAACAGTTATCCTAATCAGCTTTGACGTTAAAGGAGCGTACAATAGAGTGTGTAAGAAAAGACTGCTGCAGAGGATAAAAGCGCAAGGCATACTAGAGAGGCTGTTGTGGTAGGTAGAAGCGTTCTGCTCACAGCGTACGGCATTAGTCCAGGTCAACAGATAGGCGTCTGAGGTTTAAGAGCTGCCGCAAGGATCGCCGCTGTCTCCTATTCTGTTTCTCTTCTTTAATGCTGACCTAGTGTAAAGACGCATTAACACGTATAGTGGTGCAATTGTGTTTATAGATAACTTTACTGCGTAGGTTACAGGACTAACAGCGCAAAGCAACAGGGAGGGTATTAAAGCCATTATTAAAGACGCACTTAACTAGGAACGTAGAAGCAGGGCGACGTTTAAAGTAGAGAAGACAGCTATTATCTACTTTACTCGCAAAGCGTATAAGAGCGCTGCAGACCCCTTTGTAATTAAGGGGCAGAGCGTAGCACCTAAGGACCACATTAATATACTCAGCGTACTTATAGACGCTAGCCTTAAGTACCACAAGCACATTGTAAGTGCGGCTGCAAAGGGGCTAGAAGCAGTATTAGAGCTTAGGAGGCTGAAAGGAATCTTGCCTACAGTCGCACGGCAGCTGTTTACAGCAACAGTAGCGCTAACAGTAGACTACGCGTCCAACGTGTAGATGCACACCTACAAGAACAAACTAGCAAGACCTATTAACAGGGTGCAGAGGATAGGAGCACAAGCAATTGTAGGGACGTTTGTTACAGTAGCAACGTGGGTAGCAGAGGCAGAGGTGCACATCCTAAGCGCATAAGAGCAATTCTAGAAGTAAGCAGTTAAGCTGTAGACTAACATACACGCGTTGCCTAAGACTAACCTACTATAAAGGAACATATCTTGTATGCGCAAGTTCAGGAGGCAGTACTACTTGCTGCTCTACTAGGTTGCTAAGGCGCTTAAGGACATAGAGATGGAGCAGATAGAGACAATCCAGCCATGCGTCTTAGCGCTATAAGAGAAGAGAGCGCAGGCAGTTACTAAGAATGCAGTGCAGAGGCTTAAGGCGAACTAGGCAGTACGCATTGCAGTAAGTAGTTCGTCGCAGAACAGAGTAGTTAGAATGGGAGGTGCGATCAGCATACAGAACAACAAAACACTAGGCAAGAGAGAGGAGCAGAACCTGTACTCAGCAGAGCTGGTAGTAATAGCTAAGGCGCTGAGTAGGCTGCTAAAGCTAAGGTTTTGCAACATTATACTTACAACAAGAAACAAAGCTGCTGTGCTAACGCTAAGAAGACCTTAGCAGCAGTTAGGTTAAAGCTATATTAGTAAGCTCTATAAGACTGTACAGACGCTAAGAAGAGATAATAACACAGTAACAGCCCTATAGCTGCTAGCAAGCAAAGAGTGTAAGCTTACACGTCTTGCTAAGCAGGAGGCAAAGTTGTTAATAAGACTAAACGCTATGCTGTAGACACAGCTTCCTAGGATGCAATTAACTGCGCACAACATTGCACGCAAGCAAGTTAACGCTAAGAAGGTGCTAGAGAAAGTAGGGAACTACTCTAAGCAAATTAACACAGCACTGCTAGGAAAGCACATATAATAACTCTACAACTAGCTATAGCATAAAGAGAGTAGCGTGCTTACGCAGCTTAGGACAGGCATAGCACAGCTAAACACGTACCTACACCACATTAAAGCGTACAAGACAGACCAGTGCAAGTGCAGACAGGTAGCAGAGACAGTAGAGCACTTTCTGTTCTGATGCAGACAGTAGACAGCACAGCAAGCAGAGATGCTACAGTGCACGCAGACAGGCAGAGGAAACGTGTTACTCTACCTGGGCGGCAAAGCAGCGACAGACAACGCAAAATAGGCGCTGAACATGGACGTAGTGCGAGCGACGATTTGATTCGCAATTGCGACAGGAAGACTTGACACGAATTATCAGCTAACAACTAGACAAATCTTACCTACTAACATAAACCTATTAACAGTCTTATATAGCATAGAGTAGACAGCGCTTTAGCTGCTGAAGATAGGACGCTAAACACTTAGAGAAACCGACTCTAAGCTAGTCTGCCACTTGTAATACTAACCTACAAGCGCATAATAAAAGATAGTAGACTAAGAATAAGCGACCTAGATAGCAAGTAAGGGCTTTGACTTAGATAATAAGCGGCAGGAAGGAGCGAGTTAAAGAAGACATAGGGGCTAGTGAGGCTGCAATGTAGCATAAGCAGTGTAGTAGCAGACTAGCTTTAGTAGCCCTTTCGGCTCAGCTGCTGGGCGTAAATAAATTGTGTGTGTGTATTAAAATTCCGTGTATCCTACAAAAATACGATGAAACCCATCATGACCTTCTACCCGTAGCCACCCTTTACAAAGATTGGTAGTGTTGCCCTTCTCGATTTTTTGCTTATAGGGGCTAAGAACGTCTAAAGATGCTAGAGCCCATTTCTCGGCTCTTCGAAAACTGTGTTCTTAGACGAGGCTTTTCCCAGTGGTTTTAGGAAGCTTTACAATGCTGACAGAAAATGATTTCCGGTTCGTGCATATCATTTGATCTCAACAGACAGTCACTACGGAAGACTCTGCGCCCAAGCTACACCGCACTCACTCAACTTTACCACAAACTGAACTTGCTTGTTATGTAGCGTAACGTCCGTCCCTATGTGACAAAAAACCCCGTAGGCCAAGAATGACCAATCGGATTGCTAGGATCGCGCAATTCTCTATGACCTTTCGATCTAATTGGTCATTCTCGGCCCACGGGGTTTTTTGTCACATAGGGACGGGCGTTATGTAATATCTTAATGATATAGCAGTTTATTGATTAATACATTAGAAGGTTAGCTAAGTAGGTATCATTGGGGCTTGCTTGCTGTGTGACCTGCTACTTGTGGTGTAATTTTACGTGACGGTTAATGTTAACATGTATAGGAGGAGATTGATGAACAAGTTAGTTGATTAATTAATCTATTGTAGGGAGCGAATATATGTCTTCTTGTTACGAAATCAATGATGAAACGCGCTACTCCTGAGTAATAGTAGATGCTGACAGTTAAGGTAACTTCTGCTCAAGGGAGAAAAAGATCGATCTTTTGCTCCGCAACAATTAAACGTACAAACAACAGTTCCTTTATCAAGTAGACTAGCTTTAGATTTCCCACCAAAGCTGCTTAATTTGCCTCTTTCTGCAGTCTAATTATGTTTCTTCCATGTGTGGTCGCGTTCATCTTCACTTGTGAAAGGTTAAACACCCAACGTGGCCTAAGCACATAACGTCAGACCTTTGTAAGCCGACAATAGACCTTCTTCATAGACCAATGCTCCGAAAACGGCCAGAATGTGCATGGTGTAGTGACTCGCACCTGGCACACCAAGTTTCATCTTAATTGCTTTGTCCAATATGTGGGTTGCGTAGATAGCGCCTCCCAATGTATTAATAATAACCAGCGTCCCAAAAGCGGTCAGTAGGCCAAAGTCCCGACTAAGATGCCAGCAGTGAAATGCAGGAAGAGTTGCGAGGCTGCCTAAGACTACATACGTGCTGATACGGCTCTGTCGCTCTGAGCAAATGTACTGTGAATTACCCAAGATGCGAACCGTACAATGTAGAAGTGTAAGCAGTAAGAGAAGAGTGCTATGCAAAGCAGATGTCTTCTTATGTCTATGTAGCTGTCGTGGTAGCCTTATATAGGGCTATTACAATGCTCTGTTTACATAACGTATCTATGATCGCAATAGGTGCAGCAGGTGCTGCTCAGGAGCAGGAGGAACCATCTCTCCACCACGTGGCACCTGAATGTCCCTACCTCATGAATCGTCACATACAAAGCGCAGCCGCTGCAGTTACAAAAGTGATATGCACATACTGCTCGCCGAAATGACAGCTGAACGAGAGCGCCACGAAAGATATCGAGGAGGCCCAGATGGCACAGACAATTCCAAGGTAGTCAAGTCGCAGCCAAAATTTCGCTTCAGCATGGTCTGCGAAGACGTGATAGAGCGTCAAGCACGCAAAGCAGAAGACATTTGCTGTAAAATACGCAAGAATCGCCGCTGTGCTTAGGGAGAATAGACTCGTCACAGTGCCTGCAAAGCGCGTCGCGCTAGCGCAGAACCATAGGGTGCCAAATAAATGTAACCATATGTTGATAGTCTCCGAATATAGGTGAACAATTAAGACTATGGATTTCCGGTAAGAGGTGGTATAGATTCGACGTTGACCAAGCTTGCAGCTGGTTTCTTTGCGCATAGTAGCTATAAAAGTGAAAGAACAGAATATGGCGCTGTTGTTGCGTGGAGAGGGAGGTGGGGATATGATATAACGGTTTATGAGGTAAGGACATCACGTGTGCCACGTGCGTTACCCTGGCGCTCCTCCCTCACCTCCATGAGCACTTTCCAGACACGTATACATCGGAGATTCGTCATGTAAACAGTTCTTCCTGATAACTATATATAAGACTATCACAACCACAACACAGAACAATACGCGTCAGCTTATGCAATAGCAACATTCTCTCACTGCTTGCACCGAAACAACAGTAGTGTAATGCATCCTGCTCGGAGTTGGAGACAGTAACGTTAGTCGTAGCTCGTCGATGCTACAAATTGCTTTGCGATAGCTCAGCCATCATAGCAAAGGGTCCTGTATTAACTCAGACGGTGAAAGGGTTCCTAAGAAGGAGCCATAATTGAACGGTGCCATGTTCTGGCACACATGCACTCGTTCCGAGGGGGGTCTCGAAACAACCCCCATAATAGGGTACAATTCGTGCCTCGTCAATTAGAGAGTAATAAAAAGGATGTCAGCATATTCAGGCTGGTCTCATTTAGCAATTTTGTCTAACGTGTTTCCCATGCGAGTCGGCACCCCAAGCGAGTCGGCAGCTCTACCCCACCGACGCGACTGCGCGACAACGCCGCGCAACACCACAATAATATTTTATACTGTGGGCAATAGTGAATTATACCTCAGATTCTTCGCTATTATCTGCATCCTCTATTTCTACCTTACAGGTGCGGGAATTGTGCCCAACCTCGCCGCAACGGCCACAGTGCCTCTCAGCGCGCACCCTCTTCGCAGGCGTTTCACCGTCCTTACGACTACTACCCTCCCTCTCAGCAATTAAGTCTGATACCTCGCCAACTGTTAAGGTCTCCTCTACCCGTACATACCGCTTTTTCCGGCTCTTGCGCTTTGTAAGCTCTTCAATTGCGCTTCGCATACGCGCCTGTTCCTCCTGCAGCAACACCATACCAATAAGCGCCTATATAGTAGGGTCAAGATGCCCCTGTAATAGTACTGTGACGATAAAAACTGTCAACATGTGTTCTAAATTCCTGACACGTGTTGCAAAGTTAATACGTTTGATTCAACATTCTTATGTGCGAATAGTGCTGACTTACAATACGTGGTGACGATGTGTTAAAGAATAAAAGCATGTTAGAGCTTGTATGTGTGTTAAAGTTTAAACATGTGTTAGACCTGTGTTATAATCTTAAAACGTCTTAGCTCTATTTTAAAACTCTAGGTTTACTTTATATGTATAAAACGTTTTGAGTACTTATTTTTTATTTAGCAACCTTCATCCTTGCTTCCTCTATTACTAAAAAGCATAAGCACATCTGAATATACACCTTACGCATGCACACCAGCCTAAGTAAAGCAAAGACTACAACGCCAACAATGCTGTCTAAAACAAGCCTTGCCCTCGTAGTACTGCAAGCCACCCTAGCACTCGCCGGCAACGCCATTATCAACAATCGCTGCAACTACGACATCTGGGTCCAGTCCGTACATGCCCCCTACGGGGGAAATATGACTCACGTTCCCGCTCAAAGTCAGTACTCTGAGCCCTTTAGCCACGCCCCAACATCAGTGAAGATAAGCAAGACCCCTTCAATCGTTAGTGGAGAGCAAACGCAATTTGAGTACAACATTGTCAGCAACCAAATGTGGTATGACATCTCCTTAGTCGACTGTGCCAAGGGCCCGCAGGGCGCTAGCGGCTCATTCGACACATCCAGCTGCCCGGGCTACAACGAGGGTCTAGCTATGCATGTCACCGATAGCATATGCAGGAAAATCGATTGCGGAGCGGAAGCTTATTGTCCTACACAAGCTTATTTCGTCCCTCAGCCGTATAAAGAGCTCGGGATAGAAGAACCGGTTTTCGTGTGTCCTGGTAATGGCACCAGTTTCGATCTGTGCATGACAGTGTGCTCGCGGGAGCCGCAGCTGAGGAGTAGGGGCATTGCTGGAAGTCTGGATAACGCGCTGGTTGTAGATGAGGAGGAGAAATAAAGCATAACAGTGTCAGGGCCCAACCTAAAATGGGCCCGAACGGCCCGGAAGGAGATATATATACTTAGTGATCGCTATCGTAACTCAATAGCGATTCGTCTCTAGTCACCTAGGACAACATACTTCTTATTCGGTTATTTTCGTACACCCAGTATTGCAATTAATCGTATTGTTTAACAATCAGTGCCTCCAATCTTCTCAGTTTTGCATCCGCATATGGTTTGGGTGCAACGAGTAGTCTAGGAAATCCGATTTTCCTCTCTCTCTCTGAAGTAGCGAGAGGTCTTTGTTGCTCATGCTTTTCAATAAAGAAGATAACCATAAACTATCAGTGGACGATTGCTGGGCCCGGTGGTGAAATAGCTATCTGATCGGCGATTCCCTAGACGCCCGTTTGCTCAGGTCGCTTGCTAGGCCACAGGAACAAACAACAGCGTTACTAGAGCCTTCAATTACGTCAGAGAAAAGAAAATTAACAACGATACAAGAAAGTACTAGCGATTTGTGCTCCTTATCCAACTCCCCCTCGTCAAACTTTGCTGGACTCACAGAGTCAACGAAGCCCACAACAACGCCTAGTGGACTGGAAGCCTAACCTTTATTTGATCAACTCCGCTAACTGTGTGTTCATATCCCTAACAACATGCAGAAAATGTGCGCCACGCTGCATAGATCTACCAACCCCTGTGAGGATTTCAGATGCCATTGCGTAGCGCATGTAAGGATCCAGCCAGTCTAGTAAAGATCACTAGTATATAAATGAGTTTCCAACGCTTCTGACACTGCCATCCCTCTTCCGCCTTACAACCGGTATATTCTAGAAGCTAACAGACTAATGGGTTCCCAAGAAACTATTCCAGACGATACATTGTATCAGGTACTCATGAATGTTGCACGATTGGCGGCTATTACTAATCATCTCAGGAGTATCAAAATTGTCCAGTGGTCAGAGATCATGCCATTCATCCATCTTCAGAACCAGCAGAACCAGCACCTGCAAGCAAGCAGTCCGGTAATAAGGAAAAGGATAAGCAGCCCGGCGAATGCGCGACAAGAGGGGCAACCTCACACATAGACGCTAGTAAGACTCTCCTCCCTACTTCCTTCGCATCGACTGGTACTGAGAAGTCATGCAGGGCACCAGGCTGAGAAGAATGGTACCAAAGTAGCAGGTCTTTTGGACGAACTGAATAACTTGATGTAGCAACATAAACACATTTCAAGCAAGGTAAACGAGGTGGTCTCTCGTCTCTAAGAAGCACTTAAACAATCCACGCATAGGAGCTTAGCTAAGAGCGGAAAACTCGTTAGATGGGCGGATAGTGCAAGGGCCTATAGCTCTGATAACAATACACGTTGTCCTAAGAAAAGAGCATGTAGAGGTTTATAGGATTAGAAGATAAGATTCTTATATTAAAGATAAATGCTAGTGTTTAGGCCAGCGGGTGCAGAGCTTTGCGTTTACAGGGGTAGCAGGGTAGAGAGTTAGTAAGCAAGGGAAAATTACAACAGTAACAGGAGTGTAAATAGCACTATAAATACAGTTTTATTTATATACACACCTGTAAACTATTTAATTCTTATTATGTTTATTACTGTCCTCTAAGGAGGAGAAATCTATAGCAAGCTCTAGAGCTACTACTAACTTCTTTACGTCCTATACGCACTTACAGACCTCTATAAAAAATATTAGTAGCTAGTAGATTTTTTTTATAGGCCTGTAACCTACTCTTCTTCTTCCTCCTCCTCTTCTTCTTCTTCTTCTTCTTCTTAGAGGCAGTAGCAGTGGTGGTAGTAGCGGCGGCGGCGGTAGTAGGGGAGGCAGCAGGGGTAGCAGTAGTGCAGCGGCGCTTCCTAGAGGGGGTGGCAGGGGCAGCAGCAGCAGCAGCAACAGCATTAGCAGTAGCAGTAGCAGCGGCAGTAGCCTGGCAGCAGGACCTAGGGGGGGTGGCAGGGACAGTAAGGACAGCAGGGACGGCAGGGTTAGAGAGGGGCTTAGCTGTAGCAGGGTTAATAAGGTCTATATAGAGAATTTAGAGGCTGTAAACTTACAGTAGAAGGAGCAGCAGGCGCCCTTACTGCTATAGTAGTAGTTAGCGCATAAGCTGTACAGCTAACCTGTAACTACTACGTAGGTAGTGTATAGGCTAGCTGCGCGCTTACAGGATAAGTAGGGGGCAGGAGTAGTGTAGCTAATAACCTGCGCAATAGTAGATTTAAGGTTCTACTGCTAAACTGCTTACTATTAGTATAGGGCTCTACAGGACGCTTATAGGAGGTTACTTACTAGTAAGGTTGAACTTGCTAGGCTTGTAGGCCGCGCGGAAGTCTAGCTTGCGCCTAGTAGGGAGGGTAACTAGGGCTCTGCAGGCCTGTAAGGTGAGGGGGGGGGTAGTAAGCAGGGTAGCAGCAGTAGGCAGGGCAGGGGCAGGCGGCAGCGGGGCAGGGGCAGGCAGCAGTAGGCAGGCAGCAAGGGCAGCAGCAGCAGTGGCAGCAGCAGCAACAGTAGTGTTGTTAGCAGCAGTAAGGACAGCAGTGTTGTAGGCGTTGGCGTTAGTGGCAGCAAGGGCAGCAGCGGCAAGGGCAGCAGCGTTGTTGGCAGTAATGTTGGTAGAGAAGGGGGAGTTAGCTATATTAATAACCTAGAGAGTAGTAAAATAGGGGGAGGGTAGCTGCCTATATAGTATATTGCAGCTAGCTAGTAGCTGCTAAGACCTATAATATTTAGTGTTATAGCTTACTATAAATAGTATATTCTGTTTGTTAGGCTAAAATAGTAAATAGGCAGCTATTAAATAACGTTGTAGGGCCTGTAGCTATACTATATCTAGATTGTACAGTAACTATATATAACCTAATTAGAGCTAGATACTAGTACGTAGGGGGTTTGTAAGCTTATAGTAAAGGTTAATCTGTAGGCATAATAGCACCTGTAATGGTAGAATAACTAGGCAGTAATGTACTATTAATAGCTGTTAGCCTAATATACTAGTAGGTTGTAGCAGTAACATTAGTAGGCTAATATACTAGTAGGTTGTAGCTAAGGGCTAATATACTAATAGCGGCGACGTTAGCAGGCTAATATACTAGTAGCTTGTAGCTAAGGGATGATATACTAATAGTAGTAACGTTAGCAGGCTAATATACTAGTAGGTTGTAGCTAGGTACAGAAGCACCTCTAGGTATATAATATTAGGGACTATACAGGATGGCTTATTGCTAGTATTAGGTGCTAGCAGTAGAACTAACAGGCCTATAAGTGTAGTTATATAGGACATAGCTACGTATAGCTAGCTATATGTAAACACAGCATAACATAGGTTAACGCCTATAATAGAGAGTAACTAGCCCTGTAACTTATTTACAGTAATTACAAAGGAAAGGCAAACTAGAAACTAGACCTGGCTAATAATAAATAGGAGCTCTCTACTAGTTGAAGTGAGCCTAATATGTAGCAGCAGGCAGAGCTAGCCTACAAACTTGCTAGATAGGATGTAGGCCTAGATATAGTAGGAGGATATCTATGTAACTACTAAACAGGTACTGTTATAGAGCCCCTAGCTTAGGTATAGATTCTATAGAAGCATTATTAGTATGCCTACCTTAAGCAGAAGGCGTGACAGGGGTAGTAACAGGGGCTTAAAGGACTGCAGCAGCTCTACAGGAGGCAGATCCTGTGTTGTATTGTCCTTAACCTCAGCAAAGTCTACTGCAACCAGCTCTACTAGCTTACTAGGGAAGGTAGCAAGCATTACAGCGTTAATTATAGCTACTGTGTTGTTCTATACAGCCAGTATAGCACAGCTATTAAGAACCTAATAGTCTGCAGCAGCCTGCTAGAGGAGGTGTAGTAGATAGATGTGATCTAGGAAGCCCTATAGGCTGTAGTAGACAGTTATCTAGTCTAGGATAGAGATTAGGCTATCTATCTTACAGGTAGCTAGTCCCTAGCACTAGGCTGCAAAATAGGTGTTATTAGCCCTAGATAGCACCTGTATATTCTAATATAGGTGTAGTATAGTTATGTGCGGCTATATAAGCGTAGACTGCTATAGGCAGGCATTAACAATAGCAGGCTGCTAGCCATAGCAGACAATAGGTAGGATCTAGGCAAAATTGCTGCTAGTAATTACAGGGAGGCTGCTAAACAGGGTAGGGGAGCTATAGACGTCCTGTAGCATATAGTAGACTACCTTAAAGCAGTAACAGTGCTGTATAGGCACCTTGTCCCAGATAACTAGAGTAGTAGCCTGTAGCAGCTGCCTAAGCTCTAAGCCTAGAGTAATAGGGCAGATGGAATTGTTGTAGATATCTAATAGGATCTGGAATTAGGAGTAGGCAGTACAGCTGCTAGGTAGTAGGACAGTAGCTATACCTAACAACGTAATATATAGGACTACCTAGCCTATAGAGTAATAGTAGGCACATATACAGCGCTAGAGGAATATCTTACCTATACCTACTAGGCCCTATATAAAGAAGTAGGTAGTGCTGTAGTTAGCCTTAATAGTAGTAGTAACAGTATTAAATACAGCGCGCTGGTCTATATTTAGCCCTGTAACAGTGTCCTAGAAGGTAGTGTCCTGCCTGTCTGTATTATAGGCTAGCTTAGTAGTAAGAAGCTAATTCTGTAGCTATACTCCCTAGTTAAACTAGTATATAGGGAGTAAGAAATCTATAAGATGTTTGCTAGACTCTACTAGCAGCCCTTCTATTAGATATAGGCTGTAGTTAAGGTACACATCTAGATCTGTAGATACTAGTAGGGTAGCAGCAGCCTTAGGTAAGTTGTTACACAAATCCGCCTAGAAGGCTGCCTAGATAGCAGCTAGATCTGTAACAGGCCTATTTAAGAGAGTAGTAATAAAGAAGTACTGTAACGCCTAGCCTGTGGCAAACGTAACAGTGTCCTAGAAGTAGGCTACCTAGTCTCTATTGTGTAGCAGTAACCTGCAGGCAGCTGCAGCAGCCTAGAAAGTAGGATACTCTGTGCTGCTAAAGGTACGTAGGTCTGCATAGGACTGTAGACCCTATACAGTAGTTAAGAGAAGCTATAGATAGAACTGTTTACCCTATAGTAGGCTGCAAAAGTATATATAGCTAATTGTAGTACTACGCTAATATACGTGCTAGGTCTATAACAGAAGGTGCTAAATAAACTAGGATAGATAGTCCTAATATAGGACCTTACAGCTATACTTATAGTTAGCGTTACGCTAGAAGAACGCTGTAAGCGTAGTTACAGATTGCTCTAGGCAGGCTAATAACTCTGTAGTAGTAGCGTTAGCAGGGAACGTAACTATCTGCTTATTTAGTAGGTAGACCGCTAGGGGCACTACAGTAGGCTGCTCTATGTGTACTAGGTACTTAAACAGCTACTAAACAGCCTTAGATAGACTAATATATCGCCTGTTTAGATACTGCTTAACCTTATCTACTTCTAAGACGTTTAGTACTACCCTGTTAGTGCCCTTATAGATGTACTTATAGACATATTTAATAGTGTAGATAATGCTATAAACCTCTATATTAATATAAGCCTAGTACTTATAGAGCAGACTAGGGTTATATAGAACAACCTAGCTGTTATTAAGGTGTATAATACAGCCCTTACACTATACAGCAAGCGTGTAGCTATTATCCCAGCACTAGTACTTAGGGTACCTGTCCTTATAGACCACTGTAGATAGGCAGTAACACTTAGGAAAGTTCTTAGAGCACTGCAGCAGGGCGCTGTTGCGCTAAGGCACTATATATAGGGCCTGTAGATTATACTCCCTATATAGCCTATAAAGTATAAAGGTCTATATAACTTTTATAAGTAGGCTATCTAGGTTATCTATAGGGAAAGGGATCTTAGCCTAGATAGTGCTATTAATTATTATAGGATCTGTAAACGCCTTATAATTATATAGGGTTAGAAACAGCAGTAGGTGTATATAGGGCAGGCCCTGTTTCTAGTACTTAATTATATACACGTGGCCTAGATAGGTGCTAAACAGGTTGCTCTTTACATCTGCTACGAGCTTCTGCACCTTTAGATAGAAGGCCTAGCAGATTAGATCAGGCCAATTCAGGCCTGTCTCCCTAGGGTAGAGCTTATAGGCAACCTCTAGATAGTATAGGCTAGCTGTAAAAGTAATAAATAGGGTAGAGCAGCTATATTAACAGACAATAGCTATAGAGTCCTAATAGCACTAGCTAACAAATCATAAGCTGCCTAGATAGGACAACAGCAGGACAACGCAGTATCTAACAGGGCCTACCTAGGCGTTGTTGTTACCTATAACAGCATTAGCAACACCGCTATACAGGTCTACCTACAGCTAGGCCTAGTTTGCTTAGATCTAGGCCAGCTAGGCCTAATTTCAGATAGCCTAGATATCTACAACGTACTGCTAAAACAGCCTATAGAAGCAGAACAGATTTGTAGTCTACCTAGGGCGGGGGTGTAGATAGTACTGATAGTAGGCTTGCTAGGTTAGCAACGTCTGTAGACAGGATCCATCCTAGTTACAGAGCGTTAGCCCTAGCTGCCACCTAGAATCCTTATAGGGAAACATTAGTACGTAGTATAGGGGCATATAAGATAGGTAGGCAGCACTAATAGTAAATAAGGCGCTAGAGTTACAGGCTGCTAGGACGATAGGACAGGACGTCTCTACACCTGCTGCGTTAGGTATTACTAGGCCTAGCTTATTGCTAGTAGGTACGTTCTCCCTGCAGCAGTCCTGCCTAGTCTCTAGGGCTAGTGTAAGCCTGCTAGTTAGTATAACGCAGGCGTCTACAGCGCTACTATTAAGCTAATCCTAGGCTGTGTAGTATATAGATATATATAGGTTATTAATCTTATATAGCATTACTATTAGATCTTAGAGAATCTAGAGCTGTAAGTGGCTGTTCTGCTAGTGGCAGGTGTTAGTAGCGTACTATAGGTTGTAAAAGTATAGCTAAGCGTACTGTAGTAGGCTTCCCTTAAGAACCTCTATAGGGCTACTGTAGTAGTATAGGGCCCTGTAGATCTAAAACACCTGCACGCTAGAGCTCTGCGCCCTACAGCTAGTAGGTATACAGTCTACTAAGGTAAACACAAAGGCAGTGTTATAGGCCTGTAGCTCCTTACAGAAGTGCTGCGCTGCTAGAGTATTTATATTAAGTAGCTAATACAGGTACAACAGTAGCAGTATAAGGGCTAGCAGGTTAACCTTACTGTCTAGGTAGTAGAGAGTAAATTGCGGGTCTGTTACAGAGGTAGTACTCTTCTACTTATCTATCTAGTGTAAGGTGCTACAGGCTAAACAGGGCACCTGTATACTGCTAATATTGTAGTATACACTATTAGGACAACGTTATAGAAGTAAGGTAGTGTCCTATTAGAGCCCTATAAGGACTGTCTTAGATAGGTTATTAAACAGGTTATTACTATACTAGGAGCTAGGGGCAGCAGCTAGAGCAGCAGTAGCTAGGTTATTAGGAGTATTACTGGCACTGCCCTTACAGCGTAAGGCCTATTTAGGGGCGCTAGCACTAGGCGCTGGCTAGGAGGCAGTTAGGCAGTCCCTCTAGGGGCTTAATAGACGTAGAGGTATAGAGAGACAGCGTTGCTAGCGGCCTGTATAGGACGTCTACTAACTGTAAGCATAATTAGAGAGAGGGGGAGGTAGTAGTTACAGCACTGCAGTTGCTACATGGCTGGTAGACGCCCCCTATCTAGTTGCAGCAGAAGTTAGCAGATAGGAGATAGGTCCTACAGCTACTATAAAATACTTAAGATAATGGCTAGCTAACAGCTAGGGAAAAGACTAGAGGGGGGGGCGGGGCTAGAACATGCTGTAGATAGGCTATATAAACCTGTAGTAAGCCTGTACAGGACCTATAAAGCTTTTTATAGAAGTTTATAGAAGTAGATAACTAGAACAATATAGGGCTGCTATAGGTAGTGTAGAACATTAGTATAGCTAAGAGTTAACGCTAGATAGTATATAGCTAGAAAACAATAACTTTACACGTCTGCTGCGCCTACTATAGGGCTGATTAATTTGTCTTAAGCAGATAGGCAGGTAGCAGCGAGTTTTATCAGCTATCTGGCACTTATTTCAGGGCTTACAGGGGCTTTGTTGGGGAGATCACTTTAAGCTGTTTATATATAAGATATAGAATGCAGCGCACAGGAGTTAAACAAAGACACTGCTGATATCTCTACACAAGCAATAAGGCATGGCCTAAGGTCCCTCCCTGTGTGACGGAAAACCCGGTGTGCCGGAACTGATCAATTAGATCGCTTGAATCGCAGACTTCTTCCAAAATAATTGCGATCTAACGTCCATCCCTACGTAGCGGGACACCCTGTGTGCCGGAACCGGCCAATCAGCTTGCTTAAATCACAGACTTCTGTCCAAAATCTGCAAGTTGATTGGCCGGTCCCGGCACGCAGGGTATCCCGTTACGCAGGGACGGACGTTAATTGGTCAGTTCCGGCACACCAGATTTTCCGTCACACAGGGAGGGACCTGAGATCGTAAACGTCCCTGACTGTACTCTGGAGGAATATTGTAGCTTGAAGTTAACGTTACTAACTTCTTCTTCTCGGACGGAATTTAGGCGCCACATGTCGTGTCTGTCAGCTCATGAATTTGCAATTAAATGGTCTTTTAGACCCATTCTTTTCATTGATTGTGTCTCCCTTGTTCCGAATTCTTCAAACGCTCTAGAAAGTGTGTCCGCTGTCTCGGTTACGTCCGGTGATAAATGTAGAGAGCTGTACCCCCAACTATTTTCTGATTCAATCTTGCTTTCACTGAGGCTGCCTATGTCCAGAAGGTCATTTATGTCGAAGGGGTCGTGCAAAGAAGTTATGGGTGGTGAGGAACATCTATTCAACGAATCATAGTCCACATGCGACCCTGTTGATGACTCCACTAGGTTTGAGACGAAACACTGATTGTAGGTTGACGGATATTGATGGAACGCCGATGCATTGCTCAAACTGGTTGGCGAGCAAAATTGGGTGACTGCTGGAGCTGCTGCCATCGCTTCGTTCGGACAGTGAGCTATCTCAGAAGTTAGGTATGCACTTTCTAATGTCGATCCAAGCGTGCCGGGACGCACGGTGTAACGGGACACTTTCTCTTCCGGACCGTCGGACTGCTCCTAGTAGTCTCGAACACAAACAAACGCAACGCGCGTCTATTCTGCAGCTCCTGCTCTCTTAGCACATCAGTCTCCGACGCCGAAAAGCGCATCGTTAACTGTGCTGTCGCTCGTTCTGCTAACGCTGTCGCCGACTCTCCTATAACGCTCCCCTGTTGATTCGCGACAGTACATATCTGCGAAAAGCTCGGTGGACTAGAAAGAAAGCCAAGATAGCAAAGACCAATAGTGCAGCCTCGCGACGACGACTTGTTTTAAATAGGCATATTCCGGCAGTTTCTCCGGCAAGATCGTCAAAACTCGACCCACAGGACGTGCGCTATTGCTCTTGGCATGCGGTAGCTTGCAGTAGCGTGCTCAGATATCTGTGTATCGTGTCGTAACGAATTTGACGCTATGCCCTCAGCAGGTAGACTGCTGAGAACAACTGTGGCTTGTGCAGGCACTCCCGCACCCACTGTGTGCTTAGGCACTTCTCAAAAACACGACAAACAGCGAGAAATCAATTTTTGGAATTACCATCACAAAAAGTATCAAAAACACTTGCCAGTGGCCGCAACAGTCTCTACAGGCCACCGCGCCTCCCCCAGCGTCGGTTGGCATCTGTAGAGCCGCTGTTGCGGCTCTGGCGGGCACAGACAGCAAAATCCGCGAGCAAGCTACTTAACATGACACGTCCACCAAAGGCAGCGGCAGCCATCTATCCACGACACAGCAACGCAAGACGCGACGACAGAGCCCAGACACTCCTTGAATACAACGGTCATAATACACACAACGCAGCAACTGATAGGCTAGCAAGCAAGCCTATTACCATCTAACAATGTCTGCAACGCCCCGCATTAACAAGCCCTTAGGCTAAACAGCATTACCTTCTACGCGAATTACCTTACAGACATCTAGCATGCTACTATTAGTGCTACAACACACTTACAGATTATTAGACAGCCTTGCCTACTATCACCCCTTTGTGTTAAAGGAGTAGTGCCCCTTTAACACAACCTAACAAGGTCTAAGGAGATTTGCGCGTAAGCTCTTATGCTTAGTAGGCTTAACAGCACGCATAAGCGGAGAATTGCTCTTGTAGAGCTGCGTTACAACAAAATGCTGCTGCTGCTGCGCCTAGTGGCAGGTCACACCACACAACACAGCCACATAGGAACCTAGTGGACAGCATTACAACACTTAAAGAACATTAGAGATTAGGGAACTTACTCTAGGCCCTAGGGGTATCAGGGCAAGCTAGCACACACGACAGCTGAACGCTAGGGGGAGACTGAAGGTATTGCAGTCGCAAAACACAAGGCAACTGTGCCTCTATAAGCCTTAAACAACGCTGCACATACAAGGCTTTAAGTACAGCATATATACAGGAAGAATATTTAAGGAACACAAATACAGGCAAACATGTTACTTCTAGAGATAAGACGTACATAGTCGTAGATAGAAGCTAGACACTGCAGCCCTCTAGGGACAGATGGCTCTTTTAAGAGTAAAGTGGGGCAGTGCGGATCAAGGTCTGCATCGCGTCGGCTGTCTGCCAAGCCTGTCAACCGGGCATAGCTGCACTTCGCGGCTGCAACCGTGTAGGATCTGATCAAATCAAATCAAATCATGAGAGCGCCTTGTTGGTCTTCGACCTGTCGTCCTCAACAAGGAGAGCTTCCTGCGTGTTACTTGTAACACCTGCCTCTTATCCGCGAAAACCAACTCTTCCAGTTCTTGATACCGCGGTTTAATATTATCACTACTTGAGGCATACTCTCAACATCTAGTCTCAGAACAAATCTCATCTTAATGTAAGGGGCTAGGCTCAAGGAGCTATACTAGGCGACGCTAGGTAACGAGACTGTATTCGATGAGGAGCTATTGAGTATCCAGCAGCTATCTAGTATACTTGTTGTGGGGCAACAGATCTGATGGTTGCCTGAGCAACAATCCGGGAGGTAGGTAGGTAGGGCGGGCAGGCAGGCAGGCAGGCAGGAACGAGGCCAAAGACGAGAAGAGGAGGCGAAGGGTGTTCAGCCCGTTACACTTAGAGACAAATCTTAGCAGACATGTAATTAATACACGCAACGTAGAGAAACATAAGGCTAAGTGACGTATACGTAGTATTAGAAAGGAGAATGCTTACCTACTGCAATCAGTTTAGCAGGCGTTCCAACACTGAACAGTTTCAAATCCCTTTTCGCGACAACAGTAATTTTGCGCAGCAACGTATTGAAATTTAACTTCGCCCTTCCTACAGCCTGAGCCGTCTGGTGCAGTACATCTTCCGCTATCAGAAGGGTTAATATAAATAGTTATCAGAATAGCTGAGGGCAATCTTAGCCAGGAAGCACTAGAAGTTTGACCTACCTGTAAAAAGGACAGACTGAGCATCCTGCCGCAACAAGCGATGACGTAGCCAATAATATATTAAGATAAGAGAGAATGTACATTGCGAGGTTGAATCCGTGTGATATAAGCGATTAGAACAAAGGATATCTAATAAATCGATGATATATCAGGTAAGTGAACCAGAAGCTTTCCTAGAGGTTTATATAGTCTAAGAAGCATACCATAAAAACTCGATTCTCTGGCCACAAGCGAACAGGGGGTGGTTTAGTAGGGCCGAGGTGGAGTAGATGTTGACGAATAGAAGCCCCTAGATGCGCTTAGACCAATATTAGAAACCTGCTAAACTACTTGTTAGCGTGTGCTACTACCATGGTAGCTGGCATAAGTAGTGTAGGTGGGGAAGCACGACAGGGTTGTTCGGCTGTATTTTTCGGGTGAATTTAATTGATTACTCAGTGCTTTGTGTACCCACCACGGGCATCTATAACTGCCTGGCATCTATCCTTTATGCTTAAGACAGGTTTACAATGTATTATATATAGAAATAGGGGGGATTCAGTGTAATTTAGTTAATAGGGCCTTTCCGGTTCGTTCGGATGACACCCTAGTTATGCCGGACCCACCTACACTACTTATGCCAGCTACCATAGTAAATCTGTTTACTTTTTCTCTGCAACGTGTCTTACCTACTTCCTTTACACGTACTAAACATAAATGTTTTACATTATTTACCTCTTCCTAAGCTCAATAGTAGTACCTTTAATTCTATTGTTTTTTTAAGAAACAGCCAGGACTAAAACCTGCAACAATAGAGGAGCTACGCGCTAAAAACTAGTAGGTAACGCTACGGTGGCAAAAGGGTTAGGGTTGAGTAGGGGTAGGGTACATCACGTGATGTACCCTACCCTACCCTACCCCTACCCACACTAATTCCTTACTAAGAGGGTAGGGGTAGGATAGAGTCTATATGGGGTAGGGGTAGGGGTAGGGTAGGGTCTACATAGGGTAGAGGTAGGGGTAGGGTAGGGTCCATATGGGGTAGGGGTAGGGGTAGGGTAGGGTCTACATAGGGTAGAGGTATAGGTAGGGTAGGGTCTATATAGGGTAGGGGTAGATGTAAGGTATATTACGTAACTGTTAGGCTCTCAGCCTCAGACTCTCAGCCTCAGGCATGTGGATGCGTCCACCTCTGACCTGTAGGAAGCCTTAGGGCAAATAAGTACTGTTCTGGCCGCTGTCTCACTATCAAAGTGAGCATTGTTACCTTTTTGGCATGCTTGGCACGGTGGGCAGAGCCGTGGCCTTGACAGTAACTACACATCTGTCCTGTTAAAGCCTCTTTCCTATAAAATTTTAGTTATTTAGCTTTAAGTATTATTATAGATAATTATTATAAGTAGGTATATTTATTTATTAGCAGCTTATATTATATAAACATTCCATAAAACCCTAGTTCTCTCTATTTCTACTCTTATAATATCTAATTACTTAGCAGAGGTTACTTATAAGCCTCTAGTCTTATTACTTTATAGGAGCTATATGTTTTAGCTAAATAGTAACTTACTTTATGTAGATAGCGTTTATATTAATATCTTTTAATATTAGTCTTATGTCTTTCTATAGAGAACTTACATATACCTTTAAAGACACTAGTAAGAAAAGATTTAGCAGACTCCTAAAGAGCCTCTAGAGCGCTAGCCTAGGACTAAAGATTATTTCTTAGTTAAAGAGCAACTTCCTAAACTACGCGTAATAATGACATATTAGGTATTAATAATATAGTTAACCTTAAGTATTAATAGATATTGCGTAGTATAACTACTAGCTTAGTATTAGTTATTAAACGTAATAATAGAATGTAATGATATACTGACAGCCTTATAATAGTACCTGCGCCTTAGTAGCAGAGCAGGCGCCTTACGGGCAGACTTAGCTGCTAAGGGCTTTCTTACCAGCGTGCTGCCAGTTACAGCTAATCCTTAGCTTAGGACAGCCTTATTCCTGCAAACTCTAGCTATGTTGGCGATTAGGTAGTAGGCTGTAATAGTAGGCTGTAGTAGTAGGCTGTAGTAGTCGGCTGTAGTAGTAGGCTGTAAAAACAAGTGTGATAGCAGGTGTAATAGCTAGTAGGCTGTAATAGCTGTAATAGTAGGCTGTAATATTGTACTATACTTAGGTTGTGTAGCAGAATTATAGGAGTGTAGCTGTTGCAGTAGTGTAGTAGTGTAGTGTAGAAGGTAATAGTAGAGTTTATTAATAGGTTAGTGTAATAACGCGTGCAGAGGTCTGTGTGCTGCTAAAGTTTAGGCTGCTGCCTAACGCAAGAAAATTAGAATCTGTAGCTAGTAGAAAGTTATTATAACTAATATGCACTAGCATAACTATAATAAGAACTTGTAATAACTTACAGATAGTGTAAATACGCTAAGCACATTCTTTTAGCCTAGGCTGTGTCTAATTCTAATTTAAACTACTATTATTAGACGCGTTGCAAATGCTTCCTGTTGCTTAACCGCTAGTGTTTGTTGTTTAGGCGCTAGTAGAGGCAAGGCTGCTGCCTAGCGCAAGAAAAGAAGAATCTACTGTAAGTAGGGGATTATTGCAACTATTATGCATAAATAGTTATATAATACTAAGCTGTAATAACTTATAGATTTTAGATATAAGCTAAGCACATGCTTTTAGTATAGGTTATACCTAGCTCTTAGCTGTTTTACTATTATTAGAAAGGTTTTTAATGTTTTTTGTTGTAACAGCGCTAGCGTTTGTTGCTTTTGCGCTAGTAAAACTAGAAGAGGTTAAGTATAGACTAGCTCCTAAAAAGCTTACTACTGCCCTATACTTCTATAACACCTTCTATATCTATAATACCTTCTATTACTACAATACCTCACGTTATTACTGCCTCCTATTACAGTTAGCATAATTAATCTTAACGCTAATAATGTTAGGAAGGAGGAGGAGGAGGAAGATATACTAACCTTTACTAGCACTACAGGTACTTGTATACTAGCTGGCTTTACTGCTAAGGAGTAGGATTAACTATATAAGGTAGTAATTACAGGCTGTTATAACAGTTAGTGCTAATAATACTAGGGTTTCTATTGAAGAGATTATGGAAAAACACGTCCTTAATTCTTGTGGTTGGATTAGGGCTGTAGGCCAAAAGACTGGCATAAAAGTCTTATTTAAGGGAGAGCTTAGCGACAGTATCTACGTTGTTTAATAAAGAAATTAAGCTATCTTGCGTAGCAAAGAGCAGGAAATTTTAATAAGGCAAAGGCTGCTAATTATACAGCAAAATACTAGGCTAGGCTAAAGTTAGGTTAAGACTAGTCTTATACTTTAGCAGATCTTAATATTTAAGCTGTAATAGTAGTATAGACTAAAGAAGATATAGATTAGCAACGCTTTAAATTATCTACTAGTAGTTAGTTATTACAGCTTCTTATCACAAACCATTACTAACTAAGAACAGCTAAGTAGCTTAAAAACAAGCTTAAGACTGTTTATAAGAAGTGGGATAATCTTAAGTATAAAATAGATCTTTGCGCACACTAACAGACCCTTAGATAGCATGTAGAAATTACTAAAGACATTCCTACTGCTAATTAGACTACTATAGGCTAAGGTAACAAACAGCTCTTTTCTAATAGCAGCGTTGTTAAGAAACTGCCCTGCTAAGAGTATTAGTAAGGTCTTCGAAATCTTAAAGATAACATCTTTAAGAGCAAGAAGGAGAAGAAAGAATAGGAGGCCTTCTATAATAATATGTTAGCTAAGACTATAGTAGTTATAACAAATAATACCTAGCTATAGGTTATTACATTATGTTATTACATACACTTACTAATTACAGTAGTTAAACTAAACCTCTGTCTCTCTTAGATAATATTAGTTTAGATACTAGGCCTGTCAGCTATCGCCTATTTATTCTAGCACCTAATAATAATAAGTGTACTAAGGAGATTAAAGAGTCTAATTTTAACTTAGAGGAGTACTATTAGTCTCTGCCAAATGTGTATAAGACTAATAAGCAATTTTACAAGTTGTTAGCAAAAAATGATATTTAGGAATTAGGCTCTAAAGGATCTGATAACAGTAATAAGATAGATCTAGAATAGATATAGAGCTAATGCTTTAGCTTAAAATAACAGCTAATTAACACATACATGGCCTGTTTCGCAAGCTCTACTAATTTCTAGTTAATTTATTATCTTGTATCTCTACCTAATCAGAAACCTACTTAAGATATCTAAGCTAACCCTAAAAAATTTATAGAGCAACTAGTTCCTAGCACTAAATATAACAATCTTGTTATTAGGGTTTAGGCTTGCCATCGGCAGTTTGTTAAAAAGTTTTTCTATTATCCTATTACCTTAGAATTAAATACCTATATTTGTTACGTCTATATATAACATATATGTTATTACTACTAGTAGACACATTTTCTACTCTACCTAAGCTCCTTCTATCTCTTACTTTCTCTGCTACACAACTTGTTAAAGAGGCTTTTCTAAAACAATTATATCTAATTAAACAGCCTGTTTCCCCTAACTCTAATACTAGTAAAAGGGAGGTAACTATTATAGCATAAGATTAGTAGTAGACAACTACATTATAGGGAAGTAATCCTACTTCTAAAAAGCTATATTAGGATGCACTAACTTACTTAGGCTAGATCTAGAGTAAATATAGCAAAGCCTCTTAGGTATAAGATAGCTATCTATATATATACTGTTATAACTATAGGTTAGTTCTTTAGCACCTAGTTATAAAACGCTGTAGGACTAAGCATCTTATCTAGCACCTTAGTTTACAACCCTGCAGACCAATTAAGAATCCTGCTTATGCTTTGTTAAACCTCCTATTATATCTATACACTGCCTGCTAGCAAAATAAAAATAAGTTTTCTTCTAATCTAGCTGTTACGATCTACAGAACACGGGAAGGATGTAAGCTAATTACAGTGTATGGGGCACAGTAAGTATAACAAGTCATTAGGCTTAGCGTAAGCAAACATGACAGCGTTAACACTTAGCAAGAAGCCAAGAATCACGTGATATAATCAGGCTTAGCATAATTATTACAATTAGTAATTAGTGTAATTAGTGATTAGTGTAATTAGTAATTAGTGTAATTAGTGATTAGTGCGATTAGAGGATCCTTAACACTGATTAGTCTGTATTACTACCACTATTATTAAAGTATATAGTTAAGTAGGAACACAACCCTTATAGTTTATGTTTAACCTTATTAATTAAGTTTATCTTTAGAATCTTAACCTGCGCTTATACTAGACAGTCTACTCTGTACTATTTAGTGCACCCTATCTTTACAAGCTTTGCTTAGTTAATAACCCTAGTAAATCTACTAGTACTTATCCCTAAGAACTAATAGAATTAGTACTTACAGTCTTTAACTAAAGTACAACTTTAATATTTTAAACACCCCTAAGATAAGTACTATTAGATCCTGTGCTACCCCTAGCAACTCTACGTCTAGTAACATTAATATAGATGTAACTGTTACTACTAGCACTATAAACGTTAATAAGCCTAACCTTTACTATAGAGATTGTAGTAAGCTTAATAACTAGCTTATGCAGTAGGACCTCTTCTTTACCTTCTAAGGTAAGAAGGTTCCTAAGGCTAAATAAGTAGTCCTTGCAGCTAGCTACATGCGTAGCAAAGCGTTTACCTAGATTAAGCCCTTTATACAGCAGTACTAAGCTAGCAAGGCCCTAGATAACGTAGATAAATAGATAAAAGACTTTAACCTATTTAAAGAAAAGATTAAGCTAATCTTTAGAGTCTCTAATAAACTATATATTGCTTAACGTAACATTTAGAAGATTAGACAGGACAAGTTAGCTACTAACTACGCTGCAGAGTTTTAGCAGCTTGCTGCTAACACTAACTAGGACAACACTGCCCTAATTAATATGTTTTAACAAGGATTAAAGCCTAAGGTTAAGGAAGAACTTATGCGCACTAGCGCAAGCACAGAAACCTTTAATAAGCTTATTAATACTGCTATTAACATTAACGTATAACTCTACGAACTTTAGTAAGAACTTTAAGATAACCTTAGAGCCTGTACTACTGTTATTGCTACTAACAGGCTACTACTAAGGAACTAGTAGCGCAACAACTTGAAATAAGGACAGCAAGGAGGTTGTAATTAGCTAAATACTGGTTAGCGCACCTACAGCAACACTTAGAGTAGATACTACAGACCTAAAGCAATAAACCTCTTAAACCTTAACAAGGGACTACTAAAGCAATAGAACGAGAAGCCTAAGGGGGGTAACTAACACAGAGGCAGCAGGGACTGCTACAACTGTGGCAAACTAGGCTACTTTGCTAGGGACTGCTAGATAAATAAGGTTTACTGCTAGTTAAATATACTTACATGTAATTATAATAATATAGATGCTAGTAAATAGGAAATTCTTACTAATAACATAGGATGACTGCTAGAAGACCTAGAGTCTAGTCTAGAGGATAATAATAACTATATTGTACCTCTAATTTGTGTAGCAATACCCTACTAGGACGCCTAGACAGGCAAAGAAACAGAATACTACTCTAATAATAACCAGCAAAAGATAGACAACCTACTAGACACCTTAGGGCAAGAGTTTAACTAAATTAGCGCCCTACTAACACGTAAACAAGAACGTATAGCTTAATAACGCTAGAAGCGTAATAATAAAGAAACCTATTACTAAATATGTTAAGAACTTGTTAGTCCTGTAGGAGTACCTAAAATTACAGAAATAACACTAGAACTCTAACAGCTCGTGCACTAGTTTAGAAAAGAAAGCACCAATAGCAAATAGTTTGCTAATAACCTAAAAGAAGCTAAAGACTAGCTTTAGTGTAAGTAAGAAATATAGCTTAGCCTAGAACGTATGCAGAAGCAGAAAGAAGTACTACTAATAATTAGCCTACAACTACAGTATATCCTAGACTACTAAAACCTAAAATATAGAAACCTTATATAGACAGTATGTACTAAGGACAAATATATAATCTACTATAAAAGAAGCTTAGTGCAGGATGGTTCCTAGCACAACGTAGCCTCTGTTGCAGTTAATGGTACTAGTGTTATAATAACCTATGTAAACTTTATCTTATTAACAAACGCTAAAAAGCACATTTTCCTAGAACAAATAACCTACAGGCTATAATATAAATACAGCTAGTAGTTAACAAAAGTTGCTACAATACACGCTGGCAGAACTGCCTTAACGCAGATTATAAGAAGCATTGCAGTACAAAGGAATTTAAAGGGTTTAGAAAAGAAGGGACATTTTTAGGCTAGCGCCTATAAGCCCTAGTGGATTAATCTATTAATAGCATTAGAAACAATTACCTTATTAAGCTACCTATTAAACTAAATAGGGTAGCCTTAATAGCACTCTTAGACTTAGGAGCATAAGTAAGTTATATATCTAGAACAGTAATCTAGTAAGCTAGACTTAGATTATATTATAATAGGAACCCTTACTTACTTTAAGTAGCTAATAGAGAATTAATGCTAGATAAACTGCTAATTATGTTTAAAGTACTAGCAGCTCCCCTATAGATACAGGGGCACTATAAGGAAGTAAACCTAGACGTCTTTATAAAGGCTACACACAATATTATATTAGGACTTCCCTAGTTATAAAAAGACAACTTAAAGATAGACTAGGTATAAGAAAGACTTTTATTAGAAGGATGTAAATACGGTACTAATATATCTACACCTACGCAGCGCACACAGTAGCTAGTAGATAAGAAGAAGAATAATAATGTCTCTTTAATATATAAGATGTGCTAAGATAGAGCAGTTAACTCTATAGATGCTAAACGCCCTACAGATTATAAAGTAAGAGTTAAGGAGGAAAAGAGTGCACCTCCTACTATCCCTAATATGTATAGACAGTATGCAGAGATATTTAGAGACAAGCTTACAGTAAAAGCCCTGCCTAAGCATAAACTCTAGGATTACAAGATTAAGCTCTAGAAAGGAAAGATACTAACTTTTAGGCTATTATACTAGTTATTAGAAAAGGAACTTAAAGTACTTTGTAAGTACATTAAGGAGAACCTTAAGAAGGGATTTATTAGAAGATTAGAATTACCTGCAGGGTACCTAATTATGTTTATTCCTAGGAAGGATAGCAAGCTACAACCTTACATTAACTTTAGGAAGCTTAATAAAATTACTATTAAAAACTACTACCTGCTCCTAAATATTACAGAGTTGCAGGACTAGCTAGTAGGAGCTTAGTACTTTATAGTATTAGACCTATAAGGCGCGTACAACCTTATACGCATAAAGGAAGAAGAAGAATAGAAAATAGTATTAATAACGCAATATAGACTCTATAAGTACCTAGTGATGCTGTTTAGTCTAACAAACGCACTAGCAACGTGCTAGGAGTTAATTAACAACATCCTAAGAGCATACCTTAACAGAACTATAGTAGTGTACCTAGATAATATCCTAGTGTACTTAAAGACACTAGAAGAGCACAAATAACACGTTACAGAAGTGCTAGAATGCCTAAGGCAGGCAGACCTATAACTTAAACCTAAGAAGTGCAAATAGTATAAGAAGGAAGTTAAATTCCTAGGGCACATTGTAGAACGACATAGAGTTAAGATTAGTCTAGCAAAGGTAGAAGTGGTTAAGACTTAGCAAACACTAAAAACAGTTAAACAGATCTAGGAATTTTTAGGATTTGTTAACTTTAACTAACGCTTTATTAAGGACTACTCTAAGATTATAATACTGCTAACAAAGCTTACGTAGAAGGATACATTATTTAAGTAGAGATAAGACCAGAATAATATATTTAAGGCACTTAAGTAATCCTGTATTGCACCTCCTATATTAATTATATTTTATAGTAGTAAACTAATATGCATAGAAACTAACGCCTTAGATCTTATATTAGGCGCATGTATTACATAAGAAAAGGATAGACTATAGCACCCTATTACTTACTACTTATGTAAGTTCTTAGGACCTAAAGAATACTACAATATGTATAACAAAGAATTACTTATAATTATATTAGCCCTAGAACATTAGCAACTATACGCAGAAAGCTGCTTAGAACTTACTATCTACACTAACTATAAGAACCTAGTATACTTTACTACTACTAAGGTCTTAAACTAATAACAAGTACGTTAGTCTAAGATACTTAGATAATATAAATTTAAGGTATTGTATACGCTAGGTAAAGACAATAGTAGAGCTAACGCGCTTAGCAGACAACATAACCTTAGTAGAGAAAAGACAATAAACTAGTTTGCAGTACTAGGAATTAACAATAATAGGTTACTTAGACTATTGTAATAACTAAATAATATAATGTAAATTAAAAACAAACAGAGCATTATATTAGACGTACTAGAGGAACTTTAGGACAAAATTATAGCTAATTACTACAATAACCTACTATATAGACACCCCGGAATTACACACATAATAGAAATTATTAAGCAATACTACAAGTTTAGTAATATAAAGAACAAGGTTACTAAATATATTAAGAACTGTGTTAACTGTTAGTAAAATAAACATAGTACATACGCTAAATACGGAGAAATACAGGCAATAGAGCTACTAACAGCACTATAGATAAACATTACAATAGACTTTATTACACAGTTAACTATCTTAAGAGACCCTGTTACTAGATACAACTATATCTTAATTTTTATTATAGTTAATAGATTTACTAAGTACACTAAAATAATACTGTTTTAATATAGCTATACTGCAAAGTAGCTTATATAAGTGTTCCTAGATTAACACATAAGGCATTATAGCATACTAGAGTTAATTATTAGCAATTAAGATAAACTCTTTATGTTAAATTTTTAGACTACACTCTTAGCAGCTATTAGTACTAAGAAGAAGCTCTTAACAGCCTATTATCTGCAGACAGACAGACAGACTAAAAGAACAAATTAGACTATAAAAACATACCTACGGATATACAGTAACTAGCAGCAAGATAACTAGGTTTTACTGTTACCTATAGCAAAAATTTCATACAATAACAAATTATTAGAAGTAATAGGAGAATTACTGTTCTTCCTAAATTATAGGATGCACCTAAATCTCTTTACTAGAAGTCTAGACACGCTAATTCAGACTAAATTAGCAATATCCTTAGTAGCAAGACTAAAAGAAGTGTATAAGAAAGCGCTAGAAAATATTAGTAAGGCTTAAGAACAAGCAATCTTATATATTAACTAGAAAAGAAAAACAGCACCTTAGCTAAAAGAGGGGGATAAAGTCTGTCTCCTTACAAAAACCCTTTCCACACAAAGACTAACAAAAAAACTAGACTATATTAAAGTTAGACCCTTTTTTATTTTAAAGCAGATAAGCCTAGTTAACTATAGACTTAATCTGCTAAAGGATACAAAGATCTATCTAGTATTCTACATATCGCTATTAGAACTAGCTAACTCTAGAACGCCTATCTTAAAGAACTTCTATTACTAAGCTAATAGTAAAGACTAATAGGAAGTTAAAAAATAAATACAACACTAAAAGTAAGGTAGCTAGAATAAATATCTAGTTAAGTAGTTAGGATACCCTAACTTAGAAAACACATAGGAACCAACTGCATACCTTATAAACTGCCAGCAATTATTAAAGCAATTTAAAGAGACTAATTAGGCAGTGCTACGTTGCTCTCCTAGTACTCTAAGGGATAGCCTTTAAAGGCACCCTAGGTACTAGGCAGTAACAAGAACTTATTAGGCAGATTAGTTAACTTAATAGTCCCTGCCTCTAACTGTTCCTGCTCTTCTATACTACGCTCCTCTACTTCAATAGCCTCCTTAGCACAATAGTCTAACAAATCTATTTATTATTACATCTGCTCCTTGCGCGCATAAGCTACACGCAAGTCCTCTATAGCTTTTTCTAATATTTAAAGCGCTTTAGTTTGCGCTTTGCAACTTTCCTTTATGCGCACACGTAATTTCTCTTTCTTAGACGTTAGCTAGGTAAACTTAGATTAAGTTACCTTTACGTTACAACGTTGCCTAAGGTAAATGCACTTACTATACTTCCTAGATTAAACGTAAACCTTGCACACACAGTTATACTTTATACAAGTTTTATATTTTTACACTATAATTTCTCTAAAGGACTTAACAAATTTGTATAGACAATAACAGCAAGCTAAACTTAAGATAGTTAGTTGTTTTAGCATTGTCTAAACTGCCTACTAATTAAGGACAGGCCCTGCGTTATATAAATAAGCTTAAGAGACCAAGCTAAGACAGAAGGGGGATAGTGTTATAATCTACAGAATATAGGAAGGATGTAAGCTAATTACAGTGTATAGGGCACAGTATGTATAATAAGTTATTAGGCTCAGCGTAAGCAAACATAACAGCGTTAACACTTAGCAAGAAGCTAAGAATTACGTAATATAATTAGGCTTAGCATAATTAGTACAATTAGTGATTAGTGTGATTAGTAATTAGTGTGATTAGTGATTAGTGTAATCAGTAATCAGTGCAATTAGAGGATCCTTAACACTAATTAGTCTGCATTACTACCACTATTATTAAAGTATATAGTTAAGTAGGAACACAACCCTTATAGGTTGTGTTTAACCTTATTAATTAAGTTTATCTTTAGAATCTTAACCTGCGCTTAAACTAGACAGTCTACTCTGTACTATTTAGTGCACCCTATCTTTACAAGCTTTGCTTAGTTAATAACCCTAACCGATCCACCAGTACTTATCCCCAAGAACCAATAGAATTAGTGCTTACGGTCTTTAACTAAAGTACGTCTTCAACACTAGCATACTCTGCTTTTGCCTTTAAAACAGAGCTTATGTAATTAGTTGTTAACAACAACCTCTTATTTTAAACAATTAAATGGCTTTTATTCTAACAATTTATCTACTTCCTAAGGCTAGAAGCTGTGATAACTACCTGTTATAAATTTGGCCAGATGTTCCAGAGCCAAATTAAATCTGCTGAACACGCTCTTCTCTAGGATCTTGGATTAAGTACTAAATTGTCTTTTCCTTAGATGACTAGATAGAAAGTAATTACCTTAGCTTCCTAGCTATTAAAGGTTACTATTTAAACAATAGTAAGAAATTATAAGAAGTCCTTTTAGACTTTATTCCTATATGCAGAAAAGATTCAGGATCCTCTATAGCATAGTAGGTTCTTTAACTTCTTTAGGAAACTAAAACTACAAAATAACTGCTTGCTGTTACTTGCGATAATGTCAGTAATAACAGTGCTTTATTACAGACCTTAGAGAGGTTACTACAGTAGAACAACATTACTTAGGATAGTAGAGAGAACACTGTTTCTTATCTTGTATATATGATTAACCTTATTATATAAGACATTATTTACTATCTCTAATCTAAGGCAGTACTAGAACTAGAGTATGTAGAAAGACTGTAGTAACGCTATATTAGGGGTGTTAAAAACAGTATATCTGTTCTAAACTCTCTCTAGAAGGTAGACATTGTGTATTACATAATTATATTACCTACTAAGTGCTATACAGATCTAAGCTATCTGCATTATAATAAATCTATTACTATAACAATTTAAGAGGTTTCTTATACTATAGAGTAATATTCTAGCAGATTATTAACTATTAGTTATACGAAATCTTAGGACTAGGTAGAACTCTACCTACAATATGTATAAGTACAGTGGTAAAAGGGTAGGGGTTAGGTAGGGGTTGGGTAGGGGTAGGGTACATCACTTGATGTACCCCTACCCTACTCTACCCCTAATCACGCTAATTCCTTACTAAGAGGGTAGGGGTAGGATAGAGTCTATATGGGGTAGGGGTAGGGGTAGGGTAGGGTCTACATAGGGTATAGGTAGGGGTAGGGTAGGGTCTACATGGGGTAGGGGTAGGGGTTAGGTAGGGGTTAGGTAGGGGGTTAGGTAGGGTAGGTGTCAGCGTCCAACTCTTTAACTAAAGCAGTTATCTGAAAACCTTGCACTACAGTATTGTAGAGCAAAACAAGCGCTTTTAAACGGTTAATGTACTGTGAGATTCTGATTAAAATTAGTAGAGTTACAGCAGTTGTTGTGTAAATCCTAGGTTGTTACAATGTAGGCCTACGTAACAACTGCTCTAGCTCTACCAGTTTCCCTCAGAGTCTCACGGAATATAGACTGTTTGAAAGCGCTTTCTTTGCTCTATATCTTTCTAGTACAGAATTTCTTAATAGCTGCTTTACTGTAAGAGTTACAGGTAGGGGTAGAGGTAGGGAAGAGGTAGGCCTAAGTAGGGCCCGTAGGTGTCGGCGTGTAACTCTTTAACTAAAGCAGTTATTACAGAACTTTGTACTACAGGAATGTAGAACAAAACAGGCGCATCAAACGGTCTATATACCGTGAGATTCTGATTAAAGCTAGTAGAGTTACAGCAGTTATTGTGTAAATCCTAGGTTGTTACAATGTAGGCCTACGTAACAACTTCTCTAGCTCTACTAGTTCTAATCGGAATCTCACGGTAAATGAACCATTTAAAAGCGGTTATTTCGCTCTACATTTCTGTAGTACAAGGTTTTGTAATAACTGCTTTAGTTAAAGAGTTACACGCTGACACCTACGGGCCCTACTTAGGCCTACCTCTTCCCTACAGACCCTACCCTAAACCCTACCCTACCCTACCCCTACTCCTGGTCCGTGCAGACCAAACCCTACCCCTACCCTACGCTAGAGGTACCCCTACCCTACCTCTACCTAACGTCTGTGCAGACCCTACCCTACCCCTACTCCATGTGGACCCTACCCCTACCCTGCCCCTACCTAACGTCCGTGCGGACCGTACCTAACCCCTACCCAACCCTAGGGTACCCCCTACCCTTTTGCCAGCGTATATCTAACCCCTACCTAACCCCTACCTAACCCTATCCTACCTAACCTTTACCCCTACCTAAGGTCCGTGCGGACTGTACCCTACCTCTACCCCACACTAGAGGTACCCCTACCCTACCCCTACCTAACGTCTGTGCAGACTGTACCCTACCCCTACCCCACACTAGAGGTACCCCTACCCTACCCCTACCTAACGTCCGTGCGGACCATACCTAACCCTACCTAACCCTAGGGTGCTCCCTACCCTTTTGCCAGCGTAGCAGTAACTAAAGTAGTAGCAGATACTTAAGATAATCTCTGTAACAGTAAATAGTAGCTAGTACAGCAAAGTTTTGTCTATACTAGAATTGCTGTTAACCCTAATAGCTCTAAGGACTACTTAATATCTATTAAAGATTAGTTATAGTTTAATTTAATTAGATAGAAGAGAGCTAGGTATAAAATTAACGCTGTAAAGGAAGAGGAAGAGGATAAAACTAAGTTAGATTTAGGTTGTTGCTGCTAGTTAATAAGGCAGACGTTTTAAGTTGCAATAAGCTGTAATACTAGTTGCTTACTGTCTATTAGCTAAAAGAGTAGATAAAGAAGAGGAAGCTAAAGGGGTATAGTGTACTTGCTAAGGCTTAGCTTATTAACAGGTTGCTAGTAGCAGACGCAGTTAGCTTGTTAGCGTTAACTCTAATTAATTTAGACATACTACTACCTGAAATTAGTAGCTAGCAGTTATAGGAAATTAAGCAAGCTGCTATCCTTAAGCTTCTAGCTGCAGAGCAACGTAAGGCTAGTAAGTTAAATAGATTATTAGGGCGTTAACAGTACATAGTTGTAGCATGGATGGTGGTTTACTAAGTAATTACTTGGTAAAATAGTAATTACTAAATAGTAATGCTGGAAGAGGTTGAGCATATAGTAATTTACTATTTAGTATTTACTATTTAGTAATTACTATTTTTTTTACTAAGTAATTACTATTTTTTTAGAGAAGGAATTCTAAAATTTTCTATGTTTATTAGTATTAGGAGCTATAGTATTCTAATAACTCTTTTGATCTATATATATACCTATAATAATTTTTAATACTATAATAGAGAAATTACTATATTAAGACAAGCTCTACTAAAAAAAAGAAAGGTTAAAAAAAGGAAGTAATAAGTAAGCATATAGGTATAATTTTATAACTACTAGATCTAAACTAGTTAACTAAAGTTAGAATGATAAAATTGACTATATTAGAGAGTTATAGAATATTATTAAAGGAGTAAAAAGGTTTTATAGACTACTAAAACTAAATTTAGGTTATATTCTATTTTTTAAGTATCTAATTCAAAGTATAAGGATATTCTAAAGCTAAATACATTGATTTTAAAAAAGGATCCTAAAATAGGTAATAGTTTAAAATATAGTAAAATCTACTAATTTTATTTACTTTAGTAATAAGAGATATAAAGTGTTAATCTAAAGAGGTTTTACTTAAAAAACACTAGTATATAGATAATGAATAGCATGCTAAAATTATTACTATATAATAAGAAATAGATTTAGTTAATTAGTATATGTTATTATACTATAGAAGGATATAACAGCTTTATACTACAAGAATTTTAAAAAAAGAAAAAGAAAAAAAAAACCACCTAAAATATAGGAGATTCTACTCTACTAAAACCTTTTTTATCTACATCTTTAAGTATTTCAAGATACTCTAAAGGCTTTAGGTTAATTTCTTAGAAATCTAGAAAAAAGTCTTCTATATTAGGATAAGTCCTTAATATAATACTTTCTTTTTTAGTAAATAAGATAGTATTATAAAAGCTAATAATATTAAGAAAAAAAAGTTCTTCCTTTAAGAAATAACTCTTACTAGATAGAAAGTTAGACGTTTCTATTATAGAAAGCTTAACCCTAGCTACTTCTTTAGAAGTGATAATAAACTTTATATAAAAGTCTTTAAAAAGATCTATAAGGCAGTTAGTTTAATAAAGTTGAAAAAAATTAAATCTTACTAACTATATTCTTTAAAGATAATACTTGTTTTTACTAGAAAGATGTTTAATCTTTTTAGAATAGAAGTTAGCTCTAGATTATCATTCTCTCTATCTTCTAGAAGAAAACAGTATTCTAGTCTATTTTAGCTTTTGTAAGAAAATCTTTAATTTAATTAGTATTTATAAGGATACATAAAGTGTAATACTTACTTAGAGTAAAGCTATATCTAGAGCTATCATGGTAACATAGCCTTTTATAACAGTAGACTATTCTAAGAGTATTTAGATACTCTATAACAGTAATTAAAATATCTAAATTTAGCTTCTTAAAACTACTAATAATAGCTTTAATAGTAGAGTCTAGCTTTGTAGACCTTACTATAGAGCTACTATTAATAGTACAATTAATAAAAGATACTTTAGAAAGAGTACAAGTGTCAGATAACCGACCTTCCCGAACTAAGTTAGGGGTTTAGGGTTAGCCTCAGTTAACTTAGGGGCTAGCGGCACACACATATAAAATGAGCCATTAAGACAGATAATTAATAATTAATTACCTTTATTATTATCTTTACACATTAAGCATATTATCTAACAATTAAGAGTCTTACTAATACTACTAAAATATCCTTTTAATATATTGCTATTAACAATGCGTAATTTAATAATAATTCTTATAGATTATATAACCTACACACCTGAGTTATATTAACTATAGACCTACTGCGCCTCTCTAGACGTATAGGAGAAGATAGACCTAAATTAGACTATCCCTCTAAGGACTAAGCTACAAGTACCTAACGCCCTAGACCTTACTAACTATAAGAGGAGGCCAGCCCTTAGCAATAATAAATAAGGAAGCCCTTAGCCTCTAGAAATCCTATCTAAACTATTAGCTACTACCCTAAAGGCATAGAAGGAAGACAATAACTATTAGAAAAGCTGCCTTAAATCCTATAAGATAGCGGATAGAGACTACTGTAAGGAACAAGCTAGCCTAGATAAGGTAGTAATATTGATCTAAAGCTTAGTATTACCTTACCTTATAAAGAACTGCTGCTCAATAGGTAAATTAATTTAAATATAGCTTATTAGCCTTAAACACACAATAAGTATTAATACTAAAGAAGAACAATTACACGCACGCTACTAATACCTAGCAGCACTTAAGCTAATAAGACAACCTAGGAGCTAGGATACCTATCTTCTTAAGTATAATTATGCTGTAACTAACGCTAAAAGTAAGGGTGTTGCTAAAATATATAATATACAAGACACTGTCTAAGACTTCTTAGATTTAGTAATAAAAATAGCGCTAACCTAGGTAACAATATTCTAGGACTATAGTAGACAAGAATAAAATATAACTTATAAAGAAATAATAAAACGCTTCTAAGAGCATATAAGTAAGTACTACCCTAAGGAGAGACAGTAAAGAGGCGCCTTGGCTGTAGGGAATAACTTAACTCTTACTACTAGTAGTAAATCTACCCTAGACACTAACAGGGACGCCTCTTATATTGTTAAAGACGTATTATCTACTCTTACAACACGGGGAAGTTAGGGAAGACCTTGTTAAAAACAGAATATTAGTTAAATAACTATATCTAAGCAGTCCCTAAGAGGGGATACAGCAGCAGCTAGAGGAGCAAATTGCCCTACCTGTAGACAACGCTATAGACTAGAAGATTGCTACTACATCTATAAAGATAAAGCCCTAGAATAGTTTACTCTATATAATAGAATTACTAAGATAGTATAATTTAGGATAGAACAAAATACTAACCTTTAAGATTAGATTAGATCTGTAAAACAAGCTTGCACTAAGACACTAGCTATTAAGACATCCTAAACACTAGAGGCACCTCTAGGATAACTACAGGGATAGAAGATATTAATAATTAACATAAGTCTAGTAAAAGAATTATACAATATAGAGCTACTAAGCTACCCTCTTAGGAACTCCTTTATCTTTAACTTAGGATTAACAATCTATATTATAAATAACAAGGGCTAGATATAAGACCTTACTCTACTTATATTAAATAACTACCTATAGGCAGGAAACTCCTAGGTATAGATATAGGGATATAGCACTGTCTATCTCTATCTATTAAATATAAGCTAACTAACTACTCTTAAACTACACAACGTAGCATAGTGCCTAGACATACTTTGCAACCTTGTCTCTTTTTAACAACTACGTTAACAGGGCATATAGTAGGACATAAAAGGAGATCTAACTTAGCTTAGATAAGTAGATAATACAGCTATTACATCCTTAGATAAATAATATAGATAATAGATACTTAGAGAACAGCTACAGACAGCGTTTGTAATATAACTAACACAAAGCGAAATACCTAAGACAGCTACTACTCTGCTATAGCATAAGCAAATAGGGCACCTTAGAGCCACTACTATTAAACACCTTATCTAATAATCTTAGGGGGTAAGAGTTAGGGGTATTACTATAGTCTAATATAATACTTACAGACAGGCTAAGACTAAGAGGAAAATTAGTTAAACACTATAAATAAGTAATAAAGGACTAGGAGAATATATAGCAATTAACTTCTACTTATATAAAGAAGGAAGCTTTACTAGGGAAAAGAGCTAATTACTTGCTGTTCACAGGTAATCTAGCTTCTTCTAGGACTTCTATTTTAAAGATAATTAACTAGGAAAGATAATTATCTACTTCCTAGACACTTTTACATAATTCCTGTTAAAACAATAGAAGATCTAGGTTAAGGTAATTAAGTGTAATAGTAAAATTACTATAATAAAACTAGAAGTATTAAGATAGTGCGCTGCATAATTAATTAGGCTTAAGCCTTCTGCACTAGACACCTAAGTACAGAACAGAGGTGCTTAACGCTTAGGGGGTGTAATAAAAGATAAGGCACGCACTATAAGATTAGACGCAAACCTACTATAGGAAATGTGGCTAGAGATTATAAGGGCAGCAGTGTACCTACACAACTAAATACTAAGGTTATTAAATAACTAGAAAATACCCTGTAATGTGTTCTTTACTTATACAGCTTAACTAGCTAGCCTAAATATATAAAGTAGGAAACTAAACTAGGTATATCTAAAAGTATATAGATGTAAAGCCTTTACTGTTATAAGTAACACCCTTTAAGGAAAGGTATAACTCTAGTAACTAGACCTAAGAGTATAGGTAGGATACCTAGTAGGATACTAATCCTTAAATATATATTAGATATAGATTCTAACCTTAGTAAAAGTTATTAGTATAAGAGATGTAATCTTTAATAAGGATACTGTCTTTAGTAGCTAGACTTAGGACCTTATAGACAACCTTATGCACAGCACTCTTACAGAGATAGTAATATAGATAAGAAGCGTAGAGCTTCTACCTCTACCCTAAAATAAGGCTAAAATCTAGTCATTCTATAAGGATAATACTATTACATATTTAAATACTACAGAAGATTAACTAGGATATAATAATAGACAGAAAGCTAGATATAAATTTCTAACTCCTCTTCTAACTCTGCTAATAGTTACGTTGTTAAAAAACATGTTGTTGTTATCCTAGTTAGCAAGAGGTGACAGCTAATCAGGAGTTGGCAGGTAGCACTAGTTAACTGCTGATTAGTTAGAATTAACGCTAGCGCAATCTTAAGGAACTTTATAAACTATCCTGTAGAAAGCTGCATTTATAGCTAGCATATAAGGCAGATGCAAAGGCATATACTAGGGTAATAATATTAATAAGGCTAGGTTAAAATAAATACTAATAAAGGGGCTTAAGCCTTATTAAAGCTAACTCCTACTAGAGCTAACAGCACAATTAAACCTAGAGGACCACCTGCTTTACAAATAGTTTAAAGAAGCTAAGTAAGAACACCTTAGCAGCTATTAGAACATAAAGTTATAGTCTAAAGTACCCCTAACAAAGACTAAGGTAGTAGGACACTAGATACTTAATTATATGTAGGTATACATGTATAAGCTTAATAAGAACTACTACCTACTTAAATATAAGGCGCAACTAGTAGTCTAAGGTAACTAGTAATAAAATCTTACTTCTAAAGATACCTACGCAGTAACACTAGCTAGCAGGTCCTTTAGAATGCTTATAGCAATTTTAGCAGCACATAACCTAGAACTTAAGCAGTTTTATGTTATAAATACTTTTATTTATATATTAATTAATAGAGAGGTCTATATAAGGATGCTACGTAGGTATTAGAAACTAGGCATAGTCCTACAGCTACACAAGGCACTATATAGACTAAGAATCTTTCTACTCTTCTAGCAGGAGGAATTTACATCTACCTTAACAAACTATAGATTTGTAGTTGTTCCCTATAAACCCTACTGCTTACTTAAGAATAAAGTTACTATCTTCTTCTTTATAGACAATATTATTATAGCTTATTACCTAACTAGAAAACATAAGGCAGATAAGGCCCTTAGCTATATTACTAACAAATACTATGTTATAGGAGGAAACAATCTGTAATAGTTCCTAGGAATAGAGATAACCTAAGAATAAGACAACCTAAGGATCCTTCTCTTACAGGCGTTATACATTAATAAAATTAGCTCCCTAGCAGATAAGATAGACATACAACATAACACACTAATATTAAGTATTAAGCTTCTACTAAATAGAGGGGAAGCTGCAGTATTAGAAATTAACAAATACTAGAGAAAGATTAGATCTCTCCTCTTTGCTGCAGTTACCACTAGGCCTAACATTGCCTTTGCTACATCTAGGCTAGCACAGTTTCTAACTAACTTTAGACAGCAGCACTAGGACGCAGCAGATTAAGTGCTATTGTACCTACAAGGAACACAAGACCTGTCCCTTACCTTTAGAGGCAATAGGCACCTAGTAGTTGCTAGTAATGCATTATTTGCTAATAATACTCTTAATAGGAACAGCTCTTAAGGATATACTATTAAACTATATAGAGGACTTATTACCTATAGAGCTAATAAACAAGACAAAGTTACTACATTAACAACTAAAGCAGAGCTACTTGCCCTAGCACAGGTAGCTAAGGAAGCTATCTTTATCTTACAACTATTATTAGAACTTAGCAAACACCTCTTATAATTAATAATTACTATTTAATGTAATAATACCTAGACTATTTAATTAATTAATAAAGAAGTCTTAAAACTCTAAACTAAACTACGACATGTAGACATTTATAGCTACTAGCTGCAATATGAGGCAAACAAAGGCACTATAACAGTAACCTATGTCCTATCTACTAAGATGTTAGCTAATAGACTTATAAAGGCTCTGCCTGCAAGCAAGTAGTTAACCTTTCTAAGGTAGCTAGGACTAGAGAAACATACTAAACAAAGAAAGCTAGCTAACCCCTAGATAGAATTACTTAACTAAAAGCTTGCTGACCTAGAGGTACAATAAGAGCCAATTGTGTCTAGCTTTAATAGGGCCTTAAAGCTAAGGGGGTGTGTTAGATAACTAACCTTACTAAAACAAGTTAGGGGTTTAGGGTTAACCTTAGTTAATTTAGGGGCTAGCGGCACACACATATAAAATGAGCCATTAAGACAGATAATTATTAATCAATCACCTTCATTATTATCTTTGCACATTAAGCATATTATCTAACAATAAGACAACTTTAAAAGCTAAAAAGAAGTTAGAAAACTAATATAAAGTTTTAAAATAAAGTAGTAAGGACTTACGTTTAGTTTTAAAGTACTAATAGAAGTAGTAGTAAAAGTAACAAGGTAGTAGTTGCAATGGTAGTAGAGATAGTACTTGATATCTAATAATAGATACTTTTAGAAATATAAAGAGTATACCTCTTAAAATTTATCTTAGTAAGAACCTTCCTTTACTAGTAATCTAAAACTAGATCTAAAATTATAAAAGATAAGATAAGGATTTCCAAGCTATCTAGCTTAAAGATCTAGATAAGATAGGGATTTCTAGGCTATCTAGCTAATAAATCTAGATAAGAGTAAGATTTATAAGCTATTTATATAGACGTAGCTTAAAAAGAAGCTATTAGTAAATTACTAGAGTATTAAACTATAAAAAATACTAAAGTAATAAATTCTAGACTAAAGCACTTATATATGATAACACTTCTAAATCTAAAATTTAAGCTAGAGATACTAAAAACTCTAAAGTATAATTAAAGTACTGTTAAGTTAATAAAAGATAATGTTACTATAATATTCAATAAATATAAAGATAATTATAACCTAAATAATAATAATACTATAATAGAGGAAGATATTAATAATAATATAGATTATAGTAGTGATAATAAGTTTTTAAAGATAATTACACTATTGCAACACACTAGTCACCCAAAGCCTTGTCCGATTCCGCTCCGACTTATTACTAACTCGGTGCCGTTACATCCGTGTCCACCCCACACCCTAGGCTAGCACTCTAATTCTTCCTAACTTTTATAAGGTATAAAAGGCATAAGGTTAACAGGTATAGAGATCTAGTTTTTAAGTATTCTTTTATATAAGACCTATAGGAATAGAATAATTCTCTGTGTAAACTATTATAGTGCTCCTATACACCTTGTAGCAGATACCTACATCTTTTAGAGACTTCTATTATCCTGTATTGTTACATTATACTTAAAAACTTGTCCTAGCTAGTAATAGCCTCTAAATAATATTACAAAATTGTTTAGTTATTTCAAGTACCTCTAGATTTAGATCCCTTACAGTTACTAACTAAGACTAGGTCCTAATTATTGTTTAATATAATAGTTAGGATTCTAAACACCTTCTAGCAACTAAAGCCACTAGGTTTAGAATTTCCTATAACTTACTGCTTTAGGATTACCTTTAGAAAAAGCTACATTAGATTGCACTAAGATAAACACTTAGAAATTATTAAGAACCTACCTAAATCAGATTATTACTAATATTAGACACTACTAACTCTAGTTTAAAGGAACCTATTAGAAGATCTACTAGGATTTAGGCAACTGTTCCTCCTAAAGGATTAGTTAATAAACTACTTACTAAAAGAAAATTAGATAAGGACTTAGATTAGGATAAGCTGCGTACAGTAATAGACTAACTACAGTCTAAAATAGCCAGGCTTCAAGTATAAACCTCTCTACACAAAGATAATCCTATACCTACTACTAAGTCCCTCTAACTAACTTAGAGATTTAGTTCTCTAAGCCCTGTTTATACCCCTAGGCTTAGTAAACAAACTCTAACTATTAATAGATTAAGTAATAGTAAAGAACCTACCTTTAAACAATAGCAAGCCTTAATTTGCAACTAACTTTACATTAATTTAGATTACTATCCTATAGAAAGAGCCTATATACCTCTAGTATAGGGATATACTTCTAGGCTTACTAAGGAATACCTTAAGCCCTAATACTTGTCTTATAACTTAGATAATTTTTAGAATACTAAGGAAATAAGTTTGCTTCTCTACTTTTATTTAATCACTAGAAACAAGAGAGCTAAGAGTTAGGCTGTGTTTAAATGCCTATAAATAGGAAAGGATAATATATTTCTAACTTTTAAAGCACAATTCCTAAGATCTGCTTTTTAGGGACAGGTACCTATGTTAGAATAGTTTTACTACCTATAGACAAAGATTACTCTAGCCCTCTAAAGATTAAATCTAGGATTTAAAAGACAGTAGAATAACTTATTTAAACTTATAGTAGAGCGGTTTAACAGCGTATAATGTAGAAAAAAAACAGAACCTTATTTATGCCCTACCTAACACTATCCTAACTTAAACCTAACCCTAAACAGCAAATATTCAGCCTTGTTCTAATAACCTACTTCTAAACTAAACTACCCCTGGCATTTAGAAGCCTTTAACATCTACTCTACCTCTATCTAGGACTACCCCCTAAGCCACACCTGTAAGAGAGCTAACTCTAGGCAACTATTACAACTATAGGAAGGCAGGTTATTTTGCAAAAGATTGCACTAGCTCTTAAATTTAAGAAATCTAGGTAGATACTAAAGATTACGTTAATACTAAAGATAACTTTAAAGAGGACCTAATACCTAAGGAAAACAGTTCTACCTAGGAGGATAACCTTACCTAGGCCTATATTAATATAACCTATATAACCTCTCCTTATCTTATTTGTTTAGTAGACCCTATTTCCTTATTTCTTCTATTCTATTAAACTAAGGGCTAGGCGTACAACTTAACTCCTTAATTGACACTAGTGCCTAAGGACTTTTATTTCTAGACTCTAAAATTACTTCTTAAGTCTCTTTAGCGCTTAGGACTCCTATCTAAAAGCTACCCTTTAAGATTACTGTTAGATAATTCTAAGACTAAATTATAACCCTAGTAAACTAGTATATACAGCTACACCTAATAATTTAATAGGTGTAAGATCTGTAACTGCCCCTTTAGTACTGTTAATCTAGGATCTTAGGATTATATTATTAGTATTAAATAGTTAAAATATTTTAAGCTCTAGCTTAATACAGAACAGACTTAGCTAATATAGCTAGTAAAGTATCCTTAGTTATATAACCCTACCCCTCTATTATTAATAACCCTTAACTACCCTACACCTTAAGCCTATGTCTTACAAGATATACAAGGAAGGGATTACCTATAGAATATAGAGGAATATTATTAGAGCTAAAGCCTAAACTATTCTATCTATTAGATTAGAGGAAATTTACAATTACTAAAATCTTAAACCTTAGCATTAGCCTAGACCTAAAAGGCTGCTAACACGCTTCTAGCCTAAGTTTCAAATCTTATTATAACTTCTATAAACTCCTTTTACTTTTTTATAATAGAAAATATAGGGTAAATTCTTTACTACTAGTCTATATAAAATTATCTGCCTTATTTATAACTGTCTTAACCTAGACAATCTAGAAAACGCCTACGTCCTAAGAGAGCAATTGCTAGAGAAGTACGCCTAATATACTAATGTGTTTAGCAAAACAGAGTCTAAACCCCTTCTAGAACACCGCTCTTACAACTATAAAATTATCTTAGAAGGATAATTACTAAATTCCTACTTGCCTCTATATAAGCAAAATCTTAAAGAACTTAAGGATACTAAGAGGTTTGTGCAAGATTAACTTAGATACAGTTAGATTTAACACAGTTAGAGCCCTTTTATATTACTAATACTCTATATTTATAAGCTAAATAGGAGCCTACCTATTTGCGTTAACTATTGCAAACTTAACGCTCTTACTAGGAAAGACTCCTATCTAATACCGCGCAAAGATAAGCTACTTACCTACCCTTTAAAAGCTAAGATCTTTACTAAGTTTAATATCTAGAACACCTTTAACAGAATTTATATAGACTCTGTGTTAGAAGAGTATACTATATTTTATACCTGTTATAGCAGTTACAAGTATAAGGTTCTACTATTTAGATTATATAATAGACTAGCTACGTACTAATCATATATAAATAACGTTCTTATTAACTACCTTAATAACTTCTGTTTAGCATACCTAGATAACATTCTTATCTACTCTAAAGACCTAGTTGTATATAAGCGCCACGTTAAATTAGTATTAGAACGTCTTTAATTAGCTAGACTACAAGTAGACATTAAGAAAAGCAAGTTCTATGTTACTTGTACTAAATACTAAGGTTATATCCTAACTAATAAGGGAATTAAAGTAGATTCTAAGAAAGTACAAGCCCTAAAAAATTAGACCCTGCCTACTACTATTACTAGTGTAAAGTCGTTCTTAGGCTTTACTAGGTTCTATCAATAATTTGTACCTAAATTCTTACTTGTAGCTAAGCCCCTTATCGTCTTACAAAGCCTAGCAAACCTGTTTAAATAGACTACTTAATACTAATCTAGTTTTAAAAGCTTAAAAGAGGTACTATTATATATACCTACTCTATGCTACTTTAACCCTAAGTAAAACGTAGAGATTAAAATAATGCATCTAATAGAGTTGTTATAGGAGTTATGTCCTAACAACACCTAAATAATAAATAGTACCTAGTTGCTTTCTACAGCTAAGTACTCTCTAGTGCTAAGCTTAACTAGGAAATACATAATAAGGAACTATTTGCAATTTTGCAAGCATTACACAAGTAGAGATCTAAACCTACCTCTGCTATAAAACAGATTCGTGTCTACCCTAACTATTAATACTTAAAATATTTCATAACTACCAAAGTTCTAAACGCTTAAAAAGCACAATAGGTAGAAGCCCTTACTCTGTTTAATTTCTGTATTAAATATACCCTAGAAAAGAACAACAAGAGTGCTAATATCCTTATTTAACAAGAGTAAGATCTAGAGAACCTTAAATCTGCCTAGAGAGATAACTAATCCTAAGTACTGTTAGGACTACAGCAGTTACACAAACAGATTAATTCTAATTTAGCTTAGAAATACCTAGCTAAAACTAACTGTTAGGCTCTTGGCCTTACTCTTAAGCCTTAGGCATGTAGATGCGTCCACCTCTGACCTGTAGGAAGCCTTAGGGCAAATAAGTACTGTTCTGGCCACTGTCTCACTATTAAAGTGAGCATTGTTACCTTTTTAAGGCATGCTTGGCACAGTAGGCAGAGCCATAGCCTTAATATTATGCTTACTTTAATAGCTGTAGCGTAGCGTGGGTTCAAATCATGCTAGCAGACCTAGTCCACCTGCAGATAGTTAACACCCCCGCACAGGTCCAGTCTCAGCTGAGCTGGCTCATCCAAGCCGAGGCACAGTCCCACGTGGGCTAGTGCCGTTGCTACTAGAAGGTCCAGTACTTAGGATAAGAGAGAGATCTCTCTAAGCAGCCATAGGCGTGTGTTAGATCCTGGCACCACAGATGCCTGCCTGTCAGGCCCAGGTCAGGCCCTCATTGAGAAGGGGAGATATTGTTAGGCTCTTGGCCTTACTCTCAAGCCTCAGGCATGTAGATGCGTCCACCTCTGACCTGTAGGAAGCCTTAGGGCAAATAAGTACTGTTCTGGCCGCTGTCTCACTATTAAAGTGAGCATTGTTACCTTTTCAAGGCATGCTTGGCACGGTGGGCAGAGCCGTGGCCTTGACACTAACCTGGCTATATCTACTATCTAATTAATACAACCTGTTATAGACCTAGATTTGCTTAAATTAATCTAAGCCCTTATAGAAGAAAATTAGAAATCCTTTAAGTAAGAACGCTGAACTCTAGTTTTGCTATATAAGATCTATAACAGACTCCTACTCTATTAGGATTAACTATGTATGCCTGCTAACTCTACCTTATACACCTGCCTAATTAGAAAGGCCTATAACTAGCTATTAACTGCTTATCCTAGTGCTAAGAAGACATATTAGCTACTATTACAGCAGTACTACTAAAAGGGAATAAGTGCTACTTATAAACAGTATGTTCGGAATTACATTCCTTATTATTAAGGTTACCTAAAACAGACCTAACTCCACAGATACTTCCATTCCTTACTAATTCCTAATAAACTAATGTAATATCTGTGTATTAATTTTAAAGACTTCCCTAAGGACAAATCAGGCTAAACCTAGATTACAGTTATTATTAATTACTTAACTAAATAGGCTATACTAATCCTGTGCTATAAAGCAATTACAGCATATAGGATGGTAAACTTGTTTATATAATAGGTATACTAATTTAGATATACCCCTAAAACTATTATAAGCAACTAAGGACTACAATTTATGTTAATCTTCTAGTTAGAATTCTGCTAAATTATAGGCGTAAAGGTTAAACTATCTACAGCCTATTATAAGGAAACTAAGAGCTAAACAGAAATTATAAATAAGTATATAGATTAGTAACTTTACCTGTTTGTCTTGTACTACTAAGATAACTAGTCTAAACTCCTCCTAATTATTAATTGTGCCTAGCTTACTCTGCTACATTCCTTAATTAGAATATTGCCTTACTAAGCTATCTATAGTAGTAAGCCTAAACAGAGTTAGAATTAGAATAGAGCTAATTTAGGTACAAACCTAGATATAAAACTTAATTATAAGGATGCCTTAGTATTAGCTACCTACATGTATAATGCCTAAAAGGTAGCTATAGAAAATATAGATAACGCTTAAGACTGTATGCGCTCTGTAGTTAATAGCTACTATTACCCTATAAACTAGACTGTTAGTAACAAGGTGTATCTTTTTACCTAGAACTTAAAAATAGAGCAACTAAGCTGGAAGCTATCTAACAAATAGGAAGGTCCCTTTAAAGTCTAAGAGCAAGTAGGTTACTTATAATGTCTAAAACTTCTACTAGGCTTAAAAATATATTATGTGTTTGCCCTAAACGCCTTATGTAAGGATCTAAATAATCCCTTACCTAGACAAGAATCCCTAAAACCTACAGGTATCCCTATCTAATGCGTAGAAGAATAGGAAGTTTAAGAAATTTTAGCTAGTAAGATTATCTGCTAAAAGCTTAAGTACTGTGTAAGCTAGGTTAGCTACAACCTAGACCTAACCTAGTATCCTGTAGAGAACTTTACAGGAGCTCTACATAAGCTAAGGTTGTACTATAATAAGTACCCTAATTAACCTAGGCCTCTAAAGGCACTAACTAAGTAGATTAAAGCGTAGAAAAAAGCCTTGGAGATTTAGTAAGCATAAAGACATCTTAATTTAGAAAAGGATATAGGAAATCTATTAAATCTAAAACACCTCTAACTACGTTGTACATTAGAAAGACAAAAGAAAAAAAATATAAGAAAGAACCCTCCTTACTATATAAATAAGGAAACCCTCTTATAGGCCCTTAATATTACTTATAACAGAGTTACTGTTAGCTAAGACATCTAGCCTATTAGCACTACCCTTCTTCTTAAGAGATAGAGCAGGTGCTGGTGTTGCTAACACCTCTCTAACTCTAGTGCCTTAACAGACTATCTCTTGTTGCAGCTTAACTACCTTCCTGGTTAACACCCCTACATTCTCCACTAACTCTACTATCCTCCTCTTCTCTAATACTTCTCCCTTAGATAGCTAACAAAGTACTAGTGCAGTATTACATTAGCAGCAGAGACTCCTTTAAGCTAGGCAGGTACTACATATAGTACACTTACTAGATCCTTTACTAACTCTGTAACAACACGCTAGGCATCCTGCCTTAACTCTACTGCCTCTGCCACTAACTCTATATCTTCTCCTTCCTCCCTTACCTCTTACCTCTACGTAGTAAGGTTACCTAAAAAGGTTATGTATTATAGACTAGCGTAAACTAGAACCTAGAAACTATTAGTATCAGGTAAGAACACAGAAAGATTATACTTACTAGGTAACACTTTTTATTTTTAAGTGTGTAATAAGCATACTTAGACAACAACACCTTAAGGAAGCTGTAATTAACCTTCCTCCCCCTTATAAAGGCGCAAACTAAATAAATACAGATAACCCTGTAGGCCTCTACAAGAGCTCTAGGCAGGACTAGTATTAGTATAGTAATTAAGCAACAAAATCTATAATTGTTTAGCAAGAATGTAAGGAATTATAGCTAGTGTGCTTACAGCAAGATATAGTGTCTATTAGAGTAAGGAAAGGTGTAGGAATTGTCCGTTTATATACACACGCGACGTGCCTAGACAATAATAACAACAATAAACAGATAGCGTACTAAATAACAAAGGAAACAGCTTATTTTTACCTTATAATTAGGCAAGAATGTTGTAGGCAAGAAAGAGTAATCTTTACCTTAGACGAAGATAATAAGATAAAATTAAATCAACATAATAGTAAGCTACTAAAACCCTAAAATAACGTTAAATAGGTATAATCCTGCTAGAGGACATTAATATAGATTTTTATTTGAATTAGGATAATACACCTATATAAGAGGGAAGGTAATTGTTAAAATCCTGTGCTAGGGCACAGCACAAACATAAGTACCAGCCAACTAAGACCCCTAACTCCGCCATAAAGGAACAAACTGTAGAGAAGGACAGAACAGAAAGGGTTACTACGTAACTGCTTATTAATAAGTATAGTATAATATGCTTATTTATAAGCACCCTTATACATTTTATTATACTAACTCTAGTCACTTATTAATAAGTTTTATATCTCCTTAGTATATAGTTAGTAGTAACATAACCCTTCTAGTTTGTATTTAACCTTATTAATTAAGTTTGTCTTTAGATACTTAACCTGCTCTTAAACTAGACAGTCTACTCTGTACTATTTATTACGCCCTATCTTTATAAGCTTTGCTTAGTTAATAACCCTAACTAATCCACTAGTACTTATCCCTAAGAACTAATAGAATTAGTGCTTATAGTCTTTAACTAAAGTACAACTTTAACATTTTAAACACCCCTAAGATAAGTACTATTAGATTCTGTGCTACCTCCAGTAACTCTACGTCTAGTAACATGAAAATAGATATACCTGTTACTACTAGCACTATAAATGTTAATAAGCCTAACCTTTACTACAGAAAGTGTAGTAAGCTTAATAACTAGCTTATACAGTAGGACCTCTTCTTTACCTTCTAAGGTAAGAAGGTTCCTAAGGCTAAATAATTAGTCCTTACAGCTAGCTACATACGTAGTAAAGTATTTACCTAAAATAAGCCCTTTATACAGCAGTACTAAGCTAGTAAGGCCCTAGACAATATAGATAAATAGATAAAAGACTTTAACCTATTTAAAGAAAAGATTAAGCTAATCTTTATAGTCTCTAATAAACTACATATTGCTTAACGTAATGTTTAGAAGATTAGACAGGATAGGTCAGCTACTAACTACGCTGCAGAATTTTAGTAGCTTACAGCTTACACTAACTAGAATAATACTGCCCTAATTACTATGTTTCAATAAGGGTTAAAGCCTAAGGTTAAGGAAGAACTTATGCGCACTAGCGCAAGCACAGAAACCCTTAATAAGCTTATTAATACTGCTATTAATATTAATATATAAGTCTACAAACTTTAGTAAGAACTTTAAGATAATCCTAGAGCACGTACTACTGTTATTGCTACTAACAGGCTACTACTAAGGAACTAGTAGCGCAACAACCTAAACTAAGGACAACAAGAAGGCTGTAATTAGGTAAATACCAGTTACCGCATCTATAGAAACACTTAGAGTAGATACTACAGACCTAAAGTAATAGACCTCTTAAAGCTTAACAAGGGACTACTAAAGCAATAGAACAAGAAGCCTAAGGGGGGTAACTAACATAGAGGGAGTAGGGACTGCTATAACTGTAGTAAACTAGGCTACTTTGCTAGAGACTGCTAGATAAATAAGGTTTACTGCTAGTTAAATATACTTACGTATAATTATAATAATATAGATGCTAGTAAATAGGAAATTCTTACTAATAACATAGGATAACTGCTAGAAGACCTTAAGTCTAGTCTAGAGGACGATAACAACTGTATTGTACCTCTAATTTGTCTAGTAACACCCTACTAGGACGCCTAGATAGGCAAGGAAACAGATTACTACTCTAACAATAACTAGCAAAAGATTGATAACCTGCTAGACACCTTAGGAAAAGAGTTTAACTAGATTAGCTCCCTACTAACATGCAAACAAGAACGCATAGCTTAACAACGCTAGAAGCGTAATAATAAAGAAGCCTATTACTAAATATATTAAGAACTTGTTAGTCCTATAGAAGGACCTAAAATCACAGAAATTACACTAGAACTCTAACAGCTTGTTTACTAGTATAGAAAAGAAATTAACAATAGCAAACAGTTTACTAATAACCTGGAAGAAGCTAAAGACTAGCTTTACTATAAGTAAGAAATATAGCTTAGCCTAGAACATATACAGAAGTAGAATGAAGTACTACTAATAATTAGCCTATAACTAAAGTATATCCTTAACTGCTAAAACCTAGAAAATAGAAACCTTATATAGACAGTGTACCCTAAGGATAAATGTATAAACTACAATAACAAGAGGCCTAGTACAGGATAGTTCCTAATATAATAATGCTTCTGTTGTAACTAATAGTACTAGTGTTACAATAACCTGTGTAAACTTTATCTTGTTAACAAATACCAGAAAGTACACTTTCTAGGAACAGACAACCTATAGGCTATAATATAAATATAGGTAGTAGTTAACAGAAGTTACTACGACACTCACTAGCAGAACTGCCTTAACGCAGATTATAAGAAGCATTACAGTACTAAGGAGTTTAAAGGGTTTAGTAACAAGGGGACTTTTTTAGGCTAGCGCCTACAAGCCCTAGGGATTAATCTACTAATAGCATTAGGAACAATTACCTTATTAAGCTACCTATTAAACTAAATAGGGTAGCCTTAATAGCACTCTTAGACTTAGAAGTATAAGTAAGTTATATATCTAGGATAATACTATAGTAAGCTAGACTTAGCTTATATTATAAAAAAAACACTTACTTACTCTAAGTAGCTAATAAAGAATTAATACTAGGCAAACTGCGAATTATGTTTAAAGTAATAGCAGCACCCCTATAGATACAGGGGCACTATAAGGAAATAAACCTAGATGTCTTTGCAAAGGCTAGATATAATATTATATTAGGACTTTTCTAGTTATAAAAGTATAACCTAAAGATAGACTAGGTATAAGAAAGACTTTTATTAGAAGGATGTAAATATAGCACTAATATATCTACGCCTACGCAGCGCACACAGCAGCTAGTAGATAAAAAGGAGATTAATAATATCTCTTTAACATATAAGACGTGCTAAGATAGAGCAGTTAACTCTGTAGATACTAAACGCCCTACAGATTACAAAGTAAGAGTTAAGAAGGAGAGGAGTGCACCTTCTGCTATCTCTAACATATACAGACAGTACGCAGAGATGTTTAGAGAAGTGCTTACAGCAAAAGCCCTACCTAAGCATAAACCCTAAGATTACAAGATTAAGCTCTAGACAGGAAAGACACTACCTTTTAGGCTGTTATATTAGTTATTAGAAAAGAAAATTAAAGTACTTTAGAAGTATATAAAGAAAAACCTTAAATAGAGATTTATAAGAAGATTAGAATTACCTATAGGGTACCTAATTATGTTTATTCCTAAGAAGGATAGCACGCTACAACCTTATATTAACTTTAGGAAGCTTATTAAAATTAATATTAAGAATTACTACCTGCTCTTAAATATTACAGAGTTACAGGACCAGCTAGTAGGAGCTTAGTACTTTATAGCGTTAGACCTATAAGGCACGTATAACCTTATACACATAAAGGAAAAAAAAGAATAGAAAACAGTATTTAGAACGTAATATAGACTCTATAAGTATCTAGTTATACTATTTAGTTTAACAAACGCACTAGCAACATGCTAGGAGTGAATTAATAACGTCCTAAGAGCACACCTTAACAGAACTATAGTAACGTACCTAGACAATATCCTAGTGTACTTAAAAATATTAAAGGAGCACAAATAACACGTTACAGAAGTTCTAGAATGCCTAAGGCAGGTAGACCTATAACTTAAACCTAAAAAGTACAAATAGTATAAGGAGGAAGTTAAATTCCTAGGGTATATTGTAGGACAATATAGAGTTAAGATTAGTCTAATAACAGTAGAAGTATTTAGAACTTAGTAGACGCCAAAAACAGTTAAACTGATCTAGGAATTCTTAGGATTTGTTAACTTTAACTAACGCTTTATTAAGGACTACTCTAAGATTGCATTCCTACTAACAAAACTTAGACAGAAGGATACACTATTTAAGTAGAGACAAGAACAGAATAATATGTTTAAGGCACTTAAGTAAGCCTATATTATACCTCCTATGTTAATTATATTTAATAGTAGTACACTAATGCGTATAGAGACTAACGCCTTAGATCTTATATTAGGCGCATATATTACATAAAAAAAGGATAGATTATAGCACCCTATTATATACTACTTATATAAGTTTTTAGGATCTAAAAAACACTATAATATAAATAATACAGAATTACTTATAATTGTATTAGGTTTAGAACATTAGTAACTATACGCAGAAAGCTACTTAGAACTTACTATCTATACTAACTATAAGAACCTCGTATACTTTACTATAACTAAGGTCTTAAATTAATAATAACTACGTTAGTCTAAGATGCTTACGTTATATAAATTTAAGATATTATATACGCTAGGTAAGGATAATAATAGAGCTAACCCACTTAGCTAACAACATAACCTTGCTAGAGAAAAAACAATAAACCAGTTCGCAGTACTAGAATTTAACAATAATAGGTTACTTAGACTATTGCAGTAGCTAAACAATAGAATACAAATTAAAGAAAAACAGCGCATTATATTAGACGTACTAGAGGAACTTTAGAACATAAATATAGCTGATTATTATAATAACATGCTATATAGACACTCTAAAATTACATATATAGTAGAACTTATTAAGAGACACTATAAGTTTAGTAATATAAAGGATAAGGTTACTAAATATATTAAGAACTATATTAACTGTTAGCAAAATAAACATAATACACACGCAAAATACATAGAAATATAGGTAATAGAGCTGCTAACAGCACTATAGACAAATATTACAATAGACTTTATTACACAGCTACCTATCTTAAGAGACCTCGTAACTAGATACAACTACAACCTAATCTTTATTATAGTTAACAGATTTACTAAGTACGCTAAGATAATACTGTCTTAATATAGTTATACAACAGAGTAGCTTACAGAAGTGTTCCTAGATTAATATATAAGGTATTATAGCATACTAGATTTGATAATTAGTAGCTAAGACAAGCTCTTTACGTTAAACTACTAGACTACGCTCTTAGCAGCTAACAGTACTAAGAAGAAGCTTTTAATAGCCTATTATCTGTAAACAGATAGATAGACTAAAAGAACAGATAAGACTATAGAGACATACCTAAATAAATACAGCACCTAGTAGTAAGATAACTAGGTTTTACTGTTACCTATAGCACAGATCGCATATAATAATAAATTATTAGAAGTAATAGAAGAATTACTATTCTTCCTAAATTACAGGATGTACCTAAATCTCTTTACTAGAAGTCTAGACACGCTAATTTAGACTAAATTTGTAATATCCTTAGTAGTAAGACTAAAGGAAGTATAAAAAAAAGCACTCTAAAATATTAGTAAGGCTTAAGAACAAGCAATTTTATATGTTAACTAGATAAGAAAAACAGTACCTTTGCTAAAAGAGAGGGATAAAGTCTATCTCCTTGAATAAAACCTTTGCAGGTAAAGACTAATAAAAAGACTAGACTATATTAATGTTAGACCCTTTCTTATTTCTAAGCAGATAAGCCTAGTTAACTATAAACTTAATCTGCTAAAGAATATAAAGATCTATCTAGTGTTCTACATATTGCTATTAGAACCAGCTAACCCTAGAACGCCTATTTAGGAGAACTTCTATTATTAAGCTAACAGTAAAGATAAATAGGAAGTTAAAAAAATAGTAATATATAAGGGAAATAGCAATTAATAAAGGTATCTAGTTAAATAGTTAGGATACCTATACTTAGAAATTATATAGGAACTACCTGCGCACCTTATAAGCTGCTGCTAATTAGTACGTAAGTACTATAAATTGCTACAGACTCTTTAATTAAACTAAGAGTACTCTAGGTAGCTAGTAAGGCATATATGCTAATAGACGCTATAGGATAGTTAGGATTAACTTCTTCAGCTAGGTCTAACTTACTAGCCTTAACTATTCTATTTACTAAACACAGCGCCTTTTACTGCGCGCGTTTATTTACCTATTTGTTATAGACTGGCCTTAGGGTGGGATGTAATAAGGGTTAATATGGTATTGTATCTCTTAAGGAGGTAACACGTTGCGTGTCCTTCTAATATGTCTGTAGGGCACGTAACCGCCCTGTCTCGCTTAAGGCTTAGACAAGGTCTAAGCCTATAACATACCTCCTTTCCCTATCTCTCCCTAGCTAAATATATTTTATAGGGTCTTTTCTGTGTTTTGCGTAGATTAGAGGGACGCTAGTAGTAGGTAAACCCTAGAGCTAGTTATAGTTGCGTAAGGGCCCGCCTCTTAGTAGGTTAGCTGCTAGTCTAGTCTGTAGTTTACCTAGGGTGGTCCCTGCGCGCAGCTAGGTTATTTTTGTTTTATCTAGCACACCTGCCTAAGTTAGACACTATACCACTCTACGCTCCTACCTAACCTACCTATAACACACCTACCTAACTTTTTATATATGCTCTTACCCTACCTGCTATATCTGTTATTACCTCTAGTTATAGCTATTAGGCTACTAGTTAAGGAGCTAGTAGTCCCCCTAGAGGGGGCGGTTGTAGTCTGCTACAGCCCCTCCCCTCTACCTACAACATACCTGCAGTATTTCTTATCTATAGTTTCTAATCTAGTTGTAGGGCCTAACTATATATATAGAAAGCTTACTACTGTTATATAGGCAACTATAAAGTTAAGGGTAACTTAGATAATAAGGACTTAGTCCCTATCTCTGCTAGCGCTGTCCTATACCGCCCCTACTGCCTTCTTACTATTCTTACTAGTTAGTCTTATAAGTGCCTATGTCTGTTATAGGTCTGCTTACTTACTAATTTCTTCTACAGCTAACTACGTTCTAGGCGCTAGTAAGACCTATTATACCTGTGCTAAGTGTAAGCACATTTGTGTTTATAACAATAACCTCTTTACTATAAACACTAAGCTCTACTATACCTAGCGTAATTTTAAGTAGTATATTAACGTACGTGTTCCTATTCTAGCCCCTTATTCCTAACTAATAGTAGGTAAGGCGTTTGTACGTGCTAGTAACGCCTATATTAAGACACTTAGCACCTAGGGTGTAGGCAGTAACAAAGCTAACCAGGGGCGTTAGCCTGTTTTCTACTGTAAGTTTCCCTCTTATTGCTACTATAGGTTGTCCTTTCTAATATAACATTTTTATTAGGCACCTACTATAAGCACTAGTAGGTATATAAGGCTACGCTTAACCTAGCCCTAGCTAACCCTACGCTAGCAAAGCGGTTAACCTCTGCTTACGCTGCCTGTTCCCCCACTAAGCCTAGTACCTAGGTTGCTCTGCCTACCACACTATTGTCTAGGCGTTGTAGTAGCAACTAGCTAGACACCTACCTCTAACAGTTTATAGCTGCTATAGGGTTAGCCTTCTAGTTCTAGACTAAGCGCATAAACTATATAGAGGTAGTCTAGGCCTACACTACTATAAGAATTTCTGTCTATATTAGGTGTGTAGCTAACTAGATCTAAAGGACACTATTAACTAAGTTAAGCGCCTGCTTACTATGCCCTACTGCTGCCTAGAGTACACCCCAGCATCCTGCTTGTCCTACTACTGCTGCTCTAACTCCCCTAATAAGCGCTGCTTGTCTGTCCGCTAGCTCTGCTCGCTACCCTACTATTACTGCTCTCCCTTCCCTGCAGAGTTACCTACGCCCCTATGCTAGCGCTACTCTTCCTTCCTTATAAGGTCCTCTACGCCCCTTTACTATTACTGCTTCTTCTTCCTTATAGAGCTGTATGCGCCTACCTGCTAGTACTACTTACCTTCCCCTATAGAGCTGCGCACGCCTAACTACAACTTTAAGGAAATATTACAGTTAATATGTAGCAGTACTATTAAGGTAGATATAGAGGGTGGTAATAACAACTATAAGGTTAACTGCCGCTACTGCAACACGCAGAACTAGGCCCTAGACATAGCTACTACTACCTGTTATTCCCTATCTATAAACAATAATATCTTTTTTAAGTCTTAAGGCTTACTACTAGTTACTAGGTAGTATATAAGTAAGGCAGCAGTATACTATTACTATAAGGTCCCTAAGCTCTTCTGCGCTAGGCCTTATACCCTATATAGCATCTCCTAATAGGACCCTATAAGGGTTATTATAAATAATAAAAGTTTCTTCTTTCCTATATCTACTTCTTACGTGCTATGTATATTGCTGTAAAGGCCTTCTAGGCCTTTATATCCTATAACACTTCTAGTAGTTTCTATATTAGCTTTATATATCCCTTCTATTTAACTAGAACCTATAACTTGTTCTGCATATAAGCCCTCTTTTCTTTTAAGATAGACTCTACCTCCTATTTAGCCAGGGTTAGGTTATCCTCCTCTAGGACAACTAGTAGGCCTAGTCTACTTTCCTATAGGCGCTGTGTTAGTAACAGGTTAGAAGCTGTACGTTCTAGTAGGTCTACATACACTGTCTTGTAGAGGTTACCTAGCAAATCTAGGGTAACTGTTAGAGGGGTAGGAACTGCAACTACTGTGTACTAGGCTTGTAACCAGTCTAGCTTCTAGCTTAGCCTGTTAGTTTTTACATTATAGAGGGAAAACTACACGTTATCTTCTATATAGTACTGCTCTGCAGGCCTACAGCTACAGTCTATTGCGTTCTAGGTGTGTTATTGCACCTATACTATAGCTGCCTAAGTAAGCTCTATGCCTTACTAGAGTTGGTCTAGAAAATAGACTGCCTGTCCCTATAGTGTGTTCTAGCTAACAGTTAGTAGCACTGTTATCTGTAGGAGGTCCACATTATACCTATAGAGGAGTAGGTTAGAACTAACCCTAGTAACTAAAGAGTTGAAATTATTAAGTGCTAGTTAGTAGGCTAGAAGATAGTAAGGCTAGTTATCCTATTTAAAGTTAACTATAACCTGTAGGACTGCCTACACCTCTTAGTTGGCACACTCTGTCCCTCTGTCTGTCTAGGGGTGGTAGGCTGTAGAGAGCAGCTAGTCTACCCCTACAAGGCTACACAGCGTTGTCTAAAAATGTCCCAGCTAGTCTAAGCTGCAGTCTAAGATTATAGAGCTAGGAAAGCCTTAGAACTACTACTACGTGTTGTAGAAGACTTTAGCGTAATATTCTATAGTTATAGAAGTTATCGCCTTAAGCTGTATATACTTAGAGAGGTAATCTATAATAACTAAGAGATAGCACAGTGCGTCCTTATTAGCTTAAGAGAGGTTAACTATAAAGTCTATAGAAATCTAGGACTAAAAACAGTTAGTAATAGGTAATAGCTAGAGTAAGCGCTATTATTAGCGCTGTAACACGTACGTGCTAAAACAGTAGTAGTTATAGATATAACGCTAAACGTCCTGTAATATCCTCTTTTAGTAGAAGTTATGTCTAATAATATAGAACGTAGCGTTAGCCTCTAGATAGCCTGTTAGGTTAGATTTGTGTGCCCTTTAGATTATTGTAGTTATAAGTAGCTTCTAACATAGAACCTACGTAACCCTACGCTACAGCAGCGTGCTATAAGCACTAAGCGTGTAATCCATAATTTACTAAGTAGTCTTAGCCTTAGGAGGGAACTAGCAGGCCTCCTTATAGACAGCAGACAGGCGCGCTATGTGCCCTACATCCTACTAAACGCCTTTATCTTACAGTAATTACATATGCGTATTAATAAAAAGTAGAGGTATACTAGGGTCTAGTGTACTAATTACTAACACTAAAACTAGGGTTATTATCCTATAGACCCCCCCTAACTTCCTATTATAGTCCTGTTCCTAGCAGCTTAGCGCATCTAGTTAGGCTGCTAGTCGCCCTAAGCAGAAGCAAAGATAGAAATAGAACTTTAATAGCTCTTCTGCCTATTAGTACTGCCTCTTACTTAACCTACGTGCTGTTATAAAGTACTAGAGGTTCTTATAATTAGTAAGGATAGTAAACAGCCTAGCAACAGACCCTAATTTAGCTGCCTAGACCCCTAGGCACTTTATAACAGCAGTTAACTCCTTATTATAAATAGTGTAGTTCTATTATTCTATTATAAGTATAGCAGAGTAATACACTACTAGGCAAAGCACCTTGCTATGCTATTAAGAAAGGCAGCTGCCTAGCGCCTTACTGGAGCAGTCTACCTCTAATAGTGTTTTACGCTTAAGGTCCTACTAGGCTAGGACTAGTTCTATTATAAATGCGTTCTTTAGCCAGTAGAACGCTACGTCCTCCTCCTGCCCCTACCTAAATAAGATATCCTTCCCTGTAAGTTAATTAAATAGGGCAGTAATATTAGAGAAGGCTGGGATAAAGTCCTAGTAGAAGTTAGTAAACCCTAGGAAACTGCAGACCCTGCGTAAAGACTGTAGAGCTTCCTAATTATAGATAGCCTTAACCTTCTTAGGATTAAGGTAAATGTCCTTTCTAGCTTCTATAATATATCTTAGGTAGTGTACTTTCTTTGTTATAAATACGTACTTCTTAGGATCTAGGTATAGCCCTATATTGCGTAGAAGCGTAAGGACTCTGCTAACCTTCCCTAAGTAGTCTGTCCTAGACCTGCTACTATAAACTAGGACATTATCTAAGTACGTAGTAGTATAGTTACCTAATGTCTCTTAAAGCACGCTGTTAATGTAACGCTAAAAGAACGCTAGTGCTCTAGCTAGGCTAAATAGGCAGACTAGCTACTTAAAGAGCCTAAAACAGGTGCAGAACGTAGTAAGGTGCTTATCTCCTTCTGTAACATAAATCTAGTAAAATGCTAAACAGACATTAACCTTAGAGAACTAGTAGGTACCCCCTAGTGTACGCAAGGTCTCCTTAATAAGAGGGAGTAGGTACTAGTTAGTAATTATAATGCTATTAAGTGCATAATAGTTTACGAACATACGCTATCTACTAAAGGACTTTTTAACTAGCAGGACTAGGGCCCCTACTAGGGAAGAGAAGGCGCAGATCTACCCCTTGTCTATTAGTGCTAACACCTGTTTCTATAGCTTAAGTAGCTAGTCTCTTAGCATGTTGTACAGAGGGCCCTAGGGTAGAGGCTCCTCCTTCCTAGACTAGTCGCGTTGTAACTGTATGTAGTAATCTATCCAGCCCCTATATAGGAGAAGGCTAGAGGCCTTACTCTTATTAAATAGGTCCTGAAACTAGACTAACTTAGGGGGGAGAGGGTCCTTCTCCTCTGCTGTCCCTTGCGCTCCTAGGGATTAAACTAAGAGGATTTTAGTAATGTTGTAGAGGCTTATAGAGACAAACTAGTCCCTAGGTAGGCACTTCTAGAGCCCCTTAGCTAGGGTCTTATTAAACCAAGCTACAAACAGGAGAGCTACGTAAACGTTTACTGCATACTATAAGGATTTTATAAGGGCACTATAGGCAGGCAATAGAGCAGAGTAATATGGGATGAAATAATAGGTGATATTAATAGATGAGACAAATCCTTAATAGATAAGTCTTTAGGTGTGTAGGTGTTATATACTAGTTAGTGGGTCTCTAGGCTTAGCCTAGAACCTAACTAAGGTATTCCCTACTGTAGGGAGAACACCTGTAACAATAGCCCCCCCCCTTCTAAAGGTTTGTCCTAAACCGCTTTAGGGAATCCCCAGGGCCATTATTAAGCTCTAGAAAAACCTCCTGTAGAGGGAAAAACTTAGCAGAAGAAATATAGTGTGGCCTAGGGTAACTATCTAGCATTAAGTAAGGCCAGGTAGCTGTTAAGAGCAATCCCCTAGATGCTAGCTACGCTGTTGTCACGACGCCTCCTTAGTACTCTGCTAGGGCAGTACTGCTGTGCTGCTAGGCTACTAGGTTTTCCTATATTAAATAAGGCTAGGTAGCTATTAAGAGCAATCCTATAGACGCCAGCTACGCTGTTGTTACAACACTTCCTTATTTGCTAGATTCTTAACGTAGGTTAAGTCCGCAATTGTTAGCTCTATAGCTTAACAGGTAAGCAGTAGCTTAAACTAGACGTTACAAAGGTTAACACTAAAGTAGTCCTTAGCTTAACCTGTAGGGAGCGTAACTGTTAGACGTTACAAAAGGTTAACACTAAGGCAGCCCTTAGCTTAACCTGTAGGGAGCGTGACTTGTTAGATATTATAAGGGTTAACGCTAAAGCGTCCCTTAGCTCTAAAACCTGTAGGGAGTGTAATTGTTAGACGTTAGACGTGTAGGGGCTATTAGCTCCCTGCGTCTTACAGGTGGCGACTAGCCCTAGGCTAGGGCCTGCCCTGCGTGTAGACGTTTGTTTATACTCTCTACAACCCCCTAGGTAGTTAGGTGCCTTATGCTAGGGGCTAAGGCCGCTTAGAGGCATAAGTAGTTAGACGTTGTCTGCCTTATAGGCTAGATTAGTAAGTCCCTAACTAGTAACGTCTGTAAGAGGATTGCCAGCAGCTCCTACAGCCCTGTTCCTGCGCAAACTAGTCTGGGATTTACTTATTTGTAGGGGATCTTGTCCGTATACTAGTAGTAACAGTAAGCTATTAGCCTTACTATACTTAACGCCTTACCTAGACCCTTACGCAGTACAGTCTAGGCCCTAGCATATTTATAATATAAATCTTAAGTGAGATTATTAGACATCTTCTAATTAGTTAATGGACGCGTGTTTAGATATAGCAAACTTTTGTTTATTTACGCAGCGCATTACGTTAGGTAAGAGAGCAGTTAGAGGTTAGGTTATTACTAGGTGCCTGCTAGGCTGCTAGGGCCTAGGTGTATATAAGGACTGTATTTCCCTACCTACAGTGCCTTATCACACACCCCTATCCTTATCTGCCACCTAACTCTTGCCTAAATTAACTCTTACCTACCTCTATTATAACTCCCCCGCCCCTATACATTACCTGCTAGGCCCTACCTAACTACGTCTATTAGCTGCCCAACAACATGCAGCCCTAGCCCTCGCTCTTGCAATACTAGTGCTGCTACAGTATTACGCGCCTAACTACTTAATCTAAGTACAATCCTAAGAGCACTATTAAGTTGTTTATGTACGTTTTCTGTTAACCTAGTAGGTATAGGCTCTGTAAGGATAACTTTAGTATATGCGCTAGCTGCGTAGAGGTAAAGGTTAGCAAGTATATTAAGGTATTTCCTGTGCTGCTCCTGTGTCTATCTATAACTGATACGTGTAGATTAACCCTATCTTCTGCTAAGCTATTAACATGCTTAACTTCCTTATTAATTAAGCTGTACGCAAGACTAACAAGAAGACTATTAGGCAGGGCAACTAGGCGACTAAGGACTCCGTTAACAACACTATTTAGTTGTTCTAGTAGACTGCCTATAACTACGCTCTAGGCTGTTGTAACAGCTTTGTTACCTATAATGCTGTAGTTTGTTACTACATTAACAAGTCTAGTCTCTCTAAGACTAAGTACGCCTAAGCGCGCTAGGTTTTCTAGTTATATAACCTCTAGCAGTATATTATAAGTGTTGTTTTTCTCCTCTCTTTTCTTAAGGCTAATATAAGTAGGCTGCGGTCAGTACAGTTAGCGTAAAGCTGCCTAACAACATAGTTATTAATACTATAATTAAAGAGCACTTCTAGAAGACAGGTTGTGCGAACAAGGCAGAGAAGCGCTGGTACTACTATAGTACTAACCTGCTGTTATCTGCCTAGGCTCCTACTGCCGCCTTCTAGAGGGTATCTACGTTGCCTACAAAGCTTACTCTAGGTAGCTGTTAACGCTATAGCCCCTCCTTTAATATAAGCCTAAGTGCAGGTTATAGCAGTCCTTCTGCCTAGTGTAGTAGTAGTTGTAAAGACTCTCTACTTCTATATTAACTTTTAATAAACCTTATAATTAGTCTTCTCTTCTAACTTAAACGTGCTATTCTTGCTAGTAATATATTAGATAGACGCTAGGCCTCCTTTAGCTACCAGCTGCACTTATTCTAGAAGCGTCCATCCTTACTTCTTAGCTAGGTTAGAAGGATATCCTTTTTAGGAGGCAGACTTCTTAGGACGTCCTCTCTTACGCTTTAGTAGCGTTAGTTCCCTAGGCACTGCCTAGTTACCTGCTGATAGATTACCTGCGCAAACGCTTTAGTAATAATCCTAAAGGATCTTATTGCAGTAGTTAAGATAGTTAAGTGGTTCCTAGGTTGCCTCTTTGTTAGGCTAACCTAGCTACTTAACTCTGTACTCCCTTCCTTAGGCTACAGTGTCTTAGTGTAATAGTATACCTTCAACCTTATACCTATTACTAGGTAGAATGTCTTCTAGTATGCTAATAGGACCTAGCTAAAACCTGCTGTTCTCTAGGGGTTCCCTCTAGCGCTTAAGTAATAATACATTAAACACTAGGTGCACTCTGTCTATTAATATGGGGAGCTTCAGCCTATACGCTAGCTTTCCTATCTTCCTAAGTACTACAAATAGTCTAAGGTAGTAAGCGTTAAACTTCTTTAAAGGACAGCTTGTTATTAGGTTCTTAGCCTGTAGGAGGACTAAGTCCCCCTTAGTAAAGTATTAGTCTAACCTCTTTGTATTGTACTACTAGGCGTTGCCCTTTTGTGTGTACTCTAAGGCCTCTTTTACTATTCTCTACATGTCGTGCGAGCGCTCTAAGCGTCCAGCAACCTGCCTACGCAGCTCCAGCGTGGTTCTGTCTTTGTCCTAGACAGCTGGGGGCTTTTAGAGCTAGTACTTATTAGGTATCCTATTAAATCCCTTAGGGTTAGTGCTAAAGGTAACCTTAATAGGAGATTCTCTATATACAGAGTAAGCTTTAGAGTTGTAGGCATACTTAGTATATAGCAGGAGGTCTACCTAGTTATTGTATTAGTAGTTTATGTATATGCGTAAGTACATCTCTAACTCCTAATTCTAACGCTCTATTTGCCTGTCTGTCTAGGGATAGAACGCTGTACTAAGCTGGTAGTTAATTGTTAGGTAGTAGCAAATATTAGACTAAAATTGGCTAGTAAACACTAAACCTTAATCTAACAGCAGCGTATCTAGTAGTCCTTGCTTTAAGAAGCTCTATTCCATTAACAGTTTAGCTAGGTGCTAGGCAGTAATTGTCTTAGTATAGGGTAGGTACTAGACATACTTACTAAACTAGTCTATAAGGACTAGTATAGCGTTATACTTGTTCCCCTTAGTGTCTATTAACTTTAGCAGGTCTGTTATAAAGTTAAGGGAGAAGTGCTACTAGGCTGTATTAGGGACTGGAAGTAGTGTAAGTAATCCCTACAGTTTATGTCTCCTAACTTTGTAGAGTTAGCACTTAGGGCACCTTTAGATGTAGTAATGTACGTCCTTTATCAGCCCTAGCTAATAGTACTTCTTCTTAAGTACTTTAGCAGTCTTATCTACGCCATAGTAACCTCCTATAGGGTTATTATAGTTCCTTAATAGGATAGTGTGGCGCAGAGTAATATTATTAGGAATCTAAACTTTCCTACTCCTGCGTAAGGTCCCACTTAGGTTAACCTCCTAGTAGTGTTGTGCCTTCTTTGCTCCGCTATCTGTTCTAGTTGTTAGTAACAGCTTTCTAGGGTATAGTACGTCCTGTTGCTAGACCTGCTTAATAAAATCTGCTAGGATTAATAGTGTATCTAGGGCAAAAGCAGAATCTCCTTATGTGGCTTTATTTGTAAGGTTTATAGGGGCACTAACTCTGCCGTCTAGGCTATAAAGGAGAGCTTTAGCAACGTTAAAGTCTAGTCCCCTAGCTTTAGTATTAGGCTAATCCTAACCTTAGTTAATAGATAGAGGATTAGGGTTTATAGGAGACAAATCTCTATAACTAATCTAATATTAGTGGAATTCCTTAGGGACAACTTTAGGTAGTTGCTAGACTGCTGCTAGGTCCGCTATAGGTACGTTAAGCCTAGATGTTACCTATGCATTATTTTAAGCCCTAGACTTATAAATTGTCTAGATTTAAAGCTTTTATTGTAAGGTAGGCAGCATAGCGTCCTGCAGGGCCTGCTGTTCTCTAACCTTAAGACCTTCTACGTAACCTAGACGCCTTAATAGGCTGTCTGCTGCGTTTTTAGGTCCTAGCTTGTATTTAACTTTAAAGTTAAATCTTGCTAGCTCCTTTGCCTATTAGGCTTGCTTAGGAGAGAGCTTCTTTGTTGTTATAAAGTACCTTAGGTTATTGTAATCTAAGAGTACTCTAATCGTCGCTAGGGCGTGTTTAAGATAGTGTCTCTACTGCCTAAAGGCTTTAACAATTGCAGACAGTTCTTTATTGTAGGTATGCTATCTAATAGATAGGCCTGTAAACCTCTAGCTCTAAAATGCTACAGGCTTCTAGTGTAGCTCTGTAGACACTTTAGACGTTTAGGGTTGTAACAGGATAGCTGCTATAGCAAAGTCTAACGCGTTAGTAAGGACAATAATAGGCTTGTTTAGGTTAAAGTGCTAAAGCACTAGGGCCTTTATAAACTTCTCCCTAATTGTAAGGAACGCTGTGCGCGCTTCCTCTAGCCAGTGCCATAGTTTATACTATTTTATTAGTCCCTTCTAACTCCTCTTTAGTCTTGCCCCCCCCCTCTTCTTAACTAGGGACCCCCTAGTCCTCTGCTAGGTGTTGGGCGGCTGTTATATAGTTAATAAGCAGCTAAATAATTCCTAAGTAGTTAAATATAAACTGCTAATAAAAGTTAGTAAAGCCTAAGAACACTTAAATATCCTTATAACTAGAAAGTTTAGGCTATTTAGTAATAGTACGGACCCTCTTAGGATCTATTACCACACCGTCTAGAGTAATAACAAATCCTAGAAACTCTACTAACTTGCTAGAGAAGACGCACTTACTTGCCTTCACAAACATTCCCTATTTAACTAGGCAATTAAGGACCTCTTTAACGTGCTTGTTGTGGTCTTTTTTGTCCTAGGAATAGATAAGGATGTTGTCTAGGTAAACCACGCAGATCCTATCTAGTAGGCCTCCTAGAGCTCTGTAGATATAGGATTAGAACGTGGCTAGTGCGTTAGCTAAGCTAAACAGTATTACTAGGTATTTAAAATAACTGTATCACGTCTTAAACGCAGTCTTCTACTTGTTGCCCTTCTTAATCTAGAGCCTATAGTAGGTGTTACGTAGATCTAGCTTAGTAAAGACCTTTGCTTTTAACAGACAATCTATTATCTTGCTTACTAGCAGGATAGGATACTAATTCTTAATAGTTATCTTATTTAATCCCTAATAATTAACACACAATCTTATAGTGCTATTAGGTTTAGGAACAAACAGGATAGGTGCTTCTGCCAGCAACTTGCTTAGGCGGATCTAGCCCTTCTCCTGTGCTGCCTTAAGGTATTCCTAGAGTATATCTAGTTCTTAGCAGAACAGGTTATAGATTAGGAGGTTAGGAACCTTAGTACCTGCCTTAATCTCTATAGAGTGATTATACTCCTAGTAGGGCGCTAATACACTTGTCTAGCGTTTACTAAACGCAAACTACTTATAATAGAGGTGCTTAGGCACGTATTTAAGCTCTTCTATGTCTAGGGCATTAGCCTCTAGTATAGGGCTACTATTAATTCCTACTGCTATAATCCTTAACTACTCAGCAAGGGTTGCGTCTAGCGTCTGTCTGTTATCTGTCTAGTAGACGTCTGTTAGGCCCCCTATACCTAGACTCTTAGACTGTAGTAGGTATAGATGCTTGCCTAGGTCTAGGTTACTAAATAATTGTTTAGCAGTTACTAGCTAGACTCTCTTAATGTTGTCTGTAAACTACTTATAGGTTCCTGCAGAGAAACAGATATATAGGTCCGCCTTAGCTAGCTATAGATAACCTAATACTAGGTTGTATCTAACAAATAATATAGACTAGAATTTAGTTAGACTAACTGTCTTAGGTGTTCCCTTACTGTTGTAGCAGACTATTGTTAACTAGTACTGCTCTGTTAACAACAGCTTTGTATTGTCCAGGACTACCACGTTTAGTCGCTGGTCCGTTCCCTTTAGGTTAAGCCCTAGGTCTTTAGCTACCTGTTTAGTAATAAGGTTTAGCTCTAAACCTAAGTTGTACAAGGCCTAGAGAGTCCTAGGGTTACCCTTAGAGTTAATTAGCTGGATAGTAACTACTATACAGGTTTATTTCCCTTTAGTCTCTAGCCCTAGTTATAGGTAGGAAAGGTTAGTAACTAGGGCTTCCTATTTCCCTAGTTGCTACTAGGTTGTTAATTACTGCCTCTGCGGCCTCTCTAATAGCTCTGTTGCTAATAGCCCTAAGGGTTTTGCCCCTAATTTAGCTAATAATAACTACCCCAATTAGATTGTTAGTAGTAATTGCCCCTATAGGACCCCTTACCTCCTGCTAAATTAGCGTTATTAGTTGCTGGCTAGGAGTCTCCTGGCTGCTTTCTGGCGTTGCTCCTAGAGGGGGTTAAGGCCTGGCTGTAGTGCCTTTTAAATCCTCCCCTATTAGAAGAAGAGTAAGGTCTTTTGTTTTAACTGCTGCCTTTAGCCTAGAGGCTTAAGTTTAAGGGGACTGTTACGGTCTCTGCGTTACAGAGGGCCCATTTAAACTCTATCTACTTAGTAATATATTCTAGGCTGCTATTACGCTAGATCTTATGTTAGAGTTTATAGGGAGTAAGGCTCTATACAAACACTATCTTAAACTTATAGTTATCTGTGCTGTTATTAAACTTAGCAAAGTTACAGGGCAGTAGAGACTCTTGCTTGTTTAACTTTATTAGGAAGGTGTTAACAGAATTGTTAGCCTTCTACTTATAGTTAAAGTACTTATTATAGTTCTTATACTAAGTAAAGACTAGGTCTTATATAAGCTACTCCTCCTCTATATAGAAGGTAGCCCAGGTTTAGATTAATCCCTTATTAATATGTTGTTAGATTAATTTATAATAGACACTATAGTAGATAGTGCCTATAATCTAATAGGTGCGGGTTACAGAGTCTTTAACTACTTAAGCGTACTAGAACGCTGTGTCTATGTCCTTAATCTACTAGTCTACCTGCTAGGTTAATAGAGGCTTGTTATCTGTCCTAAGTTTTAGCTTAGGTTAGACGTTGTTAAGGACTTATATTATCTTGCTAGCCTTATTAAACACTAGGCGGTAGCTACCTGGTATGGGTCTAATGTGCGTCCACTACAGGGTCTCTACTACCTAGTTAAATTACTGCTGCTAGATTTTAATTTCTTGTTTAGGGGCACTAGACAATTCTGCCTTATTAAGTGCCTCTAGCAATAACAGGATAGAAGCCTGTAGTAACTCTATTTGTGTAACGTGTAGCGTTAGGACGTCTAGCGTTGCAATGCTTGCTGCTGTAGTAGCTAACCTACCCCTAATGTAAGGGTTAAGCAGTAGCTCTATAGGTGCTAGCAATACCCTAGGCGCGTTGTTGCGGCATTGTGCATCCAGCTCCTAACTAAGGTTGTTGCAAGGGGGCAACTCCTCTACGTTGCTAGTGGTTAAGCAGAGGTTGCGTTGTCCTCCAGCCATTACTAATGGCTGAGTTTTTTCCTGTCTCTCTGCTGCTAATTAGCTGCCTGTTCTAAGAGGAAGTATAAAGGATTTGAATTATAAGGGCACTGTAGGCAGGCAATAGAGCAGAGCGATATAGGATGAAATAATAGGTAATATTAATAGATAAGACAAATCCTTAATAGATAAGTCTTTAGGTGTGTAGGTGTTATATACTGGTCGGTGGGTCTCTAGGCTTAGCCTAGGACCTAACTAAGGTATCCCCTGCTGTAGGGAGAACACCTATAACATGTTGCAGGTGTGTAAAGACATCTTAACTTACAGGTTACTAGATATAGAGATTATAGATTATATAAAACTCTAACAGACAATTATACAGTTTAAGGACAAAATAAAGAGAAAGAGGAGATAGTGTTAAAATCCTGTGCTAGGGCACAGCATAAACATAAGTACTAGCTAACTAAGACCCCTAACTCTACTATAAAGGAACAAACTATAGAGAATGATAGAACAGAAAGGGTTATTATATAACTGCTTATTAATAAGCATAATATATATAACTACTTATTAATAAGTATAGTATAATATACTTGTCTATAAGCACCTTTATATATTTTATTAGACTAACTCTAGTTACTTGTTAATAAGTATTATATCTTCTTAATATATAGTTTATAGGAACATAACCCTTCTAGTTTATATTTAACCTTATTAATTAAGTTTGTCTTTAGAATCTTAACCTGCTCTTTAACTAGACAGTCTACTCTGTACTATTTATTACACCCTATCTTTATAAGCTTTGCTTAGTTAATAACCCTAACCAATCCACTAGTACTTATCCTCGAGAGTTTATAGAATTAGTGCTTATGGTCTTTAACTAAAGTACGACTTCAACAGCGGTATAACACACTAGTTACCTAAAGTCTTTTCTAATTCCTCTCTAACTTATTACTAACTTAGTGCTGTTACATCCGTGTCTACCCTACACCCTAGGCTAGCACTCTAATTCTTCCTAACTCTTATAAGGTATAAAAGGCACAAGGTTAACAGGTATAGAGATCTAGTTTTTAAGTATTCTTTTGTACAAGACCTATAGAAATATAACAATTCTCTGTGTAAACTATCCCAGTGCTCCCATACACCTCGTAGCGGATACCCACATCTTTTAGAGACTTCTATCATCCTGCCTTGTTACAACTATTTTAAATAAAGAAGAACTAGACGTATATTTAAAAGAAGATGTTATAAGTAAAAGTATAAGTATCTTAGACTATTATAAAGCTAATAGAGATAGGTTTCCTATATTATATAAGATAGCTAAAGATTATTTAGCTATAACTTCTAACTCTAGCCCTAGTAAATCTACATTTACTAGAGTAAGTAATATAATAACTAAGTAAAGAAACAGGCTATTACCTACTACTATAAAACAGTTAATAACTTTATAATCTTAGAATATTATAGATAACGAAGAACTAGAGATCAATAATAATAGATCCGAATTTTCTATTATAAGTATTAATAATATAGAAGTTAAGATTAGATACAATAATACAAAGGAGTATAGCTTTCTAGAAAATAGTACATGTTCTTTCATAAAATAAATATAATAGAAAGCAATAATTTTTTAAATATAACTTTGTAACCAATGCTTAATATAGAAAAGCTATAATAGTTATTTAAGTTATTTAATTTCTTTAGTTTATAAGTATTTTTTCTAAAAATTCTATTTACTTACTTTATACTAATTCTATCTGCTTCTATATAGTACTTAAGTAAGAATTATATTATAATATAAAAGAGTTTAGGTTACAAAAGTAATATATTTCACTTTAAATATACTATACTAATCCTATTTACTTCTTTTAGTAATTCTGGTAGTAGTTACTATTAAGTTCTTTCTATTACAGCTAAGATTTAGAATCAACCTTCCTATTAATCTATTTGTTTGTTAGTATTCTATCTATTAAAAAGCTAAACCTAACTATTTTTAGCGTTATTAAAGCTTTTAGTTATCTAATTTTTAGTTAAAATTCTACAAAGCTTATACTTTCTTGTATTTCTACTATTAGAACATAGGCTTACTAGTAGTAATATTCAAGATTAAAACCTAAGCTTACAAGGAATCTATATTAAGTTTTTTTAATTTGGTACTATAATTTTTTTAATTTAAGCGTAAACTTAGTAAAATTTCTAAGTATATCTAGATTAAAAGTAGATAAACTATAAGATATGTAAAACTTACTTAAAGTAGTATTTTTAATAACTTTTTTTAAAAAAACTAGAGTTTTTAAGCAAACTTGAACTCTTAAACAGAAGGATTTTTAAAGCTAGGCTTTAAAGCTAATATACTATACTTTTCAACCTAAATAACTTCTATAATATTATAATTTTCTATATTAAAATAAATTTAAAATTAAAAATTAAAAATTTAAAGCTTTTCTTATTTCACCAGGTAATTACTTAGTAATTACTATTTCTGAAGTGTTACTTTACTATTTATTTTTACTTTTTAGTAATTTCTATATAGTAAAATATTAATTACTTAGTAATTACTATTTTACTATTTTCCCCGTCTATAAGTTGTAGTAGGTTTAGTTTACAAGTTCTAAACGATTTACCTATCTATTATATTTTAGACTGCCTAATTAGGTAAGGTTCTGACTTAGCACGTGCTACTCTTACAAACACTAAAACCTTAAAAAAATAATTAAAAATAGATATTTGCTGCTGCAACAAAGGTGCACGCATTGTTTAGGGAGCGTAGGGATTACAGGCTATGCGAAATTAAAGGGCGCCCTGTGAGGGCTCGGCTCGAACCCACCTGAGCCACACGGACCAAAAAGGTACACTAATCCATTAGATAGATTGACTAGGGTTTAAACAGTATAAATACCCGTGACAGTATACCCCTCTCCTCTAAGGCTTAACCTAAGACTTGCTTAGGCAAGCCTATTGCCCCTAGGCGCTGCCCTTGACGTGTAGTGCCGAAGTCTATAACGCCCCTAGGCACTCCCCTTAACGCCTCAGCGCCTCCAGGGCTCCCCCTTAACAAGCTGGCTAACCAGTCAGGGTATGTATTCCTCTAGAGCGTGCTCCTTAAGCCTAGGTTGCTGCAAACGCTGCCTAGGACTAGGCCAGGCTTAACCCAGGTCTGCCACGTGGCCATACTAGACCTCTTAGCAGCAACAGCGTAGCAGCTAAAGGGCCCCGCCTCACGCTTCAGCCAAAATTAGCTGGCCTAGCTGCCTAGGAGTAGTAGCAGGTGAGGATTAAACCTGCAACCTGCACACGCTCCCAAGATCTAATGGATTACTCTGTGAGGGCTCGGCTCGAACCCACCTGAGCCACACAGACCAAAAAGGTACAGTAATCCATTAGATGGATTGACTGGGGTTCGAACAGTATGAATATCCGTGACACGCCCTACCTAATGTTGCATTACGCGTTATCTAAACTTATCTAGGCCATGCCGCCCCCTGTTAGCTCTCAGCCAGAAAATCGAGTTTTTGCGGTAGTTATATCTAGAATATTACATACAAGTAAGATAATTCTTAGTTTGATTATAAGATTTACCGTATAAAACTTAAATTAGAGTTAACGTCTGTTCCTGTGCAGTGGGAGACCCGGCAAGCTAAGAAAAGCTAATAAGAGCGCAAGGATGGTATTCTCTGCGACAAAGCGCCGTGTCTCGTTAGCTATTCTCAACAAATGTTTACTAGAATCTTACGTTATTAACGCAGGGACTGTGATGGGTAAAGGCCCGTTTAGCAGCGTCCCTGATGGGATCTCAGTGCTCATCCTCAGAATCCGGGTGCGGGTCCTCACACCTGGATTCTGCTCATCTGAACCGTGTTCAGATGGGGCGCGCGGATGCAGCCAGACCGTCTCTCTGAACGACGCTCACATCAACAGCTGGGCATGCCTCTCTGATCTGCACTCAGATATAAGCTCTCTTATAAGTAGTACGATAACTCTTTATCGAACACAACCTTAGTAAACCTGTGCATCTGCTCCTTGAGCGTAGCCCCTTACAGGGACGGGCTCTTATAGAGACTAGAGAAGTATAACCCTTAGGATGTAGTGTACCTTGACCCCGTGTAACAGATAGACGTTAGTTAGACAATATTCACAGCCTGAGATTGTAAAATTTGGTCTAATCAGCATAATCCAACTTTATGCAGTAGTTCTTACCACAGGTAAGAAAATTAGACAACACTAGGAGCGCATCTACGAGTCAAGGGCATATTATCTGTTAGAGTGCTCGTTGGACCAATCTCCGTATTACAACCGGTTGCTGCACTACAGCACCTCCTGACTTTCGGTCCGCATATCTGTGCTAGGCTAGAGCCTAGCCGTGGTGATGTTCCTCGGTAGGACATTCGGAGCCTTGGCAGAACCTTAGAGAATCCTTGAGAAGGTTCTTAGACCACTAACGTGCCCGTGCGCGAGACGCCCGGATTCGCGAGACGCCCCGCCGAACACCATCTCAGCGATCTCAAATTTGAAGCCGTACGGAGGAGCATTTCAAAAGTCTTTCCCCCCCCCTGGTCAACGCACGGGGTAGTGTCAGGGGTAGTAGGCCCGATAGATTCAATCTAACTTAATCAGTCCTACGTACATCTCTGCCCTGCTTGTACTTATTACCTATATCTAACTTAATAATCTTCTAGATATAGATTAGGATACGCTTAATCTAGCACTAAATCTTCTCTTAAGGTAGCTTATCCTAACACTGTTTCTATACCTAAATAGCCTAAGGTCTACTCTTTAGTGCTCCTTTCTTTGTTATATATCTCTTTATCCAGAACTAATAAGGCTTAATAGCATTCAGATCTAGTAAGTTACTACACTAAAGTAGCTGTACTATGTGCTTCTAGCTATATACTACTCTTTGTATATAGTAGTTATAAGCAAGTGCTTTATCCTTCTAAACTAGTGTACTAGGCCTCTCTCTTATACACTCCTTTATAAAAGGAATTAGCTTAGGCTTTATAATAGTTAACTAGTACTGCTACTAGTCTATTCCTAAGCCCTTGCCTTATTATAGCTTGCTAGTCTTCTAATTCTATCTCTATTAAGGTTTCTTGCCAGGCTTTATACGTAGACTAAGCCTCTCTATACCTGTTATAAGCTTCTACCTCTCTTTTATTAAAGGCTCTATCTCTTAGTTTAACTTATTAATCTTCTTTATAGCCTCTTCCTTCTCTTGCTTTATCTTAGGTGTCTAGTAGTAATAAGGACCTTTCTTCTTATACGTAAAGCAACCCTAGAATATAAACTTAGAGTATCCTTTCTATCTCTCTTAAATATAGCTCTTAACAACAGCCTTATCTACCTTTCTCTAGACTCTGTATCCTCTACGTTAATAAAGGAGAACTACAGCAGTCTTATTACTCCAGATAACGTTCTTCTAATCCTTAATAGTCTAATCTTTATGCTTAAGACACTAAGCTAACCTCTTCTTCCTTATCTATTTTGTTAACCTAGGTTTCCTTGTTAGTTTAGTCTTCTTGTAGCCTGCTTTTCTAAGTACTCTCTACACTGTAGAGGCTGAGATATCTAGGCTATCTTAACTAAGATTACTAGCAATATTAGCACAGATCTTCTTTCTGCTATAATAATCCTGTCTTATAAGGTTTACAACCTTCTTAAAGGCCTATTGCTGTTTTAAAGGCCTCCTAGATTGCGCTCTATCTTTAACATGCTTGTTCTCTAGTTAAATAGGTCTAACAGTAGGATTAAAGCCTCTCTTAATTACTTATAAGTAGATTTAGTTAATTATATGCTTCTTAACACTAGTTAAGAACGTAATCTCTTAATTTATCTTTCTATTAGCCTTATAGGCCATAATTAGAGCACAAGTAGCAAGATTAAAGACTAGCATAATAAACTGTAGATAGATAGAAGTAGATAGAGAAGGTAGAGGAGATAGAAGAGAGAAAGCCGAGAGGACACGTCATAAGCAACCCAGGCCGATTTACCCTTGACTGCTCCGTGCGTTGACCAGGGGGGGGGGGAAAGACTTTTCAAATGCTCCTCCGTACAACGCCACACAATAGCTTAATATTCATAAAAACGCAATGTTGCAGTAAATAGATGCTTGCGATTAACTTGTACTATCTATATTCTTGTAGGAGGTTGACGTTGCGGCCACGTGATGTGAGCTTTATTGGAGGAGCTGGAGGCTCTTCTTGAATTTAAGCACCAGCGCAAGCAGCCCTAACGCGCTTTTAACGCTTGTTGCTTGCTAAGGATACTTGTAAGGCTGTTCTCTTTCACTTTTAGGATAATTGTAGAGCTTTAGCAGCATCTCTCTTCCTTCTAGCGCGCGCATTCAGCTACTTTCTCAGCTTGCTTAACCTCCCTTATCTCCTTAAGTCTCTGCCTCTCTACACGCTTCTCCTTAAGCTTAACTTAACGCTGCAGTTAAGCCTCCTTGCGCTGCTTCTTAGACTGTGCTTTTTAGAGTTTCTTACCTATTTAATCTCGCTCCTGTACTGCTTCTCTAGCTTAAGCCTCACGCAGCTTGCAAGGAGACTAGTGGACTGCGCTACTGTAATACTCCTAACGCTGTTAAAGGTTAAGAGCTTTACCCTTCTTCTTATAATTCTTTTTATGTTAAAGAGCCTCCTTTAAGCCCTTGTTTTTATGCTGTAAAAGCTTATACTGCTGTTAGATTAGATAGTAATGGTAATAAGTTGATGATAAGGTATTAATTGTCTGTTGTTGTTCTATGTAAGGGTGATTTTTGTCTTATCTTGGTTCTAGTAGGAGCCCCTACACAGTTTCTTGGCAGGTATATCGCCTAACCTATTTCTCTAATACCTTTTATTTAACACAACCCCTTAGCTTAGAATCCTATTACAAGCTGCGTAAACTAGTTAATTAACTCTTTAATATAAGGTCTTCTAGTTGCTCTTACATTCTCTTAAACAGGATATCCCTTATTGCACCCTTCTAGCCCTTAATAGTTCCTAACTAATTAAGGAAGCTAGCCTATTTGTTAATTAGTAACAACTTTATAAATGTATCTGCAATTATATTATTAGATAGGATATATTCTACTTTAATTATTTTGTAGTTAACTTCTTATCATAACTAGTAGTTGTATATATTAACATGCTAAAGCTTAATTTTATATCTTAGTAATATCTACAGTAACTAGACGTACTGTCTGCATATTGTTATATTTAAATGTTATTGTTAGAATGCTTAGAGTTAAACAAAGCTCTTTTGATAGTTAAGAGGTAAATATTACTTCCTTAGCTACTTAAGACAGTGCTAGGAGCTTAGCCTTACTAGTGAACGTTGTAACATTATCTTGTTTGTTTGCTCTCTAGGCGATAAGTCCTCTAAATAGCTTAATAGCGTATCCTTAGGAGCTCTCTTAGTCTACAGTATTATTAGCAAATAATGTATTACTTGCAATTTTTAGTCCTTTGCCCTGTCTAAAGCTAATTAACAGATTTCTTGTCTTCTGTAGGTATAGATGCACTTAGTTAGTATTTAAGTCGTACTTTAGTTAAAGACCGTAAGCACTGATTTTATTGGTTCTCGGGGATAAGTACTGGCAGATTGGTTGGGGTTATGAACTAAGCAAAGCTTTTAAAAATAGGGTGCAATAAATAATACAGAGTAGACTATCTAGTTTAAGAGCAGGTTAAGACTCTAAAGACAAACTTAATTAATAAGGTTAAACACAAACTAGAAGGGTTATATTCCTACTAACTTATATACTAAGGAGATATAGTGCTTATTAATAAGTAACTAGAGTTAGTCTAATAAAATATATAATAATGCTTATAGACAAGTATATAATACTATACTTATTAATAAGTAGTTATATATATTATGCTTATTAATAAGCAGTTATATAACATCCCTGTCTGTTTAATCCTTCTCTACTATTTAATCGTTTAGGGCAGAGTTAGGGGTCTTTGTTAGATAGTACTTATGTTTATGCTATGCCCTAGCACCAGATTAAAACACTATCCCCCCTTCCTCTATAGTTTATCTTTAGACTATGTAATTAATTATTAGAGTTTTGTATAATCTGCAATCTCTAAATTTAAAAACCTGTAAGTTAAGATGTCCTTACATGCCTACAATATCTATCTTATATTAGAAATTTGTTAAGCTAATACACCTACTAAAGTCTTCTATAATTGTTATTTCTTTAGCAGCTATAAGTACTATATTATGCTAGGTAGTCTAAAAGGTCTAAAGTGTGCTAAGTCTATAAAGGCTAGCAAGCTATATATAAATATGTCTTAGGCATTATTAAATAAGACTTGCAAGGATTATAATAAAAAGGTAGAAGTAGATAAGTTACTCCTTATAACTATAATTGCGCAATTATTACGTAATAAGAAAATTCTAAAATAGGTAAATTAACGTGTGTGGTAAAAGGCGTTATATTTAGCAAATAGAATAGTTAAGGCTAGCAAGTTAGACCTAGCTAAGGAAGTTAATTCTTACTGTCCTGTAGCGTCTATTAAAATATATACCTTACTAGCTACCTACGATGCTCTTAGTTTAATTAAAGAGTCTATAGTAAATTATAGTCCTTATATACTCATTAGTAGCGCCTTATAAGGTGCGTAGGTGGTTCCTATATGTTTTCTAAGTTTAGGTATCCTGAATATTTAACTAGATACCTTTGTTAATTGCTATTTCCCTTGTATATTACTATTTTTTTAACTTTTTATTTATATTTACTATTAGCTTAATAATAGAAGGTCTCCTAGATAGACGTTCTAGGGTTAGCTGGTTCTAATAGCAATATGTGGAACACTAGATAGATCTTTGCATTCTTTAGTAAATTAAGTCTATAGTTAACTAGGCTTATCTACTTAGAAAAAAAAAACATCTAACTTTAACGTAGTCTAGTTTTTGAATTAGTCTTTACCTGTAAAGGTTTTGTTTAAGGAGATAGAGTTTATCCCCCTCTTTTAGGTAAGGTGCTGTTTTTCTTTACTAGTTAATATATAAGAATACTTGTTCTTAAGCCCTGCTAATATTTTCTAGTGCTTTTTTATGTACTTCTTTTAGTCTTACTACTAAAGATATTGCTATTTTAGTCTAAAATAGCATGTCTAGATTTCTAGTAAAGAGATTTAGGTGCATCCTGTAATTTAAAAAGAACAGTAATTCTTGTGTTACTTCTAACAATTTGTTATTATATACAATCTTTGCTATAGGTAACAGTAAAACCTAGTTATCTTACTACTAGTTGCTGAATATTTTTAGGTATGTTTCTATAGTCTTATCTGTTCTTTTAGTCTATCTATCTGTTTACAGATAATAGGCTATTAAAAGCTTCTTCTTAGTACTGATAGCTGCTAAGAGCGTAGTCTATTAGTTTAACGTAAAGAGCTTGTCTTAGCTACTAATTATTAAATCTAGTATGCTATAATACCTTATATATTTATCTAGGAACACCTATGTAAGCTACTCTGTTGTATAACTATATTAAACCAGTATTATCTTAGCGTACTTAGTAAATCTGTCAACTATAATAAAGATTAAGTTGTAGTTGTATCTAGTTACTAGGTCGCTTAAGATAGGCAGCTGTGTAATAAGGTCTATTATAATATTTGTCTATAGTGCTGTTAGCAGCTCTATTACCTAAATTTTTCTGTATTTTACGTGTGTACTATGTTTATTTTGCTAACAGTTAATATAGCTCTTAACATTTTTAGTAGCCTTATCCTTTATATTACTAAACTTATAGTTTCTTTTAATAAGCTCTACTATATATGTAATTCTAGAGTGTCTGTATAGTAGGTTATAATAGTTATTAGCTATAATTTTGTTCTAAAGTTCCTCTAGTATGTCTAATATAATGCGTTGTTTATTTTTAATTTATATTATATTTTTTAGCTGCTGCAATAGTCTAAGTAACCTATTATTGTTAATTCCTAGTACTGCGAACTAGTTTATTGTTTTTTCTCTAGTAAGGCTGTGCCGTCAGCTAAGTGCGTTAGCTCTGCTATTATCCTTGCCTAGCGTATATAATATCTTACATTTGTATTACCTAAGCATCTTAGACTAACATATTTATAAATAATTTAGAACTTTAGTAGTAGTAAAGTATACTAGGTTCTTATAGTTAGTGTAGATAGTAAGTTCTAAGCAGCTTTCTGCGTATAGTTACTAATGTTCTAGAGCTAATATAATTGTAAGTAATTCTTTTTATGCATATTGTAGTATTCCTTAGGTCCTAAGAACTTATATAAGTAGTAAGCAATAGAGTACTATAGTCTATCCTTTTCTTATATAATACATGCGCCTAATATAAGATCTAAGGCGTTAGTCTCTATGCGTATAAGTTTACTACTATAAAATGTAATTAACATAGGAGGTATAATACAGGCTTACTTAAGTGCCTTAAACGCGTTGTTCTATTCTTGTCCCTACTTAAATAGTGTATCCTTCTGCATAAGCTTTATTAGCAGGATTGCAATCTTAGAGTAGTCCTTGTTATGGGCTTAGACATTGTCTGAGCCTTAAGCGAGACAGGGCGGTCACGTGCCCTACAGACATATTCGAAGGACACGCAACTTGTTACCTTCTTAAGAGATACAATACTATATTAACCCTTATTACATCCTACCCTAAGGCTAGTCTATAACATTTATATCTCTTCCTCTAGAAGAACAGCTAGCACTTATACTATGTTAGCTAGTTCCTAGAATAATCCCCTAGACAAATCTGTCCCCCTAACTCTTTAGGAATTTATAGCCTAAACGTTACAGTTTATAATAAACTTGTAGTAAGCCTTAACTACTACTAATAAGCGTATAGTATTACCTAAATATAATAACTCTAATATATACGTATTTGTAGAGTCTCTAGCATAAATAGCTAACGCCTGTACTAGACCTGCGTCTACAGTCCTATTATCCTTCTTAGGAGTAACGCTGTACCTATTAACATCTACTCTAGCCTCTAACCTGCCTTATAAAGCGCTGTTTTTCGTGTCTACCCTAGGCCTATTTGCTTCTATGCAGACGTCTACAGCCTATAGGAAACTTCTTCCTATAGGCAAGGCCTTTTCTATGGATAAATTCTTATTTAAAGTGTAGTAGGTTATAATATAATATAAGCTGCAAGTAGATATATCCTTTATTAGTAGGCTATAGGACATGTTTACCTTTATATAGTCCTAGCTTAGTACGTCTGTGTAATAAGATATAGCTCTGTTCTATAAGATTAGGGGTACCTAAGGTGTGTAGAGCCTAGAGAACTTCCTAGTATACCTAGAATTCTGCTACAGCAACAACTATAGCTAGGAACAGGCCTAGGCAAAACTAGAGAGCGTCTGTTAGGGTCCTAACAAGTTATTCTTAGACTTTTTTATCTAGTTTAAGCAGCTACTAGTGCAAAGTGGCAGCCTCTACTAGGACAGAGAACAGTGCCTATTAAAGCTCTATTAGGCCCTAAACGCAAACATCTAAAATATAGTAATAAACTAAGGAGTACCTTATATAGATTATAACGTAGCTGTTATAGAGTATAAGTCTATTACTATAGACGTTAAGACTATAGCTATAGAAAACTAGCTGTGCTACAGCCCTACCTAGGCGCTGCCTAAGCGTAATAGGGATAGTAATATTAAGATAACAGTTATGTCTATAGTGTGCACTAGCAGCAGTACTAAATGTAGGAGTTAGAAGTAGTCTGCTCCTAACTAGGCTATGTAGGTTCCTAATAATGTATTCTAGCAACGCTAGGAGGCTAACCTGTGTACCTGTTGCGGCAAAGGGGGATACATTTACTAGGAATATGCTAACATAGTAGTAACTACAGTATAGGTAGTAGTAATCTTAGGTAAGAAAGAGGCTAGTTTATATAGGGGAAACTAGCTACTTTTAATATAAGTCTAAGTTAGGAGCACTATAGGAGCAAGTTAGCAGAAGAGACTACTAGTGTAGGGGCATTATAGGCTACTAGGGGAGCTATTATAGACTCTATAGACAAGCCCCTATTCTACATTCTATTATTTATTAATAGGGTAACTTAGGCTAACGTGCTAGTAGACTTGTTGTGTAAATGCTTTAGCGTAGTAAGTAATAACTCTACTGCGCGCTTAGAAGGTAACTTTATTAAGGTGCTACTATAACGCTTAGCGTATGTAGTAGGCACTAGTAGGAAGTCTATAATCTCCTATTTAGTCCTGTTTAGGTATAACTTAGACAGGTAGCACTTACAGGCTGTAGCCTACGTAGTGCTAGGTATAAGCTAGGATATTATTTTAGAGAAACTCTAGCTTTAATAAGAGGGTATAGTATTAGATGTAGAGAAGGGCACGCTAATAATATAAGAGGTAGGGAACCTTATAGTTTATAAGTTCTTATAGTATACAGTAAATGTTTACATAGCTCTTCTATTAGTAACTAAGTTTAATAAGACCCTAACTAACAGGCTCTAGAAGCACCTGCCTAGAGACTAATTTGTCTCTACAAGCCTCTACAACATTACTAAAATCCTCTTAGTCTAATCCCTAGGGGCGTAAGGGACGGCGGAGGAGGTAGACTCTCTCCCCCCTAAGTAGTCTAGTTTTAGGACCTAATTAATAGGAGGAAGGCCTTAGGCCTCTCTCTATATAGGGGCTAGATAGATTACTATATATAGTTACAACGCAACTAGTCTAGGAAGGAGGAGCCTCTACCCTAGGGCCCTCTGTACAACATACTAAGGGACTAGCTACTTAAGCTATAGAAGCAGGTGTTAGCACTAATAGATAAGGGGTAGATCTGCGCCTCCTCTTCCCTAGCAGGGGCCCTAGTCTTACTAGTTAAGAAGTCCTCTAGTAGGTAGCGCATAATTTTTTGACTATTACGCACTTAATAGCATTATAATTGCTAACTAGTACCTACTTCTTCTTATTAAGGATACGTTGCGTAAACTAGGGGGTGACTACTAGTTCTCTAAGGTTAATATTTATACAGCGTTTTACTAGATTTGTGTTATAGAAGGAGATAAGCACCTTACTACATTCTGTACTTATTCTAGGCTCTTTAAGTAGCTAGTCTGCCTGTTTAGCCTAGCTAGAGCACTAGCGTACTTCTACTATTACATTAACAGCGTGCTTTAGGAGATATTAGGCAACTATACTACTATGTACCTAGATAATATCCTTATTTATAGTAGCAGGTCTAGAATAGACTACTTAGGGAAGGTTAGCAGAGTTCTTACGCTCCTACGTAATGTAGGGCTATATTTAGATCCTAAGAAGTGCGTATTTACAATAAAGAAGGTACACTACCTAAGATATATTATAGAAGCTAGAAACAACATTTACCCTAATCCTAAGAAGGTTAAGGCTATCTATAATTAGGAAGCCCTACAGTCTTTGCACAGGGTCTGCAGTTTCCTAGGGTTTACTAACTTCTACTAGGACTTTATCCTAGCCTTCTCTAATATTACTGCCCTACTCAATTATCTTATAGGGAAAGATATCCTATTCTAGTAGGGGTAGGAGGAGGACGCAGCGTTCTATTAGCTAAAGAACACATTTATAACAGAACTAGTCCTAGCCTAGTAGGACCCTAAGCAAGAGACACTACTAGAGGCTAACTGCTCTAGCAAGGCGTTAGGCAGCTGCCTTTCTTAATAGCATATGAAGGTGCTTTGCCCTATAGTGTACTACTCTGCTACACTTATAGTAGAATAACAGAACTACACTATCTATAATAAGAAGTTAACTACTGTTATAAAGTGCCTAGGAGTCTAGGCAGCTAAATTAGGGTCTGTTGCTAGGCTGTTTACTATCCTAACTAATTAGAAGAATCTCTAGTACTTTACTATAGCGCGCAGGCTGAGTAGGAGGCAGCACTGCTAGGTAGAGGAGCTGTTAAAGTTCTGTTTCTACCTTTGTTTCCGCCTAGGGCGCCTAGCAGCCTAACTAGATGCGCTGAGCTGTTAGGAACAGGACTATAATAGGGGGTTAAGGGGGGTCTATAAGATAATAACCCTATTTTTAGTATTAGTAGTTAGTATACTAAGCCCTAATATACCTCTACTTTTTATTAACACGTATATGCAATTGCTGTAGAACAAAGGTGTTTAGCAGGACGTAGGGTATATAGCGCGCCTGTCTACTGTCTATAATAGGGCCTGCTAGTTCCCTCCTAAGGCTAAGACTACTTAGCAAATTGCAGATTGCACGCTTAGTGCTTATAGCACGCTGCTGTAGCGCAGGGTTACGTAGGTTCTGTGTTAGAAGCTACTTATAACTATAATAATCTAAAGGGCTGTTAGATAATATGCTTGATATGTAAAGATAATAATAAAGGTGATTAATTGATAATTATCTGTCTTAATGGCTAATTTTATGTGTGTGTGCCGCTAGCCCCTAAGTTAGCCGAGGTTAACCCTAACTTGGTTTGGCAAGGTTAGTTATCTAACACACCCCCTTAGCTTTAAGGCTCTATTCAAGGTGGACATATTTAGCTCTTATTGTACCTCTAGGTCAGCAAGCTTTTACTTAAGTAATTCTATTTAGGTGTTAGCTAGCTTTCTTTGTTTAGTATGTTTCTCTAGTCCTAGCTACCTTAGAAAGGTTAACTACTTACTTGTAGGCAGAGCCTTTATAAGTCTATTAGCTAACATCTTAGTAGATAGGACATAGGTTACTGTTATAGCGCCTTTATTTACCTCTTATTGAAGCTAGTAGTTGTAAATATCTACATGTTGTAGTTTAGTTTGTATTTTAGAGACTTCCTTATTAATTAATTAGATAGTCTAGGTATTATTACTTTAAATCGTAATTGTTAATTATAAGAGGTTTATACTAAGTTCTAATAATAGTTATAAGATAAAGATAACTTCCTTAGCCACCTGTGCTAGGGCAAGTAGCTCTGCTTTAGTTGTTAATGTAGTAACTGTGTCTTGTTTATTAGCTCTCTAGGTAATAAGTCCTCTATATAGTTTAATAGCATATCCTTAGAAGCTCTTCCTATTAAGAGTATTATTAGCAGATAAAAGCATTACTAGCAACTACTAGGTGCTCGCTGCCTCTAAAGGTAAGGGACAGGTCTTATGTTCCTTATAGGTATAATAGTACTTAATCTGCTGCGTTATAGTGCTGCTGTCTAGGGTTAGTTAGAAACTGTGCTAGCCTAGATGTGGCAAAGGCAATGTTAGGCCTAGTAGTAACTGCAGTAAAGAGGAGAGATCTAATCTTTCTATAGTATTTGTTAATTTCTAATACTACAGCTTCCTCTTTATTTAGTAGAAACTTAATACTTAATAGTAGTGTGTTATATTGTATGTCTGTCTTACCTGCTAGGGAGCTAATTTTGTTAATGTATAACGCCTGTAAGAGGAGGATCCTTAGGTTGTCTTAATCTTAGGTTATCTCTACTCCTAGGAACTATAACAGATTGTTTCTCCCTATAACAGAGTATTTGTTAGTAATATAGCTAAGGGCCTTGTCTACCTTATGTCTTCTAGTTAGGTAATAAGCTATAATAATATTGTCTATATAAAAGAAGATAGTAACTCTATTCTAAAGGAAGCAGTAGGGTTTATAGGGAAAAACTGCGAATCTATAGCTTGTTAGAGTAGATGTAAATTCCTTCTACTAGAGGAGTAGAGAGAATTTTAGTCTATATAGTGCCTTATATAGCTGTAGGACTATGCCTAGTTTCTAATACCTGCGTAGTATCCTTATATAGACCTCTCTGTTAATTAATATATAAATAAAGGCGTTTATAATATTGAACTGCTTAAGTTCTAAGTTATATGCTGCTAAAATTGCTATAAGCATTCTTAAGGACCTGCTAGCTAGTGTTGCTGCGTAGGTATCTTTAGAAGCAATGTTTTATTACTTTTACCTTAGACTACTAGTCGCGCCTTATATTTAAGTAGGTAGTAGCTTTTATTAAGCTTGTACGTGTTTACCTACATACAGTTAAGTATCTAGTGTCCTGCTGCCTTAGTCTCTGTTAGGGGTACTTCAGACTATAACTTTATGTTCTAATAGCTGCTAAGTTGTTCTTATTTAGCTTCTTTAAACTATTTATAAAGTAGGTAGTCCTCTAGGTTTAATTATACTGCTAGCTCTAGTAGGAGTTAGCTTTAATAAGGCTTAAGGCCCTTTATTAGCATTTATTTTAGCCTAGCCTTATTACCATTATTGCCCTAGTATGTGCCTATGTATCTGCCCTATATGCTAGCTATAAGTATAGCTTTCTACAGGATAGTTTGTAAACTTCCTTAAGATAGCGCTAGCATTAATTCTAACTAATTAGCTGTTAACTAGTGACACCTGCCAACTCCTGATTAGCTGTTACCTCTTACTAACTGGGATAACGGCAGTATGTTTATTAATAGTGCGACTAGTAGTAGAGTTAGAGGAGCAGTTAGATATATATACCTAGCGTTCTGTCTATAATAGTAGCCTAGTTAATCTTCTGTAGTATTTAAGTGTGTAATAGTGTTATCCTTATAGAATAACTAGATTTCAGCCTTATTTTAGGTTAGAGGCAGAAGCTCTACGCTTCTTGTCTATCTTACTATCTCTTTAAGGGTGCTGTGTATAAGGTTGTCTATTAGGTCCTAAGTCTAGCTACTAAAGACAGTATCCTTATTAAAGATTATATCTCTTGTTCTAATAACTTTTACTAAAGTTAGAACCTATACCTAATATATATTTAAGGATTAGTATCCTACTAGGTATCCTACCTATGCTCTTAGGTCTAGTTGCTAGAGTTGTAATTTTCCTTAAAGGGTGTTACTTATAAGAGTAAAGGCTTTATATCTATATACTTTTAGATATACCTAGTTTAGTTTCCTACTTTATATATATAGGCTAGCTAGTTAAGCTGTATAGGTAAAGAACACATTATAGGGTATTTTCTAGTTATTTAATAACCTTAGTATTTAGTTGTGTAGGTATACTGCTGCCCTTATAATCTCTAGCTACTTTTTCTATAGAAGGTTTATGTCTAATCTTATAGTGCGTGCCTTATCTTTTATTATACCCCCTAAGCGTTTAGCACCTCTGTTCTGTACTTAGGTGTCTAGTGTAGAAGGCTTAAGCCTAATTAATTATACAGCGTACTATTATAATACTTCTAGTTTTATTATAGTAATTTTACTATTATACTTAATTAGCTTAACCTAGATCTTGTATTGCTTTAACAGGAATTCTGTAAAAGTGTCTAGGAAGTAGATAATTATTTTTCCTAGTTAATTATCTTTAAAGTAGAAATCCTAGAGGAAGCTAGATTGCCTGTTAATAGTAAGTAATTAGCTCTTTTCTTTAGTAAAGCTTCCTTCTTTATATAAGTAGAAGTTAATTGCTATGCGTTCTCTTAGTCCTTTATTGCTTATTAGCAGTGTTTAACTAATTTACCTCTTAGTCTTAGCCTGTCTGTAAGCATTATATTAGACTATAGTAATACCCCTTACTCTTACCCCCTAAGATTGTTAGATAAGGTGTTTAATAGTAGCAGCTCTAGGGTGCCTTATTCGCTTGTGCTATAGCATAGTAGTAGCAGTCTTAGGTATTTAGCTTTATGTTAATTGTATTGCAAACGCTGTCTGTAGCTGTTCCCTAAGTACTTATTATCTATGTTGTTTATCTAAGGATGTAATAGCTGTGTTGTCTACTTATCTAAGCTAAGTTAGATCTCCTTTTATGTCCTACTAGATGCCCTGTTAACGTAGTTGTTAGAATAAGACAAGGTTGCAAAGTATGTCTAGGCACTATGCTACGTTGTATAGTTTAAGAGTAGTTAGTTAGCTTATATTTAATAGATAGAGTTAGATAGTGCTATATCCCTATATCTATACCTAGGAGTTTCTTACCTATAGGTAGTTGTTTAATATAGGTAGAGTAAAGTCTTATATCTAGTCCTTGTTATTTATAATATAGATTGTTAATCCTAAGTTAAGGATAAAGAAGTTCCTAAGAGGGTAGCTTAGTAGATCTATATTATATAATTTTTTAACTAGACTTATATTATTTATTAATATCTTCTATCTCTATAGTTATTTTAGAGGTGCCTCTAGTGTTTAGGATGTCTTAATAGCTAGTGTCTTAGTATAAGTTTATTTTGCAGATCTAACCTAATCTTAAAGGTTAGTATTTTGTTCTATCCTAAATTATACTATCTTAGCAATTCTATTATATAGGGTAAACTCTCTTAGTGCTTTATCTTTGTAGATGTAGTAGTAATCTTCTAGTCTATAGCGTTGTCTACAAGCAGGGAATTTTGCTCCTCTAGCTGCTGCTCTATCCCCTCTTAGGGACTGCTTAGATGTAGTTATTTAACTAATATTCTATTTTTACCAATGTCTTCCCTAACTCCCCTATGTAGTAGAAGTAGATAATACGTCTTTAATAACATAAGAGGCGTCCCTATTAGTGTCTAAAGTAGATTTACTACTAGTAGTAAGAGTTAAGTTATTTTCTGCAGTAAAGGCGCCCCTTTACTATCTACTCTTTAGGTAGTACTTGCTTATATACTCTTAGAATTGTTTTATTATTTCTGTCTAAAGTAGATTTACTACTAGTAGTAAGAGTTAAGTTATTTTCTGTAGTAAAGGCGCCCCTTTACTATCTACTCTTTAGGTAGTACTTGCTTATATACTCTTAGAATTGTTTTATTATTTCTTTATAAGTTATGTTTTGTTCTTGTCTGCTATAATCCTAAAATATTGTTACCTAGGTTAGCGCTATTTTTATTACTATATCTAAGAAGTTATAGATAGTGTCTTATATATTGTATATTTTAGTAATACCCTTAGTTTTAGTGTTAGTTATAGTATAATTATACTTAAGGAGCTAGATATTCTAGCTCCTAGGTTGTCTTATTAGCTTAAGGGCTGCTAGGTATTAGTAGCGTGCGCGTAATTGTTCTTCTTTAGCATTAATACTAATAGTGTGTTTAAGTCTAATAAGTTATATTAAAATTAATTTACCTAGTTAGTAGTAGTTCTTTATAAGGTAAGGTAATACTAAGCTTTAGATAAGTATTACTACCTTGTCTAGGTTAGCTTATTTCTTATAGTAGTCTCTATCCGCTATCTTATAGGATTTAAGGCAGCTTTTCTAATAGTTATTGTCTTCCTTCTATGCCTTTAGGCTGTTAGCTAGTAGTTTAGATAGAATTTCTAGAAGCTTAGGGTTTCCTTGTTTATTATTGCTAAGGGCTAGCCTCCTCTTATAGTTAGTAATGTTTAGAGTGCTAGTTACTTGTAGTTTAGTCTTTAGAGGGATAGTCTAATTTAGGTCTATCTTCTCCTATACGTCTAGAGAGGCGTAGTAGGTCTATAGTTAATACAGCTAAGGTATGTAGGTTATGTAATCTATAAGAATTATTATTAAATCACGCATTGTTAATAGCGACATATTAAAAGAGTATTTTAGTAGTGTTAGTAAGACCATTAATTGTTATATAATATGCCTAATATGCAAAGATAATAATAAAGGTAATTAATTAATAATTATCTGTCTTAATGGCTAATTTTATGTGTGTATGCCGCTAGCCCCTAAGTTAGCTAAGGTTAACCCCAACTTGGGGTAGCAAGGTCGGTTATCTGACAAGGGCACACAAATCTAACCTAACAGGCTATCTAGGTGCTAACGCCACTTTCTACATTATTAGACGTAACTTCTACTAGAAGGGGATGTTACAGAACGTCTAGCGTTATATCTGTAACTGCTACTGTTTTAGCGCGTATGTGTTACAGCGCTAACAGTAGGGCTTACTTTAGCTATTGCCTATTACTTACTATTTTTAGTCCTAGATCTTAATAGACTTTATAGTTAATCTCTCTTAGGCTAATAAGAACACACTAAGCTATCTCTTAGTTATTATAGATTGTCTCTCTAAGCATATGCAGCTAGAAGCGATAACTTCTATAGCTGTATAAATATTACGCTAAGGTCTTCTATAATATATAGTGGTAGTTTTATAGCTTTTCTAGTGCTATAATTACAGACTGCAGCTTAGACTAGCTAGGATATTTTTGGACAACGCTGTGTAGCCTTATAGGGGTGGACTAGCTACTCTCTACAGCCTATTACCCCTAGACAGACAGAGGGACAGAGCGCGCTAACTAAGAGGTGTAGGCAGTCCTATAGGTTATAGTTAACTTTAAACAGGATAACTAGCCTAACTATCTTCTAGCCTGCTAACTAGCACCTAATAATCGCAACTCTTTAGTTACTAGGGTTAGTCCTAACCTGCTTCTCTATAGTTATAATATAGACCTCCTACAGACAACAGTGCTACTAACTATTAGCTAGAACACAGTACAGGGACAGGTAGTCTATTTTCTAGACGACCTTTAGTAAGGTATAGAGCTTACCTAGGTAGCTATAGTATAGGTATAACAATATACCTAGGATACAACAGACTATAGCTATAGGCCTATAGAGTAGTACTATATAGAAGATAAGGTATTGTTTTTCCTCTATAATAGAAAAACTAATAGGCTAAGTTAGAAGCTTAACTAGTTATAAGCCTAGTATATAGTAGTCGCAGTTCCTACCCCTCTAATAGTTACTCTAGATTTACTATGTAACCTCTATAAGACAGTGCATGTAGACGTACTAGAACGTGCAGCTTCTAACCTGTTACTAACACAGCGCCTGCAGGAAAGTAGACCAGGCCTACTAGTTGTCCTAGAGTAGGACAACCTAACCCTGGCTAAATAGGAGGTAGAGGCTATCCTAAAAGAGAAGAGGGCTTGCAGGTAGAACAAGTTACAGGTTCTAGTTAAATAGAAGGGATACATAAAGCTAACGTAGGAACTGCTAGAAGCATTACAGGATATAAAGGCCTAGAAGGCCTTTACAGCATTGCATATAGCACGCAAGAAGTAGAGGTAGAAATAGAGAAACTTTTATTATTTATAATAACCCTTATAGGGTCCTATTAGGAGATACTGCGTAGGGCATAAGGCCTAGCGCAGGAGAGCTTAGGGACCTTACAGCAATAGCACGCTGCCGCCTCCTGCTCTACACTACTAGACAACTAGCAGCAAGCCTTAAGACTTAAAAAAGATAGAGTTGTTAACAGATAGGGAATAATAGGCAGCAGTAGCTGTATTCTAGGCCTAGTTTTACGTAATGTAGCAGTAGTATTTAACCTTGTAGTTATTGTTGTTATCTACCTTATCTACCTTAATAGTGCTGCTACGCGTTAGCTATAATATCTCCTTAAAGTTATAGTAGGGCGTGTGCAGCTGTATAAGGGAAGGTAAGCAGTAATAGTAGGTAAATAAGCGCAGCTCTATAAGAGAGGGAAAGTAGTAATAGTATAGGGGTATAGGTAACTCTATAAGAAAGGGAGAGCAGTAACAGTATAAGGGCGTAGGTAACTCTATAGGGGAGGGAGAGCAGTAACAGCAGGGAGGTAAGCAGAGCTAACAGACAGACAAGCAGCGCTTATTAGAGGAGTTAGAGCAGTAGTAGTAGGATAAGCAGAACAGCAGAGTGTACTCTAGGCGGCAGTAGAGTATAGTAAGCAGGCGCTTAACTTAGTTAATAGCATCCTTTAGATTAAGTTAGCTGCACTCCTAATATAGTTAGAAAAACTTATAGTAGTGTAGGCCTAGACTGCCACTATCTAGTTTATGCGCTTAGTTTAGGACTAGAAGGCTAACCCTACAGCAGCTATAAACTGTTAGAAATAGGAATTAAGCTAGTTACTGCTATAACGCCTAGACAACAGCGTAGTAGGTAGGGTAACCTAGGCACTAGGCTTTATAGGGGCACAGGCAGCGTAAGAGGTAGTTAGCCGCTTTGCTAGCGTACGGTTAGCTAGGGCTAGGTTAAGGGTAGCCTTATACACCTGCTAGTGCTTATAGTAGGTACCTAATAAGACTATTATATTAGAAAGGAAGACCTATAGGGGCGCTAAAGGGGTAACTTATAGTAGAAGACAGGCTAACGCCCCTAGTTAGCCTTGTTACTACCTACACCCTAGGTGCTAGGCGTCTTAATATAGGCGTTACTAGCGCGCACTAATACCTTAGCTGCTGTTAGTTAGGAATATAGGGCTAGGACAGAGACATATACTTAGATGTACTACTTAAAGTTACACTAGGTACAGCAGAGCTTAGTGTTTATAGTAAAGAGGTTGTTATTATACACCTAAGTGCGCTTACGCTTAGCGTAGGTACAGTATGTTTTTCTAGCGCTAGGAATAGAGTTAGCTGCAGAAGGTTAGCAGGCAAGTAGGCCTATAATAGAAGCAGGACACGTATAGAACTAACTAGTAAGAATAGTAAGAAGGCGGCATAGGTAGTATAGGACAGCGCTAGTAGAGATAGAGACTAGGTCCTTGTTATCTAAATTACCCTTAACCTTATAGTTACCTATACAACAGTAGCAAGCTTTCTACATATATAGTTAGGCCCTATAACTAAATTAGAAACTATAAAAAAAAATACTAGAGGAACGTTGTAGGTAGAGGGGAGGGACTGTAGCAGACTACAACCGCCCCCTCTAGGGGGACTACTAGCTCCTTAGCTAGTAGCCTAGTAGCTATAACTAAAGGCAACAAAGACATAGTAGGTAGAGCGTAGGCATAATACAAAAAAATAGGGTAGATATAATACAGGTAGGTTAGGTAGGATCGTAGAGTAGTATAGTAGCTAACTTAGGTAGGTGCGCTAGGTAAAATAAAAACAACCTAGGTGTGCGCAGGGACTACCCTAGGTAAACTACAGACTAGACTAGTAGCTAACCTACTAAGAGGCGGACCCTTACACAACTACAACTAGCTCTAGGGTTTACCTACTACTATCGTCCCTCTAGTCTACGCAAAACGCGGAAAGGACCTAGTAAAATACATTTAGCTAGGGAGAGATAGGGAAAGGAGGTATGTTATAGGCTTAGACCTTATCTAAGCCTTAAGTAAGACAGGGTGGTCACGTGCCCTACAGACATATTAGAAGGACACGCAACGTGTTACCTCCTTAAGAGATACAATACTATATTAACCCTTATTGCATCCTACCCTAAGGCCAGTCCATAACAGTCCTTAATAAAGCGTTAGCAAAAGTTAACAAATCCTAAGAATTCCTAGATCTGTTTAACTGTTTTTAGCGTCTGCTAGGTCTTAACTACTTCTACCTTTGTTAGACTAATCTTAACTCTGTGTTATCCTTCAATGTACCCCAGAAATTTAACTTCCTTCTTATGCTATTTATACTTCTTAGGTTCAAGCTGTAGGTCTACCTACTTTAGGCATTCTAGCACTTCTGTAACGTGTTGTTTATGCTCCTCTAGTGTCTTTAAAAACTGTTAAATGAAAGGTATTAGAGAAATGGGTTAGGCGATATACCTGCTAAGAAACCGTGCAGGGGCCCCTACTAGAACCTAGATAAGACAAAAATCACCATTACGTAGAACAACAACAGAACATTAATACAATATTATTAACTTATTACTATTACTATCTAATCTAACAATTAAGAGTCTTACTACTGCTATAATAAGCGATAATAACAAGCAAAATAGCAACTAGCCAAAGCTAGAGGGACGCAACAGTCATTCTTACTAACTTAAGCAACTAGGTCTCCTAGTACTGCTAATATGAAATTAAGTGCCAATTACAAGATATATAGCTGCTAGTAGATCTTAAAGGGGTGTAACTCTAACGCATACAACTAAAGGCTCTACTACCTTTAGAAATTACGTAATATAAACTAGTAATAAGTATAAGCAACACCTTAACTATATTATTACAGAATATCTAAGCAGGTTAAACTAGAGCTTATAGAATAACACACAAAGTAATAGATATATTAATAACGACTCTATAAACACCTATAATCCTAATACAGGTATTAGACCTCTTAGAAAAAGGATAAGAGGTATATAAAGAAGATTATAAAGACTATAAGCTTTACCTTAAGTTATATAAGATACTTAAGAAAGACTATTAAGATAAGAAAAGCAAAATATTAAGAACTATTAAGCATATTCTTACAACAGTAACACTATATCTGCACCTAAGCTACTGCGCAGAAAATAGAACGCTGCGCAAATAGACAACTACCCTCTAAGACACTATTAGAGTAGACGTAGACAAAGAACAGGCGTAAGTATAAGAAAGATACTACACTACACTTAGACTAATGCAAATAACTGCAAATTAGGAGATATAGCTAGGTATTTAAAATTAGGTAGTAACTTAAGCTAAGACCCTTAAGGTGGCTAAGGTTATATAAACACAAGCTGTTATTAATAATCTTAAAGGCTCTGTATCTAAGATAGCATTAACCTAGACTACAGCGTTCTAAGGGCTAGGATATAATAAGAAAGCTATAAACAGAAAAAGAATAATAAAACTCTTCTATAATTATATAAGCCTTTAATATCTACTAAGAGGGAAGCCTAAGAGCACCTTTACATTAGGAGAGGCATTATACGCAGTAAGTAGTAAATCTAACTTAAACCTATAAAGGAACGCCTTTAGTAGAGAACTAAGAGCGCTATCTAACAACTATTATTAAGGCTAGGGAAACCCTAGGCAAAACAAAAGAAAGATAGATAGCTAAAGTGCTAGAACCAAGCAGTTTCTAGAGAGGAATATAGTAAGAGCTAAAGACATATGTCCTACCTGTAAACAGCGTTACAATATATCTAACTGCTACTACATAAATACAGCTAAGGCACCTAAGTAGTTTAAGCTAAATAGAGGCATTGTAAAACTGGTACAGTACAAGCCTAAACATAATAGTAACTTACAAAAGAGAATACAGGCAATGTCTTAAGGGACTAAGCAACTGCAAATAACAACAATAAACTCTTACTTAATCATTCCACACATTAAGACTTCTTAAACACCAGACAAGATTATTAAATAACTAGATAGATAAGAAATTGCTTAGGTTAATAAAGGTAGTATAAAAGCAGCATGTAGCGCAAGCAATTAAGGATATCTATTAAAGGAGGTATTTCTCTAAGATTCTAGCTTAACTACGCATATCTGTAATAACCTCTTAAGACTTAGAAACGTACGCTAGCTAGCAATAGGAGATTATATCTAGACTAGGAACTCTAAGGTCTAGATATAAGGATATAGTACTGTAAATATGTTTACAGAGGAATCTTAAGGCAAATAAGTACTATGCTTAGACAATGTTGCGTAGTGCCTAGATTTCCTCTGCAACCTAGTATTATTTAGGCTACTCTAAAGACAGGGAATATAGTAGGATAACTAAGAATATCGAGCAACGCTATGTTAAAGAAACAGCAATATTATAGCTATCCTAATAGAAAGCTTTAGATAGTAGGTTATTAAATAACTAAATATAGCTAGAGCAGCACTCTATATGCATTTAAATTGCAATAGAAAATTACTACAGAGAGTAACAGGCATAATAAGGTATAAGAGGCTTAGATATCTAGGACTATCTGCAATTAAGCACATTATATATTAATCTAAGGGGGTTAAGATTAAAGGTATTATAACAGTATAATGTAACGTATATAGATAATTAAAGTTAAAGCGTTAAATATAAAGAACCCTATAATTAAATAATTAAGGCCTAGGTAAACAAATAGGTATAGACTTCTATAAATATAAAGTAGGAAGCTTTAATAAGGAAAAGAGTTAAATACTTATTACCTGCTAACACTCTTAGTGCGTGTGGGACTTCTACTTAAAGGACAACAGGCCTGCAAGATCTATTATCTGTCTACTTAGGATCTTTATCTAGTTCTTAAAGAAACAGTTTAACATTACAGTTAAGGTAATTAAGATTAATAATAAAATTGTTATAGTTAAACAAGGAGTTAAGAGATAGTGCACGTCCCTCTTAATATAAATTAAGCCTTCTGCTCTAGACATACAAGCTTAGAATAGAAGAGCTAAATGCTTAGGGGGTGTAATAAAAGAGAAGGCACACACAATTTAACTAGACGTAAATCTACTATAGGAACTCTGGCTAGAAATTACTAAAGCAGCAGTATACCTATACAATTAAACGCTAAATTATCTAATAAAGTTAAGATTACTATGCAAAATATTCTTTACGCATATAGCTGCTATAAATAGCATAGTTACTAGACCTTAAAAACTAAACTAGGCTTACTTAAGAGTATACAGATGCAAAGCATTTGCTATAACTAATAACACCTATTAAGGAAAATTAAGGCTATAAAGACTAGACCTAAAGGTATAGTTTAGATACTTAGTAGGATATTAGTCCACCAACATATACCAAAAATAGGTCCTATTGATAGCTAAAGTAATTAGCCCCTGTAATGTGGTGTTTAGAAAAGAAACAATATTTAACTGTAAAATAGAGGATATTATAGATAACCTTATATATAACACGTTAGAAGAGATTATAACTTAGATGAGTATAGTTTAACTCCTAGCTATATAGAGCTATATACCTAATACTAGAACATTCTATAAGAATAAGACAGTATAGGAGAACACTCTATATACTAAACAACCCTAATATTACTAAGGTAGAAAGATTATAGAGGAATACCTAACGCCTCTACTAAATCCTCTGCTAGCAGCATTCCTATTTAAATAGATAAGCTACAAAAAGACAAAATACTAACTTAAACAAGAATAAAGAACGTCTGTTACAATGCTGTAGGCAGCTAGATTTATAGCAGGCGCTAAGGCAGAACACCTTAGTTAATATAGAGGAAAACTATTTAACAAAGCTTAACTAAAAAGGAATATAGCAAAGGGAATTAAACTGCATTAGAATAAACTCTTACTATTACCTACAGCATACTTAAAGCTAGAGGAGCACCCTCTCTATAAAATGTTTAAGTAGCCAGAAAAAGAACTTCTGTAAAGCTACAAACAAATAGAGTTATACACTAAGGTCCTAGCAGGTCTAGTTTAGAAGTCTAGATAATTAATACTTAACTGTATATAGGTCTATATATATAAGTTTAATAAATACTACTACCTTAATAAGTATAAAGTAAGGCTTATAGTTAGAGGAGACTTATAATATAATATTATGTTATAAGACACGTATACAGCAACACTTTAAGGCTAATTACTTAGAATACTAATAGTAATTGCTGTAAAATATAAACTTAAACTAAACTAATAGGATGTTATAAATGCGTTTGTCTATACAGCTATTAACTGCAAAATATACATAAGGATGCAAAGAGGATACTAGAAGACAGGAACCTTACTAAAGGTACAGAAAGCCCTGTACAGACTCTACATCTCCCCTCTGCTATAGTAGAAGGAACTTATAGTAATATTAGCTAGAATTAGATTTAAATAAGTACTATAAGAGCTATACTCTCTAATTAAGGATAGAATAATTATCTTCTTCTATATAGACAATATTATAATTGCATACTACCTAAAGCACAAATAAGATGCAAATAATGCTATTAAACAGATACAGGAATAATACCTATATATTAGAGGAGACAACCTTTAATAGTTCCTTAGTGTAGAAGTCTAATATAACAGACAGTAATAGATAATTTAATTTTTATAAGCTATATAGGTTAATTAGATTACTTAATTAGTAACTAGACAGGACATAAGGTATAATACACTAATATCTAGAATTAAACTTAAGCCTAGGAACAGTCTAGCTAAACTACTAGAGATTAATTAATATTAGCAAAAGATTAGATCTCTGTTGTTTGCAGCAGTAACTACTTAACCTAATATAGCGTTTGCTACGTCGCAACCTGCACGCTTTCTAGTTAACCTAAGTAATAAACACTAAGACACTCCTAACTAAGTACTCTTGTACCTATAGAAGATAAGAAATCTATTACTTAACTTTAGATAGGGTAAAGGACTTAAAGTTACAAGTAACGTATTATTTACTAATAACACTGTAGACTAAAAGAGTTCCTAAGGATACGCTATTAAGCTATTTAGAGGACTTATTGCCTAGAGAGTAAACAAATAAGATGCTGTTACAACGTTAACTACTAAGGCTAAGCTTCTAGCACTGTCTTAAATAGCTAAGGAAGTAATATTCACCTCTTAACTATTCAAAGAGCTTTAGGTAACCCTAAGTAATCTAACAATAATAATTAAATATAACAATATGCAGAAAATACGTCTAGTTACTATAGATATTACTAAGATATAAACTAAACTTTAGCACATTAATATACACAACTACTAGTTATAATAAGAATTTAAGTACAAAATAATTAAAGTAGAATATATCCTATCTAACAATATAATTATAGATAGATTTATAAAGTTGTTGCTAATTAGCAAATAGGCTGGCTTTCTTAATTAGTTAGGACTTGTTAAGGGCTAGAAGGGTACATTAAGGGATATCCCGCTTAAGAAGATGTAAGAGCAACTAGAGGACCTTACGTTAAAGAGTTAATTAACTAGTTTGCGCAGCTTGCAATAGGATTCTAAGCTAAGGGGGTGTGTTAAATAAAAGGTATTAGAGAAATAGGTTAGGCAATATACCTGCTAAGAAACCGTGTAGGGGCCCCCACTAGAACCTAGATAAGACAAAAATCACCCTTACATAGAACAACAACAGAACATCAATACATTATCATCAACTCATTACTATTACTATCCAATCTGACAGCTACACGAATTGGAGGTACAATACAGTTTTCATTGTCCTCTAGACTAGACTCTAGGTCTTCTAGCAGTCGTCCCCTGTTATTAGTAAGAATTTCCTATTTACTAGCATCTGTGTTATTATAATTAAAGGTAAGTATATTTAACTAGTAGTAAACCTTGTTTATCTAGCAGTTCCTAGCAAAGTAGCCTAGTTTGCTACAGTTGTAACAGTCTTTACTGCCTCCTAAGTGCCTACCCCCTCTAGACTTCTTATTCTATTGCTTTAGTAGTCCCTTGTTAAGGTTTAAGAGGTCTATTGCTTTAGGTCTGTAGTATCTACTCTAAGTGTTGCTGTAAATACAATAACTGGTATTTAGCTAATTGCAGCCTCCTTATTGTCCTTAGTTTAGGTTGTTGTGCCACTAGTTCCTTAGTAGCAGTTAGTTTATAGCAATAACAGTAGTACATACTCTAGGATTATCTTAAAGTTCTTACTAAGTTTATAGAGTTGTATGTTAATGTTAATAGCAGTATTAATAAGCTTATTATAGGTTTCTGTGCTTACGCTAGTGCGCAAAAGTTCTTCCTTAACCTTAGGCTTTAATCCCTATTAAAACATAGTAATTAGGGCAGTGTTGTCCTAGCTAGTGTTAGCAGTAAGCTGCTAAAACTCTGCGGCGTAGTTCGTAGCTAACTTGTCTTATTTATTCTTCTGAATGTTAGGCTAAATAATATATAGTTTGTTAGAGACTCTAAAGATTAGCTTAATCTTTTCTTTAAATAGGTTAAAGTCTTTTATATATTTGTCTATGTTGTCTAGGGCCTTGCTAGCTTAGTACTGCTGTATAAAGGGCTTAATCTAGGTAAACACTTTGCTACAAATATAGCTAGCTGCAAGGACTACTTATTTAGCCTTAGGAACCTTCTTACCTTAGAAGGTAAAGAAGAGGTCCTACTGCATAATCTAGTTATTAAGCCTACTACAATCTTTTTAGTAAAGGTTAGGCTTATTAACGTTTATAGTGCTAGTAGTAATAGTTATATCTATATTAATGTTGCCAGACATAGAGTTACTAGGGGTAGCACAGGATCTAACAGTACTTATCTTAGGGGTGTTTAAAATGTTAAAGTTATACTTTAGTTAATGACTATAAGCACTAATTCTATTAGTTCTTAGGGATAAGTACTAGTAGATTAGTTAGGGTTATTAACTAAGTAAAGCTTATAAAGATAGGGTGCAATAAATAGTACAGAGTAGACTATCTAGTTTAAGAGTAGGTTAAGATTCTAAAGATAAACTTAATTAATAAGGTAAAATATAAAATATAAGGGTTGTGTTCTTACTAACTATATACTAAGGAGATATAGTGCTTATTAATAGGTAACTAGAGTTAGTTTAATGATATATATAAGGGTGCTTATAAATAAGCATATTATACTATACTTATTAATAAGTAGTTATATGTGTTATACTTGTTAATAAGTAGTTATATAACATGCCTTTCTGTTCTGTCCTTCTCTACAGTTCGTTCCTTTAAGGTGGAGTTAGGGGTCTTGGTTGGCTGGTACTTATGTTTGTGCCGTGCCCTAGCACAGGATCGTAACACCTTCCTACGCTTTATCTTAGCCTTAACAGCACTAGCCTTAGATTAATCTTAATTCTTAATATATATACTAGATAAGGTTAACTTAAGTATATAAGTGTTGATGTTATAGAGTATAAGTAGGTCTTTCTACAGTAAATAGTTCCTTTAAAGGTTAGAAGATGCTATAATAAGCTAGAAAGAGATATAACATACTCTTAAATTATACCTAGTAGCAAGCTAGCCTAATTATCAATAGACTTACCTAGTGCAGTCTTCTTATTAATAGACATAGCTACAGTAGTAGTAGATATTATAGGAGTAGTCTTTATACTAGTATTATTAATAATAGTAGTATAAGCAGCAGTAACTATGCAACAACCTAAGTAAAGGCGAGCGAAGTTACTAGAAAGCCTTTAATAGCTGTTAGTGTACTTATTAGGGCCCTAAACGTGTTAAAACATGCTAGAATAAGCTAAAAGGAGATAAAACACGTACTAATAGGCAATTCTTATTGCTATTATAACAATCTCTGTAGTAGTAGGCCTAAACGTACTATAGCGTAGGCTACCCTACAGAGCTAGAGTAGTAGAGAAGTAACAGTCCCTATTAATATTACTATTAGTAATGTAGTAGAGGCACAGCATACAGCACTGCTTAGCAGTCCTACTATTCTCCTTAATATTAATCTTACAGCAAGCAGGCATAGACATCACAGCTATAGTAAATAGTATTTACTAGTAGTTAGTAATAGTTAGTAGTAGGTGGTAGTAGTTAGAAATAGTCTAAATAGGTTACTAGGGCGTAAAGTGCAGTACTATCTGCTAAAACGTGTTAGAATATGCTAGAAAGACCTAGAAAACCCCTTAGCTATGCTTACGAAAATGCTAGACAGAATAGGTTAGTACCTACTAAAACGAAGTAGGACATAGTAGTAACTAATAAAACTAGGGGTATAGATAGCTTATATGCTGCCAGACTCCTATTTAGAGCTTTAGCCTGCGCAAACAGCTGCCTAGACCCTAGAGGTAAAGTAAGAGGTAAGAGAGGATTTATATTTAATTGTCGCGCACTATTTGCAGAGATGAAGTGTCGTAGGAGAGGTAGCGCAACTAAAGGCAGGGCGAGTAGAGCCACAGCATGCGTCTATAGCTATGCGTCCAAGGCAAGGCGTAAAGGGAGGATAGAATAACATAACAAGAATTTAAGTTTAAACAACAATATAGGCTGCAAAAGTGGAGACAAGGAAGGAGGACAAGGTCCCTGTTTATGTTGCTCTAGATAGTAAAGAAGGAGCCTTTAGTACTCCGCTGGTAGAGTAACCTTAGATTAGGTTAGCGTTCACTTGTAGTGTTTAGAAGAGTAAGTTAGGTTACAGGCATACTACAGCGTTCCTAACAGGATATTAAATTAGCCCTTAGACTTGTTTAACGCATACACTAGCTAAAGTAGGAAAGCTAAAGAGGTTTTTGCTTAGGCTACAGCCCGCACAATTAGGGGGGTTTTGCGGCAAGTCAGCATCTAGAAACGGCGGTACAAACCACCAAAATCAACAGCCAAATCGCCGTTGGATTGTTTAAGATAGTAAAAAAACTAGTAATTTCTAAATAGTAATTACTAAATAGTAAATTACTATATGCTAAACCTACTCTGGCATTACTATTTAGTAATTACTATTTTACTAAGTAAATACTAAGTAAACCCCCATCCATGCTTCAGTGCCACATTGTGCATAATTCGCCGAAGCCGGCCAAGCCTCGCCTTGCGCTGCTGTTTCCTGTTTCTCTGCTCTGCTGTTTCCTTGCGAGGGATGTCCGTGTCTCTACGACGAGTGTTCGAGTGCTGCAGGCGTTGCACAAGGGGAAGAACGCCGAAGCTGCTCATTTCGGGAATTCGGCCGCCGCGCGTCATGTTGATGTTCATTTCTTGCCGTCTTGACGGCACTCACACTGACTCGGTATATAGCCAACTTTCCGCCTGATGGGTTTGCAGTCCTTCGAGAGCTGAAGTTGCTACTAACAGTTCAACAGGGAGCACTTTTGTCTTCTCTGAAACATGTCGGCCGGCCTGACGAGTAAGGATGTGTGTGATCGAAGCTTTCGAAACTTGACCAAGCCCTCGCCTTCCTGTGAGCAGTATGCCAACGATGCCGTGCGTGGCACAACCGACTTTGGTTCCTTCGCCCTCTTGAAGTCCTGACCATCCATGGGCAGAGCAGCATTCGCATTTAGGCACACTCGCGTGCCGACATGCCGTCTTGCCACCCTCGAGTGCCATTGGCCAAAAGACACTTGCATGGATTCGCAGTCCCGTGCTCACTCCATTAGCAAAGAGTCCCACCTGCACCATCCGAGTCCTTTGGCCACGTTCAGGCCTTCACGACATTACCCGCACGCTTCAAGTCCCACACTTCAAGATACCCTGAAATAAGATCTGGGGGATATCCAACAAGAGGATCGAGATGCGTCTCGAGACCCAAGCGTGCTTGTCCCCCAGCAATTTCCTAAGGCCAGCAAGAGCGCGTTGTTGGCGGTCTGGCTTCCAAGACCTTGCTGCGACGTCGTGTGCCGAGTGCCGACGAATATTGGCCCAAACGCTCTGAATGGCTGCCACCATCTCGGCCTACGTAGGTCAAGATGCGGCTCTTTCGCTAGTGCGGCCACTCCCGAATACGATCTACGTCATATCAGACCCTTGGCCTTGACGCCCATGCGAAGTCTACGCTCCACAACGATGGACATATGTGAAGGTGGAGCGTACCTGCACTGGGATTTGAGACCGTATACAAGATCAACCATGGATATAGGCGAAGACCAGGAACCGCAAGACCTTCAATCTCACCCATGCTTAGCTGGTCCACATGCCCTGAAGCGGAAAATTTCCCCTCGCCTCACTCGTCCGAGACTGAGCTTCAACAGACCCTTTGCACGTCGCATCTAGCGCCTTGTGATCGGTTTACCGGAGACGCGCCCAGAGAGTGCGTTCAGATGGACTCTATTCCAACCTGCGTGACCTACGTAATACTGCACCACACCACCGTGCCCCGCCTCCACAGTCAAGTGCGGTTCCGTACTCGATTTCGGTCACTTCCTTCGTGTTTTTGAGACTTGCTTTCCAGCTTTTCTGGTTGCCCATCTCTCGAACGCCTTTCCCCCAACTCTTTCGACAATAACCAACGCTATACTGCCGAAGTCACCAAGGTGTAGGCGTGAGCCATTGACGCATTCAAAATGAACAGGCATGATGATACCAGTTCTAACCTCAACGACACTTCCAAGCGACACCCCCAAGACACCATGGCGCACAGCGGAAATCCCATAATACCAAGCAACAACAAGCCCAGCAACAAATCCATGTTAGCAGACAGACAAACGCTTCCGTTTGCAGCAGACGCAACGCATGATCCTGAACTCCCTCTTAGCGCCCGTGACTTCGCCGACAACGAGAAGTACGACTCACAATCTGATAGCGACACACGACTCGGTGATGTTTCAGACGTCCAGAATGCTCGTCTAGCAGCGGAAGCTTCAAAACAAAAGCTTTCAACAACACAAGCCGTCATCATCTTCGTCACCAACGAGGTAGGGATCGGCATGCTGTCCTTGCCCTCAGCACTCAACGTTCTCGGTTTCTTTCCCGGCGTCCTCTGTATCATCGTCCTTGGCCGGCTTTCTCTCTACACAGCCTACAACCTCATCCAGTACTGGCGCAAGTACCCATACATGCTCAACATTGTCGATTATGGACGCGTTCTGGGCGGCCCCTGGTGCGAAGCCATCTTTGCTGTCGGCTTTCTCATCAACATGGCTCTGATCTCTGCCTCGGCACTCGTAACCCTCACCATCGGGCTCAACACGGTCTTCTCGCACGCCAAATGCACAGTCGCTTTCACAGTTGTCGCCGCTGTTACAATGTGGGCCCTGTGTGTCCCGCGCTCAATGCGGTTTGTCTCATGGGCATCTTGGCCATGCACAGCCAGCATCATCATTACCGTGCTCCTAGTCATGATCACACTCGGTATCCAGGGCCCTCGCGACACATCTGCTCCTCTCAACCTAAAAGCCATTGGCAGTCCAAACTTCACCCAAGCCGTCTCTGCATTCCTCAACATTGCATTCGCCTTTGCTGGAAACCAGGCCTTCCCCACCGTCCTCGCAGAAATGAAGAATCCTTCCCATGACTTCCCCCGTGCCGTCACAATCGAGAAATGTGTCACAACCACCATCTACATCATCGTCGCCTCCACCGTGTACGCTCTGTCCGGCGAGCAAGTCGTCAGCCCAGCGGTTGGGTCGTTGCAGCCGACAATGGCAAAGGTCGCCTATGCGGTATCCTTCATTGGACTTCTCGGCACCGGGCTGATCTTCGGCATGACGAGCGCGCGATACCTACACGTCGTCTTCCTTCGACACACCAGTAAACTCCTTCGCCGCAAAGATTCTTCCGTGCGTCGTCCCAGTGTGGCCTCTGACCCCAGCCGCGGCCGCCGTTCTTCCATGTCCATCCCTCCCGTGTCCCAAAAACTCGACTGGGGCATCTGGCTCTTCTCCGTAACACTATTCTGGGTTGTGGTCTGGATCCTCGCCAACGCAATTCCCGTCTTCAACTCGCTGCTTAACATTAGCTCCTCTTTGCTTCTTTCTTGGTTTACGTGGGGCGTCACAGTGCTGTTCTGGTTCCACCTTAACTGGCACGGCAAGTGGCGCAGTTCTGGACGCAAGCTGGCCGTCGCGGCGCTAAATGTGTTTATACTGCTTTTGGTATTTTTCCTTACGATTCCAGGCATGTATGCGAGTATCAAGACGCTGCTGGGTGTGTTTGCGGATCCGAACCAGACGGTCAACGGTCCGTTTACATGTGCGGACAACAGCATCATATAGCGTTGTAGAAACTAAGAATTTAAGTCTTTTTCATTCTTCTCCGTCGGTTTGGCTTACTGTGTTTTAGCGGCATAGCTACCACCTCTACTAGCCTCGAGAGCACTCCATGTCTACCGCCCTCATTCCTCTCCACTACGCCACTCTCTATGCGTCGTCACACGTACATCTATGCATGAACCTATGAAATATTCACAACTCCCTCAAACTGCGGTACTCTAAATGCAACCCCCCCCCCCTCCCCCCCCTTTGGCGATCTTGCAATTAACAACACCACACCCCGCCGTCTTGGAAGATGTATTCATCTGAAGCTATTCCCCCTCGAATACAGGTATTGAACAAGTAATTTCGCGCGCAGTATCAAGAGGGTGAAGAGGATATATTGCAGTAAAGTTGAAGATTGAAAAAAATAAAGGTCTGCAAATAGTCATTATAATGCTCCGCAAAGCACAGGGAGATTGTGATAATTTTTTATAGAAGCCAAAGGATACCCAACTCAGTCCAAAGCCGGCACCACCAACCCGTTCGTCTTCGACTTGGGCCCATGCCCCTTGAGCACCTACCCGAAAGCGTCGTCGAGGATACGCAGACCCTCCGCGATCTCATCCGCCGACACCGTGACAGGAAGCGCTACTCGAAACACGCCGCCCATGCCGGGCAGGTTGAAAACATTGCATGAGAGGCCGCACGTCCGAGTTCGAGACCTGGGGCTTTTGCCTCGGGGTCAGAGGTGATCTCGACTCCCTGGGACATGATGGCCCCGCCCTCGCACGTCTCCAGTGCATCAGTACTTCTCGTGAAGCTTGTCCAGCCCTGCGCGCAGCTGCTGCCCTCTTTCCTGCGCGCGCTGGCAGATGTTATCTCGCTCGACAATCTCCAGCACCCTGTTGCCCACAGCAGCAGTCGGCGGATCCTTGAGATGGGTCGTGAGCTACAAGAACCGGCAATGCCAAGGTTTTAATTGAGAAGGAGAGCGCAGCAATGAACGAGATAGTCAGGTAAAACCGGTCCTTCAGTGTTACTCGAGGTATAATCTGGCAACACAGTGACCGTCGAATGCCAATCACCTATAGAGAGCGTTGCGGACTCAACGTGTCTGCGATTCCGGCACCTGCGCCCCTAACGTATTTCGAACAGTTTCTCCCGTGACAGCAACCCGCGTGCCCAAGCACGTCCAACGGTTAAAACACACCGTCGTTCAAAGAGCATTATCTCGTAATGCTCGCTGAGCCCAGTGCTTTCGCGGAAGAGCCCCTCTTAGTAGAAAAATTGATTTCTAGCCAGTTTCTCGCGCATCTTTCGCTGCATTCCTTTAATTCAACGCGGCTTCAGATCATCTGGCTTGCATGCTTTCCACCAAAACAAGAGCGCCGATAGCTGGATTTCATCACAATCGCATAAGATCCGGACGTATTTCGAAGTCCAGAGCTCCTGTAATGTCCAGATACGCCAGAGGAAAGGCCTCTTCGGAAGCTCATGTAGTGCTGTATAGAAGCGTAGGTAGCATCGTCGATACCACAGGTTCAGTCATGACACGCTTTGAAGTAACGATCCTTCGCTTTTGGATGCCTACGCGATGTTTCCGTTGCTGGCTCTTTTTTTGCCAATGCATTTCCCTGGGTTCGTAAACGTAGCGTTTTTGATACGTCAAGAAGTTTTGGTAGGTGTAAGGATTGGGATTGGTCATAACATAGCATGAGCCCATCGCAAACTTTGAGGCCGCTGTATGTATCCAACCCACCCTCGATACAATGTCGAACGCGGATCTGCTATTGGGCTGTGAGGTTACCCCAGGTGTAAGAGACGGCGTGGTAAGGCGGGGCATGTTCGACTGTTGTAGTGTGTAAGGAGATTTCGATGGCATGGTTGGCTTCGCTGCTGGTATGAACCTCGATCAACCGTGCATACGTTGCAGGACCCGGTAGCAGCAGATGCTCAAGCAGCTGACTACTAAACCAGGACTGAGCAGATATGTTCATTGTAACTATTGACAGTGAAAGTGAGATGGAGCGAGACTGACGCTGTTGAGCAAGGCAGTAACACATATGACCAAGCATGCATATGCTCGACACGAGCCAACCATTGTGAGAAGAGGACGCATCTTCGTGTTGGCATGCTTGGCAATAGTGTTGAGGGGATGAGCGTGTGAAAGAAGCGGGGGTTCAATTAAAAACTCAGAGGTAAAACTCGAGGTCTTCAAGTCTCGGGACTGCCCAAGCGCTTGTAGACATCTATGTCGTTTGAGGGGGTATCATACAAATTCAGCCGGGTGTGAGAAAAGGGAAGCCGCTTCGCGCGCAACGTCTTTGAGACTTTGCACTCTGCCATATTTTGAAAGCTAGTTGAGCTTCTTGTTGCCGACCTTGACGGTGTTGCCCTGGTTGCGCTGGTACTGCAGAAAGCCAAATGCAACTGCAGCAAGGACGCCAAGCATAAGAACGTTGCCTGTCACGATTAGTTTCGAAATGACGAGTGACAGCGGTTGCAAAGATGACCTACCCAGCACGAACCCAACAATGCCGCCAGCAAGGTCAACCAGGCCCCTGAAGAAGTTGACAAACAGGCCAATGATCTCAGAGAAGAACTTGAGGATGAAAGAGGCAGTCTTCTGGACAAGATCGCCGGCAGTGGTGAAGAAGGACCATACGAGCTCAAGGAGCGAAGTGAAAACGTCGGAAAGGGATTTGACAATCGACGGCATGGTGGCAGTAGGGTAGGGTGTGGTGTGTAAGAACTGCCGTGTATCGAGGTTGGTCTTTAGGTTTGGTGTAGTCGCAGGTGAGCAAGTGGAGGTGAGTATGGCGTGGCGTGGTATGGTGGACTAGCGTTGTTGTTGATTGCGAACGGCGAGAGAAGGTGCAGCTTTATGTGGAGGGAAATGACGCGACAGCTACGTACGACGCAACAGGTGTGACAGGCAGACGGGTTGCGTGTTGTTTCTTGTTTCTACCAAATACCTGGCTGGCGACCAGGCACCCTTCTGGACGACCTGAGGCGTTTCGGAGGGTGGCTGGTTGGGTGTAAGGATAATTGCTGTTGGAGGAAATGACGTCGTGCAGTCCGCAACCTGTCAGCACATCACGCACGTTTACAAGCTCAGAGAAGAAGATGGGTTCTTGAATGTACGTTAGCCGCGTTAGCTGCTACAATGCAGGATCAAGTTGAAAGCGGCTGTCAACGAGATGAACAGTGGAGGCTGTTGTAAGGATCCGTGGTTCTGCTGCCTACCAAGTGGACCCTCTCCTCTCTGCTCCGTACTCTCTGGCATCTGCTCCGTAGCCCTAGCTTAGTCATGCCTCGTGGCTGGGCAAGGAATGCGCTACGTCATGCGAGCTGCATCTTCCACAGCATCAGCATCGACCATGTCTACATTTGACAAACTTTTCGCAAAGGGCAAGGCCAAAGTGAAGGAGTTCCAGGCCCAACACCAAGGAGGCCAGCCGCAACAGCAGCACGGCTATCAGCAGCCATCTCAGCAGGGCTACGGCGCGCCGCCAGGCCAGCAACCGCAATACTCGCAGTCGCAGTACTCGGGCAGCCAGTACCCGCCGCAAGGCCAGTACCAGCAGCCTCAGCAGCAATGGGGTCCTTCGCCAAATCAATGGCAGCCACAGCAGCAGCAGAACTGGGGCCCGCCGCCTCCTCACCAGCAGCAGCAAGGCTTCGCACCGCCCATTCCGCAGAATAAACCGCACTCGCCAGCGCCCCCTGTACCGCAGAACCGCCCCACGTCCGCGCAGCCTCCGCCGCCGCAGAACATCCCGCCGCCCTACAGCGAGAAGGTCTACTGGAAGCCGTCCTTTGATGCCGCGACTCCGGTGTCGCAAAACTTCCGCCACGAGCTTGGCGATCACGGGTGGGGCAACGACGAGAAGCAAAACTACACCGACTCCCCTGCCAATTCCTTCCACCATGACAACCGCCTTGTCGTGCGCGCTCTTGTCCAGAACGGAACCTACACCTCGGCACGCCTGACCTCGCACCAGACGCTCTCCCGCCCGCGTGGCTACCTCGAAGCTACGACCCTCCCACCGTCGGCGCCAGGTATCTGGCCCGCCTATTGGATGCTTCCCTGCGAGCCCTTCAATTGGCCCGGCGACGGCGAGGTGGATATCATGGAGAACTGGAACGACGAGAAGACGAACCACTCGTGTTTGCACTGGGGTCACTACATCGGAGAGGATGCACAGAAGCACCGCGTAGTTCAGACGCCTCTGCCCGACCTCACCACACGGCCACACACATATGGTTTCGCATGGATTGAGGAAGAAGGCATCCCCGGTTGGAGGGGCAGGCTCATATGGTTCATTGATGGGAGACCGGTCATGAAAGGCAGTATACCAGCTGGGTCGAGGAGGATGGAGGACTACAGATTGCTCATCAACATCGCCATGGGTGGTACATGTAACAAGGGCAAGTTGCCCAGTGACGGGTACTATGATCTTGTTGTCAGCGATGTAAAGATGTGCGAAGAACCAGTGGGAGGGTGGCAAGCCTTTGAACACGCCTGGAATAGTACTCCAGAAGGCAAGGTCATGTGAATCTCTTTAGTGTGCATTGACTGTTGAATACAGAGCTGTTAGAAAATTCTGCTTCCTTGTTAGCTCTGCTGCTGTCATATCGAATCGTCCGTTTGGCAGACAATTCAAAACTTGGCTGAGGCTGCTGACATCAAAACTTCAAACGCCAGACTGCACTTTACACTTTCTACACAACTGCCCTCGCTAAGAAGATGCAGAGACGCTTCTACTGTACTCTGTTTGTTCAAGAGTAGGACGACAAAGGTAAGAACTTCGTGCGATCTCTGTGACTTATATATGACACTGTGTAGTCTGCTCCGCGCACCATCTGGCCGGCCGAAAAGATGACGGTTCACAGCGATGTGAAGCAATCATTCATTGCAGTAGTGGTGACAGTGTGCGCCACGGTATTGGGCCCAAGCTCCTTGCCATTGCCGCCAGATCGTCTGGTGAACGACATCTATGGCCTTAGTCCCGCCGAGATCATCATCTCGGCCACGTTTCAACCCGTTTTCAAACTCACGAGAAGCTGGCCCGACCGTCCGTCGTTACCGAATCTTCGTAGGATTGCCATGGATCTCTCCGTAACAAGGTTGAATCACCATCTGTAAGATATGTACCTACAGTCCTTTCAGATGCTACTCGTCGGCTACACAGATATTCGGGCCAGGGCAGCCAGCGTGTCCAACCGTAAGTAAACGGCTACGGCAAAGGTCGATTGCCGTAAGTAACGGCAATTATCGTCGGCCGTTACGTCCCAAAATTACAGCGTAGGCCCACTTTACAGTGTAGAGACGTAGCTACAGGTGTACAGTTGCTATTTTTAGTCTAGCGTAGTTAATAACTGTAAAGGAGGCCTATCCTGTAACGCCTGTAAGCACTTAGGGGTTGCTGTTTCTGTTAAATCTACCTACTTCTTCTCCTGTAGTATTATTAACGCCTCTATTTTAGTATATAGGCTTGTAATAAGCCTGTAACATAGCTAATTCTTCTATAATTAAATAGCCTCTATTATACATAACGTACTCCACGGTCGAGCGGATCACACGATCGAGCGGATCACTCAAAACCCCACCAAAATTGTCCAAAACTACAACCCTTTATTTCAACAACCACGCAATAAAATCTTCTTAAAATCTCAGAATAGTATTGCATAGTTATTGGTAAGTACATATCTAGATTTCAGCTTTATAGCTATAATAGTTATAGAAATAGCCTGCAAATAGTGCTAAACACCCCTGTAAAACAGTAATCGCTTAATAACGTCTGTGTTATAGATTCTAGCACTCTAAGACTTTTAAATACTCTTATTTATATTAGTGCAGCCCTGTCCTGAAAATTTTAGAAGATTTTATTGCGTGGTTGTTGAGATAAAGGGTTGTGGTTTTAGGCAATTTTGGTGGGGTTTTAAGTGATCCGCTCGATCGTGTGATCCGCTCGACTGTGGAGTACGTTAAATAATTTCTTGTTATATAACGCCTATAAAGTCTATAAATTAGGGATAGTCTGCTATAATAAGCTGTATCCTAATTAGCTGTTATTACCTTTAAAACGCTTTATAAGCTAGTACAGCTATTACAGGAAATTAATAAGCCTGTTAACTTTATCCTAATTATTCTTAGTAATATAATTATTAAGTGCTTTAGTAGTAGCTTTGTTAATTTTAGAGGTTGTATAGGTATTAAGGCTGCGTAGTTAACATTAATAAGCTTGTATAACACCTTAGAGCTCCTAGCAACAGAGTAATATAAGGTATGTTAAGTGCTAGCAGACCTCTCTAGCCTTTACAAGGTTAAGCGTAAAATGCTCCTATAGAGGATTATTATTAGATAATAATTATTAGTAATATTTAAATACCTTATAACGCTTATGTAAGGTATAAACAGCGTTAACAAAGTTATATAGCTTACTAATAATGCTATATTACTTATATAACTTAAATTAATCTAGAGGACCTACACTAGTAAGCTCTTCTTTAAACTAACTAACACTGTCTCTATATAGTGTTGCCTTAACAATAAGGTTAATTATATAGCTAGCGCAGCAAAGGCAGTAACAGGAGTCTAATTTAATTAATTTAGACAGGTTAGAAAGCCTGTTGTATAGCAATTAATTGTTACTAGTAGCATTATTGCTAATAAAGCAGTTAAATTAAGTCTTAAAGTTATACTTGCAGATAATGTTAATAATAACTAAGGCTTATGCACTACCTAAGTAATTACTAATAAGGTTGCAGAAGGTAAGAAGTACGTCTTATTACTTATATAAAGCATTAATAAAGTAAGCTACAATAGTAAGAAAGCTATAGTAGTTACGTAATGTCTACACATTAACGCTTACGCTAATCTTACTCTAAGCTGTCTTAATAAGTGCTGCTACCTCTAATTAATGTTGTTAAAGTTAATTATTAATATATAATAATATTGTTAAGCAGGAATTAGGTAAGGCGTAGAGTAGATCTTATTAATTCTAAGTAATTAGGCCTTATGTAGCAGGTGCTGTTATTATAGCAAACAATATATTATTAGTAATAGCCTAATTAATAAAGGCTAACTAAAGCTTATCCTCCTCCTAAGGGGTATGTGTAGTAAAGGTAGATAAGCTAGTAACGCGTGCAGCTGCCTATAGGTTCTTAGGGGTAGCTTAGGTGTCTAGAATAAGGCCTATTTTAGGGTTAATTTAATGCTTGTTGCGTATATGTGTGTTAACGTAAGCTGTCCTATTAACGCAGAGGGTATTAGGGGTAACACCTAATTTATAATACCTCTAGCAAAGCTAGTACTTTATAGTAGAGCTGTTAACCTCTAAGTACTGTAGTGTAACTCTATATAACTATATAGCAGCTAAGTCTTTTCTACTAGCTAGCTAGGCCTTATAGCGTACCTAATAACCTAGCTAACTAGCGTTAAGGCGTGTGTTCCTATAGTATACTTAGTTAAAATTAATAGAAAAGTTAACGCTAGTAGCGTTAGGGTGTTATATGTAAGCTAGGCTTACCTTAATTAATAGATAGGGCGATAGTAATACTAACAGAGAGGTTAACAATAAGACACAGGCTATCTTACTAAGGGTCTTTAAGCCTGCTAAGTAGTATATAGGTGCTCTAGTAACATTAGTAAGCTAGGTCTAGGTTAATCTAGTTAGAGGCATATTAATAATAGTAGTAGAGGGCGTAAGAGGGGAGGAGGAGAGGGTTATATAGGCAGACTTACTTAGAAATCTCCTTTCTAGCCACCTAGATAACTAGCTGTCCTATATAGCGCTAAAGTTAATAGATAATATAGATCTATTATAAGGAGCCCTAAGGACCTTCTTACTAGAGGTGCTTATATATACAGCCTAGCTACACAAATAACCTTTACTATTACTAGTTAATAGTTATATACTACGCAGCAGAGAATATGTTATACTAGGGTGTAGATGCCTTAAAAAGCTCTAGATTTACTTTCCTTTAGTAGGTGTCTATATTATCCTAGCGCGTTGTATGTGTAACAGTAAAGTTAAGCGTATAAGGAAGCTAGGGCTTGTTATAGGTAGGCGTAGAGGCAGAGGCAGGTTATAGGTAATAGGCGTTGTAGTGTTATAGTGTTATAGGGATAGTTTAATTAACAGGGAGCTTAATTAACACTAATTAGATAACTTATCCTATTAGTAAGGCGCTAGTATGTTATTTAGAGCAAATTTAAAGCTGTTGCAATGCCTAGGGATGCTGTAGTTGCTAAACCTAGTAATGTACCTCCTGCATACCCTTATAATTAATTTAGAGTATAACTATGCTTTAGAAACATGTTCTATAGGCTTTATCTGCCTTTGTGCGTATTAATATTAAAAAAAAAACGTAATAATCGCGTTGTAGCGTGGTAGGGGAGGAGGTAGTGATACTGTTAAGGCCTTACGTTAGGCATAGTGTTAAGTTTTAACAATAGTGGCCCATGCGGCCCCCCCCCCTATCCCCCTATTGTTAACACTAAGGTTAGCCGTACTATAACTGTATTACAGCTTTATGTATAGCTACAGTACGTATACGGCTACAGCTTATATAATTACTGTTACTTACTATATTTACGGCTGTAACCCGTAACCGTTACGGGCCGTACTACGTACGGTTGGACACGCTGGGGGCAGCAACACATGGTTAAATGTCGTTTTGGACATCACAATCCCTGAGCAACGTTGGATTGTGAGTTCTCACAAGTTCACACCCATCAGGGACGCAACCGCACATCGACTCAAGCTTGTGGGATGGTATCGAACTCGAGGAGAGCGTAGCACCAGAATTCTCAACCTGCAACTTAGAAAGAAGATACGAGCCTGAGATCTTGATGGGCTGGCAGTGTCGAAGCGGGGAGCATGCTGGGAGGGTATTCTTCGTCCAAGTGAGGACGCCACTCCGCACCTCTTCTGGCTTACTACCTGGGAAACAGCTTATGAAGGAGGAGGTGGCACTGTTGAAGGACGACATACGGCCTGTACGGAACTCGGACAACGAGGAACTGCGAATCATGCGGCTAGTGTCTTACGCACCACCCACATATGATGAGGCTGTTCGTACAGCAGTCACGAAAGGGTTGAGAGGCTTCCAAGTGAGGAATTCTGGTGGTTCGTGATTACAATGGTGGCCGTGTGTCGAAGGGTTCGAACAGGGTGGGATATGATGAAAAGAACGCATGTCAATTTCAAATCTTAGTGCTGTAATGCGAAGATCTATAGCACTGGGGTGTGGCGATCAGCAAGCCTTTTCACTGTTTCCAAGCCAGGCTCCAGTAAGACTCGCAACATGCTCCCAAGATTACATCACTTACCTACCTTTCGAAATTGCGCAACCCTACCTCACTGCGCCTGCTGCTCGGCTGCTGTCATTTCCACGTCTACCGATCTTGAGCTTTTAATGCTCAATCGGCTCTCATATTCTCTCGTCTCAGGGATGAATTCTTATCATGTGCGCCAATAGAATCGCTGCTGCATGTCCGTGGTTACACGATTTGAGGAAACGATAAGCTTGATTGGCTGCGTTCTATCACGCAGTGGTAATGCAGGCAACCCGGTCTATATCTGACTCCGCATCATATTACAGGTGGTACAACTTGCAAGGCCCCTCCATCGGTGCCTGAGACGCAGCGTACAGGATCATGCCACCGCAGCAGGACGTCTGAAATGGAGTGGTTGGAATTAATACATCAGCGCTGCCCCGCGTTTTCTGCGAAACGCTCCAACGTCCGACCTTTCAGTCTACCGAATTGCAACTCTCAGTGCAGTAGCAGCCTAGGATCGCACCCGCTACTCACAAACAGAGCTTGTCGTAACGTTGTTCTACCAGCACAGAAGTTAGAATGGGGCTCGCGGAGAAACATCACGCAGTCTCCAACGTTGCGTACGATGTCGACGCTCGCGAACTTGCACAACTTGGCAAGAAGCCCATACTGCGTGTACGAGTCCTCTCTTAAACGGTTTCTAGTCGCTAACAGCTAACAGCGAAACTTCTCACCAATCGCCATCCTCGGGCTCTCATGCTCTCTGATGGTCACGTGGGAGGGTTTGTTCAGCGTCTTCGTCTTCGGTCTGCAAAATGGCGGCCCCGCGGGTCTAATCTATGGGTTCTTGTTTGTATGGACCGGTTACACTTGCGTTGTCGCCACTATGGGCGAGCTTGTCAGTATGTGGCCCACCGCGGGTGGGCAGTATCATTGGGTCCATGTGCTTGCACCGGAAGGATGGAAAGACGTCCTTAGCTACCTTACTGGATGGTGTGTTTACCGTTCGAACTATGCCTGACATCACTAACAAATGTGGGCAGGCAAAGCGTGATTGCGTGGCAGGCAGTCACGGCTTCAGGTTGCTATCTTATGGCTACAGCGGTCCAAGGCCTCGTCATCAACTCTCAATCCACTTACAAGCCCGAACGCTGGCACGGCACGCTTTTAGCCATCGCTATTATTCTTGTCTGCTTACTGTTCAACAGTTTTCTATCCAAGGGTTTGCCGCATGTCGAGACTGCGACGTTGGCGCTCCATGTATCACTTTTCCTCATCATACTTGTAGTCATCACAGTCATGTCGCCAACTAAGAGCAGCCACAGCGAAGTCTGGGCATCATTTCTTAATGAAGGAGGATACGAAAGCAAAGGACTTAGCTTTTTCGTTGGCCTTATTACCCCCGTGTTTGCATTCACGGGTGTAGACGGCGCCGTTCACATGAGTGAAGAGGTCCGCAACTCGAGCCGCGTAGTCCCCTGGGCGATGATGGGTACGTACCTCCAGCTACCAAAGCAATTCCATTCGCTGACAGCAAAACATCAGGATCCATCCTCATCAACGGCGTCACCGGCTTCGGCATGCTCATCGCAATACTCTACTGCATCGGCGACATCGACGCCGCCCTCAGCACACCCACCGGCTACCCCTTCATCGAAATTTTCTCCTACGCCACCCGCTCATCCGCTGGCGGGACCGCCGTCTCTGCGCTGATTGTGACCATGTTCGCGCTCTGCACCGTATCTACCCTCGCTTCCGCATCTCGCCAGCTGTGGGCGTTTGCACGGGACAACGCCGTACCCAACGCGCATCTCATCTCATACGTGCATCCGCGCATGAAAGTGCCCATCGTCAGCATCGGCGTCACGACCCTGATCTCCTGCTTCTTGAGCCTAATCAATATCGGGAGTACGACCGCCTTTAATGCTATTGTCAGCCTGACTGTGTCAGGGTTCTTCGGGAGCTATATTCTGCCATTCTCATTGCTTTTGTATGCGCGCATCAAGAGGCCGCAAGACCTTCCGCCAAGTCGCTTCAGATTGGGCAGGTGGGGCGTGCTGGTCAACGGGTATGCAATTGTGTGGAGCATGCTCGTCCTGTTCTTCAGTTTCTGGCCGCAGAACGTTCCGGTCACACCGCTGAACATGAACTGGAGTGTTCTGCTGTGGGGTACGGTTAATATATTTGCTGTGGTGTTCTGGTGCGCACACGGGAGGAGGGTGTATAAAGGGCCGGTTGTGGAAACACATGCTAACACTATGTTGGAGGGGAACATCGTTGCGAAGCACGTGTAGAGGAGCCTCTGTCGGTTCACTATGGTATCCGGCGAAAGTAGAGTCCCATGGCCAGTGCAATGTGGAGGAAAAGTAGAGGCTTGGCAAGTCCGACTCCCGAGGTTTTCTTGGCTTTCCACCAATTAGCGGACATCTTTTCCCTTTGTTATCTGCATAAGCGTCCGTGCGCGTTCGTTATAAACATCAATAGGCGTTTCTGCACAAGACCCACCGCACTGTCCATGGGACTCTACTTTCGCCGGATACCACAGTACTCGTTTGTCACTTCCTTGAGCGCTGGTGGACACGTTGGTATGGATTGCACGCTCGCTTCGAACCAACAACTCCTTTCTCCCCATGTCGAAAAGAAGGCGAATATGAGCACAGGCGGTCTCGCATGCCTCTGGATGCTGAGATTGCTGGGTTCGGGATTGCGTGGGTGCATGTTACGATGGAAGGTGTTTCCGTTATCTCGTCGCGGAATCACGTCATCACTTTGATTGGTCAGCGCTTACCTCCCCTAAGTCCGTACTGTGTACGACTTCGTACTCCTCACTCATCAAGAACACCAACTATCAAATACAATGGCAGCGCGCCGTGCTCTCGAAAACGGGTCAACCTCAGATGAGCGTGCGCCTTTGCTTGCGCCCTCGCGATCTGAAGACGTTATTGCTGCGCCGACAGAAGAAGAAGAGCTGGCTGCAAAACCTCAATCGGAAGCGTCCAAGCGGCGGGAGTACGGCTGGCGAGGCTTCTGGATTGTTGTCGCTATTCTCATCGTTGCTTTATTCGTAAAAGGATGGATCGAGTCGGATGATGTTGATGTGAGTGGTCTACATCACACATGGACATTGCGCCTCTGACCGCGTGTCTTAGTTTGATCTCAAAGGAGCTTTGATGCGTGCCCTAGGTGGGGGTGTAAGTGGTGCGGCCGCGATGGTTTTGCAGGTCCTGCTGTTAATGCCGATACGGACTATCATGAACTACCAGTACCGCCATGGAACTTCGTTGACTGTCGCAACGAAGACACTGTATCGGGATGGCGGGTATGGCAGATACTACGCAGGAATGGGGGCCGCATTATTTCAGGGTGAGCTTCACATCAACTATACTACTTACTTGAACCATCATTTCTAAGCATCAACAGGTCCCATCGCACGTTTCGGAGATACAGCAGCCAATGCTGGCATCCTGGCTCTTTTGCAGTCCAATGGATACTTGGCTGGGCTACCATCACCAATTAAGACGATTTTTGCGTCTCTGTGCGCTGCCGCCTTCAGAATGATTCTCACTCCCATCGATACTTTGAAAACCACTCTCCAAGCCGAAGGACCGCGCGGAACTACCCTGCTTCGTCAACGCATCAAGACCAATGGAGTTGGTAGCCTGTGGTGGGGTGCTTTTGCAACAGCTGCTGCAACTTTCGTTGGCCACTACCCTTGGTTCGCTACATACAACTTTTTGTCTGAAACAATCACCGAGCCTCCTAGGAGCAACATTGTCCCGTGGCTTCTTAGGGCAGCGTTCATTGGGTTTTGTGCTTCGGTAGTCTCGGACACGATATCGAACTCGCTACGTGTGGTTAAGACATATCGTCAAGTACACGACACCCAAGTTTCCTATACTGAAGCTGCAAGGCGAATCATTCGACAAGATGGCAGGCGGGGTTTGTTTGGGCGAGGTTTGAAGACAAGAATCATCGCAAACGGTCTGCAAGGTATCCTCTTTTCTATCTTGTGGAAGCTGTTCTTGAAGATTTGGGAGGACAAGACTGGCGACAGCAAACATGCGCATTGAATCCGAAGGATTCATAGTTAGAGCAGTAGACGTGCAGAAGTAGATTTGGTTCTTACTGCCCGCTGTTAGTCGATATCAGACGTAGACGAACGCTCAGAATGATACACGGCGTTCGAGCGTACAGATTCTCTGAGTATCGACCATCCTCTGAGAGTACAGAGATCGCCTGACGTCGAGAACAACCAATCGATTCTACACCCATCCACCATCCGTATGTTGATACCCCCGCACTTCGACAGCCGTTGCCAAGTCCACAGTGGAGATATCGCCGATCTCGGAACTGACCAGTGCAGTTAGACTATTCTGATGGCGCCTTGGTGCCCCTTCGAGCTTCCTCTTCTGATGCAGATTTGCAGATGTCATGGCGGTGCATGCGAATATCGTCATCGTCGGAAGATAGGTTAATCATGACAGAAGCGAGGTTGCAGATAGCAGCAATCAGCAACCGATGTGAACGTAGAGTGGGACAGCTCGAAGCGACGAGAATAAAAGCCACCAAGGTTGCCTGTTTTGGGTGTGTTAGACGTAATGAAAGTTGCGATCGAGTTAAAGAAACCCAGCATTTGCCATCATGTGGTCCAAAGTATGCAAAATCGCGCTGCTAGCAGGCAGTACACTTCCTTCAGCTCTCGCATCACCTCTACAACCTAACACCTCACCCAATGTGTTTCCAAATACGGACCAGTGGCCTCTCGCAACCGTCGGCAAGGCACTGGAGCAGCAACTTCCTGATGCCGACCTGCAAGCCATTCTCGCACATGTCTCACGTGTCAACATTGAGGCCACAATCCGGAAACTGGCCTCTTTTGGTACGCGACATACGCTCTCAAGCCAGACCGACCCTAATCGCGGTATTGGTGCTGCTCGCGACTGGCTCACTGTTCAATTTCGAAAAGCCGCGAAAGCGAGCAATGGCTCTATGAGTGTGTCGTGGAACAGCTTTATCAAGTATCCCGGGGATAATGAACGCATTATCTTCCCTGTCAACATCACGACCGTTGTTGCGACTCTGACAGGCAGCGAAGATCCCGAACGGTTTTATGTCGTTGGTGGACACTACGACTCTAGGAACAGTGACCCGGTAGACTATGAAGGGGATGCACCAGGCGCTGTGGATGAGTAAGTACGGTCTATATTGTACAGAAGACACGTCACTAACGCGGCTAGTGCATCTGGCGTAGCAGTATCTCTAGAATTGGCTCGCATCTTCGCTACCTACAAGCCCAAAGCTTCGATAGCATTTGCAGCTTTTGCAGGCGAGGAGCAAGGCCTTCTCGGCGCCGAAAACCTTGCTAAAACATACAAGAACAGCTCGACTAACGTTGGCGCCATGATCAATCTCGACATGGTAGGCAACTCCAAAGCTGAAGATGGGACTTCTGATCCTTACAACATCCGTCTTTTCTGCCAGGGCACTCCTCTGACAGAAAATGCTACTGTTATGACCTCTCGCCTCAGTATTGGCGGCGACAATGATAGCCCATCTCGTAACTTAGGTCGCCATATCTACGAGGTTGCTTCAAACGCCTTCACTCAAATGACTGTGCGCCTCATCTACCGTCTCGATCGCTACGGCCGCGGGGGTGACCACCGCCCGTTCCTCGAATCCGATTTCAATGGAGTACGTTTCGTGCAACCCAACGAAGATTACACACAGCAGCATCAAGATATCCGAATTCAGGACGGCAAGCAATACGGTGACCTCGTTGAGTTTCTTGACTTCGAGTATAATACGCGTGCAGCCAAGGTTGTCGCGAGCACAATGTGGAGTCTCGCCAATGCCCCTGGGGAGCCGACTAACGTCGGAATCAACACAACGGCAAGCGATAACTTCAGTCAGTTCAGATGGACTGCTCCACTGGGGTTGGAGCCTGAGGGGTATGAAATCGTGTACAGGGATACGATTGAGCCGCATTGGACGAGTGTGATCGAAGTGGGCAACGTGAATTGGTACAACCTCACATCGGCGACGATACACAAGGACAACATCATTTTTGGCGTCCGCAGTGTAGGCAAAGGCGGCTACAAAAGTCCTGCGGTGTTGCCATTTCCGTTTGGTTGCGCAAGGAACTGTTGATGGTTCATAGGCTTAGTAGTATGATTCCGCAACCTCTATTGATACGGGCAGGTTTGATTGGAGTATGTGCCCACAAATCGTGGTCGCCTTCTCTTTGCATCTGTTGGTTTCTACCCATTAGGCTCAATGTCGTCTACTTGCCAAGCTAGGTACCCTCGTTCTGCTTGTCATCTCATTCCCAGCCCACACTGTGTTACTCAAGTATTAACTACGACTCTGACTAATCTGTAGATACAGTTTCACAGCTGTTGAAGCTCCACTCGAATTGTGACCAATTATAGTCGAGCATGACTACATGAGGCCAAAGCCTGCAGTGCCCCGCACTCTTCAGCCATTCTCTTGACACACCCCACACTTCGGTTTGAGACGGCGATAGCAGTCCCATATTAGTCTGTCAATAATATGGTAGATACCACACGGCACTTAAGTGAACGATTTGAATACACGGCTCTCGCCAACCCAGCTCAAAATATTCGACTGATCGAGGTGCATCAACCAAGCGGGCCCTCTCTCATCCCAGTCATCACCATCTCTGAGACAACCATCCGCGATGCGCCGCCTGCTAGTCACGCCCCACCCTATGATGCGATTTCCTACACTTGGGGAGATGCAATCGCTGAAGACTGCATATATATCCGGCATTGCGATGCATTAGACATGCAGAAATTTGAAACTTTGATAGTACGAAGAAACTGCGCCGATGTCTTGCGGCAGCTTGCTCAATTCGCATCTTCAAGGTACTACTGGATCGATGCAATTTGCATAAATCAAGAAGACGAGGACGAGCGAGCCCAGCAGGTGGCGTTGATGGGTAACGTTTTTGGTCGGGCCCAATGCGTTCTCGCCTGCGTTGGGGCGCATCGAGATGACAGCGCCTTTTTGGCTCATACCTTGGATCGTTTCGACGAATTCATGGCGGCAGGTCAGGTTTCGAGTAGTGTCTGGACAATGAGGACTAATCGTTCTGGAAACACTCCATGGAGAAGCAGAAGCGACTTCGGTACATCTCAGGAAGCCAGATGCGTCATACGGTACTTCGCTTGGGTTAGGCAGGCGAGTGACCTTGCTTTTGAGCGCTTCTTTCGGGCTCTCGATCGTTTCGCACGGCGAGTGTACTTCTGGCGAATATGGATTCTCCAAGAACTTTGTCTGGCAAATAAAATCAGGATATTCTGTGGCGACAACGAATTGCGTCTATCATCCCTTCTTTTTTGGTGGAGGGACGCGAAGAGCATGGCAATGCATCAGATACAATATCAGGACGCCGATTCAGGTTATCCTGTACATGCATTTCACACGATTTTGGAGAAGTTAGGACCATCTTACCTTCAAGAAGCGCTCTGGAAAGACCCACACTATTTTCAAGAACATGGGGGATCGGGTCTTGGGACTGCATTCGAAGATATGCTCTACGAACGTCAAGCTACCAGATCCGGTTCTCAACCCTTCAACAGACACTTGATGGCAATCCCGGATGTTCTTAGGATGTGCGAGTACAGACAGTGTCAAGATCCGCGAGACTGCATCTACGGAACCCTTGCTCTATGCAATTGGCGGACTGGTGTCTCTTTGTGCAGAGGTGGTCATCATGTCAACAATGGATCGATCATTCAACCAGATTACAAAATGTCTGCTTTCGATCTTGCCAAATCGCTCATGCCAGGCCTCCATGATGTCCCACAGCTGAACAGACTAGTCATGGGCATGTTAGGTCTGAGCCATCTAGACCCAGAAGTCCAGAAAGGTCTCGAGCTTCGATGTAGAAGGTTTCCCGACCTCATGTCGCTGGAAACAATGCCATATCGACGCATAAGCAACGGAACGCAGAGCTGTGTTCACATTGTGGAAGGGGGGTTTCAATTAACACCCGATTCCCCGTGGTCACTCTTACAAGAGAAAGTTGGATTGATGGCGTACACAAAAGTGCTCGGTCCGGATGATCGATGTTGTGCGATCACATCGGTGTCAGTCAAAACTGGCGATTGGCTGATCCCAACGCATTACGGCCGAGGATTCGTACTGCGACAATGGGGCCACCGCTATACCATCATCGCAAAGGCCTACTGCCCACCAGAACTAATGTCTGATGAGCTTGTGCTCACTGCATTTATGATGTGGTACGATGTCGATGACCTTCTAATCCATCTTGTTGGAGGACTACGAGGTCTTGCGGCTGACGAGATCGATCCGCCTTCCAGAGAATTGATCGAGCATCTTAACATTGGATTTTGTGCTACGGAAAACTCGTCATTTGGCCAAATGCCATCCCGACGCCGAATTTTAATGGCCTATGAATATGACTTTGATACGTTGGGGGTATGCGAAACGATTGTAAGAGACTGCTACGAGGACAACGATATGATCTGATAAAGCCTGAAATCTCGGTCTCATCGATTGGTCGTATACTCACATAATAGCGCTTTAGAGACAAATAGACTTTGTCAAGCTCTACACGCAGCGAGGAATCATATCTCGGAGTGTAGCATTTAAACAATTTGAAAGCTATGAACTAGGATTGTGCTGCATTGCTTGAACGAGAGGGCAATGCGATGTAGCCAGAATAGAAACACTCGGAGTGTTCAATGTCATAGCCATCAGCAATCCCGGATCAGCCCTGCGCCCGGCAGTGTAACAATGCAGGACGAGAAGATAAAGGCGACCTGCTTCCAGTTGACTGCGCGAAAGTCGTAATTGCAGAGTGCTACACCAATCGTTGCACCAGTCAAGCATTGTGTTGTGGAGACAGGCAAAGCAGGTCTCGAGGCGAGGAGAACAGTGATGGCTGCGCCGAGTTCCATCGAAAACCCTCGCGTAGATGAAACCTGAGTGGTCTTATTTCGAAGCGATCGTATGATATAGTATCCGTAGACTGTGGTTCGAATGTCGGCAAAAGCTAAAACAAGACGATACAAAGCTAGATACGTACACCAGGATCCCAGTCCGAGCAGTAGACCGGCAACAATCAAAATCCAAATGGGGGTGTCAGCCTTGGCAGTTACCTCTCCACTGGTGTATGTGTTGTAGCTTGTAACCCAGGGGCCGACGGAATTTGTAACCGCAGGATCCTTAGCACGCATCGGGACAGCTTAAGAACATTGACCTCGCATCGTTGTTGGATCCGTGCGCAATGGATATTATGATCGCGGATGCTACTTAGGCGTAGATCCATAGATTTTTGACTCGATTGTTGTAAACAATAGCGCGAGCGTCTACTGTACCAAAATCTGCAGTAAAGAGTGAGTGAAGGAGACAAGTTCTTCTGACTTTGGCTTACTCTTTTGTGTGACAACATCACGGCTGACATCTTGAAGAAGCAAAAATGTGGTCCAATTTGTAGTATTTTTTGGCGAGTTGGATGGCAGATGACGAACAGGCTCCAAAAATCGCTCCTCCGGCTCGGGCTTCTTGGGGATGACATGAGCAACAAGATCTCCCCGGTCATTCGGCATGGAGAGCTGACAGGAAGGGAGCGCTTTGGAAGCATCATGCAAGTCGTTGTCTATATCAATCGATGTATACAAACCTTCGTTGCTGTTGTGGCTCAGCCCCTCAGCAATAGGCGTAGGATCGCTCAGCGGAATATCCTTTAAGGGGGATTTCTTGAGGTAGTTGGTCGGACTGTCTGTAGAACTCTTCGAGTGGTAGTCAGTGGCTACCTGGGTACCTTTTCCGGGCCAGTAGATTGGGGGGTCCTCTCGGTAGAGTAAGGTTCCAAGTGGAATATGCCACGGTTGTATTTGAGCGTCGTTCTTGACAAGGCGCCGATGAAATTAGGATACAAAAAGGTGTATTCGACAGCTAGGATGCCGAAGAAGACACCAAGAATATTTCCGGTCGCTCTACCGGCATCCATTGATTCTCCATTTAGAAGCTCATCAACTATGAACAGAGCTAGGACACCAGCCATGAAAGCTAGGTACCAGGGGATGAGTCGAAGGCCCCACTCGAGAGGGTCTTTTCTTTCCAATACAAGATACGTTATAGTCAAGAATAGAACTGTGGATAAACCAGCTGCAGTAAGTGGCGCAATTGCCCAGGAGGCGGCAATGTGGCTGAGACTGCCACTTGCCCAGACCTATTTGAGAGGGGTTTGTGCCGCAATACCAGCGCCTGCAAGCGCGCCGACGAAGGTCTGGGTGTTGCTATAACTAGTGATCAGCGATATGGTTCAGGGTGATAAAACCATCGAAACCTACCTCTGAGGGAAGTGTCGCTCATCTGGCAAGGTCGAAGGCTTTTAAGGACTCTTCGACAAGGGGATCTCTGTAAAAAATGGCAGTAGTAGACTGGAGACTCGAGATCGTAGACATGAAAAGCGGAAATCGCCTTCGTAGGAGGCATTCACTTAAGATCTGCAGCGGGCCCCTGTTGGCACCAGTAATCATTTCTCCCTGGGTCTACGCAGTCGAAAAAGCATTCTGGGTAAGCTTCGGTCTGCATTTACCCGCCTCTACCAATTTCTCCCAACTGTTTCCTGATGTTTGCCTCGAGCACTACTTTGGCACGGTGCGAGAAGCGTCATTGTAGCAGCTCCTCGGCAAAGGGTAGTACTGAGAATAACAATGTGGGATCTTGCACTTGGTGGATCACATCCTTGCCCCATCATATCATGGTATCGTGTGCTGGTGGGAAACAATCGCTCCAGCGAAAGAGCAGCGTAGGTTGAAGAACTTGGGCGGTATCGAAGGAGTTGCCAAGAACCGAACATGGTAGCACCTATTTCCGTGACACCCGTCAGCCAAGCACTTGGCATCGTAGCGGACACAACGGAGTCATTAGCAAGCACCCTTCTTTTCTTGTTAAGCATTGGCATGTGTAAGACTGGCCAAGGTGCAGCTGACTTAGCTTGGCAGCAATCCTTCTATTGCTTTTACTCGCCAGGAGGCTCAAGCGCGTAGCGACAGAAGTTTCAATCGCCAGACATCGGCATGTGTTCTGCCAGCGTCCTGAAGATGTTGACTGCCTCAATTTAACAGCAGCCATTGTCTACCGGCAATTGTTATCGCGGACCCATTTGCGACAGTCCAAAAAAACAACAATTACGTGTGACCACGAGTGACCTTACCTCGTGTGACTGCTCAATGTTTCTCGCTCCATAAGCCTGTTGATCTCTCACGGCTGTATTGGCGTCCGCAAGCATTTGCCCTGAGCTCCTGTTGGCGCTGCACTGACCCGCTTATTCAAGATGGTTGATCCTACTGGATCAATCATGGACAGATACTGACAAAGTTGGTTGAAGGATGAGTGCCAGTCATCTATGGGTACTTAAAATCTGATCTGAATCTGATCTGTACCTGGAGGTTCAAGTGACACCTCGAGTATATGGGCTGGAGGTACTTTTTTGAGTGTAACCCCATCTTCCAGAGAACGCCATGTTTGACTTGAACCGCTAGTTCTTTCATGTTATAGTCCAGGTTTTGGAAAAAATGACAGGGCAGAGGACAGACCTTGCGGCACGGTAGATAATCATGGGAGCTTATAGCTCTGGCCCGCTCCGTTCAGTATTTTGGTCACTATAGCAGTGTCTGACCATAATGAAGCAACTTTCGCTCTCTTCGCAAGCTTAGACATGACCTGATTTGTAACGCGTGCGGAACGAGGAACGAGTGATGGCCAATCTGATCCTAGATCGCAAAGAAACCGAGACATGTCATCTCTGTTTGCGTCACTAAAGAGAGGCGTCAGCTCGCGTTCCCCCCGTTGTCTGGAGGTCTATTTCCACGTTGCCCCACTTGACCGGGATTGCGGGTGCCTCCAATGCCTAGAAGCTGTGGAAGAAAAAAGATGGAATGCAACCGAAAATTGGTAAAATACCAACACGTAATTAAGTTGACAAGTGAAAAGAACACAAGCTACAGGCGTGTTTTTGATAGGCAACAGCGCCAAACGACGACGTAGCCGCCCTCACCTAGCTCATACGAGTAGTTCCCTCCTTAAATCTGTTCTCATCTGCGAGCTCATGCCTGTGTTATTAAAGATTCAGAAGAGCCATATCTTTCTTAGAATCTGCCGCATCATCCATGCACGTTGCGTAAAAGAACAGTCTTATTGATTGTTTGGGCGGGAATAAAAATTCGTTGCGCGGTCGGAGAAAACGATAGGGGATCTGCTTCTTGCTTCACAATATACCTTTAGCTATGAACGGCTCGAGTAAAATCACTTCACTGCTTTGAAACGACAGAGATATCTATATATAACTCTTGACTTACTTGCTGAGATTGGCATCTGGTAAGGGGGTAACAGCATTATGACGCAATCGATCCGGAACAGCTCGGGGATTCTATATCTTATTAACTCTAAGAACAGTTTTGTTTCGCACAGAAAACTCCATTTCTAGGTTACGCTCGCGAGACTTTGGACGAAAGAGTTTGAAGGCGCTATCACGTGGCTTTTGTGGGGAAAATGGGGCGCCCCCAAGTGAGGATTAGCGCTAACACATGTCCACGGTCCTCCCTAGGTCGACTCTTGCTTAGTACACCCTTCACACGCAGCACAAAGCATCATGGCATTGAACTTAGATGACAGAAAGTCATATCAGAGAACCGCCCCTGCGCACAGACGCTCATCTGCAGGGTGCCTCGACGTCTGGCTGGCCTGCACGTTAGCCCTGAGCACCTCATCCGTATCTCGAATGACATCAGCTACAACGCACCTCTCAGGTGCATGAACACTCCCGACAGCGGCCACTGATAGATACAAGCCTACCGCCTTGCGTCTAAGCTCCTGACCGTATCGTATTTAGTGGCGCGGTTCAGTGGGGACATCTGACCGTGACGACCCTGTATCGGGGAGAAAAGCGATTGCAAATAGACGATTGTGGAGGGTTGAGCGCTCACGCAATCTAAGGCATGTATGCGACAATCCTGGAGTTCTTGCGAGCGCCTTTATCGCACAAGTCGCGCCTCTTGGCCCGTACAAATTTAAGTCGCCCGCAATTACTGTTCCTATCAGATCGAGCAGCAAATATGACTTTTGAGCCTGCGACAGACAAGAAGCTCGACTCAGAGGTATTGTCCAAAGATGATACAATTTCAACCCACATCGAAACGCCAACGCCACGGGACCTGAAGACAAGGAAAGTGCCATGGTATGCCTACATCTGGGACTACGAACCAGATCGCACGCACGAGGAGCGTGTATTCGTCTCCAAACTCGATGCCTACCTCATCACCATCCTATCTCTGGGCTACTTCATCAAGAACCTCGACCAGACTAACATTAGTAATGCCTTCGTGAGCGGTATGAAGGAAGATTTGGCCATGAACGGAAACCAGATCAACCTGGTTGATACTGCCTGGACCGTTGGTTACGTTGTTGGTCAAATCCCAAGTCAGATCATCCTCACAAAAATCCGCCCCTCTGTCTGGGTGCCGAGCTGCGAGCTAGTCTGGACAATGTTGACGTTCACACTGGCAGCAGCCAAGACTAGCAATCATGTTATTGTCATACGTTTCTTCATTGGCATTGCAGAATCTATCTTCTACCCGGCTGCGCACACCGTCCTAGGAGCTTGGTATAAACCGAGTGAGCTCGGCAAACGGGCTTGCATCTTCCACGCATCGTCTGCCGTGGCTGCTATGTTCTCAGGCTACCTCCAGGCTGCAGTCTACAAGGGCTTGAATGGTGTTCACGGTTTTGCTGGCTGGCAATGGCTCTTTGTAGGTGTCTCTGAGATCCATCTCTGTATTCCACGCTGATTTCTCGCAGATTATGGATGGCATCATAAGTGCACCCATCTGCATTGCTGGATTTTTTCTGCTGCCTGATCTACCGGAGAATACTCGCGCTTTCTACTTAAGCGATAGTGTAAGACTGCCGGAAAAGTATGACTGCGAGTAATAACAATATCTAGGATCGAGCATTAGCGAAAAGGAGAATGGACAGCGTTGGTCGCGCCCCACGAAAGAAGCTTACTTGGTCTACATTCCGGAGGATCTTCAGTAAGCTAGTAGATACCCTTTTTTACTTCAAAATGCTAAACCACCCACAGGTCGCTGGCACGTCTATCTTTTGACGATCCTTTACGTAATCTTCATCAACGTCAGCCCGTCCGGCAGCGTCAATCCGTTCTCGCTTTGGCTGAAAGCTAAAGGGCTTCCGGTGTCCAAAATTGTGAGCAGCATGGAGCGCCCCGTCAGGCATGTGCTGACTGCTGGTAGAATATCATCCCAACAGGGAGTTCGGCAATTCAGCTCGTCCTGACTGTTTCGTTCGCCATCGTCTCAGACGCTATCCGGCATCGCGCGCGCATCATGTCAATCAGCACTTTGCTCGGCGGTTTTTCTGCCCTTTGCCTGGCCATATGGAACATACCGACCGGTCTAAAATGGCTCTCTTTCTTCCTGCAACGTGCATCCGTGCCCTACGGTCCACTGAGTATGTCTTGGGCCAACGAGATCTGCGGCGCAGATGCTGAAGAAAGGACCCTCGTCATCGGTATCATGAACTCCATGGGCTACGCGTTCAATGCCTTTATACCACTTCTCACGTACCCGCAAACTGACGCACCGAAGTTTCGGAAGGGTTTTATTTACTCGACTTGTGCCTTCGCCGCTCAAGGCTTAATCACTGCAGTCGTCGCGTACATGCAGAAGAAGGATGCGAGAAAAGCAGGAATAGCAAGTACAGGAGATGAGGAGAATGTCGACAATGCAATTTTGGTCGGTGCTACAAGGACAACAGACCTTTGAAGTTCATCGGTAACACACAGACGTCGCGCATGTCCTTGCGGTTGTGGGAGCTCGATAAGTATCAACTTACAGAAAGCTCAGAGCGGATTTGTGGCGGTGCAAGATACATGCGCTGTCAGCCAAGTCCTTTTGATGCACGCCGCACGAATGACAAGTCCGGAGTGTTCGTTGGCATGTATGGTGGGGAAGCCAAGGGCAGTGCAGTCTCAGCGGAAGTCATCGGCCAAGCTCGGCCGAGCTTTTTGAGCCACACATCCGCTCGTTCCGCCCGCCGTTCCGCTCTCACTACTGACTGCGCCACGTGCGACGCTGGTCATGCGCCACTTGTATTGTAAAGCTTAGTCGAATAAGCCTGTGCCGAATTGCCGAACGAGTGCATACGCATGACGCGTATTTAGATACCCGTGAGATCCGCATTCAATATATATGTCTTGATTAGCCAGCTTTATTGGATCAGCAATTTACACACCGTATACGTCAGAATCATCAACCTACATTGAACCTATACACACATCAAGGATCATTACCATATCTGACTTCTAGTCTACGATGCCACTCAATTCTCTCAGGGATGCCATTGGACATGTTGAAAACGCACTGTTCATAATGAAGGCAAAGAGACACGAGAACCAGAGCGACGGTATGGCATACGGGAACAATTACCACCAATACCACAACTCAGCACCGATTATACCTCAAAATTCTCCTCCTCAGCATAACTATGGCCAGCCGCCCTACTGTCCACCGGCTGGATGGTCACAACACTGGGACCATAGCAGTCAACGCCACTACTACATGGATCAAGCCACCAGTCGTTCACAATGGGAGCCGCCAGCGAATCAGTTTCACCAGCCGCCTAGACCTACATCAGCGCACCAGCAACGATATTCTGACGAGCAAGTGCGAGGCAACAGCTCTGGAGAGCACAACAGGCAACATTTGAGACCGCATAGTAACTCGAATATGTCGCAAGTGTCAAGGAACGGTAGCCCACTGCCGAGAGCAATGTCCATACCCCCTGGCTATTCGCTCGATACAAAGACAGGGCAGCTCGTCAGTACCATGTTGCCGCCTGCTGGTCATCACAGTGCACCTGTCAAATACTGGTGATTGAAGAACATGGTTGACCTAAAGAAGCCACAAGCAGCAACACAAACTTTATTGCAGATCAGCACGCCATCTAGCGGAGAACATCACTCCAAAAAAACTTATGGTGTATATTTTCAGCACTGTTTAGTGTCACAAAGACACAGTGACGAACTGCATCGAGCCGATCGTGGATTCAAGGATATTTGCACCATTGAGAAAGAAAAGGAGAGAAAAGCAAGTCGGAACCGGCAGTGCAGTCCTTGGCTAGCTGTAAGTGTGGATAGCTGTGCGGCGGGTCTTTACCACATTCTCGATGAAACTATCAAGGGCGTCAAGACCTGCATTCCAGCCAATATAATATGATGATTACACTTCATTTCAGTCTTCAACTAGCCGGTACTGTGTCTCAAATGGTCTCCTCTTCAATGTTGCTTCTTGCTTTGTGATTGTTCGCGCCCGCTTGGACACAATGAACTCCACTCTTGCTTGAGGGTTCCACACTCCCATTCTCGCATTCCGTTCACCGAGGTTTTCGGCACCAAGCATACTTAGGTAGCTATGCATACTTGGGAACGAAGGTCTCCACCCTCCCCCCGGTATCTCCTCGACGAAGTCCACTTTGGCATCTTCAAAGAAAACAAGTTGTATTTGCGTCGTCGTGCCCTCGAGGGGCCACAACGTGACCTTCATCACATCCCGCCCAATCGCCGCTTTCCAAGCTTCTCTGTGGTCCGAAAAAATGGCATCTAGCTCTGGCATGGGGCCAAATTTGTCGAAAAATCTGCATTCCATGTGCTCAATGCTAAAACTGATCATGAGAAGGTGCGTAATATCCAGTCTTGATGAGCTTCCTCCACAATGGGAAGTAAATTCAACCTCCACTTTCCTCGGCGTAAGCGCAAACCTGTTTTCCCTGACGCTTTCCCTATAGAAGCTATCCAAGAATCGCGGTAGAATATGCGCATTTACGCGGATTCGATGAGTGACCTGCGATACATAGAGCGGTCCAAACTCGTGTCGCGTAAGCTGGCAGACTTGATTGAGGGAGTAGTGGTTGCCTCGATGCGGGTTCTTCTTCCTCCAATACCTTGGGAAATCGGCTCGGGATCGAAGGCAGATAGTTCTGGGGCCTACGTTTGTGTCTATGTCTTCTATGAGGAGCGAATAGATTTCGTTGCGCAGCTCTGTTCTAATTATCAGTACTTTAAGTCTTTCAGCAATGTTTAATAAATGTACCTGCGGGCAATTGGAGGAACCCGGTTATTGACTTCGAAGCCATGTGTATTTGATGTTTATGTTTATTCTCAGGCTCACGGCAGTAGTGAGTGGTCTAGAGTGGTCGTTCATTTGGATGCCTGGTGTGGGAAAGAGTGGGTGGGGCCAATTCCGCGCCAGCGCCTCGTGGCTGCCTGCTGCTGTGACACTATTTCCTGTTCGTATACCAACATAATCGACAGCAACAGCACAGTTCCTCTAGGCCATCGGTGTTGTCGGTCTTCATCGTCTCTTTCATGTGACCTCCCAGAGTACTACTATCATTAGCGCATCTGTACATCACCAGCACCGAGGGGCTGGTTTCCGTCGCTGCAACTGTTTCGAGCTTCACGAAGTGGCTGAAAGGCCATAAGCATAGATTACCGTCATGTAATAGCCAAGAGACGAACTCCAACCCTCCTTTATATCTTCGCGACGTGATGTTGTAGACAGGGACGAATTCTGTGATGGAAGAGGGGAACTGTGTCTACAGTTCCGAGACGCCGGCGGCCGGCGTCTCAGCCGTTATCGCGGCAATTGCCAACGACGTCAATGTCTACAAACACCAACATGAGCATGCAACCTCGCCGACGTCTCGAACAGCCGCCTGTAAAGGCCGCCTGCCTAGCATGGTACACTCGTATCCCGCTCTGATGCTTGACGATGACAAAGCTGATGGAAACTCAGCCGTGCATCGAAAGCCCGTTGCAACGGTCAAACACCGTGCAACAGAGTAAGTGACTCCTTCCCCACACGATAGAAGAAGTGTTGCTCAGAGCTATAGCGTTCGCTAACGCTGGGCAAAGTGTAGTGTCAGTGATAGGCACTGTGAGTATCGACCCAGCCGGAGAGGGCGTGTAGTCCGAGCACCGGTAACGCCACCATCAACGAACGTCTCGCCGAAATCACCCACGAGTATACAAGGTCGTCTGATTGCTAGTTCCCACAAAAGGTCGAGAGAAGACTGCGGCACACACGGGAAGACATACCAGCGTACGGAGAATCATAAGCCCGCAAAGCTCTGGCTCCATGAAACTAACCAAGCAATGTACAACTGCACCTAGAACGTCCTGCCATAACTCGACTAACGCATCTGTCAGTATTGATGCCTATTATACGTATATACACCCCTGTTTTCCGGTTCTGCCACCTCCTTGCTTAGGTCAGCAGCCTGACCGGCTAGTAGAAGAGGGCCATGCCTTTTGTCCAGAATCCCCACTGCTTCACGCTATTGCTGCACTTGTCGGCCTGATATCTGCAAAAGACGAAGATGAGTATGCTGCCATCCGTGATCGAGCAACTAGACAAGAATATGCCGAGCTCTGTTCGGAATTGGCCCTGAAGGGAATAGATCGCGACATAGACGTGTCTGGACCATTGAGTCGCAGCCGCGTGCACGACAGCGTACCAGTTAGCCTCGAAAGTACGATTGCGACTCTGCTTGTTGCGGTATACGAGTACTGCTACCGTGGTAGCTTGATGAGAGCACGCACTCGCATGGCTACCGCCATTACGTTGGCTACGGATCAAGGACTGCACGACACCGGTCCTGAGCAGACGACAGACTCTGAATGCGAACGAAGAACTTGGTCCATGATAGTAGGCCAGCCTTTGATCTCATTCACTGTAGCGCGATCTGATAAACCAAACTAGTGCTTCTTCGCAAACAAACTGTCGATCATTCACCATCTGGTAAGCAATAGTCCTTGACTTTGCATCTCTGAGATCACGAATATATACAGCCACCTTTGATATCAATCGGCGATCCGCCAATCAAGATAGCATCACCAAAGTTAGGAATGGAACCAGAAGTAGGTCTTTGTACCTCACCCATTGAATTCTCCTTATTGACAATTTCAGCCATGGGAGGCCATATCAGGTGCACAGCAGATACTTCTCATTTGTCAAACGCGGGTTGCAACTTGTGACGAACTAGAGAGGCTTGATACAACAGTCTGTTCATATATTCGAGATCTTGATCGTCCGCTTCCTGCACTTAAGCCAGATGACGTGGAGGGACTAGCCGCACACAACTGGTGGGCTATTGCTCGCATTGTTGTGCACAGGTAAGGCTATTTTCCAGTGCAGATGACTATTGACTGATGCCCTATAGTGCTCGCATAAAGCTACACCGCCAATCAGCGTTCGCTGATATACCGGCCTTCGTAAACAAGCACTGTGATATGGCTGCGCTCAAGGACACTAAACACTTTCCTCTTCTCACCCCAGACTGCCATCGACTTGCGTCTCCGGGGTCGCAAACAAACAGCCCGAAGACTGGTGAATGGCCATTAGCAGATGTTTCGCGCAGGGCACAACGGTCATCCGACGTCTGCCTCAAGTCCGCCTTCGTTGTTCTGCGGATGTTCAGATACTTAACAGAGGTTTTGGTTGACAAGCAGTTGCAACTGCCCGGACTCCGCCACGTTGACGACGAAGCGAAGAAGTCAATCAGATCTTCGTTACCAATGACAATGCCTCAAATGGCTTGCAGTGCGATGCAAGCATGCTACGTAATGGTTATGACCTTGTACAGGGTGAAGTCTTCGCTCGTACTTGATAAAGCAACAAGATCAGATACTGCCTTGCAGCCTGACCTATGCTTCCAAGATACTGAGCGCTTAGTAGAAGAGCTAAGGCACGGTGTGAAAGACAGTATGGAGATGCTGAACAAGTATCAGATGGAGTTCGCGCACATCAAAGCTATGTTTGAGGAGCTCAAAATGGTTTACGAAGTTGCGTTTGCCGACGTCTGAATATGGAACTTACCTGAGAGAGAAGCGGGCAAAAGCGATGCTGTGAGGCCGGCATCGCTTCGGCTTTCTCGAGGCCGAAGCGGGGATGACGAGATACGAACATTAGCCTACATCAGGTTAGCAACTTTCACCCGTCTTACATCTTTCAACTTTATCGCCTGTCTCTGTTTACTCCACACACAAGTTGTTTTGAAACAGAATTCCGTTGCGGAAGCGCCGAACTTGGACACGATGATTCCCAATGAGGCCATTGCCGCCCTTCTTACGCCATGGCAATTCATGCTCGTATCTTGTTCCTATCTCCCTCATGCCACAATACATCTTTACGAGACCAGTGGATTCTCCTCCCTCTTCTCGTGGCAAAAACTCCAAAGCGCATGGTTCAGCAAGTTCTGGGCCTGGGCTGGTCCACGCATTCGAGAAAACGACGGGCCCCGAATCACCGCACTACTCGAAGGACGTGTGACCGGCGCACAAGTAGTTGACAAAGTTGTGGGCGAGCCCATCAGCGGTGTGGTGCTGGACGTGGGGCCGGGGCTGGGGTATTGGGTTGATCTCTACGCCCGCGCTGATGTACCCATCAACCAGTCAGGTGACAGCGTGAAACAGAGAGGTGGAAATGGGAAGGGTATCACGAAAGTGTACGGCGTCGAGCCGAATACTGAATCTCACGCTGCGCTGAGCCAGCGCGCCAAAGCGGCAGGGCTCGATGGGGTGTACGAGATCTTGTCCGTGGGCATTGAAGACATTGCGAAAGAGACTGCCGTTGAAAAAGGTAGTGTGGATGCCATAGTAAGCCTGTTGTGTCTGTGCAGTATCCCAGAGCCTGAGAAAAATATCATGGAGCTGTACGGCTACCTGAAGCCAGGCGGCATATGGTACTTCTTTGAGCACGTGGCCATCAAGAATTACTGGCCTATGCAACTCTACCAGGGTAAGTTATCCTCAGCAACTTGATCCATAGCAAGACTGACCGGTATTTAGCCTTCGTCAATCTCTTCTGGCCACACGCTCTCGGCGGCTGCCAGCTCTGCAGGGACACAGGGAAGATGCTGCGCGAAGCCGGATCCTGGTCGAAAATAGATTTCAAGCAGCCACCGGAAGAAGCATGGTATCAGACCGTCCCTCATATCCTAGGGACCCTGACGAAGTGAGAAAAGAGATCAAACACAAAAGCGATTTCTGTTCTGCGCTGTTCTAGCCTGAAACAGCCATGGCGGTGTATGTATTGTTTAGAATGATACGTGAAGATTTTGGGGACTTGAATGTCTAAATTGTAGATGTTTGCGCGATGACAGGCGCCTTTGTGCCGTTTTTGAAGAATAAAAATGAAACCCGTGTGTTGTTGAATCTGGTCTCGCACTGGAAAGGCTTGCAGAGGTATCAGAGCATACCACAAGATGCACTAGCATCCTGCTCGTTTGCTACTCCACAAACAGGGAACTAATCTTTCAGTAATGTGTTCTACGAATTTGCAAAGTAAACTCTATAGGTTGTGGAGGTAGATTAATAAGCCACGAACGGACTCTTTGAGAATGCGCGTGGACTATTTCCGGAAGGTAGCTTCCAAGCTAATGAAATTTAAAGAGACGTCTAATGTGGGGGTGCTTCAGTGAAGGAGAGCATCAATTTCCTGCGCATCGTAGAATCAATCCACTGCATATCCAGCGACGCAAGCTTCTACATATAGTGACGAAAAGCATCTCTGTTTCATCAAAGACCAGCTAAAGGGATCCAGCAGATGCCTCGGACCTTTTCTTCGTCCTCACACAGCTCTCCGTATGGCCGTCTGTGATAGCCCAATCGACCGCTAGGATTCTTTCACCAAGTCAACGCATGCTACCAAGGCTGGGGTTTCCATAAGCCAATGCTGCGCTCAATTGTTAGCAATGTCCAAGTACTACCCAGCAGAGTCTTTCGCCGCTGGATAGAGTGAGAAGCGCGAGATTTTGCTTCAACGCAGCGAGAGACCCTCCGAACTGTCTAGGGTAAGTGTTCCAACGAAGGAACATCCAGATCTACATTGTCACTCTGCGATCCATAAATAGAGGAAAGCACGAAAACACGAGTAAAGAAAAACAAAACATGCAATCACCTTTTCACGCGGGAAGAGTATGTTATACCTTTTACCTTGTTAGCTTCTAGACGGTTGCGTCTCTCCTCTGCAGGTACGGGATTGCGCGACGCACAAACCTACGTCTATCAAGCTATGCACATGTGCTCCGACTATCCTTACTATAAACTAGTTTGCTTCCTTCAGCGATATATCCCGGGATTAGGCACTGTGCTTTCAGGTTGTCGATGGTAGGCGCGGTGGAGGTGGACGTGTGTTCTTGAACATATCCCGGTCTTCGACAGAGGGGTGGGAGGGCAGGATGTCGTGCGAGTAGAAATATACGACGTTACTTCAACGATCGCTGGGATTGCTAGAGTTTGGAGTCGTGGTGAAGTATCTTGGACCTCGTCCCTGCCGTCGTGGCTGCAGCGGAAGATCGTGTGATGGTACCCCGGCACCTTGGCTGCTTCCGACCGCCAGGTCTTGAAGCTGGGAGTAGCGGGATGTGTCGGGGTTGCTTTGTTCGGTTTGATGGTAAAACACTCGTGGTAGAATGAATGGTCTGGGTATACTGTTGTTACGAAACTGCACACCTCCGACAACATGTATTTGCATGCTGCCTACGTTGATTTTACACTGGAACAGCAATTTTCTCATCACTTCTCTCGCACATCTTCTCCCACTGTCGCCGCCTCGACATCCCTACTCCCGCCACGCACCACTGCCGCCTCTGTTTTTGTGCCAGACTTTGCCTCTCGCTGCAGCGTGACCCTCTTGATCCCGAACGACGCAGCCAAGCCTAGAGCGCCGACAACCGTGTAGCAAATCCACGTACCCTTCAGTGCCTCCGCAAACCCAGTTCGAACGACCACCCTCTGCGCGCCGGGGAGTAGAGCAACATCACTCGCCTGACTGACGGCCTCGCCGCGCGCGAGCTGCCGCGCAAAGTCGCCAGAGACGCCAGCGCCAATGATGGCGTCCAACTGCGTTGCCATGAGGGCCTGGAAGATAATCTGGCCGAGTACGACGCCAACAGCGCCCGAGAGCATGCGCACGAAGCCGAAAGTCGCGGTGCCGACGGCCATGTCGGTGTCGCGGATACGAGTCTGCAGGGCTATGAGCGGGGTGTGGAAAGTTGGACCAAAGCCTGCTCCTATGAGGACGAGGAAGCCAACGACCTTGCCGATATCGAAGGTGGTGCTCAGTGAGATTAGCGCGCCAACACCGCATGTCATGAGGAGTAGGCCGCCTTGCAGCCAGTCCATGAAGCGGCCCGTTTTCTCGATGAAGTAGCCTGATGCGAGGCTCACGACGGTGAGGGGGATAGCCAGCGCGAGCATCAGCACGCCAGTCGTGGAGGGGCCTCGGCCAGCGACGATCTGCAAGTAGAGGGGCACGAAGTAGGCGATTGAGTTGAAGACAAGCGCGTCGAAGGCGCAGACGCCGAGCGCGCTGAGGTTGCTTGTGTCGCGGAAGATGCGCAGAGGCATGATGGGCGAGCCGTTGCGCTTGCTTTCCCACCATTGCGTGAGAGGGAAGAGAAGATAGGCCACAGCGCCGAGCACAAGGAAGGTGATTACCATGGGCGAGTCGTAGGATGCTGTGCCGCCGGTCTGTAGACCGACCAGGAGCAGGATAGTGGCGGCGAGGATGGTGAAGATGCCCAGCCAGTCAATCGAATACAGACCGGCCAGGAGCGGTGTCCGCGGGTTGTGGAGGTGTAGAGTGAAATAGAGGAGGATGATAGAGAGAGAAACGATGGGTACTGATCGATATCAGTGTGTGGGATTGTAGGCCTAATTGTAGACTTACGGTTGATATAAAAACACCATCTCCAATTGATTTCCTCCGCAAAGACGCCACCAAGAACAGGGCCCAGAGCTGACGCAACAGCCCAGACAGCGCCTACAGTCCCGAGGTAGAAAGACCGGTCGCTGACAACATCAGCATAGAATCATCCACGCACAATCCAGCAGATCACTCACCGGATAGTGAACAGATCACTGACACAAACATAAACCAACACGGTAACTCCACCTCCTCCCAGCCCCTGCACCGCCCGCCCAGCAACGAGCATGACAGCATCGACACTGACGGCGCACAGCACACTGCCAGCGAGGAAGACGGAATTTGCAACGAGGATGACAGGCTTGCGACCAAACACATCAGCCAGCGTTCCCCAGAAGGGGATTGAGGAGGCGTTGGCGAGGAGATAGGCGGAGCCCGTCCATGCGTACAGTGAGTCGGGGATATGGAAGGATTCAGATATGGTAGGCAGAGCGGTCGGTATCAGCACTGTATCGAGCGCGACGAGGAAGATGGAGATGCAGAGGGCTGTATAGGCTATGAGGATGGAGAGGGGTGGGCGCGAGGAGGTGGACGGGGGAGTGTCGTCTGTGGAGCTGTTGGGAGTAGGAGGCATCTCAGTGACTTTTTGTTTTGCTGATTTAAGAATTTCAACAGTCGAGTCGAGAGTGAGTGATGTGTGTCGAGACGAGCGTTCCGAGGGCATGCTGGTGGTTCCAGCGTGTTCCGGCCCAAGTCTTGATGTATCCGTCGTCGATGTTCTTTGCGCCATCATGTGAACGACCTCTAGCGGAAGAGGTGAATGCGCCCAGGACTGCGGAGAACACAATCCACTCTTGCAACAATGATAGGTGTATATATGGATAAGCTGAGGTCGCGGTGGTGTTGCAGATGCTGATAGGGTTTCGGCAACAGCGACAGGACCCGGTTTATAGCGTTGCTCGCCTGAGGCAAGTGCCGATCAGCCTTGACTGCGGATCTCGAAATATCCAACTGAACTCGGAGAGACTCCGGTGTATATACACTGCATGTACGCTTATGCAGGCTACCTATGGCCATGATCAGCCGAGCGAGCGCAATGTTCGGCAACCAACTTCCTCATGGACACCCCTTGTTCACACAGCCATGGATCCGCACGCAACAGACGTGCGCAGTTTCAAATGCTTAGACCGCGCTAGATGTGAAGGAGATGTATTGTGTTAGAAAGGATTGTGCGGCGCAACAATAGCATCTGCTTGTTCCCATGAAACTAGAGACAAAAGATTGTAAAAATTTCCATGACTGTGCCGCATTGGCACAGCTACCCACCACGCCCACAGCGGACGGCGCTCGAGACAGCGTCCCCCAGAGCTCCAGAATGCAGCTCCGCCGGGGGATGAGACCTGCAGGTCCGCCTACTCGAATCGCCGGGCCGACCAGCAGAGTGTCAGCTCCCACTTTGGCGATCTTTGACGTAACAACATGAGCGCAATGGTGCTCCGCTCGCCGACGCAGGGCACAGTGTCGGCTGAGCAGGTGCGAAGGCGTGCGTTGTACCTGCATGACAAAGCTGGTGAAGCAGAAGCCAACTCGCATGACGACGAAACCTGCGAGTGGGTAATGAGTATCGACGTTCCCAATGCCGATGCTCGGGGCAGGTCGTGAAAGGCTATTGACGAGCGTGCGTGCGACTCGATGCACTCGTCCCGCGTGCAGACTCGGCAGGCTATTGCTGTCGTGTAACAACCAAGTCGAGGCTCAGCAACGGGGACTTGCGGTGCAGCCCGTCTTGTATTGCGTTGAGCTCAGGCACCTTCCCAAGGCGCAGAGCGTTCAGCGGAGAATGACTGACAGTGTTTCCTGCACAGCCACTCCAGATTGAGGCTGGCGTACTGTTCTGACGTTGGAAATAGGTTCAACGTCGAGCGCCGGCCCCGCTTGGCTAGATACTTTGGTGTTTCCGGCTACCGGTAGGTACCGTAAGCGCAGGTCGACGAGGTGATCACCTCGAGTCGTCGTGCCGCGCGCAGAGGTGTGATGAACCATGCCCTGCAGTTCGGCGCATGAGCCCACTCCACTTTGCAAGCCACGAACGGCATGAATCTTCGGTCGTACAAGCTCAAGCGTGGTGGACGCCTTTTCGTCGACTTGCCGAAGCCGTGATCCTTCGGTAACGATCCTTGCAACCCTTTTGGTCTGCGCCTCAGCATGAAGCTTGCTGACTGGATCTGACATGGTTGGATGGCAGACTCTACCACCATCAAGACAGCGTGCACTGACTACGACCATTACGATTCGCTCTCTTTCGGCAGTAGACCAAGCGACTCACGTGCCACTTGTCCCGGCCAGTATATCAGCCCTGTGCAACCTCGCACCCTAGCTAATGACGAAAAGCACGCTATTCTCAAGCCAAGAGGGAAGCGTTCCGTATCCAGCAGGTCCATAGCAAGACCACTCTCCGCGGACGTCTGCTCATCACCTGGCCAGTAGAGCACGCACTGAATCGAGGCCCATCGAAGGCCATGACAGGCGAAGAAAGAGGGGGATCTGTAACCCCAGAGCTTACTTCGCGCCACACCGTGCCATGCCATGACATGCCATGCCATGCCATGCGAGGCCATGCCTAACGCACCGCTGCGCCACAAGGGTCCACTCCCCTCCCCTCACCACACCTCGCCTCAGCTCACCGCCTCGTCCCCAGCCATGGGAGGAAAGCTCTCGCGCAACGTGTCGCAAGGCCAGGTACCCACCCGCCGGTTCTCGAGGTCGCCGTCCAGGATTCCTGCACCCGTTCCCGCGAGCTTCTCGTTCTCGCGAGCAGGCGATCTGCGCAACCTCGCACACGCACTCTGTCCCAGCGCGCGGCTACCGACGTTCTAGCGTCCCCGGGGCGAAGGCGCTCTGTAAGGTAAGCACCTACCTAGCTCTGTGAAGCGGGTGGGTCGGCGGGTAGGAGATGCGCGCAGATATTGCGCAGTGCATAGCCATATTGAGACCGACAGCGATGACTTGCTCGATGCGCATTCCTAATCCCTGTAGCGATTTATCTTCCTTTTTTTCTTTTTTTTTTTTTCTGCATTTCATTAGCTGCGTAACGTCACATCACGTTCATGCTAAGCCCGCCTGCACAAGACAGCTAGTATACCTACCTTCTCACCGCCCCGTCCACCAACACCACCACCCCACCCCACCCCCAGCCCAAGCCCAAGCCCAAGCCCAAGCTCAAGCTCAAGCTCAAGCTCAAGCTAAAACCCCAGGGAACCGGCATCGAGCGTAGTCCATGTCTCAGATGTCTCAGCGTCACACCGTGCCACGCATCTTGAACGCCCCGAGACAGAGACGGCAATAACGTGGTGGTGTCCTACCGAGACATGATCATGCCCGTCACTCCACCACGCTCCACTCCGTCTCGCTCCTCGCTTGTAGCTCGGCTCAGCTCTACTCAGCTCGCTTGAGCCCTGCCATGGCGTCATCTCCGTTCATCCGTTCGTTTGGAGTCGATTCGCCTGCGTCGCGTTGCGTTTCCCGCTTGTGTTAGGTTGAGTTGTTAGGTTGAGTTGCGTTAGGTTGAGTTGTTAGGTTAAGTTGTGTTAGGTTGAGTTGAGTTGAGTTGAGTCAAGTCCAGTCAAGTGGACTTGACTTACAGTACAAGTACAAACCACGGTACTCAGTACCCAGTACCGAGCAGAGAGCGAGCAACCTCTATCCACGACGAGAGCGGGACAAAACAAAACACGGCCGTTTGCGTTTGCGTGGCTTGCTTTCGTCGCTGCCTCGAGTGTCGCGTGCGCTGGCTGCAGGTGTAGATGATGTGTGGACGGGGCTTGTGGGGGACTTGGTGGGGGGGTTAGGGCCGCGGATGGGGCGGTAAAAAGAAATGAGATGAGAACGACGGGGCTGGGGCGAGGACGTCAGTGCTGTAGGGCTAGGGCGGAAGGGCACGATGCAGAGACATGGTGGTTCAGAACACAGATCAATAGTGTGAGATCTACTCCTCCTTATCCCTCTCCGTCTCCGCCTCTCTCTCTCTCGACGTCGTGTTGCCAGCGACGCTGCTCTCCTCGCTCCCTGCGCTCTCCTCGTCTCTCTGCTTGTCGTGCGCGATATCCGGGGCAGGTGCGAACTTGCTCTTGGCCCTGATCTTCTTGCCATAGAGGTAGAAGAAGACGGGCATAGGAGCGAGCACAGCAGCAACGCATCCAATCAGCGTGCTGGCCCACTGGATGCCCATGCCCTGGAACATCTGAGTGGCGAAGAGCGGGAAGATGCCGCCGAAGATGGAGCGCATAAAGGTGTTTGCGGCGATGGCGGAGGCGGCGAACATGAGGTACGCGTCGACAATGTAGTTGAGCAGCGAGAGGAAGATGGTAAAGATGCCAAAGCCGGTGAAAAGACCGGACAGGACAGGCACGATCCAAGGCACGTTGCCCGAATAGCCCGTCCAGCCAAACCTGAATCTGTTAGCAGTGGCCTTGGCGGGTACATATCTCGGGGGACTGTAGATAATTCATCTGCAATTCTATCAGGAGGTTGACATACCAGAACAGACCGCCAGAGAAGAGTACGCCGCCGACCATGGAGATAGGCAGGCGCCATTCAGGCACGGGAATGTTGTTGTTGGCCTTGAGCTTTTTAACGTAGCGCGGGTTGGTCAAGACGACAACAAAAAAGGCAATGAGCTCGCCGGTGATCATGCCGAAGTAGGCGAGGCCCGAGACGCCAGACGACCAGCCGTAGACACCCTGGAAGACGAGGGCGTAAGCCGTGAGGACTGCTTTTGTTAGTGAACGTGATCCTGTATGAATTTTAGGCCACCTACACAAATATAACAATCCGTAAATGAAGCTCATGTAGATGGTGATGAGCAGCACAATGGGCTCAGTAAACAAGATGCGCATAGGCCTGCTGACGTTCTTGACAATCAGCTCTTTGAAGTCGACCTCAATCTCCTCCTGCTTGGCGTGGATGCCCCAGTTCTTGGTTCTGCGGCGCAGCTCCGAGGCCTTGTTGATCAGGACGACTGGGGGGTAGGTCTCCTCGAGGAAGAACAGCAGGAGGCCAAAGGTGAGGAAGCCCATGAAAGAACTGATGTACATGGTCCACCGCCAGCCGAGGTAGCTTTCTGTGATGAATCCACTAATAAACGGCGCCATCAACGGCCCCATAAATACAGTAGCGGAGAATACAGCGACGGCAAGACCACGCAGCTCATTGTTGAACATGTCGGCGAAGACGGCGGCGACGATGGCGAGGGGCGAGGAGCCGCACAGGCCGGCGAAGAAGCGACAGATCATGATGGTCTGGATGTCCTTTGCGACAGCGACGGCGATGGTGAAGATGGAGAAGCCAAAGGCAGCGATGACGAGCGGCGGACGACGGCCGTAGAGTTCGGAGATGGGCGCCCACATCAACGGACCAAAGGCATAGCCAAAGACGAAGAGGCTGGTACCCAGGGTGCCGACCTCACGGCCCACGCCGAACTGAGCAGCGACGGGCATGGTGGCGCTGGAGAAGATGGAGGAGCCCATGCTGGCGCTCAGGGCGTCAAAGGCCAGCATGACGGCCATGGTGAGCTTCTTGTTCATGGGCCAGTTCTGGGGGTGCAGGGGGTCGTCGTGGCCGTCGAACTCGACGACATACTCCTCGCGGTCGGGCAGCAGCGGGGGGAAGGGCTTGCCGGCGCCGAGCGTGGGCAGCGGCTTTTCGGTGCGGCGGCGGGTGAGGGTGCGCTCGAGGCGCGAGGGGACGTGGGAGGCGCCGACGGTGCCGGCGTGCTGGCTGCGGTGCGTCTCAATGCGGGTGATTGCGACGGGGTGGCGCTCGGTGGGGTGGCGCTGCAGGACGGTGCCGCTGGAGTGCTGCGTCGAGTCGGTGTAGCCGCGCGGGCGCGTCTGCGTGTTGGTGTTGGTGTTGTTGGTGCGCGCGGTGCGGATCTCCTCGAGGCGCGCGCCCCGGGCCGTCGAGCGCGAGCTGGTCGAGCTAGAGGTCGAGGCCGACGACGACGTGGTCTGGCGTGACAGAGGCGCCTCTTCCTCCTCCTCGACTCTGGCGCTCATGGGCGAGGCGAGGGGCTCCGTGTAGGTGGCCGTGGCATGGTGCGCAGGCTCCTCAAGCACCGACCGCCCGTTCGCCTCTGCATTGCGCACAATCTCGTCGTACGTGGGGTCGCGGCCGTGGCGCTCATAGTACTCGCGGCGAAACTGGCGGTTGGGGTCCCATTGCGTGAAGCGGTCGGGCGATGCGTTGGCCTCGTTGCGCAGAATCTCCAGGTCCGAGTCCTGCATCGTGCTGGCAGTCCGTCTCTTGCGCCGTGCTGCTGTTGCTGGAGAAATCGATCCCAATGTGCTGCAACACCTTGAATACCTCCAGTCGAATGCTGCAGGAGATATCGATCCCAATGCTGCAATACTTTGAAAACCTCCAGTCAAATGCTGCAGGAAATATCGATCCCAATGCTGCAATACTTTGAAAACCTCCAGTCGAATGCTGCAGGAAATATCGATCCCAATGCTGCAATACTTTGAATACCTCCAGTCGAATGCTGCAGCAGAAATCGATCCCAATGCTGCAATACCTTGAATACCTCCAGTCGAATGCTGCAGGAGAAATCGATCCCAATGCTGCAACACCTTGAATACCTCCAGTCGAAATGCTGCAACACCTTAAATACCTCGTCACCACGCAGCTCAGCAAAAGAGCAACCCAGGCTACGGCGCTGACGTCGCTGTCCGGAAGATGCGTGCGGCCTAACGCGCGCCGGTGCCTCGTAGTCTGCTGTTTGGCGTGACGTGGATGCGGCACTTTGCGCTGTCTCTGCTGCTTCAATGGTCTTCGCTGCGCAGTCTTCGTCGTCTTCGTCTTTGTCTTCGTCTTCGTCCTCGTCGTTGCCTTCGTCTTCTCTCTGCAGATCAGCGCGGCCCTCGGTCTCTATAGCCTCCAAGCTGCCGGCCGCGCTTCGTATCGGCGTAGCAAAACTTTTTTTCTTGTTCGCGACCCAGCGTGCACACACCCACGCCCACGGCTACACACCTACCTACCCGCTGCTCCACCGTCATTGTCATGCCGAGTCCCGCGGGTAAGCTTTGCAGGTCCCGCTGAGGCGCTGTTCGGCACTGTTCGGCACTGTTCGGCACTGCTCGGCTCTCTGTCCTCGCTCTGCAATTGGTGCTCAGCTGCTCAGCTATGGCGAACGGTCAAGCTTCGACGCCAAAATAGAAATCGTGCATTACGTCACTGCGCTAGCGTCTGTGTAAGCAGGCCCTCGACGACGACTCGTTGAGTCAGCAAGTCTGCGAGTCACGTGCAAACCTACCCATCAAAATTGCTGAAAGGAGCGTTTAGACGCGCCAGCCTGTGAAGCCTTGAATGGCCTTCTTGATCAGCTGCAATCTAGCAGCCCCAAAGCTCAACTGTGAAGAAACTGGTGAGATCAAATCGCGGAATGATACCTTGGACCTGCATCGAACGCTCCGCTGGCATGCCTGAAAGACAACGCCTTGAATCAGTATTGCCCACTTGCTCTGCCACGGCTATTCGGTGTTGCTGCTTCGCAGATGAAGAACTCTTTCTTTAGCAGAATGAGATAGAACACTCCGTCGCCAGGTGTCAAAGCTAATAGGGCAGGTAAGCCGGCCTCCCACCAACCCCACGCTACCCCACCCCATCCTCCAAAACGCCCCGCCATCGGACGACAGTCGCCCTTGCCTGCTCCGCAACACCAAGCGGACAATGGACCTTATGTCGGTGACGTCGCCGAGCCGCGGTGCTGGCCGCGTGCCTTAAGAGCCGCATGTCGATCTAGCGCACCCTTTTTCTACTTCTTCGTTTTCCTCGCTCGTGTCTAAATTCAAGACAAACCTCACCTGTAAACACCGTCGCAGGCCAACACAACACGCAACTCACCATGTCTATGTCCATCGACGAATGCCAGACGCCGCGGCCCGGCTTCCCTAAGCCGGTGCCCTCGGGCCCAGCGAACGTCCTCGAACAGTTCAGCATGAAGGGCAAAGTCATCGTCGTCACGGGCGCAGCGGAGGGCATTGGTGGAGCAGTCGCTGACGCCATGGCCGAGGCCGGTGGACATGTTGCGCTGTGGTACAACTCGTAGGTTATATCCTCTTCAAATTCAGACCACAGAACTAACGCGAACAGCAACCCCGAAGCGGAGAAGCGCGCCGAGCGCCTCGCAAAAGAGCACTCGGTCAAGACAAAAGCCTACAGCGTCAACGTAACCGACGCCGAAGCCATCAAGTCGACGCTCGACAAAGTCGTCGCCGAGTTCGGCAAAATCGATGTCTTCGTCGCCAACGCAGGGACTGGTGACTCACAGCCCCTCCTCGAGCAGTCGCTCGACGCCTACCGCAACCTCATGTCCGTCAACGTCGACGGGCCGGTATACTGCGCGAAATACGCGGGCCAGATCTTCAAGTCCCAAGGCTTCGGCAACCTCATCCTCACGGGCTCCATCTCCTCGCACATTGTCAACGTCCCCGTCGACCAGCCCATCTACAACGGCTCCAAGGCCTTCATCACGCACATGGGCAAGTCGCTGGCGCGCGAGTGGCGCGATTTCGCGCGCGTCAACATCGTCAGCCCGGGATTCTTCGATACCAAGATGGGTGCGGGGCCCAAGGTCATCACAGAGGGGCTGAGGATGATTCCGCTGGGCCGACAAGGCCACACGAGGGAGATCAAGGGCGTGTTTCTGTTCCTCGCGAGCGACGCGTCGAGCTATGTCACGGGGAGTGATTACCTCATCGATGGCGGTTACGTACTGCCGTAGACGGCGAAGCAGGCCCCCAGCAAGAAGAAAAGAAAAGCAAAACTCAAATCAACACGTTCACACAAGCTACTGGAAAGAGACCGACGAGGACAGAGTAAGCGAGGATCTGCAACTCGACGCTGTAGAGTAATGATGTAGGAAATATTTAAAGATGAATAAAAAGGTAATAACTTAGGTCACGTATAACCAAGTACAGATTACATCTACTATTTTACTACAGAAACAATTACATGAGTATGAATTCCAAGATTACAAAGCTACCAAAAAGACAAATAAGGATAGAGTAAGTAAAAACATAAGTATCAAATCACTCTCACCATCTCAAAACAAGAAACATTGCACCAAGATAGCTGATACCAAGAAGACAGAGCTAACAGAAAGAGACCGACGAGAGCAAGGCGAGCGAGGTTCTGCAACTCGACGCTACAGAGCAACGACACAGTACTAATGCTAGGGTTAAGAAAGATGTGTGTTGTGCACAAGTGTAGATATCTCTTGGTGTTCTTATATAGAAGATATAACCTGTCTTTAAAGTATAGATAGCTAGGTATATATAGGTTAGTCTGTTAAGTATATATATACATGCGCTCTTTATACCTTGTTACTTAGCACGCTTACTGTAGTAGAGAGGTACAGGCTTGTAAGTCTGTATAGTGTTATCCTCCTCACTGTCAGCGCCTTGTAATGCCTAGATTATAGCCTTCTTCTATAGTATATTCTTCTGTTAGTGTAATTCTAGGGTTAAGAGAGATGTGCGTTATATTTAAGTGTAGATATCTCTTAGTAATGTTATATAGAAGATATAACCTCTGTCTTTAAAGTATAGATAGCTAGGTATATATAGTTTAGTCTGTTAAGTATATATACATGCTTTATACCTTGTTACTTAGCACGCTTACTGTAGCAGAGAGGTACAGGCTTGTAAGTCTGTATGGTGTTATCCTCCTCACCGTCAGCGCCTTGCGATGCCCGGATCATGGCCTTCTTCCGCGTCATGTTCTCCTGTCGGCGCGTGCAATCAATATCGCTGTCCGTTGGTGTGGCGCTCCTTTCGTGATGTCCAAAGCCAGCTACTTGCGGGCCGGGCGTCATGTAGTCATCGAGTGGAATCACACGCGACGGAATGCATCGCCGGTGGTAGTTGGAACCAAGCCACCCATGGGCAAGGCTGCTGCTGAACTTGCAGTTGCTGATTCGGAGCTTGGGCCAAGTGCCGTTGTTTCAGCTGATGGTTGCCAGTGTTGCGGAGGTACTTAGCAAAGCCTACGAATCGAGTACGGACTACAACACACATGCCCCTTGCCTACAACACTTTGTCGATGGAGAGACTGACCAGTAGGAACTCCTTCTCCATGTCTGGTTCTTCTCTGTCTGGTTCCTCTCTATGTCTGATTCTTCTGTCTGGTTCTTGTCTATTTCTGGTTGAGCTTCCTGGGCGTCCTCGGTGTAGTAGGCGTCTTCGGAGGCGTGCTGAGAACAGGAGCAGGCGCGAGCTTCCTCGGCGCGCCATGCACCGTCGGCGCGGCATTGTTGTCGTACTCGTACCACACGCCGCGAATGCGCCTGTTCAGCTTCCTGGGCGCTGGGCTGATCCTGTTCGCCATGGCACTGGTGAAGGACGGCGGTGGAGTGGACTGTACACTCGAGGTCTCTGAGGCAGATGCCGCTGGTGGTGAGGCTACGGTCATGTGGTCGACCGAGGTGCTGAGGGTTTCAATAGTGCGCACCATGGCTTTGCAGGTCTGTGCGAGCTGGGCCTGGCTGCCGCTCAAGCTCTGGATCTGGGCGGTCGTTGCCTGCAGGACGTGTTTGACCTGCTCGTGTGACTCGAAGGAGGTGTTGGAGAGGGCAATGTAGTGCGAAGCGTTCTGGTCGATCAGGGCCTGGAGCTTGGCCTGCGATTCGGCGAGCGCCTTGATCTGCGTGCTGTTGCTCTCGTTGATCTCCTGCATGCGCTGGAGGCCGGCGGACTGGGCGACGGACAGGGCGTGGATGTGCTCGGCGCTGCTCTCGACGACCGAGGAGAGTCGCTCCAGCTTCTCGGCCAGGCTGTCGACGGCCGTGCTGGCAGGCTTCTCGGCGGCCGGCTGTGCTTGGGGCAGAGGAGCGCGGGCGACCAGGTGGCCGGTGGTGCCCTGCAGGGGGATGACGGGCGTGGCGCAGTTGGACCTGTCCTGGGAGGTGAAGAACCACTTGCTGCGCAGCTCGAAGAACCTGGGGTCGTCCTGGATGGCCTGCATGTCGTCCGTCTTGAGGACGAAGAGCTGGGCGCCGGGACGAGTGGACTCGGGGTACGAGCGCTGCACGAGCGACCACCACTGGGCGCAGACGTCCGAGGTGGCGAAGGTGAGGAGGTACGGGGGCGAGTTTGCATAGTCGCTCTGTGTGTGGTGTCAGCCGGTGTGCCGTGGATGCGCGCTGTCCGGCCTACCTTGAGGGCATAGGCGTAGAAGAGGCTCTCCTCGCCGTTGTCTGCCGCGTTCAGCTCGCTGTCCTGGCTTCCCCGGCCGAGGGGGTGCCGGTAGGGCGACTTGGGCGGATGCAGCTCGCCGTTGATGATCAGGCCCTGGGCCAGCGACATGCTCGGCTTCTTGCGCGAGTGTCCTGCCGCCCTCTCGGGGGACCTCGTCTTGGGGGACCTCGTCTTGGGGGACCTCGTCTTGGGGGACCTCGTCTTGGGGGACCTCGTCTCGGGGGACCTCGTCTCGGGGGACCTCCTCTCGGGCAATCTCCTCTCGGGCGATCTCCTCTCGGGCAATCTCCTCTCGGGCGATCTCCTCTCGGGCAATCTCCTCTCGGGCAATCTCCTCTCGGGCAATCTCCTCTCGGGCGATCTCCTCTCGGGCAATCTCCTCTCGGGCGATCTCCTCTCGGGCGAGGTGCTCCTTGGCGTGTTCGTCTTGCTCTCGAACAGCGGCATCGAGGCGTCCATGAGGGCAGAGAAGTCGGGCATGCTCTTGGGCCTGCTGGACATGATGGACTCAGAGCGCGTGCGTGAGCGGCTGGCGACGGTGTTGGCGCTAACAAACGAGTAAGTGGACGGGAAAGTCGTGGAAGCAAACGACACGCGGCGGGAGTCTGTCTGCGACATGTCGTCTTCTATTGTACTGCGCAGAGACCGTTGCGCCGAAAATAGCAGACGCAGGGTGCGGACGTCCAGCTGGTTGCGATCCTTGTCAATGACCTCACGCTGGTGGAGCTGCGCCGAGATGGGCGCTGTTCATGCTCTCGAGTCTCAGGACACGGCCTTGCTGCGGATTCGGGCGACCAAGGATGCGCAGAGTGAAGCAAGGCAAAGTGCGGTGGCAGCTTCTATACGTGTCGCGATACAGCCGTTGCATGCTGTGGGCATGGCTAGCTGGCTAGCTGGCCTGCACTAGAACGCGGGACGCTGAGCGGGGGGACGACGCAGCATGACCTCAAGACGCGAGCTGCAGCTAGGAAGCACGCCACAGGGGCTCCGCGCCTGGCTCGCGCAGACTCAATGGCAGAGGCAACCACACAAGCGCAAGCAGAACGGGGCATTGGGGTGCCTACTGGGGACGCACACCCACTTTGTCACCACACACTCTGTCAGCTGCCCATCTGGAGAATGCAACAAAAGGGGATGATGTCACACAGCGCACGTGCTTCCGCGCGCATCTAGGCCAGATCCAGCAAAGACAGAAATAGCGGGTCCCGTGTCTCCACCTCGTATTGTATTTATTGTATTGGGGCCACGAACACTCCAAACCTCTGACATCCAGCAGCCAGTCAAGTTGGTTTTGTTGAGCGATGTTCATTTCAGGGATACACCCGACGACTACGGTACTTATCGCACGAAACCAATCACAACCTAAATCTTGGAGAGTGTAGTAAATATCTGTACGCTGCCAAGACGAAGCCATGAGTTATGAAACCTGATGTCGTGGGATCTACGCTCTTTCCTCCTAATCAATAACGCGTAGCCAGCACTTTCCATGCAATACCTGCGCTGTACAAACGCTTCTGCAGAACTCCGAGCAGCAACTCAGCCAATGCAACCCGGCCAACGCAACCCAGTCAACGCAACCCAGTCAACGCAACCCAGTCAACGCAATCCAGTCAACGCAACCCAGTCAACGCAACCCAGCCAACGCAACCCAGCCAACGCAACCCAAGCAGCTTCCCATCTTTACCGTGTCGTCAGAGATGTGCAACAAGCCATCCAAGCATCTACAGAGAAGAGGCGGGCGCAACACCAACCTTGACGTCAAAGTGTTCCATGCTGCTGAACCCACGCGCCCTCAGCCAGCCATCCGGAATCACAGGTACCTCCTCTGTCATCCAAGCTTCGGCGGCCTCGCGACGGAAGAAGATGTGGATCCAAGGTCGAGGGCCAGGAGCAGTGAGAGCAAGGAGTCGAGTTGACATGCTTGGGAAAGTCAAGGAGTGTGACGCAGGCCTGCGATGAATCTTGACAGAGGCCAGAGAGCGAGCGCGCAGGATCGTCCGCCACGTCGTATTCATAGTAGAGCAGCGGCGGTCGGGCTGCACGCGGCGACCAAAGAGACGGTAGCTGTGCATGTCAGTCTGGAAATAGAAAGAACATGGCCTAGAAGATACTCACAGATCCTTGGCTTCTCCGTCGCCGGTCGCGTTGTATTCGACTTGCATGTAGCGGCCGAACCCAGCCTCGATCTTGTACGAGTTTGCCCAAAGGTCGAGCAGCGGCCACACATCGACTCCCTCCGCAGATTTCTCGACGTCCTTGATCTTCTCGCCCACGGCAATCGTGAGGTTGCCTGTGAACGGCATGTCGATCTTGCGGTCCTTGGACGTGGGGAGACACTCCAGCAAGGCAGGCGCTTCCGAATAGAAGGTCTGGAGGTACTTGACCACCTCCACCAGGTCCATGCCGATCTCCTGCCTCAGCATGTACAGCGGACGGAACTCCTGACGAAGGAGACGGCTCACTTGGGTTAAGCCGAAGAACGGTCGATTGTTCTCGCGCACCAGTAGGGCAGGCTGAGCCTTGCTCTTGCTGGCGCGAACGTGACCACGGCGGCTGGCAGCAGGCACAGCATCGTCGTTCTTCTTGTCCGTGATGTCAGACGGCAACGTGCGCTGGCGGTCGAGGCGTGTGGAGGAGCGAAGAGAGGCAATGCGGGGTCGATGGACGAGGAGGGCTTGTCGCGAGCTTTGAGACATGCAGCCGTAGATCAAGTTGCGAATCTCTGCATTTTGTCAGTACAAAGACATGGACGTGCAAGGAGACAATGTACCTCCGGGCAGATCCATAAAACCTGTGGCCTTCCTGTCATCTGCCACAGCGTTCTGGATCTTGACAACAGCGGTCTTGGTCTTTGCCTTCTTAGGCGCGACCTTCTTGACACCTGATCTCTGGCTGTGCGTGCGGTTGGCAGGTGGAGCTCGGAGACGAGCAGACGGTTTCGGAGTAGCGACAAGAGTCTGCGATACTGGAAAGCCTGGCGAGGGCGGGATCATGGTACGTGGAAGAACATCATGTGGAGCCCCGGGTGTCGACGGAGGCGCGGAGAGAAGCTGCCTCTCTGCCTCAGCTGAGGGTGGTGGAGTTGTTGCGCGTTTGAGGCTGCTTGTGTCAGTATAACCCATCTCAAGGATAAGCAAACATTGATCAGAACCCACTCCATGATGTCAATCCTAGTCGTCCTTGAAGCTTGTGATACTGTGCGCGGGCGTCCAAAAAAAAAATCGACGGTGCGAGGTGGCAGAGCAATAGCAGCGACGGGCGCTCAAAGATATATGAACTCCACGGCACCGACCAAAGGGAGGGTGAGAGTGAGCCATCTGCACCACTGTGGCCACCGCAAAAAGCTCATCTGTCGCGACAATGTGGGGCGCAAACTGTCAGTCACCTTGGAAATCGTTGTCCAAAGTGGAGACTCAAGACCTCATGGCCAGTAAAGAGGACCGGACATGCTTAGGTGGCTTTGCGGAGTGGAGTTTGGCAGAGGTCACTGTTGTCGTATTTGCAGGTGAGAGAAGGTTGGAAGCCTGATTGCGTGGTGAGAGTTGACAAGTGTCGAACAGGCTTGATCCTTACAACTAACAACACCGCATAGGTGGTGCAGCGCAGGATGCAACAGTGTGGATGCGCTGAATACTAGATCTGGTGTCAGAAAGTTAGGAAATCGCGAAGAAGCTACGCAGTCACAAGGAAACGTGCAAAAGAGTTAGTAGCTGAGGGAGACACGCGCCAGCAGCAGAAAACACAACGTGGGGCTCAGCGATAATATCAGGCTCTAACCAAGGGCCAAACGGAAAACCCAGTCTTCTCATCAGGGTCTGATGGTTTTTGATTGCGCTGCAGGGCTGGATGTTACCCCATATGTGTTGACGTACAAAATGGGAGCATGAAGCCGGACAACGATAGTCGCTCACCAAAGACCTCGGAATCTGTTCAAGCTACAAGCAAAATCATGATCGCCAAGATGCCAATGCCTTGGTTGTTACATATGTGAGTGGACCTTCACCCTCAACAGTATCAACGCGCAGAGCCTCATCTGCGCGCTTTGCAACCGGTTTTCAATTCACGCTCTAGATAAGAGGGAATGTAGCTAGTCTCTCGCTTGCACGTAAAAACAGTCTAGTGTGCACGCTGACGAGAGTGGATTTGTTGCGTGTCATCACTTACTATTACAAACATCGACAGGCGTCGACAAACACGTACACAAGCTTAAATAGGCTGTTGAACTGCACATATGGGGAGCAGAAATCGAATGCGCAGATCCAGGTTTTGGGCTGGTCAAAACTCTTGTGAGATCTTGGCTTGTGGGCTGGGTCAGCTGAGAGCGGTACCAACGATTGCAATGATCGCTAACCATATATGAGTAGCGAAGATCTGAGACAGAGTCTCCCATAGAGTGCTCTGAGATTTCGTTTGTTGGGATTTCAAGTTCTACTGGGAGGATCGCTTTGACTGACCTAGTTTGCTAAGTGTACTTGAAGGCCAGATAGATGCTCACTGTACTGAGCACAACACGCTGCCGAGACCGTGAGTGGGCCCTTGCCAAAACGACAAGATCACCACATCAGCCGTTGATGGGCCCCGCTGTTGATCAAGGATACTGGTTGAAGAAGAGGGGTAAGGGTGCAGTGCCAGCAATTCCAACGTGTTCAGTGCGGAGGAGGTGGCCAGCTATGCTGAGGGTCTCGAAAATCCAGATTTCTAACTCTACTAGATTGCGTGGGTCTTGAGTCCCTTTACACACACATCTTCGCACTCATTGATCAGAGGCTTCCATTTGCGTTTGAAGCCATCGGGGGCATTCGTGGCACGACAAGCTCGTAGTTATGCCTTGGGGGGTACTTCGGTTTGTCGACAGCATCGAGCGAATCCATCTTCACACCCGAATTCATGTCCGGGGCCATCGAAAACGCCAACCCCACAAGACAGCAGGGCATAAGATGGCAGATCGTTCGCCCTGCCGGAGCCTTTTGAATTTGCCTCCTGGTACGATAGCCTTAGATCCTCAAACCTGTCTAGGTAGGTTGTATTACTGACAAGAGCACAGAGGCGCGAAATCTTATCTATGCCTTTGCGTCTTCGCATGCATCAGGAGAAAGATGCTGCGTTGTCCCATGCCTGCAACTCGCTCAGACGTGCCGCCAGCTTCGCCACGAATATCGGCCCATCTGCTTTCGATCATACGTCACGATCGACTGGAAAGACGTCCCCGCATATTTCAGAACGTTCTTTCCCACCAGGGGCGGAAGGATCTCGAACATCGACTTCGCACCCACGGGCATGACCGTGTTTACCAATACCTACTACAAGAGAACTCCAGAAAAAGTAGATGTCCAAATTGATCTCTTGCCGATCCTGATGGTGGGTCTTGTCGACAAATCATTTGAATGCAAATTCAGGTACGATCCAGGGTCACCGGAAGCAACAAACATGGATGCAGACATATATGCCATGATGACAGCCGATGTGAACACGATCCAAAAGCTGCTCACCCACCAACACCCAAATTGGCTCCGAGATGTAACGTCAGGCAGAGTCTCCAGTCTCCTGATATCCCACATTGGCACGAACGATTACCCTCGCGCGCAGTTCGTTTTCCAACCTACAAAGGAAGGCAGGGTCTCGTGCGGAATCACACGACGCAACCGAGTCAAGACAAACTCTTCATCTCCGCATCAGGCTGAGATTGGACAAAATCAACTGTTCCTCAATCCACATGCCTTGAGCGGGTACGTGGGGCATGTTGACCTTCGAAAGATCTTCGTTGAAAACGATTACATCTTTTTGTGGGACGTCAAATTGGATGACAGTCCTCAGCAGGAGGCAGAACTAGGCTTCTTTTTGGAATGATTTTGTCGGATTTGCTTTGTTTCCAAGTTTGCGTGTGAACATAGAGTGGTGGTGCGTATCCACTCAATGCCTTTGGATGCAAGGCTTGGAGCCGAGAGAGAGCACCTCTCACAGTACCTGAATTCAAGCAAACTCATTCGTGGCAGATGATTGGATTCATCCTCGACTGCAATATCACTCTTTGCTGAAGTGGATACGAGACTTTGACACCTGCGCTTGAAAAAGTCTTGGGCATGTTTTCGACCAACCCTCACCCTGATTATTATCGTTTATGGCTGTATACAAGATGCGGAACAACTTTCCAAATTGTGACAGGCGTTCATGCGAGGGTAATTTGGGTGGTCAACAAGTCTCGTGGAGTTGATAAAGGGGCGCCACAGGCGGTGATACCTTATGAAAGCAGGAAAAGGGGCTACTTCTAAACAGGCAGGTGCGAGTGTTAGCGTCGCAATCTAGTACTTGGAGGGCAACGGAGGATGTGAGTCAATGACGCGATCGACGACGATAACTTCGTGAGAAGGTGCTGCCAGATTACATGATGTTGCCTGATCTTTGCACATAAAACAACGGTATCTAAGACATCTCCGAGTCGATACTCGACCCAGAATGACATCACCAACATTATCTGCGCCGACTTTATACGCACGTTCAGACCTAAAAGATGACCCAAAATTGGTCACCCAGATAACTGACCTCGTTAATGAGGCTTTCTATCGATCGAAGCTCCCAGATCCAGTGAAATGGCGACAGGCCCGCGGGAGGCGATTTCCAACGAATGACCTCTACTTCGAGATGCTTGGACAAGAGGGCCTTGCAGTTGTCATCTTTGACAACGATGCAGCGGAAAAAAAAGCGGTTGCTGTCGCAGCTGCAGTGCCTTGGGAAGGTGGCTGGCAAAAGGAGGGCGCTGGAGTCGAGCATGGTTGGGAGTTCAAAGCAGTTGCTGTTGACGGCAGCTCCAAATACCTGCATCGAGGTCTTGCCGTGAAAATGTACAAGTTTCTGGAGCAATACCTGGTATCTCGAACCCAAGAGTATGGCGTCTCGACGAACGGAAGACAACTGGGCAAGAGAGACCAGTTGACGCTCTGGATCTTGGCAGCAGAGTGCATCAACGGCGCGTATTGGAAAAAGAGAGGGTATGAATTGGTTCGGCGGGGCACTTATGGGCCACCCACTTGGGGGTGTCAGACGAGTTTTGAGATGGTCGTGCTGCGGAAGAATGTGCCGCTTTCTGCTGCGGGGATGGATCACCCTACCGAAGTCGCAAAAAGCATGGAAGAGCTGTCTAAGAGGGATATGGTGAAGGTCAATTAAAATTATCTCCCCGCAACCACAAGACCCAGACGCCGCACGCCGTCGTCTAAAAGACTGTCTAGCGGTCGTTAGAAAAATCTTTGCACGGAGGAACCGATTCCGTTTGCAAGACCATGCAAAGGCCGGACCAAGACAGGTTATCGTGGCCCAATTGCACGCCATTCGAGGGATGCAGTAACCCGTTCAAGTCGGTCAAGGGCGTTGTAGTGGCGGTGCACAAGGGCTCGATACTCATAATAAGCCAAGGTGCTGAATTACCTGCACCAGATCTCGAAATGATGGAGTGAAAGAGGCGGTTACTATAAGTTAGCAAGCTCATCAATGGTCGCAATCAAGTTCCCGCCTAGTTCTCGTGCTTTACAAAAGTTTCTGATCGAACATGGAAGAAGAACATTCCACTTCAAACCGGGAGATCACCTGGCACAGGTACACTAGATACCGATGCTCTACTCGAGGCAGCTCTCCCTGCTACTGTCGAGACTATTTGTCCAGATCTGGAACCAGACAAAGACACCAGCAATGACGGATATGACGAAGACGGCGACAAAGAAGTTAAAAAAAAGCACGTGCTGAGAGGCTTCGTGAGACTGGGAGATGGCTAGTTTATGTGAAGGACTTCACCATCTTCTTGCCCTATGTTTTCCCCCGAATAGACGGGAGAGTACAAGTCTGCTTGGTTGTTTGCATCACGACAATGATTGTGGAGTGCGTTTTGTAAGCTGTTATACCATACGTGCTCGGTATCATCGTCGATAAAGTCACATCAGGAGCTGCGCCCACACTAGAGCTTCTCATGCTTCTAGCCCTGGACATTGTTTACGCCCCATCCAGCATCGGCCTTGTGCAACAACTGTCGAAGATACCCATTAAACGATTCTTGTACAAGAGATCGACCAATGCTGCTTTCAATCATGTTATGGCGCAATCCGTCGATTTCCATTCCACGCAAGACTCAGCCGAAGTCATGGAGGCTATTGAGCAAGGCAGGATACTGGGCGACGACTTTGAGTAAGCGGTCATCAACATCGCCCCAATTTTGGTATGTACTATTGTCGCATGTTTTATCTTCTAAGCTTGATACTGCTGTGGCGACGGTTCTGCTTGAAGCATCCATTGCCCACATAGTCGCGGAAGCGTGATCATCAAGACTCAAAACGGATGACCAAAAGGAAACCCACAAAAAGGGAGCGACTGGAAACATGAAAGACGCATTAAGCAGTGCGAGTTTGGCATACTGTTACCTGCTTCAATTAACTCCAACACGAAGCTGGGATTGTTTGACCGCAGTTGCTGAACACATGAAGGCAAAAATGCGATTTGAGAGAAAGCAAGTGCTGATTGAGGCTCTGGTGGAATTTCTAGTACCTGTTACTTTTTTCGTCGTTACGTATCTAGCTCCCCAACGCATTAGTGCTGGAAGTGCATCTCTGGGTGACTTCGTCTTCTTTATGACATACTGGGAGGCTATTAGGTACCCACTTAAGTTTTTGACAAACCACCTTTGATGTTTAGTGAGCGACTTCGTCGACGCAGAAAAGCTCCCTCTACTCCTGAAGACTAAGCCTTAAATCACAAAGGCGCCTGATGCTGTGCGACTACCAGCGTGGGAGGGAGATGTTTAATTCGACAGTGTATCTTTGATGTATGATGAAGGCCGCTACACACTTCCCGATATCTTATTTATTGCTTTGTCCCACCAACCTATCGCGCTTGTTGGTTAAAATGGTGCTGGCAAGTCTTTATATCTGAAATTGTTGTTGCGATTGCACGGCATCGCCTCTGGCAGTGTTAGTATTAGTGGCCTTGATGTTCGCACTGTCGCACTCTGCTCTCTGCGAGACTGTGTTAGTGTGATACCGCAGAGTTCCATGTTTTTAATACATTGATTATAGAAAATGTCCGCTACGCGCGCAGTGCAGCAACTGACGACGAAGTACCTTCCATTTGTTGTGCGGCAGCTATTCACGACATCATCATGAGCTATCCCAACGGCTATGACAAGCAGGTTGGCGAACGTGGCCTAAAGTTGTCGGGCGGCGAAGCACAAAGGCTAGCTATTGCCAGGGCATTACTGGAGAACACGCCAATCGTGCTACTGGACGAGGCAACAAGTGTTGTTGGCACAATGACGAAGAAAAAGATCAAGAGCGCTTTGGGAAAGCTGGCAGAAGGAAAAATTGTTCTTGTTATTGCGCATCGTTTGAGCACTGTCGTGCATGCAGATCGGATTCTCGTTTTGCATGAGTGAAGTATCGTCGAAAAAGGGCGACACGCAGAATTGTGCAAGAACAAGGGCGGATACTGGGATCTCTGGAAAGAAGCTTGAACGCTTCATCGGCCTCGCAATAATTGAGTGATGAAGCCTTCTCTCTCTTGCATTCACTGTTGCAGCGGTATTGACACACTATCTACCCGCACTGGTGAGCAGGAACCATCGCTCTTACGTCGTCTGCACTGAGAGGGGGCAAGCTTTGTAAAAAAAGCACTTGTGTCGGAATTCGGGACAGCTGTCGCGTTCTTCGCATTCGCCGATCTGGATCTCCGGCGGGTTGTTATTATAGGTACCGTGCTAGCGGTAGATGAGGCACTTCCCGCCGGCAGCTCCACATCTGAAGATCTTCGGACCCACCGTACAGGGGACTTGCGTCGCCTGTTTAGGAAGACAAACAGCAAAGTATGACTTAAGGTTCAGCAGGGGAATTTTGCATGGATCTTAGCGGATCAAAATCGATTAGTTTGCACCTAGACCTCCGCCGACAATCGATGGTGTCGAATCCTTAACCATGGCTTACTCGCTACACACGGCAGATGTCAGTTTCCCTGCATATGGTCCTGACTCTCTTCCCACCGTCGAGCTGGTTCTATGGTGGTTCTAGTCGAACGACTCAGCATTTCCCGCTAGAACTCACGTCCAAGGCTGACATCGGCCAAACCATTTTTAGTGCTGTCATGACCTCCCGCAGAACAAATACAAGGAAGAGATCGTCTTCTCAAGTATCTTTCCATCATCCTGTTGGGTATTTGTTGTTGGAGGTTGTCCTAAATTCACGATGTCTGCGCCCTCAGTTGATATCGATCCCTCAGCAAGATTGATTACACCTAATGGACTACCACTTGCTATCATTGTGATCTCAGTCATCTTTCTCAGTCTGTCCCTAGTCACTGTGTCCTTGAGGACCTACATCCGCCTCAAGAAAGGCACTTATGGTCTCGATGATGCATTCATGACGATCGGAAGGGTACGTTCACCGTCAGGAGCTTTGGAGGAAAACAATGCTGACGCAGTGCGACAGATCGTTTATATACCAGTTGTAGGGTTGGCAGTATACGGATGCCTTGTTGGCCTCGGCAGGCTGAACGAAGATCTCAACGCATGGCAGCAGGCTGAAGCTGTCCAGTACTACGCCATCTGGATCTTGCTGTACGTTGTCGCGCTGGCGACAATCAAGTCGTCTGTGTGCATCACTATCCGACGGATTGGTTCGATTAAAAAATCATACAAATTGACAGTCTGGGTTCTACTGGCAGTGACATGGGCCTCGTTTCTTGTCACCTTCCTTGGCACCTTACTCTACTGCCAGCCAGTTCGTTCTTTGTGTTAGTTGAACTAAAAGCACATGCTAAAATCAAGGAAAATACTAACACTGCCCGAACAGGGACACCCGCATTGATTACTAGTGGTCAGGGCAGCTGTGCGCCCGTCGATGTTTTTATCATCATAGCGCACACCGCTACGGTCTCCACCATCCTGACTGACATGGCTCTTGTCATCGTTCCTGCTGTTATTCTGTGGAACACGCAAATGAAAAGACATGCAAAGATCCAGGCATTTGGGCTTCTGTCGTTCGCTTCTATGTAAGTCTGGTCCCATGGTTTAAAATCAAATTCACCGGTACTGATACATAAAAGAGCCTCAATCATTACTATGGTTCGAATTCCCTACGTCAACAAGTTTGAGAGTCAAACCAATCTTCCTTGTAAGAGAGTTTCAGCCTGTGGAAAAACCATCGCAACTGACCTTTCTCAGTCTGGGTCTCCTACATCATTCTTTGCTCCAACGTCGAAACCGGCATTGGGTGTTTTGCATCATCAATTCCTTCGCTGCGTCATGTCTTCCGAAAGGAGAGCAATGGCAGCTCCGACCCCAGTAGTAGGCGCCACATATCGGCTGGTAGTAAACTCATGACTCCAGGTGCCAGTTCCCGCCGACCCAAAATCTGCGATAGTTTCCGCAATCCTACCGATATCGGATTCAGCTTATCAGCTGTACATCATGGACGCGCAGAAGATACATGGGAGCGTCTGCAAGACGGAGCGTCAGACAAGAGTGATACTCCAATAAACCACAAGGGTATCTACGCTGAGCGCACCTACGCAGTCGATGTCGAGTCAGCTGAGGGGCATAGACAATTCTAGTTATAGACCCTCGAGCTGTTCGTACAGGGAGTCTTTAGTTTCCAATGCTAACAAGCACAGAGAGAATGCCATCGCTGCTATTATGTGCAACTCTAATGTACAGCGTACGAACAAGATAGAGACTAGCCGCATACGCATCTAGTAAAGATTAATTAGATTTTATAGGAACACAAATTTCAAAGATTATGGTAGGAAGTATGTCGATTTACATATAAGTTCTGTCTCATATCATATCCACTATTTTGTCATGTGCCCATGAGCGCACAATCTATACCAAACAGCAATGGGGGCAGCCTCCCTTGAACTTAAGGGTAGAAATGTAGCCTTTTTTCCCAAGTACTAATTCAACCGTTGGTAGCCAGTCTGTCAGGCGCTGGGCCCGGAGGTACCTCTGCCAGTCTTGGCGAGCTACTATAGGGCTAGTCAGCCCAGACTATATAAAGGTGTTAGAGGTTATTGCTAATACACTAGTAATTAGTCTTGATTGATTGATTGATTGATAAGTTTAACATCCTGTGTGAGTCTAAGACTATATAAGACGAGAGTTGTTAAGCTACTTGTCAGATTGAATGGTAATGGTAATGAGTTGATGATAATGTATTAAATTGTTACGATCCTGTGCCAGGGCACAGCACAAACATAAGTACCAGCCAACCAAGACCCCTGACTCCGCCCTGAAGGAACGAACAGTGGAGAAGGACAGAACAGAAAAGGGTTGTCACGTGACTGCTTGTTAACAAGCATAACACACGTAACTGCTTATTAACAAGCACAACATATATAACTACTTATTGATAAGTATAGTATAATATGCTTGTCTATAAGCACCCTTATATATTTTATTAGACTAACTCTAGTTACTTGTTAATAAGCACTATATCTCCTTAGTATATAGTTAGTAGGAACACAACCCTTATAGTTTGTGTTTAACCTTATTAATTAAGTTTGTCTTTAAAATCTTAACCTGCTCTTAAACTAGACAGTCTACTCTGTACTATTTATTGCACCCTATCTTTACAAGCTTAACTTAGTTAATAACCCTAACTAATCTACAAGTACTTATCCCTAAGAACCAATAGAATTAGTACTTACGGTCTTTAACTAAAGTACGACTTCAACATAAATGTTCTGTTCTTGCTCTATGTAAGGGTGATTTTTGTCTTATCTAGGTTTTAGTAGGGGCCCCTGCACGGTTTCTTAGCAGGTATATCGCCTAACTTATTTCTCCAATACCTTTTATTTAACAACTTCTTTATAGTTTATGTACTTAGGTATAGTATATACGCAGGCTTTACCTATAGTACTACACGTATTACACTTGTGTAGTGTTGTAGGGTGTTTATCTGCATATATTTTGCATATATTGCTATTTAGGCACCTGTTCTCTATATGTCTAAATTGCTAACATTCTTAGCATTGTGTAGTAGAAGGTGTAGTAATAAACCTTTCTGCTCTTATGCTAGCTTCTATTAGGTATAGTCTATTCTGTGTAGCTTGTTAAGCTTTATTTTCTATTGCAAACGCTTCACAGACAGATCCTAGTTATTGCTTTTATCTCCTTTTGTAGCTTGTTAGCTAGAATAGGTTTCCTACTATAGTTAGGTCCTTTTTAAAGGTAGTTATTTCTAGCTTAAGCACCTTTAGGTCCTAGTTTATTTCTAGGGATGTAGGGATGTTGTATAGTATTACTTTGTGCCATAGTTTTTTTAGAAGGGCTTTCTTATAGGTAGTAACTAATTGCCAGATTACTTAGTTTTTAAGTAGGTATTTTGCTGTAAAGGAGGGTGTAGTAGTAAGAAAAATATATTTCCTTCTGCTTAGGCTAGTAGAAGTAATTTTAGGGAGTCTTACTCCTTTATCTATAAAGGCCTTATTAAAAGTGTTATGCATTTAAAGGGGAGTAAAAAAGGGTGGTTCTTGTTCTTGTGTAAGAACTAGTTAGCGTACGCTTAGGGAGTTCTTTATAATAGTAGGTTGCTGTCAGATTGGATGGTAATAGTAATGAGTTGATAATGATGTACTAATGTTCTGTTGTTGTTCTATGTAAGGGTGATTCTTGTCTCATCTAGGTTCTAGTAGGGGCCCCTGCACGGTTTCTTAGCAGGTATATTACCTAACCTATTTCTCTAATACCTTTTATTTAACACACCCCCTTAGCTTAGAATCCTATTATAAGCTGCGCAAACTAGTTAATAAACTCTTTAATGTAAGGTCCTCTAGTTGCTCTTACATCTTCTTAAGCAGGATATCCCTTAATATACCCCTCTAGCCCTTAACAAGCCCTAACTAATAAAGAGACCTAGCCTATTTGCTAATTAGTAACAACTTTATAAATCTATCTGCAATTATGTTATTAAATAGGATATATTCTACTTTAATAATTTTACAGTTTACTTCTTATTATAACTAGTAGTTATGTATATTAATATGCTAAAGTTTAGTCTATATCTTAGTAATATCTGTAGTAACTAGACGTATTGTCTGCATATTATTATATTTAATTGTTATTATTAGATTGCTTAGGGTTACCTAAAGCTCCTTTAATAGTTAAGAGGTAAATATTACTTCCTTAGCTACTTAAGACAGGGCTAGGAGCTTAGCCCTAGTAGTTAATGTTGTAACAGTATCTTGTTTATTTGCTCTCTAGGCAATAAGTCCTCTAAATAGCTTAATAGCAAATCCTTAGGAACTCTTTTAGTCTACAGTGTTGTTAGCAAATATTATATTACTTGTAACTTTAAGTCCTTTACCCTGTCTAAAGTTAAGTAATAAATTCCTTATCTTCTGTAGGTACAGGAGCACTTAGTTAGTAGCATCTTAGTATTTATTACTTAGGTTAACTAGAAAGTGTGTGAGTTGCAATGTAGCAAACGCTATATTAGGTTAAGTAGTTACTGCTGCAAATAACAGGGATCTAATCTTTTGCTATTATTAATTAATCTCTAGTAGTTTAGCTAGACTGTTCCTAGGCTAATGTTTAATTCTAGATATTAGCGTATTATGCCTTACATCTTGTCTAGTTACTAATTAACTAATTTTATTAACGTATGCAGCTTATAAAAATTAAATTATCTATTACTGTCTATTACGTTAGACTTCTAAACTAAGGAACTATTAAAGGTTATCTCCTCTAGTGTACAGGTATTACTCCTATATCTGTTTAATAGCATTATCTACCTCTTATTTGTGCTTTAGGTGGTACGCAATTATAATGTTGTCTATATAGAAGAAGATAATTATTCTATCCTTAATTATACAGTATAGCTCTTATAGCACTTATTTAAATCTAATTCTAGCTAATATTACTATAAATACCTTCTACTATAGTAGAGAGGAGATGTAGAGTCTGTATAGGGCTTTCTATACCTTTAGTAAGGTGCCTATCTTCTAGTATCCTCTTAGTATCCTTATGTATATTTTGTAGTTAATAGATGTGTAGACAAACGTATTTATAACATCCTATTATTCTAGTTTAAGATTGTATTTTGCAGTAATTACTATTAGCATTCTAAGTAATTAGCCTATAAGTGTTACTGTATATATGTCTTATAACGTAATATTATATTATTAGTCTCCTCTAACTATAAGCCTTACTTTATACTTATTAGGGTAGTAGTATTTATTATACTTATATATATAGACCTACATACATTTAAGTATTTATTATCTAGACTTCTAAACTAGAGCTACTAGAACTTTAGTCTATAACTCTATTTATTTATAGCTTTATAGGTATTTGTTTTCTGCTTATTTAAACATTTTATAGAGAGGGTGCTCCTCTATCTTTAAGTACGCTGCAGGTAATAGCAGGAGTTGTTCTAATGCAGTTTAAATCCCTTTGCTATAATCCTCTTTAATTAAGCTTTATTAAAAGGTTTTCCTTTATATTAACTAAGGTGTTCTGCCTTAGTACATGCTATAAATGCAGCTGCCTACAGCGTTGTTACAGACGTTCCTTAGTCCTGTTTAAGTTAGTCTGTTGTCGTATTATAGCTTATCTATTTAGTTAGGAATGCTACTAGCAGAGGAGTTAGTAGAGGCGTTAGGTATGCCTCTACAATCTTCCTACCTTAGTAATATTAGGGTTGTTTAGCACGCAGAGTATCCTTCTATATTGTCTTATTCTTATAAAACGTTTTAGTTTTAGGTATATAGCTCTATATAGCTAGGATTCTAACTATACTAATCTAAATTATAATCTTCTTTAATATATTATATATAAGGTTATCTATATTATCCTCTATTTTGCTATTAAATATTGTTTCTTTATTAAACACTACATTATAGGTACTGATTACTTTAGCTATTAATAGGACCTAGATTTAGTATATGTTAGTAGACTGGTATCCTACTAAGTATCTAATCTATGCCTTTAGGTCTAACGTACTCTACGGGTAAGCGGATTAAACGGGTAAGCGGATCACTCTGCCAAGACCACACCAAACCTCCACCTTACCACGCAATGCCTCAACAACAACATCAATCTACGCCCTTAAGAGAAGCTGTAATACAGCTTGCGCTCTAGGCAATTAAACAAGACGCAACACTTACTCTGTAACGCGCTGCAGCTATATATAACGCGCCTTACAGCATACTACACGCTTAATACACAGAACAACCTACACAAGCTAATTATACGCCAGTTTAACAGATTATAGACTAGACTAAGGAGGACGTAATTACTAAGTACATCCTTAAGCTAGATGCACAAGGATTTGCCTCTTAGCTAGCTGCTGTAGCTAATATAGCTAATTCTTTGCGTGCTAAGCGTAATATAGGCTATGTTAGCATAAACTAGCCTAACACGTTTATTAAGCGCCGCCCTAACCTTAAAGTAAGGTTTAATCGCAAGTACAACTACAAGAGAGCCCTCTGTAAGAATCTAGAGATTATTAGGGGCTAGTTTAGGCTTGTAGCAAATGTTAAAGCTAAGTATAGCATCTAGGACAATAACACGTATAACTTTAATAAGACAGGCTTTATAATAGGCCAGATATTAACAGGAGTAGTTATTACAGGCTTAGAGCGTTAAGAACAGCTAAAGGCAGTGCAGTAGGGTAATTAAGAGTAGACAACGGTTATACAGGGCATTAATGGCACAGAGTAGGCTATTCTACCCTTTATTATCTTTAAAGGCCGCAACCACCTCTCTGCCTAGTATAAAGAGGACAATCTGCCCTATAACTAGGTTATTAGAGTCTCTAAGAACAGATTGACTACTAACAAGCTTGGTCTAGACTGGTTAAAGCACTTTAATGCCTATACAAAGACGCGCACCTAAGAAGTATACTAGCTGCTCCTTATTAACAGCCATAAGAGCCACAACTCCCTTAACTTCTAACAATACTGTAAGGAAGCAAAGATTGTTATACTGTGTATACCTCTACACTTATTTTACCTCTTATAACTACTAGATGTAGGTTGTTTTACCCCTCTAAAGAAGGTATATAGGCGCTAAGCTAAGAATCTTATATGTAACTACATTACTTATATTACTAAAACTAAGTTCCTACTATGCTTTATAGACGCCTATAAGGAGACATTTACTTCTAGTAATATCTAAGGAGGCTTCTAAGGCGCTGGAATAGTCCCCTTTGACCCAGAACAGGTTATAATGGGTCTTAATGTCCGCCTACGTACCCCACCACTACCTACTGTAGAAGATGAGCCCTGGCAGTCCCAAACCCTAAGCACTACCCTGCAATTAGGGTCGCAATTAACGCTGGTTTAAGAGAGGATTTAAAGGCATGCAAGCAGCTTACCAACTTTAATAGTTAAGGCCTTTAAAAAGCTTGCTAAAGGCGCAGCTATAGTAGCGCATAAGCTAGTGTTAGCTTAAAGGGAGATTACTAGGCTTTAAGCAGTAAATAAGGCTGCTATGCGACGTAAATCGCATAAAAGAAAGCAATTACAGCAGGAGGGAGTCCTAACAGCTAAGGAAGGCCTTTAATTAACTACTCTAACTAAGTTTAGGGCGCGTAGTAATAGTTAGAAGGCAAAGAAGCAAGTACGCGCTAAAGGAGGGGAAGTAACCTAAAGACGCTGTACAAAGTGCTATAATGTTAGACATAACTTACGTACATGTAAGAAGGCTGTAGAAGATGTTTCTAAATAATATTATATACTGCACTACTGTATATAAGGCTAAAGTAGGCTAATACGAGCTATAATAGGGTAGAAATTTAGTGTGGTCTTAGCAGAGTAATCTGCTTACCTGTTTAATCCGCTTACCCGTAGAGTACGTTAGTCTTTGTAGCCTTAATTTTCTTTAATAGGTGTTATTAGTTATAGTAAATGCTTTGCATCTGTATACTCTTAGGTAAGCCCTGTTTAGTTTTTAAGGTCTTGTAACTATGCTATTTATAGCAGCTATACGCGTAAAGAGTATTTTATATAGTAATTTCTACTTATTTAGATAATTTAGCGTCTAATTGTATAGGTATACTACTACTCTAGTAGTTTCTAGTAAGAGTTCCTATAGTAGATTTGCGTCTAGTTAAATTATACATACCTTCTCTTTTATTACACCCTCTAAGTGTTTCGCTCCTCTATTATAAGCTTATATGTCTAAAGCAGAAGGCTTAAGTCTTATTAAGAGGGACGTGCACTATCTCTTAACCTCTTATTTAACTATAACAATTTTATTATCTGTCTTAATTACCTTAAGTATAATATTAAACTGTTTCGTTAAGAACTAGACAAAGATCCTAAGTAGACAGATAATAAATCTTACAGGCCTGTTGTCCTTAAAGTAGAAGTTCCACACGCACTAAGAGTGTTATTAGGTAATAAGCATTTAACTCTTTTCTTTATTAAAGCTTCCTACTTTATACTTATAGAAGTCTTTAGCTATTTATTTACTTGAGCCTTTACTATTTAATTGTAGGGTTCTTTATATTTAACGCTTTAATTTTAATTATTTATATATGTTACATTACACTATTATAATAACTTTAATCTTTACCCTCTTATATTAATGTATAAGGTGCTTAATTACAGATAGTCCTAGATAATTAAGCCTCTTATGCTATATTTTAGCTGTTACTTTCTATAGTAATCTTCTATTATAATTTATACGCACGTAGAGTACTACTATAGCTATATTTAGTTATTTAATAACCTACTATCTAAAGCTTTCTATTAGGATTGCTATAATGTTGCTGTTTCTTTAACGTAGCATTGTTAGATCTTCTTAGTTATCCTACTATATTCCTTGTCTTTAGAGTAGCCTAAACAATACTAGGTTACAGAGGAAATCTAGGCACTATGCAACATTGTCTAAGCGTAGTACTTATTTGCCTTAAGATCCCTCTGCTAATATATTAACAGTACTATATCCTTATATCTAGACCTTAGAGTTCCTAGTCTAGATATAATCTCCTATTACTAGCTAGCGTACGTCTCTAAGTCTTAAGAGGTTATTATAGATATACGTAGTTAAGCTAGAATCTAAGAGAAATACCTTCTTTAATAGATATTATTAATTACTTCTGCTATATACTGCTTTTATACTACCTTTATTAACCTAAGTAATTTCTTAGCTATCTAGTTACTTAATAATCTTATCTAGTGTTTAAGACGTCTTAATAGGTAGAGTAATTAATTAAGAGTTTATTGTTGCTAGGTAGGGTTGCTTTAAACTAGTATTTAGTTTATTTACTATTCTGTATAAGTCTAGCTTATATTAGAGTTTATACTATACTAGCTTTATAATATATTAATTTAGTTTAAACTACTTAGGGGTTTCTAAATTTTTATTAATATAGTAATATTTACTAATGTTATAGCACTATTTATAAGCTAGACATATATCTACAGCTTCTGCTATATTCATTCTTTAGAATTGCTTATACTTATTACTAGACGCATTTATTTTACGCTTTAATTACCTTTAGTTTAGGGCTGCAGATAGCGCTCTAATTTGCATACTTAAGGCGTCCCTCTGTATGTTTAAGTTAGTTTTACTGCTTACTGTAAAGGCTCCACTATATGTTATAAAGGTAATTTTTATTCTACCTTATATTAAATAGGCTAGGCTTATATGCTTATAGAAGAGTTTTATTATCTATCTTCTTTCTATATTACTTAAGTTACTTCCTACACTAGTAAATGTTACTATCTATGCTAGGGTAATGCTTTAGACTGCTTTTAGGAAGTTATCTATAACTAGCTTGCTCTGTATTGTGTCCCCTATTTTAAGAGCTTCTACGCAAGTTAAAGCTTAGTTGTATCTGCTAAGCTATAGTTCCTAATTTTACAGGACTCTTATAGGCTTTAGTGCTTTATAGTACCTTTCTTATACCCTTCTAATCTTATTATTAAGATCTACTCCTACTGCTGCCTAGGTTTTTATAATCTAGGTCTATAGGGCACTATGTTTGTTAAAGCAGCTTACTTATAGATAAGGGCTAACTATAGTATTTAAGTGTTCTATTATTATAGCTATATATTTCTAATTATCTTAGTAGTTTTACTTATATATTTTGTATAAGTTAAATATTATTTTGAATTCTTACACGTTGCTGTTGTATACTTCCTTTCCTTCTACTAAGAGTTCTAAGTATTACATTAGGGTATTAGTTATTGCTATAAAGGTATTAACAGGGTTAATTAATTCTTATGTAGTTATGTGCGTATTACTCCTTATAGTTTGTGTTAAGAAGGATACCTAAGTGCTCCTTAGAGCAGAGGCTAGTTTGTATTCTAAGACAAGTAGAGGTTGTAGTTTAATAGGCTTCGCGCGCAGTTAAGTGTTGCCTTCTAGGTCTATAATATCCTAGATTTCTAGAGCTTTGTATTACATCTTAAGTTAGCTATACTAGAAGATCTATTTACTTAAGTTAGTAAGAATAACTGTTGGGTCCCTCTAGCTTTAGCTAGTTGCTATTTCGCTTGTTATTAGTGCTTATCGTAGCAGCAGTAAGGCTCTTAATTATTAGATTAGATAGTAATAGTAATAAGTTAATAATAATGTATTAATGTTCTGTTGTTGTTCTATGTAAGGGTGATTTTTGTCTTACCTAGGTTCTGGTGGGGGCCCCTACACAGTTTCTTAGCAGGTATATCGCCTAACCTATTTCTCCAATACCTTTCATTTAACAGTTGCTTCTTTTTTGTAACTGTTTGCTACTCTGTGTTCTTAGAGAGGTTAGCTAAAGCTGCAGATGCGTATAAAGTAGGGTAGGTAGAAGGTTAAACAGTTAGAGTCTTAGTAGCTAGAGTAGGTTTTAAAAGGAGTTTTGCCCTTGTTTCAATTAACTTTAATACAGTTTTAAGGTTTTATACTTAAGAAGCTAGGATAGAGAGGCCTTGTTTGTTTTTCCTTTTGTTTTCTGTATAGTCCCTAAAGAATTTAAGAAGGTCTAGGAGGTTTAATTGTTCCTTATTTAAGGTAGCCAGGGAAGAAGCCTAGATAACTATTGTCCTAGCCCTAAATAGCGCTTCTTTTACTGTTGTAGTAACAGGAGCTTAGGTAATAGGCCTAGTAGCTATGTTAAATTAGAAAGGGGGGAGCCTAGGTGCTATTAGAGTAGCAGGTCTACTTAATAGTTGTTTAGAAGAAGCAGAGGGTAGAGGTATAGTTACAGTCCTGTTAAATTTACTAGGTGGTTGTATTCCTAGAGTAGATTGCTAAAGGGGTGTTAATAATAAGGGTATAGACAGAGGTCTAGGGGTAGGTGTAGGCTGGTACATCTCTCCTAGATGAATTTGGGAGCTTTAGGGGCTTATTTCCATTGTCTCTGTATTTAGAGAGTGCTCTCTATTAGGTAGTAGATCCAGTTCTATAGTCCTAGGATCCTGGTCCTAGGTAGGTGTTACGATCCTGTGCAGAGGGAGCAGCACAGCAACAAGTATCGTCTAACCAAACCCCTAACTCCTCCCTAAAGGAACGACAAGTAGAGAAAGACAGAACACCTAGGGTTGTTATGTAACTGCTTGTTAACAAGCATAACACATGTAACTGCTTGTTAATAAGCATAGTATAATATGCTTGTCTATAAGCACCCTTATGTATTTTATTAGACTAACTCTAGTTGCTTATTAATAAGCATTATATCTCCTTAGTATATAGATTACAGAAACACAACCCTTATAGTTTGTGTTTAACTTTATTAATTAACTTTGTTATTAGAATATCTTAACCCTGCTTGCAAAACAGATAGTCTACTCTATACTCTTCCTTGCAACCCTAGTTGCTATAGTCTTTAACTAGATAACTACCCCTTTAAGAACCCCTGCACGTACTTATCCCTAAGACCTAATTAAACAATTACTTACAGACCTTGTCTAAAGTGTAAAACTTAACATTTTGAACACCCCTAAGATAAGTACTACAGGATCTTGCGCTACCCCTAGCAGCTCTAGCATAGATGTAGACACAGACAGAAATGTCTACACCTTAAGCGTTATAAACGTTAACAAACCAGATTAATACTATAGAGAGCGTAATAAGCTTAATAACTAGCTTATGCAGTAGGACCTCTTCTTTACCTTCTAGGGTAAGAAGGTTCCTATAGACAAATAAGTAGTCCTTATTACTAGCTATATGCGTAGCAAAGCTTTCTAATAGATTAAACCTTTTATGCAACAGTTTTAAGCTGGCAACGCACTAGCTAAAGTAGATAAATAGATAAACAACTTCAACAACTTTAAGAAGAAGATTAAGCTAATCTTTAGAGTCTCTAACAAACCTACTATTGCTTAACGCAACATTTAGAAGATTAAGCAGGACAAGTTAGCTGCTAATTACGCCGCAGAGTTTCAGCAGCTTGCTGCTAACACTAACTAGGACAACACTGCTCTAATGACTATGTTTAGACAAGGACTAAAGCCTAAAGTTAAGGAGGAACTTATGCGCACCAGCGCAAGTACTAATAACCTTAATAACCTTATTAATACCTTTATTAACATTAATGTATAACTATACAAACTTTAGTAAGAGCTTTATAACAACCTAAGGACGTGTATTGTTACTATTGCTAGCAATTACCTACTACAGAACTAATAGCGTAACAACCTAAACTAAGGACAACAAGGAGGACGTTATCAGCCTAACACCAGCCAACGCATCCACAGCAACACGCAGAGTGGATACTTCAGACTAGAGGCTATAGACCTCTCGAACCTTAACAAAGGACCGCTACTAGGACGGTGGAACGCGAAGGGTAGAGGAGGACACTACTCCTACAAGGACGGTAGCAAGGACTGCTACAACTGTGGTAAACTAGGCCACTTTGCAAGAGACTGTAAGATAAAGAACAAGGTTCTTTAACAGCTTAATGTCCTTACCTGCGATAACAATACCACAGATGCTAGTAACTAGGAAGTAGTTACTAATGACATAGGACGACTTATAGAAGACCCAGAGTCTAATCCTAAGGACAATAACAAATGCATTAAACCTCCTATTTGTGCAGCAACTCCTTACTACAACCCCGTAGAAGATAAAGGAGAAATAATTACTAATAGTAATCGCTACTACAAGGTAATTGAATGCTACATAGATAGAAACGTTATTAAAATAGGCAAAAGGCACAGCAGACTATTTTAAAGGTAAGGAAGTTGATACTTCAGCCTTAAAGGTAAGGAACTTATGGTTCTTAAACGTAAACTAGAAGACATTGCTACAGAACAAGCCATGCTTAACAACGTTAGAATACTATATAAAGAGACAAAGGACTATTAACATAAGATAGACAACCTCTTAGATAGTCCTTAACCTTTAACAGTTAAAGGAACTAGCACTTAACAACAGCAACACAACTGTTGCAGAATAGAACATGCACGTTAACAAAATAAAGCAGCTTACGCATAGTAGTGTAAGGAGCTTGTCTGTTATAAGGAAGACTTAGAACACAGTAAGTACAACCTAACTATTAATAGGCTTATTAGACAACTTAAAGAAGACATTACTAACTGCTATAACACTTTAAAAGATCTTAAAGAAGCTAAAGACTAACTATGGTGCGAAAAGGAACTACAGCGTAGCAGCGAACAAATGCAACAGCACCTGTAGTTGCCTTTAGCCAGCCTACAACCCTAGTACAGTCTAGACATTAGGAATTCTAGACATAGAGACCTTATGTAGACAGCTTACGGCAATAACCTATACAAAGTACACTACAACACTAAGATTAATAACAGATAGTTCCCTAAGGGACACACCTCTTATTACGCGCAGTAGTATAACTGCAAGAACAACTTGTACAAAATGCACCTTATTAATAAACACAACTGTGCCTACTTTCCTAGAATAGAAGACCCTTAAGCAATCATTTAGATATAGCTAGTAGTTAATAGATAGTGCTACAATACGCACTAGCAGAACTGCCTAAATTAGGACTGTAAGGTTCACTAAGGACATAAGGAACATAACAGATTTAAAGACAAGTCTTTTTTAGGACAGCGCCTAAGAGCGCTAGGGATTAATCTATTAATTCTATTAGGACCAATCGCCTTATTAAGCTCACTATTATACTAAATAGAGTAGAGCTATTAGTATTGTTAGACTTAGGAGCCTAGGGAAACTACATATCCCGTACAGCAGTAGAAGAAGCTAGACTTTAACTATAGTACAAAGAAGAACTGTACCTATTACAAGTAGCTAACAGAGAACTAGTGCTAGGGGAAGAAAGGATTACGCTTGAAGTTTAAGGTGCCCCCCTAAAGATATACGACCATAAAGAGAAGTTAGACCTTAACATTCTTAGGACAGCTGCCTACAATGTTATATTAGGACTACTATAGTTATAAGAGCATAATCTACACATTAACTAGAAAAAGCAACAAATCTTGTTTAACAGATGTAAGCACTATATAGCTGCACTAATACCTACGCAACATACGCCGCAGTTAGTAGATAAGAAGAAGATTAATAATATCTCTTTAACACATAAGACGCGCTAAGATAGAGCAGTTGGCTACAACGTAAAAGAACAACAGTTAGTAGTTAAGGAGAAGGACAGTGCACCTCCTAACATCCTAGATAAATATAAGAGTTATATAGAACTCTTCTAGTATAAGAAGACTATAAAGGTATTACCGCAGCACAAACTATAGGACTGCGACATTAAGCTCTAGGAAGGGAAGGAACCGCCCTTTAAACATATATACGGACTCTTAGAAAAGGAACTTAAGGTACTATACAAGTACATTAAGGAAAACCTTAAGAAAGGATTTATTAGAGAATTAGAATCCCTAGCAGGATTTCCTATTACCTTTACAGCTAAGAAGGACGGCTTACTACGCCTATGTGTTGACTACCAAAAGCTTAACAACATTACAATTAAGAATTAATACCTGCTACTAAACATTAAGGAGTTATAAGACAGACTTAGTAGAGCACAGTACTTTACTACACTTAACTTACGCAGAGCGTACAACCTTATAACGTACTCCACAGGTAAGCGGATCAAACAGGTAAGCGGATCACTCTGCCAAGACCACACCAAACCTCCACCTTACCACGCAATGCCTTAACAACAACATTAATCTACGCCCTTAAGAGAAGCTGCGATACAGCTTGCGCTTTAGGCAATTAAACAAGACGCAACGCTTACTCTATAACGCGCTGCAGCTATATATAACACGCCTTACAGCACACTACATGCTTAATATACAGGACAACCTACACAAGCTAATTATACGCCAGTTTAACAGATTATAGACTAGACTAAGGAGGACGTGATTGCTAAGTACATCCTTAAGCTAGATGTATAAGGATTTGCCCCTTAGCTGGCTGCTGTAGCTAATATAGCTAATTCTTTACGTACTAAGCGTAATATAGGCCATGTTAGCATAAACTAGCCTAACACATTTGTTAAGCGCCGCCCTAACCTTAAAGTAAGGTTTAATTGCAAGTACAACTACAAGAGAGCCCTCTGTAAGGATCTAGAGATTATTAGGGGCTAGTTTAGGCTTATAGCAAATGTTAAAGCTAAGTATAGTATCTAGGACAATAACACGTACAACTTTAATAAGACAGGCTTTATAATAGGCTAGATATTAACAGGAGTAGTTGTTACAGGCTTAAAGCGTTAAGGACAGCTAAAGGCAGTGCAGTAGGGTAATTAAGAGTAGACAACGGTTATACAGGGCATTAATGGCACAGGGTAGGCTATTCTACCCTTTATTATCTTTAAAGGCCGCAACTACCTCTCTGCCTAGTATAAAGAGGACAATCTGCCCTATAACTAGGTTATTAGAGTCTCTAAGAACAGATAGACTACTAACAAGCTTAGTCTAGACTGGTTAAAGCACTTTAATGCCTATACAAAGACGCGCACCTAAGAAGTATACTAGCTGCTCCTTATTAACAGCCATAAGAGCCACAACTCCCTTAACTTCTAACAATACTGTAAGGAAGCAAAGATTGTTATACTGTGTATACCTCTACACTTATCTTACCTCTTATAACTACTAGATATAGGTTGTTTTACCCCTCTAAAGAAGGTATATAGGCGCTAAGCTAAGAATCTTATACGCAACTATATTACTTATATTACTAAAACTAAGTTCCTACTATGCTTTATAGACGCCTATAAGGAGACATTTACTTCTAGTAATATCTAAGGAGGCTTCTAAGGCGCTAGAATAGTCCCCCTTAACCTAGAACGGGTTATAATAGGTCTTGATGTCCGCCTACGTACCCTACCGCTACCTACTGTAGAAGATAAGCCCTAGCAGTCCTAAACCCTAAGCACTACCCTGCAATTAGGGTCGCAATTAACGCTGGTTTAAGAGAGGATTTAAAGGCATGCAAGCAGCTTACCAACTTTAATAGTTAAGGCCTTTAAAAAGCTTACTAAAGGCGCAGCTATAGTAGCGTATAAGCTAGTGTTAGCTTAAAGAGAGATTACTAGGCTTTAAGCAGCAAATAAGGCTGCTACGCGACGTAAATCGCATAAAAGAAAGCAATTACAGCAGAAGGGAGTCCTAACAGCTAAGGAAGGCCTTTAATTAACTACTCTAACTAAGTTTAGGGCGCGTGGTAATAGTAAGAAGGCAAAGAAGCAAGTGCGCGCTAAAGGAGGGGAAGTAACCCAAAGACGCTGTACAAAGTGCTACAACGTTAGACATAACTTGCGTACATGTAAGAAGGCTGTAGAAGATGTTTCTAAATAATATTATGTACTGCACTACTGTATACAAGGCTAAAGTGGGCTAATGCGAGCTATAATAGGGTAGAAATTTGGTGTGGTCTTAGCAGAGTAATCCGCTTACCTGTTTAATCCGCTTACCTGTGGAGTACGTTACGCATAAAGGAAGGCAAGGAATAGAAGACAGCATTTAGAACCTGTTACAGTTACTACAAGTACCTGGTTATGCTATTTAGGCTGACTAATGCACTAGCTACGTGCTAGGCTCTAATTAACAACGTGTTAAGAGCGTACCTAGACAGAACAACAGTAGTATACCTTAATAATATCCTAGTGTACAGTAAGACACTAGAAGAACACATAATCCACGTTAAGGAAGTGTTAGACTACCTAGGAAGGGCAGACCTCTACCTAAAACTAGAGAAATGCGAATGGCATAAGGAAGAAGTAGAGTTCCTTAGCTATATTATAGGAAGATATAGAGTAAAGATAAGCCTAAAGAAGATTTAGGTTATAAAGGATTAGCTAACGCTAAAAACAGTTAAGGGAATCTAGAAATTCCTTAGCTTTGTTAACTTTAACCGACGCTTTATTAAGGACTACTCCACAAAAGCACTACTGCTTACCAAGCTAACGCAGAAGGACGTCCCATTTAAATAGGAACAAGCATAAGAAGATTCCTTCTAGTTACTTAAGCAAGTATGCGTAGAACCACCTACAATAATCACCTTTAAGAGTGGAAAGCTACTTTAGATTAAAACTAATGCCTTAGATCTAGTATTAGGAGCTTATGTAACGTAAGAACAAGATAGCCTATAGCACCTAATCGCCTACTATTTATAAAAGTTTATAGGACTAGAAGAAAATTACAATGTGTATAACAAAGAACTTATAGCAATTGTATTAGCCCTAGAACATTAGAGAATCTATGTAGAGAGTTGTTTAGACCTTACTATATACACAGACCACAAGAACCTAGTTTATTTCACAACAACTAAGGTTCTTAACAGAAGACAAGTTAGATAGTTAGAGTTACTAGGAAGATACAAGTTTAAGATACTGTATACCCTAGGAAAGGACAATAGAAGAGCTAACGCACTTAGTTAACAACACAACCTTGCTAGAACTAAGACAATTAATAAGCACGCTATACTCAGAATTAACAAGGATAGATCCTTAGGACTATTACAGCAGCTTAACAACATAATGCAAGTTCAACAGAAGCAGCGCATCCCGTCGTAAGTACTAGAGGAACTTTAAGAAGAAATTATAGCTAGTTATTACAACAACCTACTACACAGACACCCTAGAATCACGTACATAATAGAACTTATTAAAAGACATTACAAGTTTAAGAACATAAAAGATAAGGTTACTAAGTATATTAAGAACTATGTTAATTATTAACAAAACAAGTACAGTACACACATAAAATATAGAGAAATGTAGGCTATAGAGCCGCTAACAGCACTATAGACAAACATTACTATAGACTTTGTTACGCAACTACCTGTCTCTAAGGACCCTGTTACAGGATATGCCTACAACGCAATCTTTGTTATAGTAGACAGATTCACTAAACACGCTAAGATAATACCTTTTTAATGCAATTATACTGCTAAGCAACTAGCCTAAGTATTCCTAGATTAAGTGATTAGGTACCACAGTATACTGGAATCTATTATTAGCAATTAAGATAAGCTCTTTACGTTAAACTATTAGACTACGCTGTTAGCAGCTATAGGTACTAAGAAGAAGCTATTAACTGCCTACTATCCGCAGACGGATAGAGAGACTAAAAGAACAAATTAGACTATAGAAACATACCTACAGATATACAGCAACTAGCAGCAAGACAACTAGGTTTTACTGTTACCTATAGCACAGATTGCGTATAACGTACTCCACGGGTAAGCGGATCAAACGGGTAAGCGGATCACTCTGCCAAGACCACACTAAACCTCCACCTTACCACGCAATGCCTCAACAACAATATTAATCTACGCCCTAAAAACAAGCTGTAATACAGCTTGCGCTCTAGGCAATTAAACAAGACGTAACGCTTATCCTGTAACGCGCTGCAGCTATATATAACGCGCCTTACAGCACACTACACGCTTAATACACAGGACAACCTGTACAAGCTAATTATACGCCAGTTTAACAGATTATAGACTAGACTAAGGAGGACGTAATTGCTAAGTACATCCTTAAGCTAGATACACAAGGATTTGCCCCTTAGCTAGCTGCTGTAGCTAATATAGCTAATTCTTTGCGTGCTAAGCGTAATATAGGCTATGTTAGCATAAACTAGCCTAACACGTTTATTAAGCGCCGCCCTAACCTTAAAGTAAGGTTTAATCGCAAGTACAACTACAAGAGAGCCCTCTGTACGGATCTAGAGATTATTAGGGGCTAGTTTAGGCTTGTAGCGAATGTTAAAGCTAAGTATAGTATCTAGGACAATAACACGTATAACTTTAATAAGACAGGCTTTATAATAGGCTAGATATTAACAGAAGTAGTTGTTAAAGGCTTAGAGCGTTAAGGACAGCTAAAGGCAGTACAGTAGGGTAATTAAGAGTAGACAACGGTTATACAGGGCATTAATGGTATAGGGTAGGCTATTCTACCCTTTATTATCTTTAAAGGCTGCAACTACCTCTCTGCCTAGTATAAAGAGGACAATCTGCCCTATAACTGGGTTATTAGAGTCTCTAAGAACAGATAGACTACTAACAAGCTTAGTCTAGACTGGTTAAAGCACTTTAATGCCTATACAAAGACGCGCACCTAAGAAGTATACTAGCTGCTCCTTATTAACAGCCATAAGAGCCACAACTCCCTTAACTTCTAACAATACTGTAAGGAAGCAAAGATTGTTATACTGTGTATACCTCTACACTTATCTTACCTCTTATAACTACTAGATATAGGTTGTTTTACCCCTCTAAAGAAGGTATATAGGCGCTAAGCTAAGAATCTTATACGCAACTATATTACTTATATTACTAAAACTAAGTTCCTACTATGCTTTATAGACGCCTATAAGGAGACATTTACTTCTAGTAATATCTAAGGAGGCTTCTAAGGCGCTAGAATAGTCCCCCTTAACCTAGAACGGGTTATAATAGGTCTTGATGTCCGCCTACGTACCCTACCGCTACCTACTGTAGAAGATAAGCCCTAGCAGTCCTAAACCCTAAGCACTACCCTGCAATTAGGGTCGCAATCAACGCTGGTTTAAGAGAGGATTTAAAGGCATGTAAGCAGCTTACCAACTTTAATAGTTAAGGCCTTTAAAAAGCTTACTAAAGGCGCAGCTATAGTAGCGTATAAGCTAGTGTTAGCTTAAAGGGAGATTACTAGGCTTTAAGCAGCAAATAAGGCTGCTACGCGACGTAAATTGCATAAAAGAAAGCAAATACAGCAGGAGAGAGTCCTAACAGCTAAGGAAGGCCTTTAATTAACTACTCTAACTAAGTTTAGGGCGCATAGTAATAGTAAGAAGGCAAAGAAGTAAGTGCGCGCTAAAGGAGGAGAAGTAACCTAAAGACGCTGTACAAAGTGCTACAACGTTAGACATAACTTACGTACATGTAAGAAGGCTGTAGAAGATGTTTCTAAATAATATTATGTACTGCACTACTGTATATAAGGCTAAAGTGGGCTAATGCAAGCTATAATAGGGTAGAAATTTAGTGTGGTCTTAGCAGAGTGATCCGCTTACCTGTTTAATCCGCTTACCCGTAGAGTACGTTAACAACAAATTATTAGAAGTAATAGGCACAACGCTGTTCTTCGCAAATTACAGGAGACACCTAAATCTCTTTACCAGAAGTCTAAAAACAACAGTTTAGACTAAATTAGCAATATCCTCAGTAGCTAAACTAAAGGAAGTACACTAGAAATTGCTAGAAAACATTAGTAAGGCTTAAGAACAAGCAATCTCTTATATTAACCAGAAAAGAAAAATAGCACCTTAGCTAAAAGAGGGGGATAAAGTCTACCTCCTTATAAAAAACCTTTAAACGCAAAGACTAACAAAAAAACTAGACTACGTTAAAGTTAGACCCTTTTTTATTTCTAAACAGATAAGCTTAGTTAACTACAGACTTAACCTGCTAAAGGATGCAAAGATCTATCTAGTGTTCCACATATCCCTGTTAGAACCAGCTAACTCTAGAACGCCTATCCAGTAGAACTTCTATTATTAAGCCAACAGTAAAGATAAATAGGAAGTTAAAAAAATAGTAACATATAAAGGAAATGGCAACTAACAAAGGTATCTAGTTAAATAGTTAGGATACCTAGACTTAGAAAACACATAGGAGCTGTTAGGCCCACTCCTTCCGCTTGTTCCGCATAAGGAGCCAAGGGTCCGATTGCGTAGCAGGGGTGGCGTAACTATATAGCCTACGTGAATTGCTCTGATCATTTCAGCAGCGATTCGTCTCTCCATAACCTGCAAATACACACTCCATCTTCAAATGCTTAATAACGTGCCACCCCTCTGAAAAGAGATCCTGACAGGAGCCACCTACACATCTTAAGAGTTACTGCTAATTAGTACGCGAGTACTATAGTTCGCTACAGACTCTTTAATTAAGCTAAGGGTACCCTAGGTAGCCGGCGAAGCACACATGCCAATGGACGCCGCAGGACAGTTAGGATTAACTTCCTTAGCTAGGTCTAACTTGCCTGCCTTAACCATCCTATTTACTAAACACAGCGCCTTTTGCTACGCGCGTTCATTTGCCTATTTTAGGATTTTCTTAATACGCAACAGTTGCGCAATAACAGTTATAAGGAGTAACTTGTCTTCTTCTACCTTCTTTTTATACTCCTTGTAAGTCTTATCTAATAATAACTAAGACATGTTTATATATAGCTTACTAGCCTTTATACACTTAGCACACTTTAGACCTTTTAGACTATCTAGCATAATGTAGCACTTGTAGCTGCTAAAGAAACAACAATTATAGGGGACTTTAGTAGGTGTATTAGCTTAATAGATTTCTAATATAAGATAGATGTTGTAAGCGTATAAGGACATCTTAACTTATAGGTTACTAGATATAGAGATTGTAGATTATATAAATCTCTAAAATATAATTACGTAGTTTAAGGACAAACTAAAGAGGAAGGGGGGATAGTGTTACAATCCTGTGCAGAGGAAGCGGCACAGCAACAAGTATTGTCCAACTAAACCCCTAACTCCTCCCTAAAGGAACAACAAGTAGAGAAAGACAGAACACCTAGGGTTGTTACGTAACTGCTTGTTAACAAGCATAACGTACATAACTGCTTATTAATAAGCATAGTATAATATGCTTGTCTATAAGCACCCTTATGTATTTTATTAGACTAACTCTAGTTACTTGTTAATAAGCATTATATCTCCTTAGTATATAGATTACAGGAACACAACCCTTATAGTTTGTGTTTAACTTTATTAATTAACTTTGTTATTAGAATATCTTAACCCTGCTTATAAAACAGATAGTCTACTCTATACCCCTCCTTACAACCCTAGTCGCCACAGTCTTTAACTAGACAACTACCCCTTTAAGAACCCCTGCACGTACTTATCCCTAAGACCTAATTGAACAATCACTTACGGACTTTGTCTAAAGTGTGAAACTTAATAGTAGGGATTCCTTCTCTTTTTATAAAGAAAAGAAGAAATAACTAAAAGAGAGCTTGTTATTGCACAGGCAGAGGTACCTAGTCTCTATCTGCTTTTTAAGGCTGAAAAACAAGGAAAAAGGCAGTCTTAGCTTTACTAATCTTGCCTTTCTTCTATTCTTACTAGCCTAACTAGTTGACCTCTAGGAGTAGAAAGAAGAGGTAAAAAGTAGAAAGCTAAGGAAAGGCTTGTTGCTATTTAGTGGAGATAGGATGTTTTGTTATTTTTGTGTTCTTTTAGATATAATCTAAGAAGATAATATAAGATAAGATTTTTGTTGCAGGGGTAGTCTGTGCTCTGCAAATCTGAATTTTTTTGCAACAGAACAGGTTGGATAACCAGGCAACGTGCAGCAACCAGACGCCTAGAGGCTCTAGGAAGTTCAGGATAGTATATCCTCGCTTGGTTAAGATAGATTCTAATGTTTTTTTTTGGTTTGCAGGGCACTATGTCGAAATTTCGCTTTGTTGTGTTGCAATGTAATCTTTTCTTTAAATAGATTAAAATCTCTTATCTATACATCTATATTGTCTAAAGTTTTACTAGCTTAGTACTGCTATACGAAGAGTTTAATCTTAGTATACATTTTACTACGCATATAGCTAGCTGCAAGAACTACTTATTTAATCTTCGGAACCTTCTTACCTTACAAGGTAAAGAAGAGGTCTTACTAAATAAGTTAGTTGTTAAGCTTATTACAGTTGCTGTAGTAAAGGTTAGAATTGTTAACGTTTATAGTGCTGGTAGTAATAGTTGCATCTATGTTAACGTTGCTAGACGCAGAGTTACTAGGGGTAGCACAGCATCCTGTAGAGGTACTTATCTTAGCGGTGTTTAAAATATTAAAGTTATACTTTAGTTAAAGACTGTAGGGACTAATTCTATTAGTTTTTAGGGATAAGTATAGGTACTGGACTAGTAAGGGTAATTAACTAAATAAAGCTTGTAAAGATAGAGTGTAATAAGTGGTATAGAGTAGACTGTCTAGCTTAAGAGCAGGTTAAGATTCTAAAGACAAACTTAATTAACAAGGTTAAACACGAACTATAATGGTTATGTTCCTACTATCTATATACTAAGGAGATACAATGCTTATTAATAAGTAACTAGAGTTAGTCTAATAGAATGCATAAGGGTGCTTGTTAATAAGCATATTATACTATGCTTGTTAACAAGTAGTTACGTATGTTATGCTTGATAACAAGCAGTTACGTAACAACCCTTTCTATTCTGTCCTTCTCCACTTTTCGTTCCTTTAGGGCGGAGTTAGTGGTCTTAGTTGGTTAGTACTTATGTTTGTGCTGTGCCCCAGCCTAGGATCGTAACATATACACAAACTAAGAAATTATAGCTACTCTAGCTTTTATTTTAGAGACTATAGTAAGCATACGCAAGTAGTACCTATAACAAATAACAGACACCTAAAATCCTTTGTTTACTACTAAGAGTATAGGCTCTTACTATAGAACTATAAACACATATTTACTATCCCTTTACACAAATCACTCCTTAAATTACTAGAGTAGATGAACTGCTCTTGTCTTATGTACTCTTAGACTTACGTAGGACATTAAACTAATTTATTAATCAACTATTTGATTAATTAATACTTAAATCCTAAATATCTAAGCCTACTCCTTCTTATGCCTTTAAACCTTTAAGTATAGGAGAGAATAAGAGGTATTAACTAGGGTGTAGGATAGAAACAGGATGTAAAGGCACTAAGCTAGATATTATTTAGGTTAGGAACCTTAAGAAGGACTAGTGCCTTATATATAATGTACCTAAGTGTTAGATGGTATAATGAATGTGTGATGAGGTAACTTAATAATATTAATGGTTGTTCTGTGTTCCTGTTCCCCTGTTTTCAGTAAGATTTAGGTTCTTCGCTAGTGTGCCAAGCCTATCGGTCCCTGCTTAATTGTACAGATCCGACCTTGCTAGAGCTTGTTCTATCTAACACACCCCTTTAGCTTAGAGACTTATTAAGCTAGTAGTTATATAAATATAAGGTCTTTAAGTTGCTCTTAAATTTCCTTAAGAGGCACACTATTTGTTACCTGTACTAGCTCTGTAATAGCTAGGCTAAGTTATTAAAGGAAACCCTACTATTTATTTGCTAGTAGGACCTTTATTATGCTGTCTGCGATTATATTTGCTAACTACACAAATTCTATCTTAATTATACCCTTAGATACTTCTTATCTAATCTAATAGTTATAGATATCTACATGTTAAATTTTAGTTTAGAGATAGAAAACTTCCTCTGTTACTAAGCGTATAGTTTGCTTATTATTACACTAGATAGTAATAGTACGCATGTCTATTTTTATTTAGAGTTTGTAGAGCAGTCTTAATATAAAGAGTGCTTCTTTAGCTACTTATAAGAGAGCTAGTAGCTCTGCTTTAGTAGTTAATGTAGTAACTGTGTCTTGCTTATTAGCTCTCTATGTAATAGGTCTACTAAATAGTCTTATAGCGTATCCTTGTAAGCTTTTATAATTTAGGGTAATATCTTTAAATAAAGTGTTACTTGCAATCTGTAGTCCATTAGCTCCTCCTAGTTATAGGGCTTATTATCTAGTATCTTAGAGGTATAGTAGTACTTAATCTACAGCATTATAGTGCTTAGGTCCTAGATTTACTAGAAAGTAAGCTAGATGTAAGGTAGCAAAAGCAATATCTAGCCTTGTAGTAACTGCAGCAAAGAGCAACAACCTAATCTTACGTTAATGTTTATTAATTTCTGCTAGCGCTGCTAAACCCTTCCTTAGCTAAAGCTCTATTGCTGCTATATGAGTATTATGTTAAATATCCTGCCTATTAGCTAAGCAGCTAATCTTGTCTAAGTATGCAGCTTGTAATAGTTAGATCTTTAATCTGCTCTTTCTTAGATAATTTCTATGCTAAGGAACTACTAAAGGTTATCTCCTTTAGTAAATTTGTAACTATTTTGCAAGTATCTAATTGCTTCTTATGCTTTGCGCTTCTTATCTCTGTAGTACACAAGTATAATATTGTTAACATAGAAGAAAATAATAACTCTATCTTTAATTAGGCAGTACAGCTTATAGGGTACAATCTAGAACCCTAGTACCTTAAGTGTTATAGTAAATTCTTTCTACTAGAGAAGTAGGGAGATACAGAGACTGTATAACGCCTTATTTATTTATAGAATTGTTCTAGGCTTCTAGTAGCCTTAAGGCATTTTTATATAAACCTCTTAATCTATTATTACATAGACAAATGCGTTTATAACATTATATTATTTTAGCTCTATATTATAGTAAGCTACAATTGCTATTATTATTTAAAACAATTAGCTAGCAAGCGTGGCTGTATAAGTGTCTTATAAGGTTACGTTTTATTATTAGTTACCTCTAACTACTAGTTGCGCCTTATACTTTAGTAAATAATAGTATTTATTAAGCTTATATATGTATACCCACATACAGTTAAGGATCTGTTATCCTATTAATTTAATCTTCTTTAATAGTATTTCTAACTATAATTTTATATCCTAATAACTTGCAAGGTGTACTTGCTCAGCCTCTTAGAATAATTTGCCTATTAGGTAATCCTTAAGCTTGGTTTAGCAAGTTAGTAAAGGTAGAAGTTAACTGCGATAGGGCTTTAAGCCTGTAGTAAGTATTCTTATTATCTTAGCCTTGTCTATAACTTCTTCTCTATATTATCTAATAAAACTAGCTTAGGTTCCTGCTATAAAGGCCGCTGCCTAGGGGACAGTTGTTAAGGACACTTATTGCGTTAGATCTAGTTGTTCTCTAGTTATTAACTATGCAAGTAGTGCTATAGGAGGTAGTGTAGATAGAGGTGTTAGGTAATTATCTCTAATCTTCCTTCCTTATTAGTAGCCTAGTTAGTCTACTTTGTTTTGTTCTTCTAAACGTTCTTTAGCAACATTGTCTTTATAGAAGGATTCTGTTTCTAGTTGCTAATATAGAGTTGGTAGCTTAATAGTCCTAACATGTGTTACTATCTCCTCTATCGTCTCATGCATTAGGCTAGCTTTTACATCTTTAATCTCTCTATTAAATATTAACAGTTTATTAAATACAACGTCCTAGGTACTAATTACTTTAGCAAGTAATAGTATCTATATTTAATATATGTTTAATAATTAGTATCCTACTAGATAACTAATCTATACCTTAAGATCTAGGCGTTAAAGGCGTAATCTGCCTCTGTGTGTATTATTAGTTATTGCAAATGCCTTGCAGCTGTATGCTTTAAGGTGTGTAAGATTAGGTTTGCGTAATAATATTACTATCTTATTACTAAAAGTAACTTATATAAAGAATATTTTATATAGTGTTTTCTAATAGTTTATGTAGTTTAGAGTTCTGTTATAGAGGTATACCGCAGCTCTTATAACTTCTAGCTACAGTTCTTAGGAGAGGTTAGCGTTAAGTTGCATAGCGCGAGCTTTCTCCTTATTTACGCCCCCTAAGCGTTCTATACCTCTATTTTGTGCTTATATATCTAGTGCAGAAGGCCTAATAATAATTCCTTACATTGCTAACTATCTTTTAACCTCTAGCTTAACAGTTATTATTTTGTTATCTGCCTTAATTGTCTTTATAGATATGTTATAGTAATTTTTATGAAATAGTATAAATATTAATAAGGCTTTAATAATAGATTCTGCTGTTTAGTTGTTAGTAAAGTAGAGTTCCTATTGTAGGCCTAAGAATTTGTTAGTAATTAATAATTAGCTCTTCTCTTTTATTACCCCTTAAGCTTTATAGGTGTAGAAATTAATGCTTAGTCTTTCTTCTAGGCTGTTATTATTTGTGCGTAGGGCTTAGCTTATTTATTACTTTAACTTTGCTCTTCTGCAGGAATTGCACTCTACTGTAGTAATGCCCTTAATGCGCACCCTCTAAGTTTGTTATATAAGGTGTTCTACTGCTACTAGGCTAGAATAACCTAGTTGCTTGTGCTATAGTGTAGTAGAGGCTCTTTATAGTCCCTTTTTAGTTTTTAATATAGTTTTGTGCGTGTAGTATAAGGCAACTTACAATTCCTTATACTCTAGTACCTATTACCTAAATATTTTAGTAATAGTGTAGATAATTTTATTGTCTAGTCTTTATAGGGTTGTTAGATTCGTCTAGGTATCCTACTATATCCCTTGTTGTCTTAGGAGGTAGAAAGATACTAAATTGTATAGTAGGTTAGGGTAGACTGCTACGTTATGCAGTGTTATACTGCAGGTTCTAGACTAGTTTATTAGACTTAGCTTAATTAATCTGTATCCCTTTATCTACACTTTTAAGTTTCTAGCCTAGATATAGTTACTAAGCATTAGTAGGTAGAAGTTATGTATATAGTTAGGGTTGTTTATTATATAGCAGGTTAATCCTAAGTTAAGGATAAATAACTTCCTTAGTAGATAGCCTTTAGTATTCCTTCTGCCTAATGCTGTATTAAAGACAGCTTTTACGTTTGTGACTCTCTAGTCCTCTAGTTATTCTTTAAGGATTTTAGGTGTTAGAGTGTGTAATTGTTTTATAACTAGTGTTCTTAAACAGGTTCTGCTTTTCTGCAAATTAGCCCTTAAAATATAGTGTCTTTCTTACGCTTAAATTATATAAGCTTATTTATAATCTTATTTAGTTTCTACTACTTAAGTGCCTTGTCTAGATTAATATAATAGTAATCCTGTATAGTGTAGCATTGTCTACATGCAGGGCATTTTACTCCCTCTATAGTAGTAGGTCCTTAATCTAAAGGCTGCTTAAGTGTAGTAGTTTTCCTACCTGCTGTACGTTGATTGCAGGGTCTGCCCTAGTTGCTAGATAGCGCGCTTTCAGTATATTAGGCGTCCCCTTTAGTGCTCTAGAAGGTTCTACCCCCTTTAGTAAGAAATAATGCATTACTAGCTATAAAGGCCTTATGTTTCCCTAATCTAAGAGGATAATGTATTATTATGTGTTCTTAGAAGCGTTTTATTATCTCCTTCTAGCTTATGCTAGTTGCAAATCTACTATTATCCTAAAAATTTGTAGACTATATAGGCGCAACTTTGTTTATATCTACTAGAAAGTCTTTTGTTATTACATTTAATTATAATAATTTAGTAACTTAATAAGTCTCTGCCTCTATAGCTGCCTAGTTATACTTAGCTAGCTATATGTCCTATTATAACGTGCTTCTTATTAGCTTAAGAGCTAAGAGGTATCTGTTGCGGGCTTGTTCTTGTTTAATTTGTTTGTTAATTCTGACTGTTAATTGCAGGTTAGTAATCTACTGTTAGAGTAGTTTGTCTGGAAGACAGTATGTGCGTAGCAAGTGTAGTAACACAGTTAACTAGATAAATGCAACAATCTGTTGCATGCTGCTTTGTTCTTTCTTATACTTATATTAATTGCTCTTGTACTATTTAAGGAGTATCTTGTAATATTTAAGGTCTTCCTTAAAAGCCTTCTAACCTCTGGTTGATAGTTTAGTTAGTCTTGTGAGGACTTTAATGCTAGAAGCTAGCGCGTAGTCTGTAACGACAGGCGCACGTATAGCTAGTAGTTTTAGTATTTCTTAGACACTAGATTTTAGATTTATCTTGTCCTAAATGTTGTAGACTATATATTTAGATTGTAGTTATGTAAACTATCTAGTATAATTAGTGTAATCCCTTAGCGTTATTGTAGGGTTGCGGTAGGTTAATTACGCCATTTTGTGTTAGTTACAGCAGTAAGACTCTTAATTGTTAGATGGTATAATAAATGTGTAATAAGGTAACTTAATAATATTAATAGTTGTTCTGTGTTCCTGTTCCCCTGTGTTTAGTGAGATTTAGGTTCTTCGCTAGTGTGCTAAGCCTATTTGTCCCTGCTCGATTGTACAGATCCGACCTTGCTAGAGCTTGTTCTATCTAACACTAAGATTAGTATAGCTTACTATACAGTTAAGTATATTACTACTATATACTATAGTATTACAAAGTAGTTAAAGTAATTGTGTAGTATTAGTTAAAGTAGAAAGCTTACTTAAGCAGGTACCTTACTTAGGTAAGTAGCTTACTAATAGAGTATGTTATAAAATTTATATCTACATATAAAAACTGTAGAATTGTCTCCTAGTAATAAGTCTGAATAGTATTTCTATCTTCCGTGGATTAAGTAAAGAGTAGTAGTGTTATGGTATGTACTGTATTAGAAGTAGAGCTTAGCAAGGTAGACAGATTGTCTAGGTAAGATAGAGTACTTATTAACTACGTTTTAAATATATAAAAATTGATCAATACTAATAATTAAAATTAAACTAAAGTGGTACTTAAGTAGGAGTGTTAACTACTAAGATGTCTTGTGTGGACAAGTAGCGATGTAAGGCGTGAATGATGAGTACTCTTACTCTCTTCGTACTAGCGTTTACAAGGGCTAAAAGTTGTGCGCGAACAACCCCCTGACTGCTTCGCTTCACACATACCAAGCACGTCCGACCCACCCATAGATGATGGACGATCTTGACGCAAGGAACTCTTCTCATGATGTCAGATTTGTCGCGCTGTCGGAACTATCGTTGGACAGTCCAGCGATGACGCCATTTGATTTGCAGCCCCATGCTGCAGGCCTCGACAGCTATTTTAATAGCTGCTCTGCTTCTCCAACAGTCGTTTCGTCAACCACAAATGCCACACTACCGAAACAAGGTGGGCGCTTTAGCAAGGAAGCAATTCGTGTCCTCAAAACCTGGCTGAGGACGCATGAAAATAGACCTTATCCTCGCCCTGAAGACTTGCAATTCTTGCAGCAGCAAACTGGCCTTGATTGCAAACAAATAACGACCTGGTTTGCGAACGCTCGGCGTCGCGACCTTTCTCGCGCCCCTCGACCCCAGTCTCCGCAAGTAACAGCAAGCCCTGTTGACATTATTGCGCGGCCTGCTACACCAGCAGTGCAGCTTCGGACCCAGCACGAAGATCCTTTGCAGCGATGGGTAGAGTCACCACCAGAGCAAGAGGCTGCGCTTTTTGGTGATATCGTTCGTGCTGTAGCCACGCGCCCGGATCACACCGGTGGTAAGTTGTAATTGAACGCGTATAGCGCAATCAAGCTCACCTTTTCTCTAGATAAGGACTGCAAACCAGAAGCATTGTATTACTCATCCTCCGCAAGCAGTGCTGGAACATCTTTTTCTAATCCACTATCGGACTGCAACTCGTCTGGGTCTCGAAAGTCATATTCACTATCTCGAAAACCGCGCAGACGGAGAGTGAAGAAGAGCCATCGACCTAGAGAAGGTCACGCCGCATCCCAATTGCCATTCCAATGCACCTTTTGTGTTGAAACATTCAAGACCAAGTATGATTGGCAACGTCATGAAAAGGCCCTACATCTCTCTCTAGAGCAATGGACGTGTGCACCCGAAGGGCCCAGAGCTTCGGTGTTAGGTGGGTCTGGAGAGCTCTGTTGCGTATTCTGCGGTGAATTGTCTCCTGACGATGCCCATCTTAATACTCATCAGTACTCGGCCTGTCAAGCACGAGATGAGGGTGAGCGCAGCTTCCATCGGAAGGATCATCTCGTCCAGCATCTAAAGCTGGTACACAAGGTTGACAGCAAACATGTCCAGTTAGACCGGTGGAAGACATCGACGCTAGATGTCCAATCAAGGTGTGGGTTCTGCACTCTGGCCATGAGTACCTGGACGGAGAGAGTGAATCATCTGGCGGACCATTTTAAAGCGGGTGCAACAATGTCGCAATGGCAGGGTGATTGGGGATTCGAAGACCACGTCTTAGAGCGTGTGGAAGACAGTGTACCGCCTTGTAAGTGCTCAACCAGGTCGATAAGTAGTGCAGGAACAACAGTCTGATGAAACACTAGACTTCATCCATCTTGAGATGAATACGCCTTGGCCTTTACGCGCAAGCGATACACCAATTGCCACGCTTGTCAACGCTTACGAACTCCTCAAATTTGAAGTGAACTTTTTCCGACAGAATTACCTTGACAAGAACGGATCGCCACCGAATCATCGTGCTTTTCAACTCGAAGCATGCCGTACTGTGTTCGCATCAGATGCATTATCAGATAAGAAAGTCTCGACGCCGCAACGAGATGATGACGAGTCTTGGCTTCGCGACTTGATCATGTCGAATCCAGATATCACACAAGAAGCTCTATTTGGGCCGCTCCGAACACCTTCTGAGGGCATTTCGACGTTGCGAATATACGGCCGAACTCACCTCTTCGAACAATGTCCACTTGAAAATCAGCTCCTCGCTTTTGTGCGAGCTCAGGCTGATGCAGGCTTGCCAGACTGGCGACTTCAGCAAGAAGCTTGCGATATCATTCGTCGCGCTGAGGCATCGTCCAATGCTACACTCGAAGGCTTTTCCGACTGGGTAATCCACGCTATTGGAGCTGACAGTGACTGGCTCCTACCATTCAAATTACGCGTGGGCTTGGACATTGGCGATCAATTTAATCCTGCCGCAGTTCCCTCACTCGAGTCAGTCGATCATCAGCAAGTGTCTGCGCCATTTTTCCCGGAAGCCTTTACCCATGTTGGGCTCCCTGAAAACTCATCTAATGCACCTATTCATTACCTGGCTGCGCCTCCGTCCGCCTCCAATTTTCCGGACAGCTACTCACAGAGCAATAGGTCTATGGGCCCGAACTTCTTCCGTCTTTTTACTGGCGACCTCAGGCGCTGGGTCTTTGCGACAATGTCCCCCTCTAACCCGGGAAGTCACGTGCCGTCTGATACAGAGATCCAGCACCATGCGCGCTGGATCATGTATGAGTCTGATGACCCGTGGAATCAGACTGCAGCGGATCATCCGGAATGGCTTTGGCGATTTAAAAAGGACGTCGGAATTTTGAGGGAAGGGGAGGCGGCTGTGGGTGGGGATCCGGGATTCCCGGCTCTATGAGCTGTCTCGGCAAACAAGCCAATGAACACCATTGCCGCCGTTCGGAGAAGCCATGAATTTATCTAGCAGAAATCTTCGTCTAATGGAATTTTTTAACGGAAATTGTCATCTTAGGTCATGTTCGAGCGAATACTAGATTTATTTTTAGAAGTCAATGTAGTAGTATTGTCTAGATGTCGTACGCTCTGATTGATTGATTAATTAATTGCTTAACGTACTCCACGGGTGAGCGGATCAAACGGGTGAGCGGATCAAACGGGTGAGCAGATCACTCTGCCAAGACCACTCTAAACCTCCACCTTACCACGCAATGCCTTAACAACAATATTAATCTACGCCCTTAAGAGAAGCTGCAATACAGCTTGCGCTCTAGGTAATTAGATAAGACGTGATACTTACCCTATAACGCGCTGTAGCTATATATAACACACCTTATAGTATACTCTATACTTAATACACAAAACAACCTATATAAGCTAATTATATGCCAGTTTAACAGATTATAGACTAGACTAAGAAGGACGTAATTGCTAAGTATATCCTTAAGCTAGATGCATAATAATTTGCCTCTAAGCTAGCTGCTATAGCTAATATAGCTGATTCTTTATGTGCTAAGCGCAATATAGGCTATGTTAGCATAAACTAGCCTAACACGTTTATTAAGCGCCGCCCTAACCTTAAAGTAAGGTTTAATCGCAAGTACAACTACAAGAGAGCCCTCTGTAAGAATCTAGAGATTATTAGGGGCTAGTTTTAGCTTATAGCTAATGTTGAAGCTAAGTATAGCATCTAGGATAACAATATATATAACTTTAATAAGACAGGCTTTATAATAGGCTAGATATTAACAGGAGCAGTTATTATAGGCTTTAAGCGTTAAGGATAGCTAAAGGTAGTGTAGTAGGGTAACTGTAAGTAGATAACAGTTATACAGGGCATTAATAGCATAGGGTAGGCTATTCTACCCTTTATTCTTTAAAGGCTGTAACTACCTCTCTACCTAGTATAAAGAAGACAATCTGCCCTATAATTAGGTTATTAGAGTCTCTAAGAATAGATAGACTACTAACAAGCTTAGTCTAGACTAGTTAAAGCACTTTAATGCCTATACAAAGACGCGCACCTAAAGAGTATACTAGCTACTCCTTATTAACAGCTACAAGAGCTACAACTCCCTTAATTTCTAACAATACTGTAAGGAAGTAAATATTATTACACTATATATACCTGTTAGATGGTATAATAAATGTGTAATGAGGTAACGTAATAATATTAATAATTGTTGTGTGTTGCTGTTACCCTGTGTTTAGTGAGATTTAGGTTCTTTGCTAGTGTGCCAAGCCTATTAGTCCCTGCTTGATTGTACAGATCTAACCTTGCTAGAGCTTGTTCTATCTAACACACCCCTTTAGCTTAGAGACTTATTAAGCTAGTAGTTATGCAAATGTAAGGTCTTTAAGTTGCTCTTAAATTTCTTTAAGAGGTATAGTATTTGTTTCCTATACTAGCTCTATAATAGCTAGGCTAAGTTATTAAAGGAAACCCTCCTATTTGTTTGCTAGTAGGACTTTTGTTATGCTGTCTGCGATTATATTTGCTAACTGTATAAATTCTATCTTAATTATACCCTTAGATACTTCTTATCTAATCTAATAGTTATAGATATCTACATGTTAAATTTTAGTTTAGAGATAGAAAACTTCCTCTGTTACTAAGCGTATAGTTTACTTATTGTTACACTAGATAGTAATAGTACGCGTGTCTATTTTTATTTAGAGTTTGTAAAGCAGTCTTAATATAAAGAGTGCTTCTTTAGCTACTTATAAGAGAGCTAGTAGCTCTGCTTTAGTAGTTAATATAGTAACTGTGTCTTGCTTATTAGCTCTCTATGTAATAAGTCTACTAAATAGTCTTATAGCGTATCCTTGTAAGCTTTTATAATTTAGGGTAATATCTTTAAATAAAGTGTTACTTGCAATCTGTAGTCCTTTAGCTCCTCCTAGTTATAGGGCTTATTATCTAGTATCTTAGAGGTATAGTAGTACTTAATCCGCAGCGTTATAGTGCTTAGGTCCTAGATTTACTACAAAGCAAGCTAGTTATAAGGTAGCAAAAGTAATATCTAGCCTTATAGTAACTGCAGCAAAGAGCAACAACCTAATCTTACGTTAATATTTATTAATTTCTGCTAGCGCTGCTAGACCCTTCCTTAGCTAAAGCTCTATCGCTGCTATAGGAGTATTGTGTTAAATATCCTACCTATTAGCTAAGCAGCTAATCTTGTCTAAGTATGCCGCTTTTAATAGTTAGATCTTTAATCTGCTCTTTCTTAGATAATTTCTATGCTAAGGAACTACTAAAAATTATCTCCTCTAGTAAATTTATAACTGTTTTGTAAGTAACTAATTACTTCTTACGCTTTGCCTATCTTATCTCTGTAGTACGCAAGTATAATATTGTTAATATAGAAGAAACTAATATTCTATCTCTAATTAGGCAGCACAGCTTATAGGGTACAATCTAGAACCCTAGTACCTTTAGTGTTGTAGTAAATCCTTTCTGCTAGAGGAGTAGGGAGATACGGAGACTGTATAACGCCTTATTAATTTATAGAATCATTCTAGGCTTCTAGTAGCCTTAAGGCATTCTTATGTAAACCTCTTAATCTATTGTTGTATAGACAAACGCGTTTATAACATTATATTATTTTAGCTCTATATTATAGTAAGCTGCAATTACTATTATTATTTAAAGTAATTAGCTAGTAAGTGTGGCTGCATAAGTGTCTTTTAAGGTTATATTTAGCTGTTAGTTACCTCTAACTACTAGTTGCGCCTTATACTGTAGTGGAGTAAAAGTACAAGGCTAACTAGTAAGGGCTTAGTAAAACATTGGGGTTTGGATGCACGTGATTATTGGGTGTGTTAACTAGCAAGGGCTTAAAGGGCTATTAGGGATTAAAGGCACGTGATTGTTGGGAGGGTATATTAGATAATCTCAGCAAGCTATTAGGGCTTGCTATTAAATACAACTACCTTCTTGTATTAAGCAATATTTACACCTACAAAATAGTAACTAATATGCAACTTAAACGCCTATAAGCCTTAGTTTTAGGAAGGCTAAGGCTACTTTAGCTAGTACTTAATAGGATAACAATATACAGTACGTGAAAAACAGTATCTTCTTTATGATTTCCTTTTACGTAGTTGCAACACAGTGTTTATAGGACAGGTCTAGCAAGCAGTTACAGACTAAGCAGTAGGCCTAGAAAAACAGCATAGAGTAAAAGGCGTTAGAAAGATCTAACACTAACAACACAGAACTAAGCTAGGCTTAGAAATCTATTAGGACTTACAGTAAAAGGTCTACACATACCAGCAGTACAGAGCTAAGCTAGGCTTAGGAGTCTATTAGGACTTGCAGTAAAAAGTCCACACATGCCAGCAGTACAGAACCAAGCTAGGCTTAGAAATCTATTAGGACTTGCAGTAAAAAGTCTACACATGCCAGCAGTACAGAACTAAGCTAGGCTTAGGAACCTATTAGGACTTGTAGTAAAAAGTCTACACAGTTATAACAGTTACAGCCCTTACGTGCAGCGTGCACAGCCCTAGTAAGAGAGCGTTCTTATAGTTTTGTTAAGGCTACAAAAACCTCTGCCTATTAGATAATTATATAGTAACAGGAAATAACAGAAAGGTATAATAGAACTAAGTTATGTTAGAAAAAGGGACAAGTATAGAGAATACCTAAGCAAAGACTATTTAAACAAGACAAGAAGACACCTTCTAACAAGCAATTACCCACAATTTTTAGCACTAACAAATACCTAAAAATAAAAATAGTAACTAAAACTTACTAGTATGTTAAACACTCTAACCTATAAAGCTCCCTCTAGCACCTATTAGGATGCTGTAAGGGGAGGATCTACTACATTACCTCTAGAAGCAGAAACTACAGCAGCTTATCTCTATCCTAAAAATTTAGAGACCCTAAACGCGTTACTACTAAGCAATAATGCTTTAGGAGACCTAGACTTACGCTAAATCCTTTCTATCATTGCTAATAGAGTGGGACATATTGCCTAGGAGATCTAGTGCACCTACGCTAACAAGTAAGCCCCTTTTACAGACGTACCTCTAGTATTTAGCAGAGAAAATATAACCTATTTCCTAAAGGAGATTAAACAACGCTTTAGTTTCTACAAATAGACTATTAAGGACTGTATTAGTAGACTCCTTAGTTACTATAACTATACTTACTAAGAGACTATTAAGTTAAGTCTAACAGACTTTACAGCCGCCTAGGCAGCAACTAATTAGCAAGCTGTTAAGGAAGCACTCTAACGTTAATTCTAAAGCTAGGATAAGGCCTAGCAGGAAGAGACTAAAGATTTACTCCGCACTTAGTGCATATTATGCTTATTAACCCTAAATTTGTTCCTCTAAGGATACCTAGACAACTTTAGCCCTAGGTTTAAATAATGCCTAGAAGCTAGGACAGTAGCAGAATTATATAAAGGATTCTACTTAGCAAAAGGCCTAAATAAAAAATATCTTAATAAGGTATTAAACAAATATAAACTTACTATAACCTATCTAGAGGACTTTTACTACGCTGAAATTAAAGCGTTCCTTAGCAAGGTTGCCTTACAAGAATTAGAAATTAAATTATTTAAACTAGTATTTAAGAAGAAAACAACAACAACTAAGTTATAGGCACCTAATAAACTATTAGGACTCCTAAACACATTTAAACTAGCCTAGTTAAACAAAGAAGGCGTGCTAAAGAGGCTATCTAGAGCACGCCCCCTAAGTAAAAGAGGAGTCTAAATGCTACCAGGGCATTAGCCTACACAAGGAGAAGTTAATAACCTTATTAAGAAGTTCTCTAGGATTAAGCTTAACGGCATAAATCTCTTACTTGCCCCTTAGGAGCTATAGGAAGCAGAACTGCTTTTGTATAAAGACATATAACAGGAAGTTAGTACAGCCCTTATAGGTCTTAAAAGGCAATACTAAAGACCTATTAAGACGCAAAACCCTACCAGCTTTAATTAATCCCATGTTACTTAACAAGAAGGGCTTTTTCTAGCTAGGACAACGCCGCAGGGATATAGCTAACTAAGAGGCCTAATAGTTTGTTATGCCTGTAGAAAGGAAGGCTGCCTAGCGTTAGCATGCGCAGACAGAGAGAAACTAATCTAGGTCCACCTTAACTAGTAAGGACGTCTTATATGGGGATTAGCTAAAAACCTATAGGGTAATATTTATAACGTGTTAGAGACGTATATTATAAAAACAGTTATAAAAGGCATTACGGAATAGCTTAAGAGATAAGGGCACGTAGTAGTTAAACTACTAACTACTATTAACCTATACGCGCAAGAACACTATACCTAAGGTAATATTAGGGCTACTAGCAGTGCTATTGTTATAAACCTTAACGCAGATTAAGAGGCAGGCCTTTTAAAAGAAGAAGACTACGCCTAAAAACTAAAGACAGTTATAATAGTGTAAAAAGAAAGCAAGAGCTGTAAGGTTTAAAAAGGACAACTTAACAGTTAATCTGTAGAAATAGTTAACCTAATATAGACTAATTACTATATAAGGGATGTAGTAGTTTCTAAAGCATTATTAGGTTACACCCCTACTATTTAGAACAACAAAAGTAAGAACGCAGGATAGAAGGTCCCTAAGGCAGTGGCATTTAAAGAAGAAATAGATGTTAACAACTAGGCCCCTAACCTAAGAACATAGGAAGATGTAAAAAAGCACTAACTACTAGATAACCTTATAGTAGACCTAAACAAGATAGTTTGCTAGGTCCTCTAAACTACCATTAAGGTATCCCTAAAGGATCTGTTAGCATTAGCCCTAAAGCTCCAGCGAAGACTAGGCAAGCTATACTACGCTAAAGCAGACCTAGACTTATTAGGCATACTAGCACCTAATTAGAAAAAAGATTAATAATGTTTCTAGGTTAATAATATAACACTCTCCTGTTCTAAATATGTTTATATAGAGGCTTACAACAGACAAATTATTTAAGCTAGCTCTTATAAGTTAAGTACTAATAGAACATTAATAGCTAGACCTATGTTCCCTTACTAGCAGCTCTAGTATACTTATAGTATAAACCTTAAAGAAGAAGAACATAAAAGGACTATAGAGGAGCAAAGAGAGTATAATTAAGAATATAATTTTAAGCACGTCTAAAGAGACTGCTAGCAAGCCCTAATAGCCATTAATAATGCTTAGATGTTAGCACTGCTAGATTCTAGAGTAGAACTTAACACTATCTTGCTAAAGACAGCTTAAGTAGCTAGATTAGTAATAACGTCTGTGCTAAACAAAATAGCGTCCTTACGCCTGCAGGCTGCTAATAGCACCTTTAAAGCATTTACTAGGATAATTTAGCATGCCCTAGTTATAATTAGGAACATTATAATCCCTACTAATTTCTTTACGCTAAAATTATTATTAAGCCTAGTTATCCTTAGGAACCTATACCTGGCAGATGCACAATACACCTTCTAGTACTAGGCAGATAGACAAATAAGGTGTACTATCTACTCTAAAGACTGCAAATTATATATAACATTTGTAGAAGCAACAGATAACACTATTAGAGTAATTACTTGCAGGTTAATTCATTTAAAAGAATAAGGAGAGCAAGCGTTAGGCCTAACTCGCTATAACCTTTAAAAACCCTAACAGCAAACAGACAAAGACTTAGTAGGCTTTTAAGATGCGCCTCTACGCAACTAGTTAGGCCCTAGCTAGATTACTATCTGCTGTGCACTATAATTAAGGAAGATTAGCACCTCTACAAGAGTAGACATAACAAGGTACTATCTAACATGCTTCTAGACCTAAACTACCTCTATTAGGCAGAACTAGCACAATTAAAGGAAGAAGTTACTTAATGTCCTATTAAACTTAGGTGTAGCACCGCGTATAAAACTATAGCTAAGAAGGTCTAACTAGTCTATAACTTAACAGTAACCCTACATGCTGGAGAGGGACGCTAAGACTAGTAGGAAAGGGCTTAATTTTAACAGCTACTAAACCTAGATTAGAGCTAGCAGCAGTTTTAGAGGCACATTAAGGACTACACTGCCAGCTTTCTATTAGGTACTAGATTAACCCTAGAACAACTTTAGAAAATGAAGATAGCGGACTAGCTGTAGCCTAGGGAACAAGAGATGTTAATTCAATTATTCTACTGTTAAGAAGCAGCCTTATACTTTAATTTCTTTAAGTCTAGGCAAATCTATACAGATGTCTACCCTCTAGTACAATTTAACACAGTACTACATGCTGCTTAGAAGGGAAACAGCTTCCTAGTCCTAAGTAAACTTAGGGGCGTAGTAGAACAAATAATCTAGGAATAACTTAACTGTGTAGTCTTAGAGTACAGTAAGAGCCTATACAGTAAACTATAGTTCTTAGTTAAGAAAAAGAACACTAAGTATTAGCTTATTAATAATGCCTAACAGATTAATAAGGTTATAATAAGAGATGCAAACTTACCGCCTAATCCTAATAAGTTCTTTGTTAGATAATATGCTTAATATAAAAAGATAATGATAAAGGTAATTAATTAATAATTATCTGTTTTAATGGCTAACTTTATGTGTGTGTGCCGCTAGCCCCTAAGTTAGCTAAGGTTAACTCCAACTTGGTTCAGCAAGGTTGGTTATCTAACACACTCCCTCAGCTTTAAGGCTCTATTAAAGCTGGACACATTTGGCTCTTATTGTACCTCTAGGTTAGCAAGCTTTTAGTTAAGTAATTCTATCAAGGTGTTGGCTGGCTTTCTTCGTTCAGTATGTTTCTCTAGTCCTAGCTGCCTTAGAAAGGTTAACCACTTACTTGCAGGCAGAGCCTTTATAAGTCTGTTAGCTAATATCTTAGTAGATAGGACATAGGTAACTGTTATAGTGCCTTTCTTTACCTCTTATTGCAGCTAGTGGTTGTAAATGTCTACATATTGTAGTTTAGTTTGTAGTTTAGAGACTTCCTTATTAATCTATAGATAGTCTAGGTATTATTATATTAAATAGTAATCATTAATTATAAGAGGTTTATACTAAGTTCTAATAATAGTTATAAGATAAAGATAGCTTCCTTAGCTACCTATACTAGGGCAAGTAGCTCTGCTTTAGTTATTAATGTAGTAACTATGTCTTACTTATTAGCTCTTTAGGCAATAAGTCCTCTATATAGTTTAATAGTATATCCTTAGAAGCTCTTCCTGTTAAGAGTATTATTAGCAAAAAATGTATTACTAGCAACTACTAGGTGCTTACTGCCTCTAAAGGTAAGAGATAGGTCTTGTGTTCCTTATAGGTACAATAGTACTTAATCTGGTGTGTTATAGTGCTGCTGTTAAGAGTTAGTTAGAAACTATGCCAGCCTAAATATAGCAAAGGCAATGTTAGGCCTAGTAGTAACCGCAGCAAAGAGGAGAGATCTAACCTTCCTCTAGTATTTGTTAATTTCTAATACTACAGCTTCCCCTTTATTTAGTAGAAGCTTAATGCTTAATATTAGTGTGTTATAATGTATGTCTGTCTTATCTGCTAGAGAGCTAATTTTGTTAATATATAACGCCTGTAAGAGGAGGATCCTTAGGTTGTCTTAGTCTTAGGTTATCTCTACTCCTAGAAACTATTACAGATTGTTTCCTCCTATAACAGAGTATTTGTTAGTAATATAGCTAAGAGCCTTGTCTGCCTTATGTTTTCTAGTCTAGTAATAAGCTATAATAATATTATCTATATAGAAGAAGATAGTAACTCTATTCTTAAGTAAATAATAGGGTTTATAGGGAACAACTGCAAATCTATAGTTTGTTAGAGTAGATGTAAATTTCTTCTGCTAGAGGAGTAGAGAGATTCTTAGTCTATATAGTGCCTTGTGTAGCTGTAAGACTATGCCCAGTTTCTAATGCCTGCGTAGCATCCTTATATAGACTTCTCTAATAATTAATACATAAATAAAGGCGGTTATAACATTAAACTACTTAAGTTGTAGGTTATGTGCTGCTGAAATTGCTATAAGCATTCTATAAGACCTACTAGCTAGTATTACTGCGTAGGTATCTTAAGAAGTAATATTTTGTTGCTAGTTACCTAAGACTACTAGTCGCGCCTAATATTTAAGTAGGTAGTAGTTCTTGTTAAGCTTGTACGTGTATACCTACATACAATTAAGTATTGAAACGCACTAGTCACCTAAAGCCTTGTCCGATTCCTCTCCGACTTATCACCGACTCGGTGCCGTTACATCCGTGTCCACCCCACACCCCAGGCCAGCACTCTAATTCTTTATAACTCTTATGAGGTATAAAAGGCACAAGGCTAAAAGGCATAGAGAGCTAATTTTTAAGTATTCTTTCGTATAAGACCTATAGGAATAGAACGATTCTCTGTGTAAACTATCCTAGTGCTCCTATACACCTTGTAGCAGATACCCACCCCTTTTAGAGACTTCTATCATCCTGCGTCGTTACAAGTATCTAGTGTCCTACTACCTTAGTCTTTGTTAGGGGTACTTTAGAGTATGACTTTATGTTCTAATAGCTGCTAAGGTGTTCTTGCTTAGCTTCTTTAAACTATTTGTGAAGCAGGTAGTCCTCTAGTTTAATTGTGCTGTTGGCTCTGTTAGGAGTTAGCTTTAATAAGGCTTAAGACCCTTTATTAGTATTTGTTTTAACCTAGCCTTGTTAATATTGTTGCCCTAGCATGTGCCTATGCATCTGCCCTATATACTAGCTATAAATGTAGCTTTCTACAGGATAGTTTATAAAGTTCCTTAAGATTACGCTAGCGTTAATTCTAACTAATTAGCAGTTAACTAGTGCCATCTGCTAACTCCTGATTAGCTGTTACCTCTTGCTGACTAGGATAACAACAGCATGTTTATTAACAGTGTAACTAGTAGCAGAGTTAGAGGAGGGGTTAGATATATATATCTAGCTCTCTGTCTATTATTATATCCTAGTTAATCTTCTGTAGTATTTAAGTGTGTAATAGTGTTGTCCTTATAGAATAACTAGATTTTAGCCTTATTTTAGGGTAGAGGTAGAAGCTCTACGCTTCTTATCTATATTGCTATCTCTTTAAGAGTGCTGTGCATAAGGTTGTCTATTAGGTCCTAAGTCTAGCTACTAAAGACAGTATCCTTATTAAAGATTATATCTCTTATGCTAATAACTTTTGCTAAAGTTGGAATCTATATCTAATATATGTTTAAGGATTAGTATCCTACTAGGTATCCTACCTATGCTCTTAGGTCTAGTTACTAGAGTTGTAACTTTCCCTAAAGGGTGTTACTTATAAGAGTAAAGGCTTTATATCTATATGCTTTTAGATATACCTAGTCTAGTTTCCTACTTTATATGTTTAAGCTAGCTAGTTAAGCTGTATAGGTAAAGAACATATTATAGAGTATTTTCTAGTTATTTAATAACCTTAGTATTTAGTTGTGTAGGTATACTGCTGCCCTTATAATCTCTAGCTACATTTCCTATAGTAGGTTTGCGTCTAATCTTATAGTGTATGCCTTATCTTTTATTACACCCCCTAACCGTTTAGCACCTCTGTTTTATACTTAGGTGTCTACTGCAGAAGGCTTAAGCCTAATTAATTGCGCAGCGCACTATTATAATACTTCTAGTTTTCTTATAGTAATTTTACTATTACACTTAATTACTTTAACCTAGATCTTGTATTGTTTTAACAGGAATTATGTAAGAGTGTCTAAGAAGTAGATATTTGTTTTTCCTAGTTAATTATCTTTAAAGTAGAAGTCCTAGAGGAAGCCAGATTGCCTGTTAACAGCAAGTTAATAGCTCTTTTCCTTAGTAAAGCTTCCTTCTTTATATAAGTAGAAGTTAATTACTATGCGTTCTCCTAGTCCTTTATTGCTTATTCGCAGTATTTAACTAATTTGCCTCTTAGTCTTAGCCTGTCTGCAAGTATTACATTAGACTCTAGTAATACCCCTAACTCTTACCCCCTAAGATTGTTAGATAAAGTGTTTAATAGTAGTAGCTCTAGGGTGCCTTATTTGCTTATGCTATAGTAGAGCAGTAGCAGTCTTAGGTATTTAGCTTTGTGTTAATTATATTGCAAATGCTGTCTATAGCTGTTCCCTAAGTACCTATTATCTATATTGTTTATCTAAGGATGTAATAGCTGTGTTATCTACTTGTCTAAGCTAAGTTAGATCTCCTTTTGTGTCCTACTAGATGCCCTGTTAACATAATTGTTAGAAAGAGATAAGGTTGCAAAGAATGTCTAGGCACTATGCTACGTTGTGTAGTTTAAGAGTAGTTAGTTAGCTTATATTTAATAGATAGAGATAGACAGTGCTATATCCCTATATCTATACCTAGGAGTTTCCTGCCTATAGGTAGTTGTTTAATGTAGGTAGAGTAAGGTCTTATATCTAGTCCTTATTGTTTATAATATAGATTATTAATCCTAAGTTAGGAATATAGGAGTTCCTAAGAGAGTAGCTTAGTAGCTCTATATTGTATAATTCTTTAACTAGACTTATGTTAATTATTAATAACTTCTATCTCTGTAGTTATTCTAGAGGTGCCTCTAGTGTTTAGGATGTCTTAATAGCTAGTGTCTTAGTGCAAGCTTGTTTTGCAGATCTAACCTAATCTTAAAGGTTAGCATTTTGTTCTATCCTAAATTGTACTATCTTAGCAATTCTATTGCGTAGGGTAAACTATTCTAGTGCTTTATCTTTGTAGACGTAGTAGCAATCTTCTAGTCTATAGCATTGTCTACAAGCAGGGCATTTTACTCCTCTACCTGCTGCTGTATCCCGTCTTAGGGACTGCTTAGATATAGTTATTTAACTAATATTCTGTTTTTAATAAGGTCTTCCCTAACTCCCCTATGTAGTAGGAGTAGAAAATAGGTCTTTAATAACATAAAAGGCGTCCCTGTTAGTGTCTAGGGTAGATTTACTACTAGTAGTAAGAGTTAAGTTATTCCCTGCAGCAAAGGCGCCCCTTTACTGTTTCCTCTTAGAGTAGTACTTACTTATATGCTATTAGAACCGTTTTATTATTTCTTTACAAGTTATGTTTTATTCTTGTCTGCTATAGTCCTAGAATATTATTACCTAGGTTAGCGCTATTTTTATTACTAAATCTAAGAAGTCTTAGACAGTGTCTTGTATATTATATATTTCAGTAACACCCTTAGTTTTAGCATTAGTTGCAGCATATTATACTTAAGGAGCTAGGTATCCTAGCTCCTAGGTTATCTTATTAGTTTAAGGGCTGCTAGGTATTAGTAGCGTGTGCGTAATTGTTCTTCTTTAGCGTTAATACTAATAGTATGTTTAAGGCTAATAAGCTATATTTAAATTTATTTACCTAGATAGCAGTAGTTCTTTATAAGGTAAGGTGATACTAAGCCTTAGATAAACATTACTACCTTATCTTAGTTAGCTTATTTATTATAGTAGTCTCTATCCGCTATCTTATAGGATTTAAAGCAGCTTTTCTAATAGTTATTATCTTCCTTCTATGCCTTTAGGCTGTTAGCTAACAGTTTAGATAGAATTTCTAGAAGCTATAGGTTTCCTTATTTATTATTACTAAGGGCTGGCCTCCTCTTGTAGTTAGTAATGTCTAGGGCGTTAGGTACTTGTTGTTTAGTCCTTAGAGAGATAGTCTAATTTAGGTCTATCTTCTCCTATACGTCTAGAGAGGCGCAGCAGGTCTGTAGTTAATGCAGCTAAGGTGTGTAGGTTATGTAATCTATAATTTAATATTAATAAATTACGCATTATTAATAGCAATATATTAAACGAGTGTTTTAGTATTGTTAGTAAGACTCTTAATTGTCAGATAATATGCTTAATATGCAAAGATAATAATAAAGGTAATTAATTAATGATTATCTATCTTAATGGCTAATTTTATGTGTGTGTGCCGCTAGCCCCTAAGTTAGCCAAGGTTAACCCTAACTTAGTTCGGCAAGGTCGGTTATCTGAAATTCTTAGAAGAGTTTGCTAGATGTTAGGTTGTATCCCTTATTAACTTCTTCTCTAGATACGACTAAGTAGAGCTACACCTAGACTCTTACCTATTAACTACGTTTATAACCCTAAGCTATAGGCTTGTACATTAATACACACTTCTAATAGGAACAACAAACTCTGTAGCAGAGTTTGTACGCGTAGTAACAAAAGTGCTCTAGGATCTAGTCCTATCCTGTTATATGCTATACATAGACAACATTACTATAAAGGGTCTAAAAACAAACTACAACAACAAGTTGCTTAAACACAGGATCTAGAGGTTTATTAGGGAGCACATAATAAACATTAACTAGGTACTCTAAAACCCTAAGATACAACACGACAAAGCAAAATTTCGACATAGGGCCCTGCACACCAAAAAAACTTCAGAATCCATCTTAACCTAGAGTGGATATACTATCCTGAGCTTCCTAGAGCCTCTAGGCGTCTGGTTGCTGCACGCTGCCTAGTTATCTAACCTGTTCTGTTGCAAAAAAATTCGGATTTGCAAAGCACAGACCACCCCTGCAATAAAAACCTTATCTTATCTTCCCTTCTAAGATCTTATTTAAAGGAAACAAAAAATAACAAAACATCCTATCTCTACTAGATAGCAAAAAGCCTTTCCTTAGCTTTCTGCTTTTAACCCTTCTTTCTACTCCTAGAGGTCTACTAGTTAGGCTAGTAAGAATAGAACAAAGGCAAGATTAGTAAAGCTAAGACTGCCTTTTCCTTGTTTTTCAGTTCTAAAAAGCAGATAGAAAATAGGTACCTCTATCTGTGCAAAAACAAGCTCTCTACTAGTTATTTCTTAGTTATTTCATTTTTAAAAGAGAAGGAAACCCCTACCTAGGACCAGGACCCAGGACTATAGAACCAGAACCACCACCTAATAGAGAACACTCTCCAAACGCAGGGATAATAGAAATAAGCCCCCCTAGCTCCCTAACCCCTCTAGGAGAGATGTACTAACCTACACTTACCCCTAGACCTCTGTCTATACCCTTATCAGCAACACTACACTTACAATCTACTCTAGGAATACACTAACCTAATATATTTAACAGAACTGCAACTGTACCTCTACCCTCTGCTCCCTCTAAGCAACCAGCTAGCAGACCTGCTACTCTAACAGCACCTAGGCTTCTCCCTTTCTAACTTAACATAGCTACTAGGCCTATTACCTAAGCTCCTATTGCTAAGACAGTAAAAGAAGCCCTATCTATTGCCAGGACAATAGTTATTTAGGCTTCTTCCCTAGCCACATTAAACAAGGAACAATTAAACCTCCTAGACCTTCTAGAAATCTTCTAAGACTACACAGAAAACAACAGGATAAACAAACAAGGCCTCTCTATCCTAGCGTCCTGAGTATTAAACCTTAAAACAGTGTCTAAATTAATTAAAATAAGAGCAAAACTCCTTTAAAAACCTACCCTAGCTACTAAGACTTCTACTATTTAACCTTCTACCTAGCCTACTTTATACGCATCTGCAGCTTTAGCCAACCTCCCTTAAAACATAGACTAGCAAACAGTTACAAAGAAGAAGCAACCTACTATTATTAAGAACGCTCTAAGTGCACGCTAACTAGTTCTTACAATAGAGCAAGAACTACCCTCTTTTGCCCCCCTAGAGATACGTAATGCTTTTAACAAGGCCTTTATAGATAAAGGAGTAAGCCTCCCTATAATTACTTCTGCAGGCCTAAGTAGAAGGAATAATATTATTCTTACTATAACGCCCTCCTTTACAGCAAAATACCTGCTTAAAAACTAAGTAATCTAGTAATTAGTTACTACCTACAAGGAAGCCCTCCTAAGAGAACTATGGCACAAAGTAATCCTACACAACATCCCTACGTCTCTAGAAACAAACTAGGACCTAGAGGTGCTTAAGTCAGAAATAACTACCTTTAACAAAGGCCAGATAATAGTAGGAAACCTATTCTAGCTAATAAGCTACAAAAGGAGATAAAAGTAACAACTAGGATCTGTCTGTGTAGCGTTTGCAATAGAAAAGAAGTACAACAAGCTATACAGAATAGACTATACCTACTAGAAGCTAGTATAAGAGTAGAGAGGTTTATTACTACACCTCCTACTACACAATGCTAAAAATGTTAGCAATTTAGACATATAGAGAATAGACGTCTTAATAGCACTATATATAAAATATACGTAGATATAACACCCTACAACACTATATAAGTGTAATATATATAGCACTACAGGTAAAGCCTGTGTACACACTATCTCTAAGTGCATAAACTATAAAGAAGCACATACAGTAGATAGTAATTAATATGCAGCTAAGAAGGCTATAAAAAACCCACAAACACATCTAGAATGCTAGACAACCTAAGGATTCTATAAGTAAATCTAAATAAGAGTGCATAAGCTACAGAGAGTGCCTTGTAACTTACAGTAGAACTAGCTATAGACCTTATCTTAGTACAAGAACTATAGCTTACCCCTACTTAACAACAACCTTTAGACTACTAAGACACACGCTCTGTAAACCACCCCTCCCTTACACAAATCCTACCTCTACTACAGGACTACAGTATAAGGCCACGTGTTCTTACCTACATTCTACGTTCAACACCAGTACAAATCTCCCTAACTGCAGATTTAAGCCCTAACCTAGACTTTCTAGCTATTACAGTCTAGTAGTCTAGGTTAAACTTTACAATCTACAACATATATAACTAAACAAACATATAAGGAAAAATAACAGTAGAGAGAAAGCTTCTAAATAGCCGCACTCTGCCTTACTTAATCCTACTAGGGGACTTTAACACCTACTACCCTTAGTAGGACCCTACTATAACTACTATAACACTAAAAGCTAGTAGTTTTATTGCCTAGATAGAAGAGTAAAACGTAGAGCTACTAAACAACCCTGGCACAGGCACCTTCTACAGGCTAAACATAAGTAGGGAAAGTGTTCTAGACCTTACCTTTGCTACACACAGGCTTGCAAACTAAATAGAAGACTAGCAAACCCTAGCAGGTATAGGCTTAGACTACCTAGGCATCCTATTTACAATTACATTGCCTAGAACACAACTCCTAAATAACTCTACTCCTTAGTGTAACACTAAGAAGGCAGACTAGGACCTATTTTAAAAGGAGCTAGTAAAGGAATTAGTAAAAAGCCCTGCTCTAAATACCACAAGCCCTAGACACTCTACTAGCACCTCCCTACTTCTTATCTAAGGAGAGGACAGAGAACTAGAGAAGCAGCTAGAAGCAATAGGGAAGGAGCTTACTACAGTAATAATAAACACAGCTAAAACTATAATCCTGTAAAGCTTTACTAGTACAAAAAGTAAACCTTAGTAGAACCTAGACCTAAAATTACTTAGGACAAATATGCTTAGCAAACAACGCCTCCTATAGAGAGAACTAGTAACTAGCCCTATAACCATATACATATAGAAAAGCGACTACCTAATTACTAGAAACAGATATCTATAAACAGTAAAAGCAGCAAAGCGCAACTACTAGAATTAATTACTAAAAAAAATAGGACACAAAATTAATCTTTAAGGTAATGTCTTATACTAGGTCTGTAGGTAACTAAAACATACCTGCTATACAAGGCCCTAGGGGAATAGAGAACTCCTTTTGAGGCAAGTGCTTAGCACTAAGAGACACTCTCTTCCCTAGCCTACCTTCCTCTCAGCCTATAGAGTGGAGAACCTACTAAGAAGGTAGCTAGGAATAGCCACCCCTTACTAAAGAAGAGCTAGAACACGCCTGCTCCTTACAAATCTAAAGTAGCTCCCTAAGACTAGATGCAATAAACTAGGAGATTATTACTACAGTATATAAAGCAGAAACAGACATATTCTTCTATGTGTTCTCTACCCTATTTAATTATAGGTACTACCCTTAAATCTAGAAAAGAGTAACAGGAATTATCCTAAAAAAGCCAAATAAACTAGAATATACAGCCCCTAAAGCCTATAGGGTAATTACTCTCCTAAGCTGCCTAGGCATAGTTGCAGAAAGACTAGTAGCTAAACAACTTAGCATACCAGCAGAAACAACTACCCTACTACACCCTTTATAACTAGGAGGAAGAGTACAAAAATCAGCAATAGACGCTTCTTTACTGCTACTAAACTAAGTGCAAGAACAAATAAAACTAAAGCGTACAATAACTATAGTGTTCCTAGACATTAAAGGAGCCTTTAACTACGTCTTACTAGGCTAACTACTTACTATCCTACAACAACTAAAGCTACTGTGCAGCCTAATAGCCTAGATCTAATCATTCCTCTTAAGACGCTAACTACAACTGTCCTTTAATAGAGAAATAGAAGAATTTAGCAATATAAACACTAGAATCCTATAAGGAAGACCTGTCTTACCTATTCTATTCCTAATATATATTAGACCTCTATTCTAGTTAATTACAAACTACTCGCTATCCTACCTAGACAACCTGGCTATTACAGTATTATCTACTAGCCTAAAGAAAAACATCTGCCTACTAGAAAGAGATATAGCTAGCCTATTTGCAAAAGGATCTAGCTATGCAATTTAGTTTAATGCGCTAAAAACTAAACTTATCTACTTTACTACAAGCTAAAAAGCAGAAAACAACACCCTTACCCTGCCAGACACGTCTATAATAACTCTAAAAAAGACTGTTAAATAGCTAGGAATCTACTTTAACAACAGGCTCTCCTTTAAGGAGCACGCCGCTACAAGGATTAGCTAAGCAAGAAACGCCTTCTACAGAATGTGCAGACTAGCAAACAGCAATAAAGGCCTTACACCTACTGCCCTCTAATAAATATACCTAGCCTGTGTTACTAGCATAGCAGACTATAGATGCCAGGTCTTCTAGAAGCAACAAGCTAGAATAGCAAAACAACTACGAGGACTACAGAACCTAGCACTTAGGAAAATCTTAGGCACCTTCTAAACCTTACCTTTAATCCCCTAAGAGGTAGAGGTAGCACTAGCCCCTCCTACAATAAGGCTAAACACTGTAATAAGAAAGTACGCCTTTAGAGCTAGGAAGCTCCTAAAGAACTACCCTATCTACACTGCTACAACACAGCTAAAATCCACCCTACAAAACACAGACCTAGACTCTAGCACAGAGCAAGGAGAAGTTAACTGTATTAGGCTAAGAATAGGACCTCCTATACAGCTTATGCAAATTACACAGTCTATAGAAAAAGCTATACCTAGAATAAGAGAAGAGAAACTAAAAGACTTCTACTTCTGCCCCTAGAACAAGGCTATTGCATACTAAACTGAAATCTTAAGACTACTAAAAGAAGAAGAAGCAAAAGTATACAAAACACAGATGCTACAAAGAGTAGGAAGTAATATACTAGCTATCTACACAGAAGCTTCTTCTATAGAGGAAGGCCTAGGGATAGAAGTAGGAATTACAGTCCTAGACTACAACTAAGAGCCTAAGGAAATCTAAACTACAAACTACAACATTAGCAAAGGCCAAATTGTATACAACAGAGAACTAGAAGGAATAATAAGAGGCTTTAAAATTGCAGCTACTATAGCTACTACAGGACAGGACGTCTAAGTCTTTGCAGACAACTAGGCAGCTATCCTAAGACTAAAAACTCCTTTAAACAAGCCTAGATAGGCTTAGCAAATACGCTGTATAAAGGCAGCTAAAACTATTAAAGATAAAAGAGCCACTATAAGCCTCAAATAGACCCCTAGCTACTAAGATATTGCAGGAAACAAGAAAGCAGAATTTCTAGTAAAAGAAGTAATAAAAAAGAGGCCTACCTCTAACGCTATAAGCATCACTCTAACTAGAATTTAAGTAAAGGCTATTACAACAGATAAATGGGATTACAAACTAGTTACCTACACAGCTAGAGTAATCCTAAGAAAAGCAGACACCTACGCAGTAAAATACTGGCTAGGACTAACAAACAGGATAAAACTACCTAAAAACACTAAACAAGAGGTAGCAAGTGCCTACTACTAACTGAAACTAGGACATAGATATAATAAAGCATACCTCTACAATATATAGAAGGTTAATAGCAAAAGATGTATCTGCAGATACACATAAACAACATAACACCTTCTACTTAGCTATAAAGAATACAAATAAGCAAGAAAAATAATATAGGACAACCTACAAGGACAACAACTTTTAATGCAACTACTACTACATACAACCTACGGAATTCTAGCTACTCTAGCTTTTATTTTAGACACTAAAATAGGCACCTATAAGTGGTACCTACAACAAACAACAGACACCTAAAAAATGCTGTTAACTCCCTAGACCATAGGCTCTTACTACAGGACTCGGAACCTATATTTACTATCTCCTTTTACAATCACGCTCCTTAAATTACTAGAGTAGCTTAACTGCTCTCGTCTTATATAGTCTTAGACTTACACAGGACGTTAAACTTATAAATTAAATTAAATCAAATTAAACCTTAAGATAGCAGGAGCTACTGCCTTAGCCCTAAAGAGCGATTAGTGCTATAATAGTATAGGAGTAGTAGGGTACGTTGTAGATAAAAGGGGCAGGCATCTAGCAACAAAAAAGGTTTAAAAGATTATCAACTAGCCCCCCTATACAACCCTAAAGGATGTCTAAATATTACTTAGACTTTGTGTTTACTACCGCATCTAGATTCCTAAATTTAGCCCTATTGCAGCACCTCTGTTCAACTTGCTCTAGAAAGATGCTAAGTTCTAATAGACTATTAAGGCAAGCTAGGCAATAGAGAAACTTAAAGCGTGTCTAACAACTACTCCTGCCTTAGTAACTATTAACTATACAGAACCTCTACAGCTAGTAATTATATTAGTAGACAGCAGCAAGAAAGGTTATGGAGCAGTTATTAAACAGGAAGACCTAATAGGCTGTTAGCACCTAGTGCGTTATAAATTAGGAGTCTGGTCTACTGCAGAATAAGGCTAGGACTTAGGCAAACATAAGTACAAAGCATTGTTACTAGCTCTTAAGAAATCCTAGCTATAGATAAATAGCATCTACTTTATTATTAAAATAGACACCCGCACCTTAGTAGATCAGCTTAACTAAAGTGCCACAGACCTTCTAGGAGCCCTAATTCCCTGATAGTTAGCCTTACTTAACATGTAGGAATTTAAGGTTTAACATGTTGCAGGAAAGAAGAACGTAGTAGCAGACGCACTCTCTAGACAACTAGAGAGAAAGGCATAGTAAGCCCTAAGCTAGCCTAGAGAAGATATTAAGGACTTTATTAATAAGCATCTTAGATCTATAACAATATTAAACAATATAATAAGCTATTAGGATCTGCAGCACGCGTACTAGGTAAACTTAATTAACCTTATAGTGTTAGAGTCTCTTTATACAGAATACTTCTATAATATTACATAATAGCTACTTACAATAAAGAACCCTAATAGTCTTTCCTAATTATTCCTACGCAAACTAAGAAAGAAGGCTTTAAAATTTACTGTTATTAACAATATCCTCTAGGCGAAAGCAGCACCTAATAAACTATTAAGACAAGTTATTAACAATCCTAACCAGTAGGAGGAGATTATCTGCACCCTACATAGCGAATCTAGGCATTAAGAAGAGAACAAACGTAGAAGAAGATCTAGTAGTAATACTTCTAGCTAAAGATGTTTAATTAGATTAAACAATACGTTAAGACATGTAAAGAATATCAATTCTACTCTGCCTAGCAGTTTAACAAACAACTGCACCCTATAGGTAGCCTTAATAGTCTATAGAAATAGATTATAATTAACGTTATATAGATGCCTAATAGAAGAGGAAACTACAAATATCTAGTAGTGTCTTAGGATTACATGTCTAGATACGTGGAAGCCTAGGCACTAGTTAAGAATAACTTAGTAAGTGTAGTTTAATTCCTAGAACAGGATATATTTGCAAGATAAAGTCTTCCCCTAAAGATATTAATAGACAGTAGACCTAAAAACTAAGTACAAGTTAAAGCGCTGACAATGCTTTATAGGATTTATTAGGTAATAGTAAGTACCTTCTACCCCTAGGCCTGAGGACCTATTAAGCAAGGACATAAAGATATTATTAGCGCGTTAAGAAAAATCACTAGTAACTAGACCTTAAACCTACACCTAGCGTTATAGGCAGACTAAGTTACAGTAACATAGTTAATAGGGGAGACGCTAATATACTTAGTGTGCAGGAGAAAGCATATCCTACTAATTAAATTACAGATACTAACCTAGAAGACCCTACTATAATCTAAAATCTAGACTACAGCAGAGCTACTAGCACTTAGAGCAAAACAATTCGAGCACAGGGGTAAGCAGCTTAGAGAGGCAGTAGATTATGTTGTTTAAGTAAGGGAACTAAATAAAGAATAGTTTAATAATTAAGCAACGCTTAGGCTGGTTCTAATAGACTATAGCGACTTAGTATTACTCTAAGACGTAGTCTGCGATATTAATATAAGCTAACTAAACAAACTTACAGTAAAATAGAAAGGTCTATTCTAAATTATAAAGAAAACAGACAAAGGAACATATATGTTAGAGGAGCTTAATAATGTAGTACTAAAAGGAATATACGCTAGGAATAGGTTAACTAAATTCTATTAACAAAAAACTGTAGACTAAAGGATAGTGCTGGCTAAGGACTTAGAAACGGAACCTAATAGACTACTAAAACAACAGTTAGTTAGGGTTTACCTGCTATAAACAATAATAGATAAGTAAAGAGCAGAGTACAAAGTATAGGACAATTTAAAAAAAAATGCTAACTAATAGAACTTGGCTAAGGGTCAGCTAAAGATTTAGGTAGGGGAAGGAGTCACAATAAGGAAATAAAAACTAAGATATGTTTTTTAGATTTTAATACTAGTAGAACTAAAGATAGCACTAGTAAAGGAACAAATTAAACAGCACTAAAAGAACCACTACGGCCGCTACAACTAGAATATTAGGGAGCATTACTAGGGCTATAGTAACAATGTTTAGAAAGGAGCTAGGAATAATTATTATAACCTTTAGCTAGAGGCATGTAAGAAGACTAAGCAGCAGGCTAAGCGCCTAGGGAGCTACAAGCTAAATCGCCCTTAAGAACCTAGCTGATAAAAGAAGACTAACAGCAATAACCTAGAGGCCTAATAGGGCGTAGCGGAGAACTAGAGAACAACAAGGGCTGCTAAAACTCTCTACAGCATCCTTAAAAATGCTAGGAGACCCCCCTAAAGAGATAAATACAGGACTGCAAGCAGAAGCAGTATAAGTTTTAGGAGAGAAGCTAGCTAAGCGCATAAACTGCCCTAACCCACTATTAGTAACTAGAGGAGAACTGCTAGGGGCATAGAGAGGCTTATCCAAGTCTATGTTATTAGCCTCTAATATAGTATTAGTATCTATTTAGCAACCTGCACAAGAAGCTAGAGCGCTAATAGCCTGTTTATTATTACTTAGAGGAGTATTCTAAAAACCTAAAGCCTGTAAAGGAGAAGTAGATTTCCTAGCCCTATAAATTGCTTCAGCAGTAGCAGCAAAAGTCTAGAGTTAATTAAAAAGGGAAGCACGAGGAAGAGTGCCTAATAACCCCTTGGAGCAAACTAAGTAAGCAATATCCTAAGCAGTAGAGATCTTGTAGCTATAGCTTGCTACCTCTTCCTCTAAGGTTTTCTAAGCGTCCTCCTAACTAGCGCTGAAATAATTATTAGCAAAGTAACTGTAACTAGTAAAGGAGTTATTAGTGTCTAAGTAAGAGTAATCTTTAGCGCAGCCTGCCTTGTAGTAGTTAGCCTTAGTAGGACTAGGCATTGTAGAAGCGGCACAACAAGTAACAGCTAAGAAGAAGTTAGCAGAAATAAGGCTTAATAGGATATTAGGACTTACTAAAAGAACAGTTCTTATAGCTGTTAGCAAAATACTTAGTGTAAGAGCCTAGTAGGTTAAGATTACTATTAGCATTATAAGCCTAAGCACATAGCGCAGACCTCTTCTAATAATAATTATAGTAAGTATTAGGATAGTTAGGGTTGTTATAAGTGGAGTATTTAAACAACAGCGTTAGTTATAGCAAGTAAGAACCTTTAAATAAGAGGACTATAGGCACTAATAGTATATAGAGGTTAGTAACTGTTATTAATAGCAGCTTAATAGTACTGCTGTTAGGCACTAAGAGTGTCTAGACACGCAGGATTGCTAGGAACTTAGGCGCGTAAAGAATAGTAGAGGTAATAAAAGAAGTAGGGTGCCTAGTTGTAGTATATAGCGTTAGAATTAATTTAGTAATTCTCTCTAGAAGGTAGGGCGTTAAACTAGCAGATACGTGCATAGGCAGCAGTAATGTTAAAAAAAAAGGAGGAAGATTAGCCCCTCTAATAAGGGCTGTTGTAAGAGCTCCTGTAATGTTATGCGCTAAGGTGCCGTCTATGCAGTTATTTAGGAAAGGAAGTACTAGAAAGAACTGTTAATAGCCTATTAGGGTTAAAAAGAGAAGAAATAAGGGTCTTATAAATAAGCTGAGCTTGTTCCTATAGAGAAAGACAACGAGCTTTAGTTAGGCTAACGCTAGAACCTGTGCGGCCTTAACCTCTAGGTAGGAGCTTCTTACTGCTGCTGCTGCTACTACGCTTAACTAGGAATCTAAGAGACAAGGTAGATATAACAAAAGAGGAGGTTAAAATAAGGGCCTAAAAGCCTTAATGTTATCAAAGGTTAAAGAGGTAGGGATTTAAGAAATTTAACAAAGTAGAAGTTAAAGATAATAAGGAAGAGAAGGAGCAGATCTGGGGCTGCTTATATAGATCCTGGCTGCTGCCTCCTCTATAGCTACTGTGCTTAGATGTGTTATTCTAAAGGGACCTAAAGCTAGTAAAAGTTGTTTACTATTATGTTAGTAAGAGCAATATTACCTAGTAAAAGGCGGTAGGTTGCTAGACTAGACTAAACAACCTACTAATTAGTAGGCCTAGGGCTAGAGGGTTATAGGTTCTTAAAACAGTCTAATAGGCTATTAGGTTGTCCTCCTTAAACAATATAGGCTAACAAACACACAAGCAGGAGATTTACTAGACAAATAAACAGCAGGCACCTAGACTTACCTTAGCTGTTATAGCAAACAGATTAGGTTACACGCAAGGATCTTTCTTAAAGTCCTAAATTAATAGGGCTTTAGGAATTAGTTGTAACAGGCTTAGATGCCTAAATGCTAGAGTAAACGTAGCTATGTAAGTACAAACTATTAAGTAACAGCCTAATAAACTGCTATGTAGTGCTAGGAGGTTGTTTAAAGTAAAGGGGCTTAGAGGCAAACACTAGTGGGTCTTCTGTTAGGGCAGACAGTGAAGCTACAGAAGGGCAGAATAACAGATAGAGACAGGCGTAAGCTTAAGAGGACTAAGCTCTTAGGGTAGGGGAGATGTGTAGTAGAGTAAAAGTACAGGGTTAACTAGTAAGGGCTTAGAAGGCTATTAGGGTTTAAGTGCATGTAATTATTAGGGGTGTTAACTAGCAAAGGCTTAAAGGGCCATTAGGGGTTAGAGGCACGTGATTGTTGGGAGGGTATATCAGATGATCTCAGCAAGCCATTAGGGCTCGCTATCGAAGACAACCACCTTATTGCATTAAGCAATATTCTTACCTACAATATTTATCTACTCTTAGTTATATTACTATACTGCCTTTAGTCTCCCTTAATAATTAAAGCCTGTAATAACAACTCCTGTTTATATATTGTCTATTATAAAGCTAGACTTTTTAAAATTTTAGGTGTTCTTACCTAGGATACTATACTTAGCTTTTGTATTCTCTACTAGGTAGTACTAGTCTCTAATCACCTAAGGATCCTTATATTAGGCTCTATTATAGTCATACTTATAATTAAACTTAATTTTAAGCTTCTACTAACGCTTAATAAAGTTAGCAGCCGAGTCCTTACTAATAAATAGCTAGTAGTGCTTAGTATGTAGAGAATTATAAATATCATCTATATTAGTAAGCACGCCTATCTAGCTCTAATAAATGCTAGACAATTACCTCCTTCTTAGTAATTGTTAGCCTTAATAATTTAGGCTTGTAATTGTGTTATAAAGAGGCTCTAGTAATATAGTTACTAGTTACTGCAGCGCGTAACTAAGATGTTGTTACGTCTTATTAGATAGCCTAGATTGATTGATTGATTGACGAGTTAAACGTTATGTGTGAGTCTACGACTATATAAGACCAGAGTAGTTAAGCTACTCTAGTAATTTAAGGAGCGTGTTTGTGTAAGGGGATAGTAAATGTGTGTTCGCAGTCCTATAGTGAGAGCCTATGCTCTAAGATTAATAGCCTAGAAAGTAAGCTGTATGTCTGCTTTATTTAAAAGCGTTTTCTTATTATTGCGTTAAGGCATTGTAGGTAGTATGGAGTTTAGTGTGGTCTTAGCAAAAGTGAGCGGACTGCTTGGGTTGAGCGGCATGCTTGTGGAGTACGTTAGTGTTGGTGTGGTCTTGGTAAAACCCGGTTACTTGCTTGTGCCGGTCACTCGCTTGTGGAGTACGCTATTGATTGACTATTTAGTTTTACTACAACACTACTCTCCTAACAAAATTGGAATGAGCAGGGATGCACTAGTGACGAAATTACATCACACATTGCAAATTTGTGCAGCCAGAAACAGGACGGACAAGGTTGAACCATATGTTTACTTGTATATCTTCCCTGGTCGGTCTCCTACCCAGCGTTCTGCCCATTTGATCATCATTTCCTGCCATTGGGCGAGATTATCTGACTTCGCTATCGTGTGGCCCTCATCTGGAAACATGAGAAACTGAGATGGCACGCCTAAAATCTGGCATGTGTTGTATGCTGCGAGGCTCTCAGATATGGGCACACGATAGTCAATGTCTCCATGAGTGAAAAACATTGGTGTTCTCCAACTTTGGCATAAGCGAGATGGATCCCACTTCGCCCACTGTTCAGGGTCCTCCCATGGGAAGCACCCAAAATCTGCCTTGTAAATGACAGGCAGGTCTCCACCCAGTAAGTTCCGGACGGAAAACACCCCTGCGTGCACAATCAGTGCGCAGAATCGAGCGGACAGACTGTTCCCCGCTATCCAGTTCATCATGTATCCACCAAAACTGTAGCCTGCTCCAACAACGCAAGACAAATCGACGAACGGCATGGATGTTTCCATGTGAGAGAAGAGACACTCGAGATCTCTTAGCGTCTTGTTGCCCCAGTTTTGATAGATTGAAGATGCGAATGGAACTCCGTATCCTGTCGAGCCGCTAATGTTTGGCGTGATGACCACATAACCTTGATCTGTCCAGAGTAACGGGTTCCAGACCCTCGCCCAGCAGTCTCTCCAAGCATCGTTCGGGCCTCCATGCAGTATAATGATCAGTGCATATCTTTTCTTAGGATCAAAACTCCCAGGCTTATGAACAAAAGCTGATACGGTGGTCTCGGCACCCTGGAAGGAGATCTTGTCATGTGTTGCAAAACAGGATGGAATGCAATGCTCAGCGATCAGGTCAACACGAGCTGGACAGTCCACACCCATTGACACAATCTCGATGATTCCTGCCCTATCAAATGTTGATCGGACCACCAAGAGGTTTTCCTGGCCTCCTGGTGCTGTTAAAGGAAACAGTGACGAGGTGCAGCCATCGCGTACTATTGGCATGTAAAACCCCTTCCAGGCCCTGGTTCCGTGACTTTGAGACAAGGAAATCTTCCAGACAGACATGCTACCTTCCTCATCTATGATAGCATAAAGAGTTGATGAGCTTTTGGAGCTCCAAGATATTGAAAGTATCCGCGGGTTCAAAGGGCCAGCACCTGTTCCCTGCTGAGCTGGAAAGAGACTGACCCGATACGTATCCTTGGGACTAGCAAGAGAAACGATAAAGACTGAATCGTGATCGAAACAGTTCTCCGAACTCTGGGACTGGAGAAATGTAGCAAAGAGTCCATCGTGGGAAACACAAAACGAATGGGGCATCCCAGTCCAGGTCTTCCAACCAAGTTGTGTTATCTTAGACACTCTGTCTTGGTCTAGCCAACGTTTCTCTAGATAGAAAAGCTCCCTGTGAACCAAGGTGGTATTCCCGATGTCAGTGTGTTCCGTAGAGAATAACAAGCCGTGTGGACTGAGTACGAAGGATACCCCATTCGGCCACAGCCCAAGACGTAGGTCGAGGCCCTCTAGGATATCGAGCGGAGGAGACTCTGAGAGACGCAACTCTAATCCCACTCTTTTCAGTAACATGAAATATATAGTAGATCTGACTTCCGCTTTAGGGCGGTAGCATTTTCCGAAGCGAAGAGGGAAATCGGTAAATAACATTCCGGAACCTCGGAATTCCGCCAAAGGGCTTTCTTCAACGGTTTTGGCCAGGGCCGATCCAAAAACGAGTCCGTATATTGAATTTGCGAGTTTTAGCAACTTCATGCGCGAAGCTACACATGGGACGCATCCAATCATCTGTTCCCTGCACTCAGAAGAAAAGTATTAGAGGAGATCTCTAGAATACTAGACAATAGGACATACTGACCTTGGAGAAGCACTCTCCATATCCATCGACCAAATTTGAGTTGTTTCATTACAGACGACGCTCCAAACAAGCACTTTGTGATCAAGCCACAGGGGTGAATCAAGTGACTGATTCCCGGGAATGACATAGTTTTGACCATCTGATATGCGTTTAACTCGGTTTGTAAGCAACTCAGAGCCATACAGTGTCCCACATCTGGCTTCTGAGAGAAGTATGTAGCTACAGTCGTGATTAGGCAGTACGTTTAGCCAACGGTGAACCTTCGACAAGGTTCTAAGGGAACCGGATGTTAGCAAAACGTCAGAAGGATTACATAGCAAACCTAAGCGCAGCAGGAATTACTTACTTCCACATAGGTCGAGGTTTACTAGTCTCCTCGCTCTGAAGCCCACATTCTGGATGCACTGTATCCATTCTGGTAGTGTAATAGGTCAAAATACAAAATTGTGTTCTCTTAGACACGGAAATCTTCCCTGGGAATTTTCAATATGGTAAAAAGTTTAGAAAAATAAGTGCAAAGCATAAATAACTGTCATTAGGCAGTAGCAGGTAAGAGAGTCCAAGATCGGCAGGTCTTGAGCCTACATTCCGGTAATTAGTAACCGAAAGACGTCGTTTAGATCGTTGATGCTGATGTCATTTCCAGGGTTTCTATTGAGGCATCATAATGGGTCCGGATGTCAAACTCAACGCATGGCCTCGTAAGCCGTAGGCCATTTCACTATGATCCGTAGCATGGGTTAGCTCAGTGGCTTACGTAGCATGCATATCGTGTGCAACCTACGTACCATCAATAGCTTCCGGAGCGTCCGGAGCGTCCGGAGCTTTGCTGTTACCTAGAACATAGTATGAATGGACAGAAGAATACCAGGGTTATCCCGTACAGTGGAGTGTACATTTAGTCAAAGTTTAAAACCCTTGAACACTGCGTAAGCTATGCCGTTGTACAGCGCTTAGCTGCATTTTAGACACGGGATGATTTTACTTAGAGGTTCGGCACTGAATCTCTTCGCCGATGTAAAAGCTAAACGGACCAGAGGGCGCATTAAACTTTGTGGAAACGGCAAAATATTGCTGAGGCAAGAATTGGTCAAATCCATGTTCATAGCTGCATGCAGCTATTTCTGGTACTCGGCTTCAGATAAAGCTCTCGGCGCGCGTTAAAGCGAAATAGTCAGAAATGCCGACAAATAGCGCAGACGGACCGAACCATTTCAATGACATAGTGACTTTGGCTTTGTTAGGACGCACTTTTCATATAAAGCCTGTCTTACCTACACGGCTCATATTCCTTAGCATTCATCTATCTACAAACACAGGACCATTCATCACTTCAACTTTTCTATCTATCTTTATATCTTACATCATGGCCACTACTGTATGTTGGAAACGAGAAATGCCTTGGATTTACAGTAAATAACTTTAGAAAGGAGTCCGTACGTACCGAGGACATCGTCTTCATCAACGAGGCCCAGTATGCCAATGTCAAAGCCGGCGTCGAGGCTGAGGACATCGTCTTCATCAATGAGGCCCAGTATGCCAATGTCAAAGCCGGCGTCGAGGCTGAGGACATCGTCTTCATCAATGAGGCCCAGTACGCCAATGTCAAAGCCGGCGTCGAGGCTGAAGACATCGTCTTCATCAACGAGGCCCAGTATGCCAATGTCAAAGCCGGCGTCGAGGCTGAGGACATCGTCTTCATCAATGAGGCCCAGTACGCCAATGTCAAAGCTGGCGTCGAGGCTGAAGACATCGTCTTCATCAATGAGGCCCAGTACGCCAATGTCAAAGCCGGCGTCGAGGCCAAAGATATTGTCTTCATCAACGAGGCCCAGTATCTTAGTGTATGCGCGTAGACATAGTGTCTTGAACAAGAAGACATCACTCAATGTCACGAACTTTTGTTCATGAAAAGTTGCTTAGTACCTTGGCCAATAATTCAATTACTTTGTGACAAACTCTACCAAACAACCTTTGATTTTGTGTTACAATTCTGAATCAAGCTGTTACGACTTGTCCCTCTTACTAACTATGTCAACACAGCAGACCTGTTGTGGATAGATCCACGGAGTGTCCCTGGATCACATTGTTATAGCGTCCGCGCGCACGTTAGGCACACAAAAGTGATACTGGTACTTAAGGTCTCCACTATCGCCGTGGTGTTTTGCGGCAACAGCCCGCTTAAGACAACTACGTTTCCAACGTTGGTCTAATTTTCTCGGCATTTGGGTAATAACTTGCATAGGCTGCTGCTACGCGTGGTTTCTCGAGTAGACGTGTGCGCCTTGAAAGTGAACCGGAATATACGCAGAGCAACGATCTTAAAGTATGTTATCATAAGCAGAGTTTATAATTGAATCTTGTCTACTCCAACGTGTAAGAAGACTTGAGCAGCTATTAAGAAAACAGTTCTCTGTGTTTTTTCATCCTTTCTTCACACAATCAGGCCTATCTGAGAGACCCTCGCTCTACTTGTAACACCTTAGTTAGAGCAAACGACCAGTATTCGAACCTCAATGCTTTCACGTTGTACACTGCATTTGTGCGGGTCGTTCCTCCAAAATGCAGTGTGAGGGCAGTCTGATAGTATGTAAGTACGACCACACGTCCACCTTGGAGGGAAAGGGGCGCATTGTTCTAAACCTACAACGTGTGCTACTCCGCTCTTCCGTGTCGTGCTGTTTGAATATAATGACCTCATCAATTTGTTGGTTACTCAACCAATACCACTTTTGCTCTTCGCAGGGAGCTGCATAATTTGTTTGACTGATATAGTCAGGGTTGACGATAAAGTCCCCATGAATGCATTTATCATGCTGAACTGTGGATGCATCGCAGATGGCAAGTTGACAGTCTTCAACTGGATTGTTTATCGGCTTCCAAAAACTAGGTTGGCTTCTCGTCAGTACTTAATCAAACAAACGAAACAAAATTGGTGACATGCTTTATCAATCGAACACGCTTCGATGCTAAGATGGTGTCGGTCTCTGCGCCCAACAATGCTCGGATACGTTTGTCCCCACCGTAGTAGTTACAGTCTACTCTAAAGTTAGTCGTTCGAAAGGGTGGGGTATTATAATATTCTACGCTTACCGTTGTGGACGTAGGTATCAGGGGCAAATGCTCGGAAATCTTGGCCAGTCATGTCGGCGTTGGCAAACATTTCGTCTTTCTTCGCAGTGCGAAACTATTTTACATACTCAGCAATAGTCGCATGTCTCGCACTCTTGCATGTGCTTGGAGAGATACTGACCACCCAATTGATGACTTTGACCTGCTCTACTTGTACTCCCTCTGCCGTCAATACGTCGCGAGCCAGCTGTTGGATTGCATCAAGATATCCACCAGGTTCTTTGATCGCCTCTTCATTTGCCGTAGACTGCTCAAACTTGTGCTGGATCGTAGTGAATCCATTCTTCTCAAGCGTCACTTGGCCTGGATCTAAGCCTCGAATGTCAGTGAGATGCTCTAGAGGGCCTTCCTCAAACAGCAAGTTATTCGTTGGAAAGCCCTCATCCACTTTACACGCAAGTGTGTACGGCCGAATAGCCTTGTAAATTTTAGATCGTTTGAGATATCTCAGCCGGGTCCAAATGTTTTGAGACGGGAGAAAAACGGAGGAAGTCATAGCGATGATGCGGTTAGGCAGTTACTGATCCAGGTGAAAGCCGAGGAACGAAGCTCATATAATGTTCCAATTGCCGATATTCTTTGGTAGAAACCTTAGCGTGCAGAGGAGTTATCTTTGATATGCCTAGAATTCGATTAGTTGCCTGCGGATGTAGCACCGTCGAGTTCACCGGCATGCCACCCAGTGTAGCACCGCGAATTCACCGCGACCTCACCGAAAAACCGCCGGCATGCGACCATTGTTGAGGCCTAGTAGAGGTCTTATTTTTCGGAAGCGATACACAGATACCGTCAAAGTTCGGTTCTTTGGCCAGCAGGGCACGGCACGCCCCGGATAACCCTAGATAAATCTACACTAATTATAACACGTTCCGATGGTTTGAAAACAGACTCCACAGCATTTTATTAGCACATCTTGGCCTATATCTAAGAGCGTCTACGTACAAGGAGGGTGCCTGAACAAAGTAGAAATACGAGCCGCTTGCACTGAGCATCTGGTGATCTTTTACAAGAAGAAAACCCTGGCTGCGGCAAATCGTATTGCTACTCCGTTCAGGCACCCCCTTTGTAATCGTCTTGCACATTACCCAGCAGCGGCCCCATCGTGCCGCCCCGTGCTAGCGTTTTGCCGAAGAATCGATTTTTTACGGTTTCTGGACACGACGGAAACGACTGGTCTAGTCGGGCCATGTCTTTCTCGAGTCAGCTCACGATCTAAGACAGCCTTTATGTGAACCTAGTACGATCAAGATCTTGTTTTACTTGATATGGATGGCCGACTCTCGAATATTTGAATGTTTGAAAACACTCCAATAAACTTCTGCAAAAGCTTCTGTCGAAACCAATTTGCCTTCGCAGCTGCACTTGAGATAGTTGCTGCAATCATGCCAAATCTTTGTTACTTGATAGTTGCAAGTGGTCTTGTGACGGTAAGGGCCCAGTTCTAGTCCGTACTGAGTGACAGAATCTATCCTGACCATCAAACCATAAGGTACTTTCAATAGCCCTCTACAGGCGGTTCTTCCATCCCCTCAGCAAATTCCCAGGACCCATCGCCTGTAGTGTCTCGCGTCTTCCGTGGGCATATCATGTGTGCGTAGGAGATTGGATACACAAAGTACATGCAATGCACGAAAGATACGGTTCTGTTGTACGAGTTGCACCGGACGAACTCTCATTCATTGACTCAGCTGCACTTCGGGACATTTATGGGCATCGTCCCGGAGGCGAATTTCCAAAAGCCATCCGTCTCTTTCGGGGAACGGACAAATTTCCAGTTTCTCTCCTGGTCACTCAAGACATTGAAGCACACCGCAAACTCCGTCGACGACTAGCACCTAGCTTCTCCGATCAGGCCATGCGATTGCAGGAGCCATCTATGATCCGCTATGTGGATCTGCTCCTCAACCGTTTGAATAAATTATGTGGTATTGGAAACCTTGAAGTCGATCTTTCGATGTGGTTTAGTAAGTTAAAATTTCTAACCCAACGTTCTGCACACAGCACTAACATCATATTACAGACTTCACTACTTTCGATATGATTGGTGACTTATCTTTTGGAGAATCGTTCCAATGTTTAGAGAACTCCGCTTATCATTCTTGGATCTCCGCCCTGAATAGAATGACTAGACAAGGTGCTTATTTTGTTGTTCTAGGTAACATGGGTTTCGAATGGCTTGTTACGCTCTTGTTCAAGACTGGGAGATTAACAAGCCGAAACAAAAATTCGAATCTTGTATCCGAAAAACTTCTTCGACGTATGCAAATACAGAGGCATGACTTCATAGAGGCCCTTCTAAGAGAAAACGAAAATGTACGCAACCCTTTCTCCAATTAACGTCAATCCATATTTGATTTTCTTGTTTGTAAGGTTGGACATGCTAATGGGAATCACAAAAGGACCAGCCATTACCTATGGAATCATTGACTGCAAATTGCAGCATGCTTATGCTCGGTGGCTCTGAAACCACCTCAACACTTCTTTGTGGCGTCACATTCCTTTTAGTCACTAACTTGGAGTCATACAAGAAAGCAGTGCGAGAAGTTCGTGACACCTTCAAGTGTCTCGATGATATCACTCTTACTTCCGTGTCCCAGCTTCATTTCATGCATGCCTGCATCAAAGAAGCGCTCAGGTATGTTGAGTTTGAGTTGTTTCGTACTACTATCAGTGCGTTAACAAAGACTTCGTCATGAGCAGACGATATCCACCCACTGCTGGAAGTCAACCCCGATTCGTCCCCCCAGGGGGGGCTAAGGTAGCAGGACATTTTGTCCCAGAGAAGGTAAACTGCCCTAAAGTCATTAATCTTCAGCCAAAGACGACAGAGAAACACTGACAAAATCTTAATGTTATAGACAGTCGTATCAATTTATCCTTTCGCGGCCAGGTATTTGAAAATTCATCCTTCCAATGAGGCCCTTAACTGTCACATCTTAGGAAGCTAATTTTTACTACAGTCTAAGCTCGACAAACTTTCGAAATCCCTTTGAATACTGCCCGGATCGACATCTAGATCCATCGAATACTGTGGATGATATGGCAGCATCCCAGCCTTTCAGTGTCGGTCCCAGAAACTGCATCGGAAGAAAGTAAGTCATTTACCACAATGTCCATGATCTCAAGACTAAAAATGTTCCTAGTTTGGTATTTGCACAGAGTCGTTTGATACTCGCAAGAATTTTGTTTTCTTTTGAAATCGAACTTGCTGAAAGTAGCCGCGATTGGATGAATCAAAAGCATCACATCTTGTGGGACAAACCTCCCCTGAACGTGTACCTAACTCCAGTAATGAGGGAATCATAGTGAGATAATGGCATATGATTTCCGGTCACTTTGACAAGGTGGAATTTGATCTCCGGGCGAGACTGGAGGAATCAAGTAGCGACAAGAGTCTATTGCTAGGTCCTGCCTTTTGAGGGTATTTGTGAGGCGCAGGCCCCAGAGGTACCTTCATCAGACACGGTGAGGTGATCTGAGACTAGTCGAGACCAAGAATATAGAGGCGTCAGACTTTACAATTACAACACCAGCAACTGATTTATAGAACTTAGTACTTAAAATATACTGTACTAGTGCAAAGAGTGATTGCCTGAGTAATCACTCAGATGTAAGGCATAAGAGAGGCATCCATTTGTCCCACCTGTCCATCTAAATCAATCCATCCGACACTCTCGAATCTCATCCATCTATCTCCTTACTCATTACCTACCTCTCCTCTCTCTCCACCTTCTAACGGGTACTTGAACCCTCCTGCTCAATTAGTGAGCTAATCAGGGGGCACAGTATAGTATACAGAGAGAGAAAGATTTCAGCCGGCATAGAGACAGTTCTGGCTATCTCACCCGTCCAGCCACGCCTCTCAGCACGCTCCTCAGCGCTAAGTCAATCCTCTCAGTGCTCATTCCCATCCTGCAGATCCGGCGCACACAGCAGATCTAGCGCATCCCGCAGATTGGGCAGATCCAGCGCATCCGGCACATTTAACAGATCCGGAGGCATACGTGGTACTGGCCAATCAGCATCTATCAGGAGATACCTATTAACTCACGATTGGATAGAGGCCTGCCTCTATTAGATTAAGATAGCCCATGATTAGCTTTCCATAGGACAGGATTCGTTAGTCTAATCTAATGATTGTACCAGATTCAATGCGGCGTTACGCGACTGCGGGCATTATGCGTACGGACACGATACCGCGCGTACAGACACAGTACCGGTAAACCCCAACCAACCCAACTATGACCTATTTACCAGCCTTTCCACCGACATGCCACCTAGTAACGCATTTTCTGGTGAACATCGTCTGTTTTAGGCTGTTTTGGGGCAAACCTCCGAGCTAGTCAGGTAACAATTAGGTAACAGTGCGGGGCTCTGCATATGCCAAGATATCGAGATCTAATTAGGATATGTCTATCTAGCAAGTTAGTACTGTAGCAACATTAATATACCCTAGTATAGCTTATTTTAAATACCTTATAATGTTTAGAACCCCCTATTAACCTCTACATAACCTACTAGTTAGCTACAACGTACTAGTATTAGCTAATTCTTAATCTAAATACACACTGTATCTTATTTACTTTAAGATTAGCTGCAGTTAGGATAATTGTAGGTTGCAACTACAGATAGGGATAAGCTGGGGCAGCTAATATAGGTACTGTTGTACTTACAAACTCCCCTACAATTATCTACAACTATTTTTAGGTCGCTATTTTGGCTGCAATTAATACTACTGTAATGCTGGAGAGTGACTGAAGGGGTGTTGTTGAGTGGTGGGTCACCACTAGCAATCTAATTAGCCCTCGGCGATTTCCTTAAAGAGCCTAGAACAGACGATGTTCACCAGAAAATCCGGTATGGCACCGCAAACTTCCCGGCATGCCGACCCATGAAGCATCGAGTATTCACCGACATGCCATCCGATATGGCACCGCAAACTTCCCGGCATGCCGATCTGTGAAGCATTGAGTATTGACCGACATACCGCTCAGTATACTACGGTAGATCTACCGGCATGTGACTATTGTTGAGGCTTGCTTTTCTCCTTGCTCTAGCTTTGTCCACTTGTAGTATATTGCACATGTTTGTTTGTTTGCCTTCTGAGCACCATCATCTTCACCACAAAAATCTGTTGGCTTTTCTGTAAAACCATCATGACGTCTCTTCTCTCACCCCCTATGCTATCGGTTACGAATCAGAATCGTATGTCTCTTTACTCTCCATACATTTGTCTTCGCTCACGAGTTTTAAGTGCGTTACGCTGAGCCCCATGTAATTGATTTTCAATCACTGCAAGCAGCGACTATCGAGGGTGCATTTGATCAATCTTTATTCGAGGTATTAAAGAACGCCGCGCCCACTGGACTTCTGCATATTGTTAATCATGGCCTTGATCCAAGCCTTGTACGACTTCTCGAGCTTGCAAGAGTTTTCTTATTCTAATAATTGGTTTTCTAGTTTCAGAAACTCCGAGCGATCACATACACATATATGATGACAGCAACAGCAGAGGAGAAGGATGCAGCGTCTACTGTAAACGGGACAGGTTCTTTCGAGGGTTACAAACCACGCACTGATGAAGAGTAAGCTTCGTTTTAATTTGATGCAATGCAAAATCAGTAACCCTTGGGAAGAAAGCGCAAAAGTGTCTTGCCAGTAATAGAAGAGTACAATTACGATTATCACTCCAGCGGAACGATAAATCGACCAAAGCTTATCAAAGACAACGAAGAGCCTTTATCTAAGATCTTCAATGTAAGTATACAACGGGACTACATGTAGAGGGTATGTACACGCTAACCACTTAAAGTTCTATCATCAGGAACTCACACCACACTTGTTGGATTTCATTGGCAAGTTCTGTGGGTTACAGCCTGGAGTTTTGCGGCAGACGCATGAAGAGTCCAGTGAAGTGGCGCATTTGCTTCTGTACCGTAAGTGCTTGACTACGAAAATTCTAACGTCAAGTCTCCTACTGCGTCACTGCTGTAAAGTGATGCGTCTTCTTCCTTTGGAAGTAAACAGTAACTAATCTTTACGACACAGATCCCAGATGGTACGAACATTTTGCAAGAAAAAGGGCGGCATACGCTGGTCACACAGACATCGGATCACTCACGTATCTATATGCAAATCCGGTGGCTAGCTTGCAGGTTTATGGTACGCGAGGTTGGGAATATGTTGCTTATATTCCCAACTCGATTGTCGTCAACATGGGAGATGCAATGCAATTTTTAACAAAAGGTATGATGAATGCAACACTTCACCGAGGTACGTAATACTTTTTTGTGCGCATAGAACGCGACGTAAGCTAACCATTAACTTCTTGGATACTTGTAGTTATCAAACCTACCTCCGATCAGAATGAGGCTATAAGAACGGCACTTGTTTACTTTGTTCATCCGAACCATTCTTCGATGTCTGCATCTTTATCACATTTCCAACAACTGCGAGCTCACTACACTCGCGAGACCAAAAAATCTCCAGGATGTCTCATCAATGGTATGGGTCGTAAGTTATGACCTTAACTGATTTTGCATGCAATTATTTAATGTCATTTGCAGTGAATCGAGTGATATCAAGCCTTTCGGCTATTAGAGAAGATCCATATCTCTCACTAGTTGACTATAAAGCGTGGGAATCATCAAGGAACGGTGGCTTAGTAGCTTCACCCCGAGAGTTTTGCGTCAATTTTGAGACCCTGGCTGTTAATTTGGTGTAATTGATTAATTGATTAATTGATTAGTTTAACGTCCTGTGTGAGTCTAAGATTATTTAAGACGAGAGCAGTTAAGCTACTCTAGTGATTTAAGGAGTGTGTTTGCGTAAAAGGATAGTAAATGTGTGTTTGCAGCCCTATAGTAAGAGCCTTCGCTCTTAGAAGTAAACAGAGGGTCTTAGACGTCTGTTGTTTATTGTAGGTACCACATACGTGTGCCTACTTTAGTCTTTAAAGTAAAAGCTAGAGTAGCTATATTTCCTTAGTTTGTGTGTAGTAGTAGGAATATGTTATGGACTAGCCTTAGGGTGGGATGCAATGAGGGTCGATATGGTATTGTATCTCTTAAGGAGGTAACTTATTGCATGTCCTTCTAATATGTCTATAGGGCACGTAACTGTACTGTCTTGCTTAAGGCTTAGACAAGGTCTAAGCCTATAACATAAATCCTTTCCCTATCTCTCCTAAGCTGTATGTATTTTACTAGGTCCTTTCTACATCCTGCGTAGGCCTAAGGACGCTAGTAGTAGGTAAACCCTAGGGCTAGTTGTAGTTCCATAAGGGTCTAGCTCTTAGTAGGTTAGCTGCTAGTCTAGTCTGTAGTTTACCTAGGTCAGTCCCTACGCGCACCTAGGTTGTTTTTGTTTTACCTAGCGCACCTACCTAAGTTAGACACTATACTACTCTATACTTCTACCTAACCTACCTATATTATACCTACTAAATTTCTTATATACGCTATTACTACACCTACTATATCTGTTGTTACCTCTAGTTATAGCTATTAGGCTACTAGCTAAGAGGCTAGTAGTCCTCCTAGAGGGGGCAGTTATAGTCTACTATAGTTCTTCCCCTCTAAGGCTCTACCTATAACATTTCCCTAGTTTTTTATGTCTATAGTTCCTAATTTAGTTATAGGGCCTAACTATTTTTATAGAAGTCTTACTACTATTATATAGGCAACTATAAAGTTAAGAGTAACTTAAATAATAAGAACCTAGTCTTAGTCTCTGCTACTACTATCCTACACTGCTAGTGCTACCTCTTTACTATTCTTACTAGCTAGCCTTATAAGTGTTTTACGTCTGTTATAGGCCTACTTACCTACTAATTTCTTCTACAGCTAACTATATTCCCAGTGCTAGTAAGACATACTACACCTAAACTAAGCGTAAACACGTCTGTATTTATAATAATAACCTTTTGTTAGAGGCTAAGACCTTGTCTAAGCCTTAAGCGAGACGGGGCGGTCACGTGCCCTACAGACATGTTAGAAGAACACGCAACATGTTACCTCCCTAAGAGATACAATACTATTTTAACCCTTATTACATCCTACCTTAAGGCTAGTCTATAACATTTATATATCTTCTTCTAGAAGAATAGCTAGTACTTACGCCTGTACTATGTCACCTAGTCCCTAGAATAACTGTTGAAGTTGTACTTTAGTTAAAGACTGTAAGCACTGATTCTATTGGTTCTTGGGGATGAGTACTGGTGGATTGGTTGGGGTTATCAACTAAGCAAAGATTTTAAAGATAGGGTGCACTAAATAGTACAGAGTAGACTGTCTAGTTTAAGCGCAGGTTAAGATTCTAAAGACAAACTTAATTAACAAGGTTAAATATAAACTATAAAAGTTATGTTCCTACTAGATATATACTAAGGAGATACAATACTTATTAATAAGTAACTAGAGTTCGTCTAATAAAATACATAAGGGTGCTTGTAGATAAGCATATTATACTATACTTATTAATAAGCAGTTATATATATTATGCTTATTAACAAGCAATTACATAATAACCCTTTCTATCCTGTCCTTCTCTACTGTTTGTTCCTTTAGGGCAGAGTTAGGGGTCTTATTTAGCTAGTACTTATATTTGTGCTGTGCCCTAGCATAGGATTATAACACTATCCCTTCTTCTTCTTAAGTTTGTCCTTAAACTACATAATTGTCTGTTAGAGTTTTATATATTCTGTAATCTCTACATCTAGTAACCTATAAGTTAAGATGTTCTTTTATACCTACAACATCTGTCTTATATTAGAAATCTGTTAAGCTAATATACCTGCTAAAGTCCCTTATAATTTTTGTTTTTTTAGCAGCTATAAGTGCTATATTATGCTAGGTAGTCTAAAAGGTCTAAAGTGTGCTAAGTGCATAAAGGCTAGCAAGCTATATTTAAAAATTTCTTAGGTATTATTAGATAATACTTATAGGGAGTATAAGAAAGAGGTAGAAGTAGACAAGTTGCTCCTTATAACTGTAATTGCGTAATTATTGCGTAATAATAAAATCCTAAAACAGGCAAATAAGCATGTATGGCAAAAGGCGCTGTATTTAGTAAATAGAATAGTTAAGGCTAGCAAGTTAGACCTAGCTAAGGAAGTTAATTCTAACTATTCTGTAGCGTCTATTAGCATATATGTCTCGCCAGCTACCTAGAGTACTCTTAGTTTAATTAAAGAGTCTACAGTAGATTATAGTACTTAGGTACTAATTAGTAGCAGCTTATAAGGTATATAGGTAGTTCCTATATATTTTCTAAGTCTAGGTATCCTAATTATTTAACTAGGTCCCTTTGTTAATCGCTATTTCCCTTATATATTACTGTTTTTTTAACTTCCTATTTATCTTTAATATTAGCTTAGTAATAGGAGTTCTTCTAGATAGACGTTCTAGAGTTAGCTAGTTCTAATAGCAATATGTGGAACACTAGATAGATCTTTGTATCCTTTAGCAGATTAAGTCTATAGTTAACTAGGCTTATCTACTTTAAAATAAAAAAGGGTCTAACTTGAACGTAGTCTAGTTTTTTTGTTAGTCTTTATATGCGAAGGTTTTTTATAAGGAGATAGACTTTATCCCCCTCTTTTAGCTAAGGCGCTGTTTTTCTTTTCTAGTTAACATATAAGATTGCTTATTCTTAAGCCTTACTAATATTTTCTTATACTTTCTTATGCACTTCTTTTAGTCTTACTATTAAGGATATTACTAATTTAGTCTAAATTAGCGTGTCTAGGCTTCTAGTAAAGAGATTAAGGTGCATCCTGTAATTTAGGAAGAACAGTAATTCTTCTATTACTTCTAATAATTTGTTATTATATGTGATTTGTGCTATAGGTAACAGTAAAACCTAGTTATCTTGCTGCTAGTTGCTGTATATCTGTAGGTATGTTTCTATAGTCTAATTTATTCTTTTAGTCTATCTGTCTGTCTATAGATAATAGGCTGTTAAAAGCTTCTTCTTAGTACCTATAGCTGCTAAGAGCTTAGTCTAATAATTTAACGTAAAGAGCTTGTCTTAATTACTAATAATTAATTCTAGTATGCTATAATGCCTTATGTGTTAATCTAGGAACACTTATATAAGCTGCTCTGTAGTATAACTATATTAAAACAGTATTATTTTAGTGTACTTAGTAAATCTATTAGCTATAACAAAGATTAAGTTGTAGTTGTATCTAGTTATAGGGCCTCTTAAGATAGGTAGCTGTGTAACAAAGTCTATTATAATGTTTATCTATAGCGCTGTTATTAGCTCTATTACCTGTATTTCTCTCTATTTTGCGTGTGTACTGTGTTTTCTTTGCTAACAGTTAATAAAGTTCTTAATGTATTTAGTAGCCTTGTCCTTTATATTACTAAATCTATAGTGTTACTTAATAAGTTCTGTTATGTGTGTAATTCTAGAGTGTCTATATAGTAGGTTATTGTGGTAATTAGCTATAATTTTGTTCTAAAGTTCCTTTAGTACGTCTAATATAATGCGCTGTTTGTTTTTAATTTGCATTATATTGTTTAGTTACTGCAATAGTCTAAGTAACCTATTATTATTAATTCCTAGTACTGTAAACTAGTTTATTGTCTTTTCTCTAGTAAGGTTGTATTGTCTGCTAAGCGTGTTAGCTCTACTATTGTCTTTGCCTAGCGTATATAATATCTTAAATTTATATTATCTAAGTATCTTAGACTAACGTACTTGTTGTTAATTTAAGACCTTAGTAGTATTAAAGTATACTAGGTTCTTATAGTTAGTGTAGATAGTAAGTTCTAAGTAGCTTTCTACGTATAGTTGCTAATATTCTAGAGCTAATATAATTATAAGTAATTCTTTGTTATGTATATTGTAGCGTTCTTTAGGTCCTAAGAACTTACGTAAGTAGTAAGTAATAGGGTGCTATAGTGTATCCTTTTCTTATATAATATATGCGCCTAATTTAAGATCTAAGGCGTTAGTCTCTATGCACACTAGTTGACTACTATAAAATATAATTAGCGTAGGAAGTGTAATATAGGCTTACTTAAGTGCCTTAAACACATTGTTCTGTTCTTATCCCTACTTAAATAGTGTATCCTTCTGCGTAAGCTTTGTTAGCAGAATTGCAATCTTAGAGTAGTCCTTAATAAAGCGTTAGTTAAACTTAACAAATCCCAAGAATTCCTAGATCTTTTTAACCGTTTTTACCGTTTACTAAGTCTTAACTACTTCTACTTTTATTAGACTAATCCTAACTCTATATTGTCCTACAATATACTCTAGAAATTTAACTTCCTCCTTATGCTATTTACACTTCTTAGGTTTAATTTATAGGTCTGTCTGCCTTAGGCATTCTAGCACTTCTGTAACATGTTATTTATGCTTTTCTAATATCTTTAAGTATACTAGGATATTGTCTAGAAATACTACTACAGTTCTGTTAACGTGTAATCTTAGGACGTTATTAATTAACCCCTAGTATATTGCTAGTGCGTTTGTTAGACTAAATAGTATAACTAGGTACTTATAGAGTCTATATTGCGTTCTAAATGCTATTTTCTATTCTTCTTCTTCCTTTATGCGTATAAGGTTGTACGCGCCTTATAGGTCTAACACAGTAAAGTACTAAGCTCTTACTAGCTAGTCCTGCAACTCTGTAATGTTTAGAAGCAGGTAGTAGTTTTTAATAGTTATTTTATTAAGCTTCTAGAAGTTAATATAAGGTTATAGCTTGCTATCCTTCTTGGGAACAAACATAATTAGGTACCCTGTAGGTAATTCTAATCTTCTAATAAATCCCTTCTTAAGGTTCTCCTTAATATACTTGCAAAGTACTTTAAGTTCCTTTTCTAATAACTAATATAATAGCCTAAAAGTTAGTATCTTTCCTTTCTAGAGCTTAATCTTATAATCCTAGGGTTTATGCTTAGGTAGGGCTTTTACTAAAAGCTCTTCTCTAAACATCTCTGCGTACTGTCTGTCCACGTTAGGGATAGCAGAAGGTGCACTCCTCTCCTCCTTAACTCTTGCTTTGTAATCTGTAGGGCGTTTAGCATCTACATAGTTAACTACTCTATCTTAGCGCATCTTATATATTAAAGAGACATTATTTATCTCCTTTTTATCTACTAGCTACTGCGTGCGCTGCGTAGGCGTAGATACATTAGTGCTGTATTTATATCCTTTTTAATAAAAGTCTTTCTTATACCTAGTCTATCTTTAGGTTATACTTTTATAACTAGGGAAGTCCTAATATGTTATTGTGCGTGGGCTTTGTAAAGATGTCTGGGTTTATTTCCTTATAGTGCCCCTATATCTGTAGGGGTGCTGCTATTACTTTAAACATAATTAATAGTTTGTCTAGCATTAATTCTCTATTAGCTACTTAAAGTAAGTAAGGGTTCTCCTTATAATATAATCTAAGTCTAGCCTACTATATTGCTGTTCTAGATATATAACTTACTTATGCTCCTAAGTCTAAGAGTACTGTTAAGGGTACCCTATTTAGTTTAATAGGTAGCTTAATAAGGTAATTGTTTCTAATGCTATTAATAGATTGATCCCTAGGGCCTGTAGGCGCTAGCCTAAAAAGGTCCTCTCTTTACTAAACCCTTTAAACTCCTTAGTACTGCAATGCTCCTTACAATCTGCTTTAAGGCAGTTCTATCAGCGTGTGTTGTAGTAACTTCTATTAACTACTAGCTGTATTTGCATTGTAGCCTGTAGGTTATCTGTTCTAGGAAAGTGTGTATTCTAATGTTTGTTAATAAGATAAAGTTTACATAGGTTATTATAACACTAGTACTTTTAACTACAACATAGGCTTTGTTATGCTAGGAACTATCTTGTACTAAGCTTCTTGTTATAGTAGATTATGTATTTGTCCTTAGTGTATACTGTCCACGTAAGGTTTCTATATTTTAGGTTTTAGTAGTCTAAGATATACTATAGTTATAGGCTAATTATTAGTAGTACTTCTTTCTACTTCTGTATACGTTCTAGGCTAAGCTATATTTCTTATTTACACTAAAGCTAGTCTTTAGCTTCTTCTAGGTTATTAGCAAACTATTTACTATTGTTAATTTCTTTTCTAAACTAGTAAACAAGCTGTTAGAGTTCTAGTTTAATTCTGTAAATTTAGGTACTCCTATAGAACTAACAAGTTCCTAATACATTTAGTAATAGGCTTCTTTATTGTTACGCTTCTAGCGTTATTAAGCTAGGCGTTCTTGTTTGCGTGTTAGTAGGGAGCTAACTTAGTTAAACTCTTGCCCTAAGGTGTCTAGTAGGTTATCTATCTTTTGCTGGTTATTGTTAGAGTAGTATTCTAGAAGAGGGAAAACAGGTATAGGGTTAGACGAACATTAAAATTTTAAATTTTAAATTTTAGGGTGGAATAGGAAGCGCACAATTGCGCAAAGAGAACTTACTCTTCAGAATTCCAGCCTAAGCAGTGGTTCTTAAGTTATTGGCGCTGGAAGGGGGTGCTGTTGCGGGCGCAGGACACAGAGCGCGCTAGGCTAAGAAGAGTTATTATTGCCTACCTCTACCTCTAGCGCCACGCAGCTAGCAACTACTGTAGCTAAGCCTAGAGAGGTAGAACCTTATGCTGTAAGTTAAATATAACTTTTAGAGCTATAATATAAGTTATAGTTATAGTGCTGTTAGTAGGTACTACTACAGGGCAGGACGCAGAGCGCGCTAGGCTAAGAAGAGTTATTATTGCCTACCTCTACCTCTAGCGCCACACAGCCAGTAACTACTGTAGCTAAGCCTAAAGAGGTAGAACCTTATGCTGTAAGTTAAACGTAACTTGCAGAGCTATAATATAAGTTGTAGTTATAGTGCTGTTAGTAGGTACTACTGCAGCGCAGGACGCAGAGCGCGCTAGGCTAAGAAGAGTTATTATTGCCTACCTCTACCTCCAGCGCTACGCAGCTAGTAACTACTGTAGCTAAGCTTAGAGAGGTAGAACCTTATGCTGTAAGTTAAACGCAACTTACAGAGCTATAATATAAGTTATAGTTATAGTGCTGTTAGTAGGTACTGCTACAGCGCAGGACGTAGAGCGCGCTAGGCTAAGAAGAGTTATTATTACCTACCTCTACCTCTAGTGCTACGTAGCTAGTAACTACTATATCTAAGCCTAAAGAGGTAGAACCTTATACTGTAAGTTAAACGTAACTTACAGAGCTATAATATAAGTTGTAGTTATAGTGCTATTAGTAGGTACTGCTGCAGCGCAGAACGCAGAGCGCGCTAGGCTAAGAAGAGTTATTATTACCTACCTCTACCTCTAGCGCCACACAGCCAGTAACTACTGTAGCTAAGCCTAAAGAGGTAGAACCTTATGCTGTAAGTTAAACGTAACTTGCAGAGCTATAATATAAGTTGTAGTTATAGTGCTGTTAGTAGGTACTACTGCAGCGCAGGACGCAGAGCGCGCTAGGCTAAGAAGAGTTATTATTGCCTACCTCTACCTCCAGCGCTACGCAGCTAGTAACTACTGTAGCTAAGCTTAGAGAGGTAGAACCTTATGCTGTAAGTTAAACGCAACTTACAGAGCTATAATATAAGTTATAGTTATAGTGCTGTTAGTAGGTACTGCTACAGCGCAGGACGTAGAGCGCGCTAGGCTAAGAAGAGTTATTGTTGCCTACCTTTATCTCTAGCGCCACACAGCCAGCAACTACTACAGCTAAGCCTAGGCAGGTAGAACCTTATGCTGTAAGTTAAACGCAGCTTATAGAGCTACAATCTAAGATGTAGATATATTATACTATAACTTATAGTTATAGATATATAATTCTTTAACTTGCATATAACTTATAGAGCTATAATCTAAGTTATAGATATATTGTTCTATCCTAGGGCGTCAAGTCAACTCAGCCCTAAGTTGCGTTAGGGGCTTGTTTTAGTTAGGGACAAGATATCCCAGCGCCGGCGTATTTTTAAGCATATGGGCCTGGTTGCGTTATACTTAAGAGCTAGTTTTAATAGGTTCCTGCAGGCTAATCTTTCTAAAACTTAAGTATGTTAATTAGTAGGTTACATTATATATTAACAGTAATTTGCAGACCTATAGCTTGTGTAGTTAATGTTGTTAGGGTTTTGTGTTTGAGGTTGGGGTAAGGTTTGTGAGGCCGCAACAGCCCACGCGACTAGGTTCGGAGGCGTTCTGAGATTACGACCAGCGATCACTAACGTTACCCACACGCGTAGCTGCGTTAAATATACAGGTAGAAAGACGCGTCAACAGCGCTATAGATAGCATGCAGTCCGTAGTTAAATGCAGCAGTGTCCAGATAGTTATTTAAAGCCCACAATTAATTGTTAAACAGCCACTATGACAGAGAGCAGCATTGCGGGCGAGTATTTTAAGCATTTGGTGGAGTACGCGTTGGCAGTGTGCAAAGAGTGCAGACACGGCGTTTTGCCCAGCCAGATTAAGAACCATGTGCAGCGCGCCCACCCCGCCAAGCAAAAGCAAGCTAAAGAAATAGCAGAAGATGTTGGCAACTGGGCCGGTTTGATCCAGTATGCCAGTGAGTTAGAAGTGCTAAGCCAGGTTATTAAGCCTATCTAGCAGTTGCCTGTGTACGAGGACGGATTGATGTGTCGATTAGCGCCTGACCATTGCCGCCAGATATTCTGGAGCGTAAGCGTGATAAAGAAGCATTGGCGAGTCGCCCACGAGTGGTCGCCAGCAGGGAAAGGTAGACGCCTAGAGCGGGAGCAGCAGGAGAAGATACAAGAGCGTATCCGCAAGTATTGCAAGACAGTGCATTGCTAGCGGCTGTTGGTCTAGGGCCAGGGCTCACAGTACTTCGAGGTCCACCAGCCCGGCAACGACGGCCCAGAGGCGGTGCCTATCGACGGCGACGCAGCGTGGGCGCAGGTGGGCGAGCAAATGGCTAAGGCGTGGGCCAACGTCGAGACGCAGACGCAAAACACCATCCAGGAGGGTAAGAGAGATGAGGTGAACCCGTGGTTGGAGCGGACGCAGTAGTTGCCGTATTTGGTGGGCATGGAGCGACCTGAGCTGATGGCGTGCATCGCGGAACCTATGGCAGAGCCCGACCCTAGGCAGGAGCAGCAGGCCGAGCCCGTGGAGGCGGCGATGTGGGCGGCGATGGAGGGATTGGCGCGGTTCAGTCAAGCGTCCGTCATCCACCGGATTGGTGTGTTTGTGCGGCTGGAGGCGATCTAGACAGAGAAGCACTAGACGCGATTCCAGCCGTTGCAGCCGTACATGAACGAGAAGTCAATTAGCAACTACACGCGGCTGTGGCAGCAGATACTGATGTTTTTTGCATAAACGCAACAGGAGCACGCGTGGAAGAGTCCAGCGTATCGTTTTACCTGCCAGCAGCGAGAGGCATGGGAGGCGTTGGTTGAGGCGGCGGAGAGAAGCGTTGAAGGAGAGGAAGATGAGGAGAGGGAAGAGGAAGATGTAGAGGACGAAGACGAAGAAGACGAGACCATGGCAGACGTCAACGAAGCTATTGAGGAGATGGAGACAGACACAGCCGAGCCTACCACCAACGCCATCAGCAAGCCAGAGAGGTTGTCGCGCATCTAGCGGGCGTGTTTAGAGTTTTGCATCGCGTTAATAAGCCAGAAGATCACCTGCAGGGAGTACGACAGCGCGTTAGTGTGCGCGTTGGCCGTGTTAGGCGTTAAGGAGGACGGTTAGAAGGGCGCCGAGCAGTATCCGCCTGTTTTGTCAGCTGTTATTAAGGTAGCGCGGTTTATGGTTGTGCAGCAGGCGTTAGAGTTGTCAGGCCCGTTTGACAAGGACAAGTTTGACAGCGACAGCGCGTACAAGAGCGACGACAGCAGCAACCCGCCCTAGCGCTGGCGCAAAGGATGTTTACAGTTTGTGCAGGAGATAATAGACCGGTTTATAGTGCGCGGCAGCTACAGCCTAATGCAGTAGATGTTGGATTTGCAGACGTACGGTTTGAAGATCTATTACAACACCACGTCACGCGGCCACGTTAAGTAGGTTAGCTAGGACGAGTTGTTGTACAAGGGATTGCAGTTCAGCATAGCGCAGTTCTACGGCATAGTGCACGGGTTGGCGACAGAGAGTTGGCAATTGTTAATAGACGAGTTGTTGTTTAGCAACAGCAAGGTTGCCGAACCTATCCCCAGTGTGCCGTAGGACCGTTTGCGCGACAACCCAACCGACGAGCGGCCTAGGTGGAATTTTTTGAAGGACCACCGCACGCGCATGCCTGTTGATGGAGAGGGGTGGTTGTTCCAGCGGGTGGGACAGGACGCCAGCATCTGGGACAGATTCACGAAACAGGGAACCCGTTCAGGCATCAACAGACAGGAGGTGGAGCGGTACATAGATCACGTTGTTAAGTTCCGCAAGAAGATAGCAGTGTTAGTGCATATTATGGAAGGACAGCCAGCAAGATGGCTGGAATTAGCCAGCATTCGACACAGCAACACCGCAAAGGGGGGACTTCGCAACATGGGCATTAAAGACGGCATGGTGTACATAGCAACGCGGTACCACAAAGGATACAACATTAGCAGCAATATTAAGATTATCCACCAGTATTTGCCGCGCGAGGTGGGCGAGCTGGTGGTGTATTACATGTGGCTGGTGTTGCTGTTCCAGCAGCAGTTGGAAGCGATGGTGTGGGAGAAGGAGGTGATATCATCACACATGTGGCCAGCTGATCCCAGCAGACAGAAGTGGACAAGCGACCGGTTTCGCGAAGCGTTGAAGCGCGAGAGCAGGATAGGGCTGGGGCAGGCGTTGACGATTGCCGCATACCGTGAGATCGCCATTAGCATTAGCCAGCGTTTTTTGCGCGGATCCACGGCGTTCAGGACGGAGGAGGGGGACGACAACGAGGAATGGAATAAGGAGAACATGGCAGCGTTAGCTGCGGACGAGCAAGCTGGACACACAGCGCATGTTGCAGGGATGATATACGCGCGAGGCATTATAGAGCAGGCAGGGGCTGTTGCTAACAGAAGACAACAGTTCCGCATGTCGAGCACAGATTGGCATTGATTTTTGGGATTTCAAGCAGACGTGCAGGACGGCGGAGAGTGCAAAAAGCGAAAGAGGGCGCCGTTTGAGAGCGAAGCGGACGAGGCGAGGATTGGTCGATAGGGCCGATTAAGGAAGATAGACACGACCGTGCGGTTGCAGCAGATGATGGGCAAGGCGGCCGAGTTTTAAGGGGTGCAGAAAGAGGCCGTTGACGCCATCGTGTCCGGTAAGAGCCCCGTGGTCGCCGTGATGCTGACTGGGGCGGGCAAGAGCATGTTGTTTATGTTACTGGCGTGGGCAGAGCAGGGCGGTACGACGGTGGTCGTCGTGCCGTTGATCGCGTTGTGAGGAGACATGATGCGGCAATGCAGGAAGCTGGGAATATCGTGCGCTGAGTGGGACAGCTGCCGCCTGCCAGACGCAGCCGCAGTCGTGTTAGTAACGCCCGAGTCAGCGGTTAGGGAAGAGTTTGCGACATTTTTGAACCGGTTGCGAGCAACGCAGCAGTTGGACCGAATTGTAATTAACAAGTGTTATATTATGTTGAACTGCTGGTACAATTTCTGCAAGGAGATGCAGAAGTTGGGCAAGTTAGCAGCCGCCGAGACGCAGATGGTGATGTTGACAGCAACATTGCCGCCGAGCAAGGAGGATGAGTTGTTCCGGCGGATGTACGTTGAGCGAGATCAGGTCGATTTGTTCCGAGCCGAAACCGCAAGGACGAACGTAGCGTACCGCGTGATCAGGGTAGGCAAGGCAGCAAAGAAGAAGGAGGTGGAAGAAATGGTGTTGGGCATGGTGCAGCAGAAGTTGCGCAAGTACAAGACAGGGAAAGTCGTAGTGTACAGCAATTTGGTGCTGAAGGTTAAGGAGCTGGTAAAGAAGTTAGGTTGTCACGTATATCATTACAAGGCCGTAGGCAAAGCAAGCATGTTAGAAGAATTTGCCGCGGGCAAGAAGCGGGTGATTGTAGCAACAAGCGCGTTAGGGATAGGCGTTGACATACCAGACATCTGGTGCATTATACACATTGATTGGCTGTTTACTATATTAGATTACGCACAGGAAAGCGGGCGCGCAGGACGAGACGGGTTGCGCAGCGAGGCGGTCATGATCGTGCAGGAAGGCGAGCAGCGGGCAGCCGAGGACAAGCAGGCAGAGGTGGAGCAGCAGCTGGTGCGAGCGTACGTGGAAGGCATAGACAAGACAGCAACGTGCAGGCGGGTGGTGTTGGACGGGTATTTGGACAGGCGAGAGAAAGAGCAGGTGGTGTGCGAAGAGGGAGAGGAGAAGTGCGACGTGTGCAGAGGAGCAGACGGCGAGGAAGAAGACAAGGAGGAGATGGAGGAGGAGGAGATGGAGGAGGACGAGGGAGGCAGCAGCAACGTAGAGGATACGGACACGGTCGAGGCGGAGCAAGAGGAGGCACAGCGGGTGTTTGAGCAGCAGCAGCAAGCACGACGCGGCCCGCGACAGACGTTGATACAGCAGCGGCAGCAAGAGTTCGCCGACGTGGAGTGGTTGCGCAGGCAGTTGGCGTGGTGGACGAAGCGGTGTGGGATATGCGAGGTGGCGGGCGACGGACAGAGCGAGCACGACGTGCGGCGGTGTTAGAGGCCGGAGAGCCGGCAGGCGAAGGAGATAATCAAGGCAGTAGAGGAGAAGATACGGTTCGAGGAGTATTCAGGTTGTTTTTGGTGTGGAGTACCGCAGGAGGTGTGCAACCGATAGGAAGATAACAGACGCGGACGGTATTAGAGAGCAGACGGAAGGGATTGTTAATACTGAGGGGTGTTAGTAGGAGGGTTGTTAGGGTTGGTGTACGGGGGCGGGGAGGGCGTGACAGAGCGGTGGATTGGCCGGTTAGTAGAGCAGGGCGTCGATGCGAGTTCAATAGAGGGATTGGTTAGGCATTTAGGGCGCAAACAGGCGTTAGAGTGCGTTGAAAGCAATAGGTTGGTAGGGGAGTTTTGTTGGATCACGCGGTTAATAGCAGAGTAGAGGAGGTAGCAGGCGTAGTGGTAGCCAATAAAAGAGTTTTTTGTTCATAATTTGTAGAAGCAGTGCAGCCGAGTTAGGTTCAGGCTAGGACGTAGGTTAAGAGCTGTAACCCGTAGCAGAGGGTAGAACGCAGGTACAAAGCCCCAGAAGCTAAGGAGGTTCACTGTTAGTAGTAGACAGTAGGGACCATATCATTAAGCTGTTGGGGAGGGTAAGAAGAGGAGTAGAAAGTAGAGGGTGAGTAGAGGGCCCGTAAGGTGTTATAGTGTGAAGTTGGGTTTAGGGCCGGACGTAAGTTAGGGTTAGGGTTATCCGTATTTGAGAAACGTAGACCGCAACCCATTAGATTTAAGAAAAGATTAAAAGATTAGCAACCCATTAGATTTAAGAAAAGATTAAAAGATTAAAAGATTAAAAGATAAAGAAAAGTCAAGTTTAAGAAGTTTTAGAAGAGAGAAAGATAAGTAGAAGAAAGATAAGTAGAGTAAAGAGAATAAAAAAGAGAGTTAAAGTTAAGAGAGTAATAAAAGCGAGTAAGTAAGAGAAGGAAAAGTTGAAAAAAGATTGTTACAGGTACAAAGAAAAGAAAGAAAAGGCGAGGAAAGAAAGAAGAAAGAAGAAAGAAGAAAAGAAAATGTAAGTAGTTTAGTAGTTTAGTAGTTTAACAAAATTGTTAAAGAGAAGAAAGAAGAAGTAGAAGACAAAGTGTATAGAGCATAAAGAAAGTAGTAAAAAAAGAAAGAAAGTAGTAGAGAAGAAAGAAGAAGCTCCCAGTGATTATACGAACAAAGACAGTGTATTTGTTCGCTTTGCCTATGTAAATTTTAGCGTGAGCACAGACACTCGACTGTATTTGTTCGCTTTTTCAGCGTGAATTTGTTCGCTGTTCCTGAAGTCAAATATTGCTGCAACGATTGCGGAACGTGTACAAAGTGCGTCCCAATTGTATGTTGAATTTCTAGAAGAATCGAGCATACAGTACGTGAGTGGAATATAGTAGATGTTTCAATATTAATGTTTGCGATGTTGTAGGGCAGTATCGATAAGGTATGTAGCACAATGTTCAGAGTTAAGCGCAGGTAACATCTACTCTACAGGATGGAACAATTTAAGCAAAGTTAGCTGACGCAACCGCAGAGCTGGCGTAGGACTCTTCGGCGAAGCATGACTTTGCTCTCTGGTGCTGTCGTCAACGCTGTTGTCAGTTTCGTCGTCTTCGCTGTCTTGAATCTCTTCCACCTCGTAGATGGTTGCTGGCGCCTCCGCCTCAATGCTCAGCGTTTTCTTCTCGTTGATGGGCCCGCCAGCAATTCCCTCTGGCCCTAACCAGTTCTTAAGTGCCTTGCTAGCTGCACAAATGTCTGGACACTCCTTCTTAAGTAGCTCAATCCAGACATGCAGCTGGCCTACACGGAGGGTGCGTTCTATCTAGCGATTTGCAATCTCGTCGTGTGGTATCAGGGTCAGAATGCCCCAGCCTAGCTCCTGACTAATGGAGTACCAGCGCATGGCTTAGCCTAACCGTCGTCTAAACACCTGCTTGTCCTTCTCAGTGGCGTTGGGACTAACTAACTCTACTAGCGCTGCAACTGCCTCTGTGCAGATCTGTCCCTTTCCGTATCAATTTCGCGTTCTGTCGTTGCTAGATACAAAGTCGTTATGCCAGATCTGCGCTATCTTATTAGAGTATGCTTGACCTAGGAGAGCTGACGCCCATCGAGACTTGATATAGACAGCTGCTAGCTCTGCTTCGTAACGTGTGCACATGTTCCAGGCAAAGCAGAAATCCCTGTCAGCATCGTTGCGCACACTCAGCAGCTGCAAGCGCTTAGCTCCCGCACCGGTCCTGCTCTGGCTGCCAGCGAGCTCGCCGCCACCTCTGAAGGGTGAGCCACGTTCTCGCCAAGCCTGCAGGAACTGGGCAGCGTGGTACCGAGAGGACTGGTTTCCAAGCACGCGCGCTTTCTCTAGAAGGGTGCAGGCCGTGAGGTAGGGAGTTTGGGTGGAGCTGTAGAAGTCCGTGTCATCAGAGACCGGCTGCTTAATGATCCAGGCGACGACGGACTCGTCCTTTTGCACAATAGAGGTGTAGGCAGCCTGCTCTGGAAGAGGAGCCTTGTCGCCAGGTGCTACCAGACCAAGGGCAAGCCGCTTCTTCGCACGCGAAGTGGCGAGTGTCCTGCTGCGTTTTTGCTCCGCACGGCGGTTGTTTTTGGAGATGGTAGTGATGTGCAGAGGGGAGTCTTTCAGCTGCTCATCCGGTTCGCTAGGCTGTGACAGCTGAGGGCTGGCTGGATGTGTCTTATTGGTGGTTGTTCGAGCGCGCTTTGGTGTAGGGGCCGGCGCAGATAGGTGTGGCCGCTTCTTTTGTTGCGGGGGTGGAGCGGAGGCCTGTTGTGAAGGGGAAGCAAAGGCTTCTGCGCAGACGGCGGCTCTTCCATCCCGTCCTCCGCAAGCGACTCGGCCGCGCAGACCAGACGATCCCAGATATTGTCAGGCAGGACGTCGTCGGCGAGCGTCTCGCGCAGAAGCCAGATCGCTGACAAGACGGAGTGGGCAATGAAGACGGGCTTGCAGACGCTGGCATCGTCACAGGTGGGGATCAGCCATCCTGCGCTGTGCGGACCGAGCACCTGGATCACGCTGCGAGCGTGAGATGGTCGCTTGCAGAAGAAGAGCTTCTTGTAGTCCTCATTCGGCGGCTCGTACGCGTAGTTGCGAACGAAGTCAGCTTCGCTGGCCAGAGGAAAGCTCCGACGACCGCCATCAAACGCTCTGCGGCGCTGTCTAATGCTGCAACCAGTGCATTATCGATTGTGTACTGCGAATGAGGTTACGAGCGGAAGTTCGGACGAAGGTTGTGCGGAAAGGGGGTGGGTGTTGTTGAGGTTCTGACGCGGTCACACCGCAGACCGAAAGTCAGGCCGCGCACGGATGTACCACGACGCCCTCCAACCAGCGTTAGCGGAGCTGGGAGCGCAATTAAACCAAAAGCAAGATCGATACACAGTCTGTCGATTAATATGCGGGGTAGCAAACACTAGGCCAACGGACGTGTTGCATAGCGCCCACTTGTGTCCCTTCTGCTCCTTACACTATGGAACTATTTGCGCAGCTGTTTAAACACCGGCCTGAACTTCGAGTCGTAGTTTGTAAACCATGTGCCACTGCTATTCCACCAGCGCAGATCGTTACGCACCTCAAAGAGCGCCATCCCAAGGTCACAGTCGCTACGCGCAAGAGCCTGGCGGCAGCTGTACGCGCGCTACCAAACCTTGCGTGGAGTCTAGGAGACGTGCGTGTACCAAGGCCGGCTAAGGAGCCCGTCTTGGTCTGAAAAGCCGAGAAGACGGGCTGGTATGCTTGTCGGAGCGTTGTTGGTATACCTGCATCTCGCTGCAGGGCATGCAGAAACATTGCAAGGATAAGCATGGCTGGGTGAACGAACAAAAGCGAGGGGGAGATATAAGGCAAAAGAGCAAGCACTCACGCAACCGAGTATGGCGAGACAGCCAATCCTGCCAGCGCTTGTTCAGAGCTGTTGGCTGGCCGGCGTATGTTGCAGTCGAGACGAGCGTTGGAGCTGCGACTCTAGCAGACATCTCCCAGAGAGTGAAGGCAGATCGCCAGCATCAGCGAGAAGAGCGTGAGGCAGCAGCAGCGCAGGATAAGATTAAAGAGGGCATCCGTTCGCAGGCTGATCCGTGGCTAGAGCTCACAGAATGGGTCCCGCACCTACAAGGTATCCCAAGGGCGGCACTTCTGCGCGCTAAACAGCTAGCTGGTGGGGAGGTAGACGCGCGTGGGAAGGAAGAAGTGGCGTTTGACGACACGGGCTTACGCGATGTTTGCAAAGCTATGGAGCGGCTGATACAAAAAGCGTTCGATAGCAGCCGAGCTGAGGTTGTCGGCAGACTCGCACTGGAGATTATCGAGCGACGTGAGGCGGGCGCAGAATCGAACGAGCGGCCCTTCTACGCTAGGCATCGAGTCGGTACGATCAAGAAGTACAGCCAGAAGCTGGTGAGCATCCTCTGCTACCTGTGGCGCACATATGACCAGGTCGAGCGGCCGCCATACAAACTTACCAGCACGCAAGACGCCCTCTTGGTGTCACTCCAGCAAATAGCCCGCTCAGACAACGCTGCGAAGAAAGAGAAACTGGAAGAGCGATGCCTGCGCTTTTGGATCGCCTTGCTCAACCACAGCCTGACTGGCGACGAGCACGAGAGCGCACTGCTGAGCGGAGTGGCTGTCCTCGGCCTCAAGCCTGATCACCATGGCGGTGGGTGGGTTCCGGCGCACGAGTTCTCGCCAACGCTGTCTGCTTTAATCACTACCTCGAAAGCGCTCGTAGTGCATCATGCCCGCTGCCAGCGAGATAAAGCGCTTCAGAAAGACCCTTGTACAGCACCTACTGCGTATGAGCTAGTTAAAGACATGTCTGAACGGTTTATGACGCTGTCCGACTTCAAAGGCACACCCAGTCCTATGAATCGAATGCTCCGCTTGCGTACGCTAGCTAGAACACAGGCAAAGCGACGTAATACTCCCGGTATCGTGTCGTGGGATGGAGATCGGCTTCTCATTGACAAGCAGAGCTTTTCGCTAGCCGATCTCCGGTCGATGGTGAAGGGACTCTGCGAGACGGTGCGGTTGCAGCTATTCAAGGACGTCCTACTCTTGGATCTAGACGAAAGGGGTTGCGTGCGACCCGGGACCACCCCGCTTCCAGAGGTGTCCGTGGACAAACTCGTCGATCAGCCAGCCGAGCTGGCTACGGGCTGGAGCTTTCTGAAGCACCCCGACAACCAGCTAGATAGATGGCAAGACTGGCTTCTAGACCGGGTGTTGGACGAGGCTCCGCTAAGGGAGAGATTATTCGTGGGATAGATAGCACACAACGGCCGGAACGGACGCTATGGCGCGATGACGCTGTAGCTAGGTACATGAAAGGAGTGCGTCGGTTTAAAGAAGGCCTCTTCACGCTTGTTCACATGTCTGGCGGCGGGCCTGGTCGCGGGACAGAGATTACCTCGATACAGTGCGAGAACAGTGCAGACGGGGTGGGGTATCGGGGGGTGTTTGTAGAGGGTGGCCTGGTATCCTTCACCACTACGTACCACAAGGGGTATAGCTTCAGCAAGCGTGTCAAGACGATCCACCGCTATGTTCCCGGGAGGTGGGTGAGCTGGTGGTGTACTTCCTTAGGCTCGGTCGACCGTTTATAGATGATCTCCAGATGCTGCACAATGGCGTTGCCCGCCCTACCGCTTTCATCTGGGAGCCAGAGCCGGAGGAGCAGTGGGGCGACGAGAGCGATAGCGAAGAGAGCGACGACGGAGACGAGTACGGCGAAGCCGACCGTGAGAAGGCACGATCCGCTAACCTAGACGGGTACTGGGGCACCGATCGCATACGCCGTGTCCTGCGCGAGCAGACCTTTCAGTACATGAACACCGCTCTCGGCACCCGCGCCTGGCGGCATGCCTACCCAGCCATCCACCGAGAGCTGGCAAGAGATGGACAAGCACGCGACTGGTTGGAAGTGCTCTACTGGAACAAAGCGCCGGCGAAGAGCAACGCGCAAGCGTTGCAGTCCGGCCACAGCCTTAAAACAGAGGAGGGCAACTACGGCCGCTCCATGATGGAGTCTCCCTTTCAGACCATGGCTGAGCGGGAGGAGTTCTGGCGGGTGAGCATGGACTGGCATTGCGTGCTGGAGTTTGCATCTGCCTGGGAGGACGGCCGCATGCACCCCGGTGTTCGCGCGGAGATGGTAGCGCAGCAAGAGAAGCAGGCGCTCCAGCGCTGGTCGTCGCTCGCGATGGTGGACCTCAAGGCAGAGTTCAGGCGACTCGCTGGACGGCCGGACGCCGAGTATCGTGGCAAGCAAGAAGAAAGCCTCAAGGCTGTGATGCAGCGACGGCTGCGCGTGCTAGTTGTTATGGCTACTGGCACCGGCAAGAGTATGCTGTTTATGCTGCCCGCGTCTGTCTCGCCAGGCGGCGTCTCCGTGGTCGTGGCTCCGTTGAATGCCTTGCGAGACGATCTGCAAGATCGCTGCGACCAGCTCGGCATCCCCTGCGCGAAGTGGGATGGAAGAAGACCGCCGTACTGGGCTCGTATTGTGCTGGTGACGCCTGAGAGCGCAGTCACGAAGGCGTTCGGCAGGTTCATTGACGAAAAGCGCATGCTCCATCAGCTAGATCGTATCGTGATAGACGAGTGCCACGTGCTGCTGGAGTCGACACAGGACTGGCGGCCAGACCTCCTCAAGATGGTGGAGATGACGGAGAAGGGCACACAGGTTGTCTACCTGACTGCAACCTTGCCGCCCACGCTGCAGCCCGCCTTCTTGCACACCGCAGGGCTCGATGCCCAGACCGTAACCATATGCCGCGATGAACGCACCACGCGAACGAACATTGCGTACCAGGTGCTAGAGTACACACGTGGCACGCTAGAAAAAGTACTTATTAAGCTCGTGGCTGCGAAGAGGAGTAGGTACGGACCCAAGGCGCAGATCATCGTCTATTGTCCAACTGTGGACGAGACGAAACGGCTTGCGAAGCTTCTGCAGTGCTCTGCATACTACCGTCAGATGGGCTCAGACGAGGAAAAGGCACGCATGGTGCGAAGCTTCACCCTGGGCATAGAGAAGCTTTGTACAGCCACGAACATGCTGGGTCTTGGGCTCGACGCTGCAGGCGTCCGGGTGGTGATCCACGTTGCCATGTGTCCCCTGCTGCTCCAATATGTGTAAGAGAGCGGCCGGGCGGGACGAACAGGGCTCGACAGCGAGTCTATTGTTATGAGAGCGTGCTATGTAACGAAAGAGGGGAGGGTAGAGAAGGCGCTCGGCTACAAGCTGGAGCGACCTGCAAAGGAGTTTATGACAGTCGAATCCTGTCGGCGAATCGCGATAGACAAGCACATGGACGGCAGACAGAACAGGCAGCAATGCGAGATGGGAGAGTCGAAGTGTGATCTATGCGAGCGACACCCCGGTGGTACTAAGCAACAAGCCGTCGAAGAAGAGCAGGAAGAGCCAGAGGAGACGCAGGCCGACACTGCGGCAGTGGCAGCAGAGGAGCAGCGCAGATGTATAGAGCGAGCTATAGTCGTTGAAGAGCAGAGGGTTGAGATCCAGCAACGGCGAAGGACGGAACAAAAAGTATATGACCTGGAGCGGCTAGAGCAGCACTTCCAGCGCTGGAGCAATGCGTGCGCCATCTGCATGGCCACTCAGGCTGACCCGGCGCGCCACGACTGGAAGGACTGTTCAAAGGCCAGCGGAGCGCAGATGACATTAATGGAGTCTAAGGTGAAATCTATGCACCAAGTGAAGTGGGAGAAGTATGCGCGGTGTTTTTACTGCTGGGCGCCCCAAGCCATCTGCAACAAGTGGGAGGAAACAAGCATACAGGGTGCGTTTAAGACACAAGGGATGCATGTGCCTTGCCAGTACGATGGAGTGCTCCAGAGAGCAGTAGCTGCGCTGCTTGCCTGCCAGCCACTGATGTGCACGCCATGGCTGGAGCAGCAGATGCAAGACGCCGCGATTGTGCACGGTAGCGATGAGCTCCGGCTTTACAAGTGGCTCGGATTAAAGATCAAGATGGGCCAGAGAGACGTGAGCCAGATGTGTCGTTTCCTATATGCTTGGGAGGAGGGGCATGTGCAGTCGTATTTAGCAGACTAGAAAGAATATGTTTGATATAACCGTAACCCGAAACCTTAGGTCAGGAGAAGTCAGGAGAAACGTGCTGTAGGCTAACTTGCGACTGCACGGTGATCACAAGTCAGAAAGTGCAAAACAGCCAAATAGCAACACAGACACTTCAGAGACGTAGAAAGAAACGCCCAGAGAAGGGCCACCGACCAAAGTAGTCCCCACAACCCGAGTGATACCCGCCAACCCGAGTGATACCCGCCAACCCAAGTAGAGCCCCCAACCCAAGTAGAGCCCCCAACCCATGCGGATCCCCCAACTCAAGTAGAACCCCCAACCTAAGTAGAGCCCCAACCCATGCGGATCCCCTAACCCAAGTAGAGCCCCCGACCCAAGTAGAGCCCCAACCCAAGTAGAGCCCCCGACCCAAGTAGAGCCCCCAACCCATGCGGATCCCCCAATCCACGTAGTTAGCACCAACCCGCATAGTCAGCATTAACCTGCGTAGTAAGCATTAACCTGCGCAGTAAGCATCAATCCACATAGTTACATGGTCAGCATCAAGCCGCGTAGTCAGCACAAACCCGCGTGGTTCCCTGAGTAGTTCCACAAGTAGTGCGTCAACCCAAGTGGTTGCCCCACCCGAGTGGCACGTCCAACCCGAGTGGGTCCCCTAATCCAAGTGGTTCCTAAGTAGTTCCCCACGTGGTTCCCCAAGTAGCGCGCCAAGTAGTGCGCCACCCCAAGTGGTCCGAAAGTAGTCCCCCAAAGTGGCCTGAAAGTGGTCCCTGCAAGCCAAGGGAGTCCACATCAGTGCCCCCAAGTAGTAAGAGCCGATCATTTAAGAAGAGCCCCGATCCAGGAAGAGCCCACAATCCGGAGAGAGCAGACCAAACCAAGTAAGTCCCCATCTGAAAGCAGCCGTGCGTATTGAAGAAAGTGAGAGTCAGGACAAAGTAAATTTGGATAGATAGTAGAGTAGTTGAGAAAGACATGCGCAATAGGTAGAAGAGCCAGCAGGATGGTGGATGGGAGAGGTACAAGAAGTTGTTCGTGCAAGAGGGCGTCAATCGCGTTGATCGCGCGAATTTGGATTAGGCAGGGTTGGTTGCTTTGTAAATCGGGTATAAGAATGAATGGTAGAGGGAAAGGGCATTTAAACAGGGTATCAGGTAGATTAGAAAGATGGAACGGGATAAAAATGACGTGGAGCAAGGTGTTTTGGGCGTTTACATAGTATTGTCACAAGATAGAACAGTAGTTAGGGGAAGTTTGGCAAATCCGATTGTGGTGCCGCAGCCCAGAAAGGCATTCCTGAACCCGTAGATGCCGTAGTGCGTGAGAGAGGGGCGGGCGGAGGGCCCGTCAGGTGTCACAAAGCAGTTGGGCAGGGCGGTAGAGGGTAAAGGAGAAAGAGGGGAGGTGGGTGGGGCCGTGATAAGGCATCACGAGCAAAGGATGAAGGAGAGAAGAGAGTAGAATAAGGGTGGGCGGTGGGCCCGTGATAAGGTATCACGGGAGAGGGGGGTAGAGGGTTGGGCGGGGGGGGCCCGTGGATGTGCCCCCGGAGCGATGCGGTTAAGAGTGAAGGAGGGGAGGTGTTTAAGACCGTGAAGCGGGATAGAGAAGAGTAGCAGGTAAGCAGGGTGAAGAAGAGAAAGTGGGTGGGCGGTAGGCCCGTCAAGTGTTACACAAGAGTGAAGAGGCAGTTGTAGAGATAGATAAGCGGTACAGAGAGCGGTTTTAAGGCGAATTTTTTTCAGCAACGCAATGGTAGTAGCAATTAGAGTAGCGTTGTTCATGCAGCAGTATAACAGCGCGCAAGTAGCAGAGATAGGGTTAAGAGATGTATAAAAGAAGAAAAGGAAAGAAAAGAGAAATGAAAGAATTGTTAAGAGAAGAGAATAGTAGAGAGGATAAAGTAAGAAGAGAAGTAGAAAAAGGTAAAAAATTGTTAAAAGAGTGTTAGTAGGATAGAAAAGATAGTTAAATGTAGTATTTAATAAAGAGAGAGTGTAAAAGTATTAGAAAAGATATTTAAAGTGATTAAGATGTAAAGATAGTAAATGAAGAAAAAAGAGTAGAAAATAGAGAAAGATGAAAAGAAAGAATTAAAAAGAAGAGAAGAAAGTAGAAGAAGAAGTTAGTTTATTAAAAGATGTATGAAATAAAAGAGTAGTTAAATAGAAGGTGAAAAGAAAAGAAAGATTAGAAAGAGTAAAAGTTGAGAAAAGAAAGAAGGTTGAAGAGAAAAAGTGTAGAAAGAGGAAGGAAAGGAAAAAGTAAAGTAAAAAGGAAAGTTGTAGTTTGTTAGAAATTTAAAAGGTTGAGGAAGAAGTAAATAAGGAGAAAAGAAGAGAAAAGGTATAAAAAGAAGTAAAAAGTAGAGAGTATATGTTTAAAGAGTTTATAAAGAGTTTAGGGAAAGAGATAAGAGATAGAAAGAAGAGAGAGATTGAGAAGAAAATTTAGAAAAGTAGAAAGAATAAGAATAGAGTAAAGAAAGTAAGAGGTAAGGATAGAAGAAAGAAGTAGAAGAAAAGGAAAAGAAGTTAAAAGAGGTTAGTTAAGAAGAAAATAATGTTTAAGAAAGAAAGATAAGAGAGTAAAGTAGGTTAAGAAGAGAGTAAGAATAATAGGTAGGTGTTAGTATAGAAAGAGAGTATAAGTTTAGAAAAGAAAAGTTAGTAGGGTAAGAAGTAAAAGTAGTGTAAATAAAAGAAAAGAAGAGAGAAGAAGGTTAAAAAGAGAGATAAAAGTAGAAGGTTTTAAAAAATAAAGAAAGTAAGTTGTAAGAAAGAGAGTAAGAATAAAAGAGAAGAGTAGGGGTTAAGTGTAGGAGAAGAAGTAAGAGTAAGAGAAAGAAGGTGTAAGGATAAAGGTGGGAATATTAGTATAGGAAGAAAGTGTAATTTTAGAGAGAAAAGTAAAAAAAATTAAGTTAGTAGAGTAAAAGATAGAGTAAAGAGTAAATATAGGTGTAAAGAGAGAAGGAAGAAAGTTAAGGTGTTAGAAAAGAGAGTAGTAGAGAAAAGTAAGTGGAAAAGATGAGTAGAAAAGATAAGAAGAAGAGAGTAAGTATTAGGAGTAAAAAATTAGAGAGAGAAGAGAAAGGTAGAAAGAGAATAAGTAAGATAGAGAGAGGGTAAGTGAGAAAGTAAGTGTATGTGTTAGGAAGAAGGTAAGGAATAGAGTGAGAGAAAGTAGAGAAGAAAGTAATAGTAATAGTTAGGTTTTAGTGTGAGAAGAGAGATAGGGTTTGGAGAAAAGTTAGAAGAGTAAAATTTAAAGTTTTAAAAAAGAGAGAAGAAGGAGAATAGGAAAAGAAAGAGTAGTAGTTTAAAGAAAGATTATTAAAAAGTAGAGAAGATTAGGAGTAGTAGAGTAAGGAAAGGAAAGGATAAGGGAAGTAGAAAGGATAAGAAAAGTAGAAAGGATAGAGAAAAGTAGTAAGGATTAGAGAATAGGTATTGTGAGTAGAAGAGTAGAGGGAAGAAAAAGATAAGAGAAGAAGAAGTAGGAGAGAGTAGAATAAAGAGAAGAGTAAAGTAAGGAAGAGAGTAGAGTAAGGAAGAAGGAGAGAATAAGTGTAAGGGTTAGGGTTTTAGAGTAAAAAGAGGGTTAGGTTTTAGTGTAAGAAGAGAGGTTAGGGTTAAAGTAGGAGAGAGTGTGGAAAGAGAAGAGGTAGAGGTAAGAGTGTAAGTAAAAGTAAGGAGTAAGGTTAAGTGTAAGAGAAGAGTAGAGGTAGGAAAGAGAGAGTAGAGAAGAGGGTGAAAGTAGAAATAAGTAGAAGTAAAGGTAAGGGTGAGGGAGAGAAAGTAGGAGGAAAGAAGAATTTAAGAGTAAGAGAGGGTAGAGTGTAAGAGAAGAGTTAAGGAGAGAAGTAGAGAGTAAAGATTAGAAGAAGGAAGAAAGTAGGGATAAGGAAGAGAGTGTAAAGGTTTTAATGTAAGAATAAAGAAGAGTGTAAGAGTAAGTATAAGGGTTTTAGTGTAGGAAGAGGGTTGGGGTTTTAAGTAAAAGTAGAAGAAAAGAGAAAGATGTAGTAAGTGGTAGAAAAGAGTAGAAGAAAGAGAAGGAAGAAGTAGAATAAGTTAAAGAAAAAGTAGTGTTTAAGAGTTAAGAAAGTAGGAAAAAGGAGAAGAAAGTAGAGGTAATAAGTAAAAAGAGAAAAGAAGTAGTAGAAGTAGTAGAAGAGGTAGTAGTAGAGAAGGAGTTTAGATTGTAAAAGGGTTAGGGTTTTAGTGTAGGAAAAGTGTTAGGGTTTTGGTGTAGGAAGAGTAGGTAAAGGTTGAGAAAAGAAAGGTGAGAAAAGGAAAAAAGAAGAAAGAGAGTTTTGTAGTAAAGTTTTAGAAAAAGAAGGAGAAGGTGAGTGTAGGTTAAAGAAGAAAGTAAGAGGTGAAAAAAAAGTAAGTAGAAGGAAGTAAGTGTTAGGAGTAAAAAAGTAGAAAGAGAAGGAGAGTTAAGAAGAAGAATTAAGAAGAAGAGAGTAGAAGTGAAGGTGAAAAAGAGGGAGAAAATGTAGGGGTGAGGGAGAAAGAGAGTAAGAGAGTTAAAGAAGAAGAGTGTAAGGGTAAGGGGTAGGGTTAAGTTAGAAAGAAGAGTTAGAGGAGTTTAAGGGTTGGGGAAAAAAAGGGTAGAAGAGAAGGAGGTGAAAATAGAAGAGAGGGAAGAAAAGTAAAGTAGAGTGTGAAGAAAGTAAGAAAAAGAAAGTAAGAGTAAAAGTAGTAGTAGAAAGAGAAGTAAGGATAGAAGGAAAAGTAGAAGAAAGAATAGAAAAGAGTAGAGGAAAAGAAAAGAAAAGGGAAAAAGGGAGTAGAGGTAGAAGTAGTAGTAGTAGAGAAAAGGGTTAGGGTTTTAGAGTAAGAAGAGTGTTAGGGTTTTAGTGTTAGAAAAGAGGTTAGTAGAGAGAAGTAAGTGGAAAGAGTAGGAAAAGAAAAAAAGAAGGAAGGAGGTTTTAGAGTTGTAAAGAAGGAAAAAGAAGGTAAGTGTAAGGTGAAGAAGAGAGTAAGGAGTTAAAAAGAGGTAGGTAGGAGAAGGTAAGTGTTAAGAGTAAAAAGAAAAGAGATAAGAAAAAGATAGAGAAAAAGAGTTAAGAAGAAGGAGTTAAGAAAGAGTAAGAAAAAAAGAGGTTAAGGTGAAAGTAGAAGAGAGTGTAAGTAAGAGTAAGGTTTAGGGTTTTAGTGTATGGAAAGAGGGTAGGGTAAGAGAAAAGAAGAGAAAGAAGAGAAGAGTAGAGGTAAAAGAGAAAGAGTAGAGATGAGTGTAAAAGGAGTAGTAAGTGTAAGTAAAGGTAAGGAAGAGGGAGGGTTTAGAAGTAGGAGAGGGTGTAAGAGTAAGGGTTAGAAGAAGGAAGAAAGAAAGTAGGAGTAAAGAAGAGAAAGTGTAAGAGTAAGTGTTAGGGTTTTAGTGTAGGAAGAGGGTTAGGGTTAGGGTTAGGGTTAGGGTTAGGGTTAGGGTTAGGGTTAGGGTTAGGGTTAGGGTTAGGGTTAGGGTTAGGGTTAGGG